>NC_141344.1:21765585-22365585 GCF_057382095.1 Aulonocara sp. 'chitande type north' Nkhata Bay | reverse complement strand
TCTTTTTCAATTTGATGTGACACAAAATTCTAATCTTTTTTTAATGTACATTCATGCCAGTGCTGCTAATATTTATACATATTACCTATAGGACAGATAAACAGTTTGTTACGATATGAAAACGTCTATCGTTTCATATTACGCTATCATTTGTTTCATTGTGTCGCAAAATAAACTGTTTACAGCAATATTTTTTCATGGTTTTGATGGTCACTTTAGAATTCCTTAAAGTTCTCTCTTTGCCTTATATTTAATATAACCACACTACCCTTACTCTACATTAAAATGTTCAGTGGGTGTTACAGTAAATTTTAACATCCAGGCATCAATGTAAAAGACGAAGTTTAAAAGAGTTAGAAGTTAGCAGGAAATTAGCAGGAAGTTAGCTCACTAGTTTCCGGAAACTAGCGACATCTCAAGTTCTTGCAGAAGGATTTCTACAAAACAAATACGTTACTTTGGACATAAAAGAAAATAGAAAACAAAAAACTAAACGGCAGCAACATTTGTAAGGTTGCTGAAGTTGGGTTTGCTGGTATATAAACAACTTCTACCCTTGAGATTGGTGGCAGTCTTATTTAAAAAAAATTCTGATTCAAGCAAAGAAAAAGCGCTTTTGTATTTCACACTAGCAAAAACAACCAATAGACCAAGCATCACCTTTTCCACCCTAAGCCCTTCTGAAACCAGTCAAAAGGGTTTAATAAAAAGGAAGGACAAGGAAAGCACATTACTGTCGATAAAAGAATTAATATATGCCTACTTATATATCTTTTTTCCTTAAATCTTTCAGCCCTGTTTTTATCCTTGGCAACAGCACTGCTGTAGTTGCACGGCTCATTTCCCACTCAACCAAAGCTCTGCCGTGAGTGCTGCACGTTTTTGTTTTCTTCGATGATACAACAGCAAAGTCACATCTAACTTTCATTGACCATCTGCCTCTACAGCTCCAGTGCAACCCACCTCTGGTCTTACTTCAATCACGTCTGCAAGGTAGGAAAAAAAAATCCTCTGAGTTAGACCAGACGGCTCACTGCCAAGTATTATGCAGCAGGGCACTCAAGGTTGCTTTAAAAATCTATGAGATATTTTCGCCTCTGTCTCAAAATTAGAAACTGACAGGAGACCTCATGCCAGCAGTCAATCAAACAGACAAAAGCGGTCGTAAGTGTGTGTTTGTGTGCGTTTGCTGCATCGTTCAGACCGATGCTGTGCTGTGTCATCTCGGAGCATGTTCCTGACTGTCACCTCCACCCTGTGACTTTTTCTCTCATCCTTCAACCCACCTTCACATCAAAAATGGATTAACTTGTGCAAGCTGCAAATGCCGCCTCTCTTGAACGTAATCTTAATGAGTCCCAGTTGTGAAGAACAAAGGCTCTGTGCACAGAGACACCGGGCAACTCTCAATTAAGGCCGGCTGATGCCCTGAACAAGTAAAGCAAGCATGCACATGTGTACACACAAACACGCACACACACACACTGCAGACTGTCAGCATGGAGAGGAAGGTCGGGTGCAGATGAGGAAACATCACGCTGCGAACATTTATTAGGGGAGACATCTACAGAGGGTCAAGACACAAAGACAGTAGTAGAGGGAAAAGAAAGACATACAGTAGCACCGTGCAGGGAAGGAGATCTTTATCTGTGTGACCACAGCCTTACCCAGCATGCATTAGTAGCAGGTTGGCATTTGTTAACATCATAAACCGTTGGTTTCTTTCCCAAATACCAAACTGCCTACACACACACGCACACACCCTAGCAAACACACACAAGTACACTCGAGTTAACCAGCGGTGAGAGTGGGCCAAACGCCATTCTCAGCTCAATAGACAATCCCAGAGATAGGAAGGGTTTTTAAGTCCAAGCAGCTTACCCAATCATTTATCAGATTAATACTTTTCATGAGAATAAACCAGTCATAGAGAGAGACATATGGAAAGTGTTAAACTGTGCTCATCTGAAAACCACAGAAATATTACATAACCGAAGGTCAGCCTCTGTGTGTGTGTGTGTGTGTGTGTGTGTATTAACGCTGTGGCTTCAATCTGAATGAAATCATTAGGATATCTCTTGGGCCTTTAGTTTGCATTGAAACTACAATAAATCATTTCCCTTCAACATCTCTGTTTCTGTTAAAATGGAGTTTGCTTAAAAGCAAGTTCCTCATCTTATTAACCACTCAAAGCACATTGCAAGTCACATTCCCTCATTCGCACTTTTATTCTATACACACAGCACATTTCCTATAAGACTCAAACTCCTAAACGTGGTCAGTTGTCGGGCTGTTACTATCTATCACCAGTTCTCCTCCTATTTCTGTACAAGTTAAGTTAGAGTGAAGCTGTGCATGGGCCTTACATTGGAGTCAAGCAGATCGAGGCTGTCCAGGCTCTTGCTGCGGTGAATGCGGCCTTTGATGCGACGCAGGGAAGGTTTACCTTGGCTCATAGGCAACGAGAGAGTGGATGTGGCAGGCATAGCCATAGCACCAGCGCCACCAGTAGCACCTGTAGGCTCATCTAAACATCCAGGAGCACCTGAGGGGGATAACTCTCCATCTGCCGGGGTCACCCTGCAACAGAGACACAGAAAGTCAATGAAAAGTCAAGAAATAGTCAGTAAAGAGTCAGTGGGGTTAAGTTTCACATTCATCAAATCAACTCTATTTTTGGAAATGTAGTGTATCTACTCAGCACCAAACTGCATTTAGTTGATAAAAATCCAAAAATCTACAAAAGTTAGTTGAAATCTTTGGAAGATCCTTTCTGCCCCTGGTTTTATTTTATGCCATCTGTAAGTCAATATTTCTGGTTATTATCTCAAAATTTCAAGCTAGGTATCTCAGCATTTAAACTTACTCATTCAAAACTTTGAGAAAATAGCTATAAATTGAGAAAATGAACACACGCATACGTCTCACTTGAATTCACCTGTTACACTCATATTTAACATTTCTGGGGACAAAATCTGCCAAAATCTTGAATGTTTCCCATAATGCATTGCTCGTGGGCTCAAACACTTAATGTAGCTACATATATTAAAAACAACAGCGCTCACAATGAAGATGATTTCTCCCAAGAGCTAGCCACAAAAAACACACATGCTAGCAGACAGCACTGCTGTATCTGAGGGAAAACATAAAAATGCCTGAAGCATCAAAGTGACATAACTTTCCTCTTGCTGTCTTTACTTTTTAAAGGACATCTTCTCCTGTTGGCTGTAGTGCCATTTAAGCAAGTGTGAATAATTGGGCTGAATGTCAGCGGGTAGCCTGCAGATGGGCACTAGGTAGGCAGCATCCACTTGTCTTCTATTATTAAGCCACAATGAAGACGCTTTGCTTCTTACATGCTTGGCTGCAAAGGTCTTTTAAGGTGAACTGCCTGGAAAAATAAGTCACTGCAATTTTGATTGTTTCCTCAATCACGCCTTAAAATGTTAACAGAATACAATTGTTTAAGTTATTTCAAATTCTTCAAAGGAATAAATACTTTTTAAAAACACCACCTACATACATGGTTTACAAGGAAAAGGATATAAAGATACAGTCATGGTAGAGAGAAAGAACACTCTGTCAGTTCAAAGGTTTAACATGTTAAGACATCATAAAACAATAATCTGGTCCTTACAAAATTTAAAATTACTTTAAGACAAGCTCAGTGACATATCACATTTCATTACTTATTTAACAAAAACTAAGCCAAAGTGCAGAAGCAGTGTGAGAAAAACTAAGTACCCCTCATGATTCAGTAGCTTTTAAAACCACCTTTAGTGGCAATAGCTTTAGTGTGCAGAGGAGTTGTGGTGTGCAGGTGTGCATTTGCACTTTGCTCTCCTTGCAAACCAAAGCTGTGCTGCCATGGCCTTTTTAGAGCGAAGAAGCTCGTCGTTCAGTCTTTTTCTAATTTTAATGTGATGGATTTTAACATTTAACAAGCCAACTGAGGCCTGTAGAGTCTGAGATCTAGCTCTTTGATTTTTTCTGACCTTGGAGTGAATTTGCTGGCACGTCAACTCCTGGAAAGATTGGTGACGGTCTTGAATGTTTTCCATTTGTGAAAAATCATTCTCACTGTAGAATGACAGACTTCAAATTGTTCTCAGAATCCTTCCCAGATTGATTCAGTTTAATCCAAGTTTTATTTATACAAATGGTAAATGGCCTGTATTTGTATAGCGCTTTACTAGTCCCTAGGGACCCCAAAGCGCTTTACACATCCAGTCATCCACCCATTCACACACACATTCACACACTGGTGATGGCAAGCTACATTGAATTCAATTCAATTCAATTTTATTTATATAGCGCCAAATCACAACAAAAGTCGCCTCAAGGCGCTTCATAAATAATGGAGCCACAGCCACCCTGGGGCGCACTGACAGAGGCGAGGCTGCCGGACACTGGCGCCACCGGGCCCTCTGACCACCACCAGTAGGCAACGGGTGAAGTGTCTTGCCCAAGGACACAACGACCGAGACTGTCCAAGCCGGGGCTCAGACCGGCAACCTTCTGATTACAATCACACGACCCCCTATTGGCAAGCGTTTTGGCAACAGTGGGAAGTCCCTTTTTACAGGAAGAAACCTCAGGCAGAACCAGGCTCAGGGAGGGGTGGCTGGCTTCACAGCACCAGAGATTAATAATAACTAATGATTAATGATAACTGATGACAACTGAAGATCACTGCTGATATCGTTTCTCTGTGGCTTTGTGTTTACACACGCTTGAATGCTTCAGACCAGCAAACTGACCAATTATCTGCTTTCATAATGGTGTTTACGAATATATTTCTTAAATACACAATAACACAGTGCATTTAAGTCATTTTAAGATCTAAGCCATCTCGGCTCTGCAGTAGAGGCCTTTTAAAACAAACACTGGGCTATTTGTTGCACTTCAAATGTATCGTAATGACAAGTCATCAATCAGATGCTCGTACCAAAGTATTATACTGTCATGTGTTAAAGTTGACAACACATGACAGTGTCAAGGAAAAAAAAAAATAAACCTACTGACAGGCTGTCAGTCTTTCTGAGCATGAGGACGGCAGGAGCATGATTAGGGGTTTCCGCTGTCTATTGAGCATTTTAATAGCCAGCCTGTTTTTATAGTTACCAAGCAGAAGTAAAAACAAAAGACGGTGGCACCACATGCTACACATGCTGCGCTCAAAGCCATCCAATCCCTCTGAAGGCTCGTTTAAACTAAAGACTGATTTCCTGGTAATAATTTGTATGCCATTCAAACATATAAAAAAACCTAACCACATATATTTGACTAATATTTCTTATTCTTATTTCTTAACCAACGGCAACATGGCTACATAACATACATGACAGAGCACTTTATTATATGCCTATACTGTCAATACATCTGGCTGCTCCTTTCTAAAGCTCATTAAGCCTCTTATATGATGGTATTTGTTCCCAGCTAGTCTCCTCACTGCCAACTTTGAAGCAAAAGCCATAGTAGTTTCTGAAAACACACGCTTTGTGGTAATTTTAGCACGATTTATTTGTGGTGTGTTGTGTATCAGAAGGCCTTAATCCATGCACATTAAGCACTTTGCACTTGCATTTAGACCTGAAACTGTCAATAAAAGTTGTTTTTGCTTGTTTTTGTCCAGCAAAGGATTTGGATTTCAAGATGAGTCTATTAACAGAAGGCTCAGTTATAGCCTCACATTTAGGGGGTGAAATCTGAGGAACACTTTCAAGTGTAATTAGCTAAATAGAATATATTGTGTTTTTTGTGTTCCCTTTTCTGCAGCTCCAACTCTGTTTTAATATGGAACAGGATAAAAAAAAGAATGCATATCGATAGCTTCACAGTGTCTGAGCTGAATACTAATGTCAGCCTTGAGACCTCAGTAGACATCATGTCCTGCTATCCTGTTGATCCTTTAAAAATGGATAAAAGGTGACCAAGCTAATAGATTTTATTTTCCTCCAATTCTTTAGCAAATGCGTTAAACAACTTTGAAAACATACTTCTTAACAAGAGTTGAGATTCTAAAATCTTAGTAGCAGGTCTTTGACGTTTCCTTTAGTGCACATAGATGATTGAAGCTAAATGCTAACCAACGCATGCTAACATACCGACGATGATAATGCTAATGATGATAATGCTAACATAGTGTTTTGCAGGTGGGGGGGGGGGGGAGTTAAATTTGGCTGATCTCTTCTTCAAAGTCATGTCTTTCTGCACCTACGGCTACCAGTGTGGCTGCTACTTCCACATCACTCCACAAGGTTTTCATGACCACTTCTGTACCTCTGTGATTACATTATGGCAAATATCTGTGACGAACTAACTCAGCTTTCTTCTCAGTGATCCCAGGTTATTAGAGTAACGACAAAGAGACCAAGCAGTTTTTAGTGGAAGAGCTCACATTCTCCAACCCTGCAGGTGGGACAGCTGGTCAGGAGAGTGACCAGGAGGAAGCTCGTGATTTTTAAAAAATAATGTTTTTAATGTCAACAACGTGCTTTAAATTCATCCCAAGGGTCAAACTGTACATTGCGTTCTACTGTAATATATTGTAATAGACTGGGTGAATTTGGGTGCATGCCAGCTAGTTTTTTTGGACACACCAGCACAATCTTCAATCATCACCAGTCCTATCTGTCATATTTGTGATTATTTTGACATACTGGAGTAGATCCAGTGTGAGCCGGAGACCCTGGTGCAATTGGTCTGAACTGGACCTTCAGACAGAAATCTAAAAATAGAGATCTAAAAATAGCATCTGTGCTGGAAGCGCTTCCCAAGGTGATGACACTAAAGAGGAAACTCACCCAAATTTAAATTAGGTATTAAATCAGGTAGAATTCTTCTTTTTTTATAGGCTGTGTTAGAGGGCAGTTTTCTCCATATTCAGTATCTCAGTTTAACGTCTTATCATGCCAGCATTAGATAATTATCATTAACACAATGTGAACTCGAGGAAAGCCATTTTATCTGCACTTCATCTTCAAGGTTTGCCTTTTCTATATGCGACCTGCACCTGATTCATCTTTGTATTTACTAACAGCTAGAACGCACGTACAGAGCTCAGTCTCTGTCACTGTAATCCCAGTGTTACTTTCACAAGGGGATTTCATTTACACACAAAGCGTATGAAGCTCTTTGGTTTTAACAACACACTTCTAAGAATGAGGAGCGCTGATAGGGCCTGTATCTGTGTGCTGGTTTACAACCTGTAGGTCATTCTGCTAATCCTACACTAATAGATGACATCACAGGGTAACAGAAACTGGAACTATGTGGCTCAAGGATTTGAGGTATTAGTGCTTACATGGCACTGCATTTTATGTTCATATGAATATGATGTCTATTTACATAAAATAAAATTGTTTTATTATTTGGGCAAGATATAATACTGTGCAAAAGTCCTGAGCCATTTCTTTATATTATGCAAAGAAAATGAGAAAAAGGTTAAGTAATTTATTGAAACGTGTGCAAATAAACACAGAAATAAAGCACATACGGTAAAAAAAAAAAAAGAGTCTTTACAACTCTAATGAGCTTGAAAGTCATCACCTTTGTTCTTCAACACAGCCTAAACTCTCTTAGCCGAGCTTTCTTGTAAATCCTTTAAGTAGTCTTCAGGAATAGTTCTCCAGGTTTCTTGAAGGACATTCAAAGCTCTACTTTCCTAGACTGATTCAATAATATTAAGGTCCAAGCTTTCACTATCCACGACTGATCGTGTTCCTCTTACCAGATATGCTTTTACTGTAATGGCAGTGTGTTTGGGATCCTTGCCATCCTGACAAATGAAGCTTTTTTTGCGACAGGCTGCTGGTAACAATTTGCCTAAAGATACAATTTAAAATAAGTTCTTTGCTAAGTTGTCTGTTATATGTAGCCACAACACTGGTTCAACCCTTCAGACAGAGACTCTTTTTATGATTGAATAATTCATTGGTCAGTGTTTAGTGACTAAAAAACAAACACATTTTTGAAAATGGTCAGGTACAGGGACTGGACTGAAAATGAAAGAGCAGCCAATTTCTAAAGAAAACTTTGAAAGACCTTCCGCAGCTTTATTTTTGAGTCATGTACGAGAGCATACAATTTATGATGTAATAGAGACTGTAAGACTTGTCAGTCCTGCATCCCTAATGGACTCATCATTGTTTCATCTAAATCCATTATAGCAGTGCTTTCCGAAATCTGTGAGGAGACTTTATAAAAATGTAACATACCTTGAATAGGGCCATTTTTTTTTTACAATTGTTTTTATTTTTGCAGTAATTGAACTATAATCAATAGATAACATACATGCTGAAAGTCAGAAAATGTAAGCTTGTTGATTTTCTGCTTCACAAAAACTGTAAAAACAGAGCACAAATATAAAAACTATACAGAATACTAGAAGTAGCAGAAGATGAACAAGTTCACGCTTGCAGCTGAGGCACAACGCTGCTTCCAACAGCAGCTGGTATCCTGTAAATAAATTTCAACAAAACCAGACCACCATAGTTTGCTTTGATGTGCTATTTGATATGATTAATTTAGAGCAAGTACAAAGAAAATATGGGAGGAGACACGAATCCATTTGGGGTTGCATCAGGAAGAGTTTCCAGCGTAAAACATCTGCCAAATAAAAAATGTAAGGGAGGAGCCTACAGGAGCTTTTACAAAAACAACATATGCAGTGATTTAAAATAAAACTACGTGGTAATATTGGGTTTGATGCCAACAACGTGTTTCAGGAAAGTTGGAACAGGAGCAAGAAAAGGCTGGAGTCGCAGTCAAATACTTTTTGAGGTCGAGGAAAGATATAACAGAGAATCCATGAGGACAAGAGAACTGCTCAATGTTTCACTGCACTTACATAACTTTGCAACAGCAGCTGTTGCTGATGTGGGTCTGCTGTGGTCACACTACCATGTTTAGACTTAGACCTTACACATGTCTGCCTGTGCATTCTTAGCAGTATATTATATGCAAGCTGGATAAATGTAGTAAAAGTGATTAACGTGACTTCCTGAAAAGCCTGGAATTAAAAAAAAACAATGTTTGTATTAAGTAAAGTTGCTCACCCTCCTGCCTGCTTATATTTGATCTTCCCGCTGAAGAAAATCCAGTTTAACTTTTAAACTTTTGCCTTTTTTTAAAGGCTTTCAGCATCTGAGACTAAAGTCACATTAAATAATGACAATCATAATAATTAATTGCTGGCAATAAAGCAGAACTCACAATGAGGACATAACTAATGCAAACTGAATTTTTCTTACAACATTTGACTTTTATTATTTTAATATAGCTCATTATCGTTATGTGGTTCAGACAAGGCAGCAGCTTCATGCAGATGTTACCAAGATTCATACATCACCCGTAGATTCAACAGATTACTGAAAACACATCAGCATATTAGCAATGATATGACATAACATGGAAAACAGACTTTTAATTTATATGATGATCACGCATTATTAGTCATGTTGGCTGTGAATGGTCTTTGGATTGTGCACAGAGAGATTGAGGAAAGATGGATTGGGTGTTTGCCACACTGAAACACATCATTTCTGGCTCACAATATTATTAAAAGATTACGAGAAGCTGGAGAAATCACTGCACACAAGGGGCAAGGCCAAAAACCAATAATGAATGGTCGTGATCTTTGAAAAAAACAAAACAGAAACTCTAGACACAGTTCTCTGCTGGAAATCACTACATGGGCTTAGAAATACTTCTGAAAACCACTGCCAGTAAACACACTTCATCCGAAAATAGGAATTGAGACTTTGGCATACACAGGAAAACAAGCACATGCACATGAACTACCAGGAAATGCTGCTGCCTCCTCTGGGTAGGAGCTTATTTAGGATTAGGGCTGGGCTATATCATACCGTTCACGGTAATACCGGTGTAATTTTGGGCAACGATAAGAAAATGAAATATCACGATAGAATATGGGTAAAACGTGCATGCGCAGTGCCTTTGTTTACTTACGCACATGGTGGCGACGCAGAATGAGAAGAGCGAAAGTGGATCGTTAAATGAAACGAATGAACCAGAATTGGTTTGTAAAAATGCTGCAACTTCAGTGGTGTGGAACTGGTTTAGCTTTCGTCCGTCAGATACACAACAAAGCACTATTTTTGGTAGAGCATGCTAGCGGGCCGTCGTTATTACCGTGCTGTTTGGAAAATACGGCACACTTAAAATCAATCCTTTGATTTTTGTGAAAATCGACAGTGCCCCTTATAGAGCTGGGCGATAGAACGATAACGATATGTATCGCGATATAACTTTTACTCGATAGAGAAATTAAGCTATCGCGATAGACCTCGCCGCTCTTGTCCTCTTAAAAAAAAAAAAAAAAAAAAAAGGTCAGCCAATCCAAATTAAGTAGCGCAGAGCCGAACCAATCACAGCCGCAGCGTCACGTCGCGTGACTTGTTACGTACAGCACAAGTACCAAGCCGCACGTGTGTTTGTTTGGGAAGTAGCCAGCGGGTAATGGAGGAAATGAGTGTGCCGACTAGAAAAATCAACCGAGCGTGACCGAAGAGAAAACAGATGATGGTTCCAATGCCGGAGAGATTGTCGAACGGAAGAGCCATAGAAGTTCCGTAGTGTGAAGGTATTTCGGCTATTTCAAGTCTGACAAAAAACAGAGTAGCGTGCACTGTAAATTGTGCCGAAAGCAAGTCTGGAAATACAATAAACTGGTGCATGCGTCACACTGTGCGCCACGTTATTGTTTCGGTGAAATGAATTTCTACAATACTGTTAATTCTACTCTCTGCAGTGTTTAAATGCTTACATATACACACAGTTACTGTCCCTCCACACATACGACTCGGTTCTGCTTCTATGCCCCAGCTTTGTTTACTTTTTCCCACCGAGGCTTCTAGACTTCTGATTGGCCAACATTTCTGCACGGTTAGGAATCTAGCGCCACCTGCTGCTTTGGCATGTTCATAGCAGCGTTTTCCTTCATTTCTGCCTTTATGTGTGGACGGGATTATTTTTTAAAACGAAAACGGAAAATCTCCGTTTTCAAAAATACCCGTGTACGCGTGGACGTAGCCTCAGTCTCTGACTGGAAGCGCTAATTCGTCATTCGGCTTTTGTCAGACTAAAGTAACTGTTAAAACTGTTTGAAAAGCTCAGTTATACAACAAGGAGAGATTGAGAATTTCATTTTAGTTCTCAGTTTATTTGATTTTGACAAAAGTTAGTCAGTTTTGTCTGTTCTTCTGTAAAACAAACTAAGATTTATTTTTAGAATTAATATTTTGTTTCTAAGTGGAATTGACAATTTAGTCTGTTTTGTTTGTTCTATTTTGAAACTTAAACGCTTTAGCGGCTGCCTTTTGTGTAGTTTGCAATATTTGCCTTTATTTATCTGAAAAAGTCTCATGTTCCTTAAGTACATCTACCCTGTTGAACTTGTTATGAGAAATAAATATTTAAATCAAAACAAGCTGCTGATTATTTCACATTTTACTTGTGAGCAACGGCACATTTAAATCTTACAAATATAGTTATTTGGCTTATATCGTGATATATATCGTTATCGACTGAAATGAAAAAATCATATCGTGATATGAAAAAATCTCATATCGCCCAGCTCTAGCCCCTTATAATCCCGTGTGCCTTATGTATGAATTCTGGTTGTGTTTACTGACCTCGAAATGATTTTATGTGGTACACGGCGCTCGAAAATCTGTCAAATGTTTTAGTACAACTTTGCTAAGCTACGAACCCGCTTGATGGATTGTCGGAGCGTTATGGCTATATTAGGCAGGCGCCTCACGGAGTGATACGTACTGTGCTTCAACATAATATTACCGTATTGTGTGTGTGTAACCTCTTTTTAAGTTTTGTGGATGTTATACATGGTTATGCTGATGGTTATGTCGGCCAATTTCCACTGGAAATGCCTTTTGGTTAAATTGTCAGCAAGGAATTTGCACTGTTACAGTTTTTTGGTCATATCGCCCTGCTCTCACACCAATTCTCTCCATGTCCTCCTTCACAACATCCACGAACCTCCTCTGTGGTCTTTCGTTTATGCTGTTAATTAATGAGACATTAAAGAACAAACAATATATATGCTGACATCCAAATGACACCTTGTGTATGTGAATGTGAGCAAGACGGTGCCAAATTCTGTAGATTTAAACAGGAGAACGGCTCTGCAGCACAAGAGTCGGGGTGATAAACTGACCTGACTGCAATCTGGACCTGTCACTTATATTTGGCACCTTATAAAACTCCCAAATATTGGAAAACAGGTGACACAGAGACAGACAAACATTCCTGCTCACGTTCACACCTGCGGCCAATTAGGAATCCCCTATT
This sequence comes from Aulonocara sp. 'chitande type north' Nkhata Bay, assembly GCF_057382095.1. NCBI lineage: Eukaryota > Metazoa > Chordata > Actinopteri > Cichliformes > Cichlidae > Aulonocara > Aulonocara sp. 'chitande type north' Nkhata Bay. The sequence goes on along the minus strand of NC_141344.1, from coordinate 22,353,252 downwards.
ATGCTGACAGACATGCTGGACTATTGGAGAAAGCCAGAGCTCTGAAATACTCAGCGTTGTTAAAATAAGAGGTAATGCAATACGCCCTATTGCAGTAAGCTCCCTATTGCAAGTTTATTTTTCAAAGCATTTTGCTGAAACCAAACTCTTTAAAAAGCGATTTTCCTCTGAGCCCAATTTGGGTTTTTTTTGTGGACTTTTTTACTATACTTTCAGCTATACTGCAGGAATTTAGTGTGATATCTTTAGCTGTGCAAGGCAGTGGATTAGACTCAGTCTCTCTGTCTGTTCAGACAGATGTTAGTTTCACTTTTCACTGCCTCTGGAGGAATACAGAGAAACTCACAAACAGGCTGGAGTGCACTCATGGAGCTAAACTCAAAGTGTTCCCTCCAGTGCGAACAGACAATGACGGGATCTTACAGCACGAAAAGTAAAGAAATACTCAGACACATCAGGCACTAAATGTAGAGAGAGGTGAAATGGATAAATATTACATGAGACTTCAGCCCAAAATAGAGAATCTCCCTCATGTCCACAGATTAACAATACCACTAAGATTAACAGATTACCTCATCCAGTAAGTAATGTTATTTATATTAAAAAACATTCTTTGATTATTGTTTTAAGTAGGGCCGTGCCACATCTTATCGCCAGTGATAACGCTGGTATAAATGTTTATGTGTGATAAAAATGTCATATTGTGATATCATTGCTATAGGAAGGCCATGCATTTAAATTTCCTAGCGCCACAACAATGAGACAAACCCGGGCATGTCTGAGAGCGAGAGCCCAGCGGAGATTTAACACCTAACCACGAAGCTACTTCAACAACTTCTAACAAAGCAAAATGTTTTCTTGCAAAATATGCAAGAAAACTGTTTTAGCTAAAGGTGGAAATAACAATACTAGCAACAAAACTAGCAATTGATGCTAAATTGAGCTTCGCAGGAACGCTCGCTAGCTTCGCTCTATATGACAGGAAGAGCAAACAGTACATGTGGAAATAGTGGGAAAAGCCATGATTTAAGCAATTGTTTAAAAAGCTCAACCCAAGAAACAGCATCCCAGGTAGAGAACATCTTTCAGTCTTATTAGGTGACAACATTTTGCAGCTCTTGACAAGTTACAAGTAGAGATGGACCGATCCGATATTACGTATCGGTATCGGTCCGATACTGGCCTAAATTACTGGATCGGATTTCGGAGAAAAATAAAAAATGTAATCCGATCCATTAAATATCACGAAAGCACCTCACAAAACTTGCAACACGCCGTAACTCGCCTCAGAACGTTAGCACGTCGGAGCAGTATGCATCACGTGATAGAGCGGCTGTGGCATGCGGGACCTGTCGGTGGTCTGGATAGCATTTGGAGCTTCGCTAGCAACCTGGCATTTCATCTCCGACAAAGTTATCCCCGAGAGAAGTAAAGCAAGTGTGTAAGTCCATCTCTGAATGTTTGTAAAGCATTCCTGCGTTAAGCTTAACAAGCGACTGCCTCTCCTGCTGCTACTTCAATCATGAAACTGCTTAATGATCAGCTGATCGGCTTTTCTGTCGCGAGTCCGTCTGTCTTGTTTGTTTTTGGCCCACTTTGCACCAGAAAGAGGAAACCAGCGGATAAACAACAGCAGCACGTTTAAGCTTGAAAAGCTGTTGTTAGAATTTATTTAATATTACTTTCTACACCAGGATCTTTTTTTATGTAGCTGACGCTGGTAACTGTGCAGGGGCGGATCTAGCAAAGTTTAGCCAGGGGGGCCGATAGGGCATTAACAGGGAAAAGGGGGCACAAAGACATACTTTTCTTTCTTATTCTCATTTAAAATGTCTAGCTTTTAATGAATAATTATCTGACACCCAAAGTTTTAATTTGATGTAAAATAAATAGAAGTCCATTACTGTATATAGTAACTATTAAGTCTAATATATATACCCTAGTAAGCTATAGTACTTTTTCCTTTGGGAAGGTACCATCTGTGCAGTCTGCAATTTTGTTGAAGAAAGATGTTGAATCTATTTAATATTTTAATATATTGAAAAATAATTGATTTCTGTGCATTTTTTTTTCACACTGCATCAAATTAAGGTTGATTACGTCGATTAAGCATCATGAGGTGGAGTGTGAGGGGTGGTTCCCTATTTTTTATTTATTTATTTTTGTTGTTGCTGGGAGTTGGAACCCTCTTAGTTCGGTTGCTTAATATTTACGCTAAGTACTCTTTAAAATACCAGAATAGGGAGGATGGTGTAGGTTTAAGTTTATTAGATTGATCAGTATTGCTGAACTATGAAATATTTTTTTTTGCATACAGGTATAACAGAATAGCTTTAGTGTAGTTGTTGTTTTAAACTTGAGTATGAACTTATACAAAATGCAGCAAGATATTTAAAAAAAACAGTTTTGTTGATTAAAAAACACTATATCGGATTCATATTGGTATTGGCAGATATCCAAATTTATGATATCGGTATCGGACATAAAAAAGTGGTATCCTGCCATCTCTAGTTACAAGGTTAAGTTACTTTATTTTTTGTCATCTTAGAGTGTTAAGTAGTTATTTTTATACTTTTACTTATAATTTCCAGCCTGCTTTTGTACTTATTTCTGACTATTTCTGCTGCATCACTACAATATACTATAATGCTGCACACCAAGGTAAAAAGTTTATTGTCAATGAGAGCTGCTCTTTGGAAAAGGATGGAAATTGCCCTTGTATTACTCAGACTTATAAATGCTGCTCTCTGAAAGCTGCAAGCTTAAATTAAGGAAAAACTGAGATTCTGGGTTAATCCAATTCTCAGGAGAAGGCAGCAGCAAGGAGAATTTCATGCTTTGATCCAGGAGTTGAAGATATATCACAACCGCTATTGTGTATATTTAACCCTCCTGCCATCCTTTAAAAAACTCACACCCATCACCCTAGGGACCATTCTCAGCCACGCCATAAAAAGACCATATATCCATATTTTATTCCACTTTAAATTAGCCAACCTTGTAAAACTACTTCTCCCTGAAATATTCATGTAAAGTTTTAATTATATTTTCGTTGTTTTAACCCTTCAAATCCCAGTGTTATTACATGAGCGCCCTGTGTTATAAGCCCCAAAAACCAAAAAACGAAACTAAATATTTCCACAAAAAACCAGTTGAAGTAATATGTGATTGTCATTATAAGTAGGCCTTTAGATGGACCAAAGATTGGCACCAACATACATTTTGACCTGCCATTATTTTTTTTGCATTTTTTTTGCAATTTAAAAATTAAAACTTCAAGGCCCTGAGTCTTCATTGACATCCAAGAAAAGAAGAAAAAATAAAATCATATGATGATAATTTGGGGTTGAAAAATAGCGTTTATAATGGAAGTCAATGGGCAGAAAATGGTCCCCAGGGTGATGGGTGTGGGGATTTCTGCTGCTCAGCCATTTTAGGCTGATTTAAGGAATTCACACTGGAATATTAACATTGACAGGTAAAAACTATCCTGTGGCAAGTTTGGTTATATTCCACTGAACACAGTGGAAATGGCAGCCATTTAACACATAGCAGTGGCACAAAAAGGTCCCAAGAAGGCAGGAAGGTTAAGGATGTCAGTGGGGCAGTATTGTTAATAGACCTAACCACATCTGATCCGGGGCAGGACCCAGCTGTGTGTCTGAGGTAAAATAGTATTATTTTGCATTGTAGATATCCTTGCATATTCAGCACCAGGGCATGTTTTGAGTGTCTTGTTGCCGAATGCATTTGAAAATCTGAAAAACTGAACTTGATTCTAAAAGAATAAATGCTGCAACTTTGTCTTGCCAAATTATCCCGCCTGCGGTTGGTGTGAGCGGATGCATTAAGAACAGGTGAGTCTGACAAGTATTTTTAATGCTCATAAAATTTGCACAAAGTTACGTGTTCGGTGTGTGAAGAGCTTTAGAGTTAGATATGAAAAAGATAATAGTATCTCAAATAATACTGTATACAGGCACCATTGTTGCTAGGACACCAGAAGAACATCAGCAGAACAAAAGAAGCAAAAAAGTTAGTTTTTGACAAACTTTCATTTGAAACAAACACCCTCAAGAAAATAACTATTCAGTAGGCTTAGTAGAAACTACACATGATCTCATACTTCTGCATAAGTGCACTGACATTACCAAGTATAGGAACATGTACCTGGTGGAGCACTGAATGTGGAGAGCTGTACACTTGTACATATCATTTTCGCTATATAACATAAAAGTAGTCACCAAACAATTTTAAGTAGAAACTACACATGATCACAACGTTAGAAAAGTTAGAAAAGAGTGCACTGTCAATGCCGATACAGTTGCCATTGGTGATTATATAGTTACCAACTGATTTCTTTCAGGCACTAAGTCTACATGGGTTGTGGGTTTTCTTGGTGTGGAAGCATGTTAAACTGTGAGCTTCAGTATTTAGCAGTTCATGCTGTGTTCAGAGCCTGGAAAACAACTCCAGCTGGCCTGATAATCCCAATCCAACACTAAAATCTCTGTTTCCAGTATGTGCACAGCTAGCTGTGTTTTATTTGAGACAGATATACTAAGTGAGGCAGTTTTATTTCCTGTTTTATTTGGTAAGATCACTTTACTTTCATTTTGTTTCATGTCCATCGAGAACTCTGTTCTACCCTTTTGTTCAACAGCTTGTTGCCCACTGCTGGATTATGCCTTCATTAGAGTATTATTGTTCTGTCCCTCAGTTTATTCCCTTTGTTTCTTCCCCACTTGGGTAAATTTTCATTTTCATGGACTCAAGTACTGTGGCCTTTTTTTTATTTTATTTAAGTAAACATCTTAAAAGAAATTATGGGAGTCATAAGACTTATTCCACCACCCTGCTGCTGCTGCCAGCTCTAAACACCAAACAATGATGTTGCCGAGTGGCAGCAACTATAGCAACGGCCTGCCATGAAATTTAGTTAGCAGAAGACTAGAAAAATTTCCAACTGTTGCCAAGGTAGTTTGTTTTTTGACTGTTGTTTTATGCGATGAATATGAATCTAAACATTTACTATTCAAAAATGTTTGCAGAGGACAATTTTTAAATTAAACTCTAACCTCCTTCATTTGTGTTAACGAGGTGAAGTCTGAGTTTTGGGAGAATTCCTCTGAGGAGTTGGAGAGCACTTAGAAGTTAACATTGGTGTCAGATCTTTCTACAACTACAGGCAGGTGTCTTACTATTTTTGACCCTTATCTATGTTTTTAGCTCATGTCCAATAACAATAGACTGTGCTCTAACCAGAATGTTAAATAGAGTCCTGGGATGCCTCTCCACCCTGGGATTTGTCTTTGTTCATATCTTCCAGCTCATCAGGCAGCAGCGGCGCGTCCAAAATAGCTCCAGTGACTTTCTCTTTCCATTTATATTCCTAGACCTTTTCAAAGAAGCTTTTACCTAGCCAGCATTTTACTTTCCATATAAACACAAACACTTACCATTTGCTCCCATTGCACAGGTGAGGAAAATAAATTGAGAACAAAAAGAGAAACCAGGGAATAAAGGAGACAGGTGAGCAAAGCATAAAGGAACATGGTGCTGAGAGGCAGAGTTGGTGGAAAGAGGACAAAGGAAAAAAGGAAGGAGAATGACCATAATGCAAAGGGACAAAGCACAGAGGGACACAGTCAGCATATGGCTCAGAGGTCGCCCTGACTGCTCCATAATGCCTGACTGTTCAGCTCGAAGTGATGGTGGCCGATGAACATGCATCACTTTGCTCTTGGGTGCCCCTCCTGCTACATGGGACAAGTGGCGACAAGAGGTACATGACACATCCTACTTGATCTAGAAAACCCCACTGATGTCCCCAAACAGAGGAATGAAACATATGACTAACTGGGTGTCTAAAAGCAAAAGAAATAAAGGAAACATCTTTGAAAGCTGGAGCCTGTAAGCCATTTGAAAGCCACCTGGGCAGAAACGAGCGGGAATGAAAATCTGCAGCAGGATCAAGACTCTGATTAGGCCAGACAGGCCTGACAGATGGACGGACCAGATTAGTCATATAGACATGTATCAAACAAGGCGAGACAACGGTCATGTCTGAGTGTTGTCTGACCCCTGCGGAGAGGAGGGTGACAGCAAGGTCAGCGGCTGATTTCAAAAAGTGCTGCTCCAAAATTACACAAACACAACTTCAAAGCACTTGTACAGAACTCTACAAATGTTTTAAATTTCATCTCATTAATTTATCTTTTGCTGTCAAGGAGCCAGACTTTCTTGTAACTTTTTAAAGTGGGCTTCTGAAGGTGTTTTATTGGACATTGGACAACAAATGGATTATCTCAGTTGTTCTCCTGACTGAAGTTTGGTCCGTTTACAGCATCCTGCCATGCGATTGCATTTGTCCCTAACCATTGGGAATCCTCATGCTAACTTTTATTGAGTGGAAAAAGGTTAGCGTTCATCCCTCAGCTTCACTGTGTTTATATTATGCTAACCATAGCTTTGTAGCTAGCCACCATGTAGCACATCATTATATAACAGCTAGCCCAACTTCAGTAACCTTACAAGCGTCAATGCTGTTTAGTTTTCTGTCTTCATTTATGTTGGAAGTGATAGCAGAGCTGTACGTTTTAATTTTTCAGAAATCCCTCAGTCAGAACATGCTTTATCATGTTTAGGTGGGAACTAGCGAGCTAACTTCCTGCTAACGTAACTTCTCCGTTAAATTTAATAAATTCTGTTTTTATGGATGCCTGGGTGTTAAACTTAATTGTTACACCTGGTAGAGCAGAACGCTGATCATTTTACTAAAAATGAAAGAATTTAGACAGTTTTTAACTCTCAGTGATGCTGCAGTGTTCGTTTTACTTTGGGACCTGAAGCGGAGTTTGGACCCGGAAATGGCTAATGACGTCAGATTTAAAGACCAGATTTCTTTAGTTGAATATACAAAATATGCTAAAGGTAACAAGGTTTGACAGACATGAAATAGTATTTTTGGTGATTCCTAAAGATTTATAATCTGAAAATGTAAGAGAGGACCTTCAACACAGTTTTCAGTTTGTCCTTAAAAAATTAAGTAAACTGAAAAAATAATGGACAAAACAGTGGCAGGTCTAAGGAGGAGACTGTTATGGTTTGGGGCTATATTTAAGCCAGTGGAGTTGAGCATCTTGTTAAAAGTGATGAAATTATGAACACAGAGACAGAGACACCATCCAATTTTCATCCACAGTGGATGCTACAGTATCGCTTCTGGAAGGCATCTGATTGGCAGCACCTTCAAAATAATGCAGTAAGAGCACATGTGGATAAAAAACACACACAATGGAACAATGGATAGGCCTCCCCAGAACCTAGGTCTCAACATTACTGAAACAGTGTGGGATCATCTTGACTGAAAACAGAACAAATGGGAGCCAACATCCAAAGAAGAGCTTTCTTTTAATAAAGAAATGCCAAGAAAAGCAATTAGAATTGAACAGTTTTTGCATCAATACTATATTTCAATACTTCTTTATATAAACACGTTTAACTAAATCGACTATTTCCCAGTTTCCTAGCAAAATATAAAGGAATTAGGGGTAACTCAATCCCTTTGCACAGTACTGAACCATGCAGGTATGAGCATAAATCTGTAGTGAAGACAAGTCACGGTAAAACCAAACGTTAGCAAGAAAATGCTAAAATAAGATAAACTGTTTAAATGCAGCATATAGTTAATGTGGACTGAGTAATGATTTTGCATGCTTAGGCATCATAAATTACTTCTGCTCAGAATCTGCACATCATATATACCCAAAACCTGTTTTACCTCAGTATTCTGTCAAAGTCAACCTTTAAGGACATAAAACTTTCTTAAATTAAATTAACCTGTACCAGTGGAACACTAATGCTTTTATCATGACACTATTACCACCCATGGCTGCAAGCAGGATCACACTTATTCCCAACATATGTGTTTCACAGAAGACCGAAAACCAAAGCCATTTAAAATGTTTAACAGCTGTCAGCAAGTATCTAATGTTTACTGACAGCTGTTAATCTTTTAAGTACTATCCCAGTGTGGTTGTATTTGTTGTGTAGTCATAAACTAGTTAATTGCTAGGTCTGTTTCTATGCACGAGTTATTTTTTATTTTTTTTAATCTGAAATAGATCATAAGGAGAATTGTGTCATCGCTAAGATGGTCCTGTGGGTAAGGACACATATCAACCTGTTTTGAGGCAGTATCAAACAACATTACACATTCTCCACAGATTACAGGTATTATATCATCTGTCTAATAAATAAAGGACTGTATGTGCGATTAATCCAATCCACTCACTGCTTTGGACGATGTATTTCTGCAGACCCAAGGAAGTGCAGTGTCAATTTGAAATAGCTTGGTCAAGCTAAGCAGTCTTCACACTTTGGCTAGAAGTTGTTTGCCGTTAAACTTTGACATCAGTCAAACGCAGTGATGTCTCAGCAGGGAACCTCCCTTGATACATCATGTTTGGAAAGCTGCAGGCCACTCTGCATGTGCAAATGTGTGCATGATCAGCACCTCACCCACCGACTGCAGCTCTTTCAGCAAACTTATTGTCAACTGATATTAAATTGTTTTGAACACTATGTTTAGTAGCTATCCGCTGTCAGACGATCTCTCTTATCACTGAGGTGGTTACGTCAAAGGAAGTGACTAATTAAACCTGGCATTTGTTGCTATTTAGTGGTGATAGATGAGCAGCCGTTCAGTGTGTGCATCCTCATATCTGTCCAGCTTTTCAAACAAAATTTTCTGTTTGCATGCATCAATATTGTTAAATCATTACACTCTGATCTTTGAAACCCAAATCAGTCTTATAAGTGTTTTAAATCACTCCCTCGTGCTGCTGAATGACTATTCAACTACGTAAAATAAAAATGTTGACAGGCAGGGCCGTGTACAAATATAACATCCTAAAAAAACCCCACTCGGATCCCTCTGCTGTGTCCTTCTCTGTTTGTGGGGCAGCAGTGATGGATCCCATCTTGTCGGCCCCCCAGTGAGCCACTGTGACAGTCGGGAGTCACCAGAGGCCCCGAACGTGTGACTCACAGATTCTTAAAGTCATTCCTGACTCTGACTGGAGACGATGAGTCTCTGATAGGCTTCTGCTAGCATCACTGCCGCCAGCAGGCTCTTTAAGCAGCGATTACCAGACGCCTATTTAGACTCAACATTACATGAACGCAGACATGCGCTGGGTTGCAACTATGTTAAAAGGAGGATGCAGCTGCAGAGACAAATTTCAGTAACTAATCAGCAGCAATAACATCATCAATTGAGTTTTTCAGTGACCTACGGCAAGTTGCGTGGAGAGAAAAACGAAACCACACATGCATCTTGCATCTTGCTGTTCTGTTATGAATGCTACTTTTTCAGAGTTTTGTCTTTTAAGAATTTTCCAGCATACTGTGTTATAAAGACTTTATTACACTGGCTTTATGTTTACTGTGTAAAGTAGTTTGTGCATCATATGTTCTTATTCAGCTCATCTCAGTTAGTCTCCCTCCCCTCACTACCAGTCGGTCATGGCTGTTCAGTCAGAGGTTTCTTCTTGTTCCAAGGGAGTTTTTCCCTCTCACTGTCGCTAATTGCTTGCTCATCGGGGGTCATTTAATTATCATTAACCTTAAATGTGCATTATTTATATTGGCCAGTGGTAAGCAACTCTTCTGATTTCAAAAATACTAAATCTCTGTGAGGGAAAAAAACATCAACCCAAAAAAAGCCTCAAAAATCAACTTTGTGAACACTTTGTTGATGCATTTATGGCCTCTGGCACTAATTTAAAGTCTTATTTAATACAAACTAATACTCATCTTCCACACTTTTATACCCATTACAATACAAAATGCTAATAAATAAGGAAAGCTTTAATATTCATCAGTCAAACATTGAGATGGCCCAAAAGGTCAAGGCTTTAAAACAGCTACTAAATGGCATACTCTGTATTAGCTCCATACATCCTTTATACACACAAATATGCGTTGCCACCACCTGCTCAGCTCTGATACGTTGCTACATGTGCTGCAGACGATGTCGACAGTTTCGTAAACAACTGAATCCAAGTTGCTCAGACAGACCTGTTATGTGATGACATCGTTTCTGCATTGACCTTCTGCAAAAACACATCTGAATAAAGTGCAGCGTATATATAAACTCATTTCCCATTGTGACCACATCCAACAAAGCCAATACTACGAAAAAATAACGGTTTTTCCTCAGTTAGCAGCATTTAAATGAGACCAGAAAAGTTATCACTAAAGGGCCTAACCCAGACACAAACAAACACACTCACACACAGCGACAGCAACAACCACACACCCACGGGATGCTCGGAGAGTGGGAGGGGGTAAGGGGGTGAGCCACGAGTCAATAAACCCTGTGTAATCTGTTCCCTTTAGTGGCATAAACCATCTGAGAGGCGATTACAACCGTTCTGCCAAAGTAAGAACATGCGAGTTCCTAATGGACAGAAACACTGAATACTCACTCACACACACTCAGACACACAAACACGTGTGTGAACCCTCATACTTACTATACGAGGGCCGTGAAGGCTGTAGAGTAAGAGTAGTATGTTCAAAGATTAAAGCCATGACTCGTGTTTATAAGATCAGACTTACTGAGTGTAGGTGTGAAAAAAATAGTATGTCAGCATGTTGTTTTTAGAAAAGTACTGATTATCATGGCAGGGCCACCATAAACTTGGGCTCCCGCCGAGGTAACTAATGCAAGGCGTTGTCAGTTTGTGTGAGATTATGCATCGTAGACTCCGTGAGTGGGACTAGGAGTGGAGAGCAGGGGGGGGAGGCAGACAGGAGTTGTTAAATGTGGAGGAGGGAGGAAGTGTGGAGAGGCAAATCAGAGGGCAGAGAAGGCGCCTGCATGTATGTGTCCGTGGCACGGGGCGGGGGGAAGAGGAGACGCTGACTTTATGCATCATTAGGCAGGTGGACTGAGAACACCAGGCGGAGCTGTGACCGTGGAGGGAAGCTGAGCAGGCATCTGGCACACAATACACAGCGATACACCCACATATTATGGAAAGCTGCCTACAAATTAGACAGTCGTCATTGGGCTAATTGTCATATGTGGATGATCACAAAGTAATTACAGTGTCCTGGCTATCACAGGACGCCATGTGTTTTGTTTAATAACAACGTGCTGGCTTGTTTTGTACTGTGGTGGTGGGGGGCTGTACTGTGGCTCGAGGTTCACTGCGTTTATCTTATTATAAGAAGAGAATGACAATGCTCAGATTACTACAGCTAACCACCTTAACCAAGTAATCTGATATTAAGGTCGTAATTCAATTAAGAATAAAGCCAGTGATAAAGCTCGATTGATCTGGCACTTGGAGCAAAACAGTACTCCACTCTGAACTTGGTGTCTTTTATGCTTGTTTTCCCTCGCCTGTTTTCAGTGTTAGCCCTTATGTCTACTGTGTCATGAAAGACCAATTACAACACAGGAATGCAAACATAACAAGCTCTTAATGAGCTCTTTAAATACACACGCTTCATAAACACAAACACGTGAGATGCTGCTGTTGTTTTCCACATTATTTAAATCTCATTCTTCCTGCCGCAGGTACAAAACAAAGTGACAAAAACAGCGAAATGCAAATGTAGCATCTGATGTAAATCAGCTGAGGTACATAAAGTTCATTATTTTGTGATTTGTTATTGTGTCAGTACAATTAGCTGCTCTTTAAGCGTGATCGATGGCCTCGAGTCGTTTATTAATCGCTGGGGGTCGAGTGTTTTGGGCCGCTGCGTAGCCGCCTCTTCATATTTGTTGCTTATATGACTGTGGAAAAAAGTTTTATTTCAATTCTTTCCTCCTGTTTCCTCTGCAGAGAGAAAGCCGTTCTGCATGTAAAGAGACTGGCTCGCATACATACCATCTGTCAGTGATCAACAGTTGATCGCTAAGCTATAGTTGTAAAGGTAACACTAAACAATTTTGTTCTCCAGCATGAAGTTGGAGAGAGAGTCTCTCACTCGGAGAACCAAGGTTACAAAGTAACCAACCATTCTCTGCACCACATACCGTGAAGTTACCTGGACTAGTAAGTAATACTACATTCAAAGACAGATACAACAACAATCAAATGTTTGGGACAAAAATCTAATTTCTCAAAGCAGATCACCGTCTGTTGTTTGGAAATACTTTGGATTTAGTGCAAGTGAAGGAAATCTGCAAAGAGCGGTGTGTGTCTGCACTGCAAAGCAACAAAGCATCTTCAGCTGTCTGAAATAAAACACCAAAAACTGCAGTATAATTAATGCATGAAGTCAAAGAAAAATTGTGCAATGCTCACATGTCGATAAAAAAAATCACACCGTGCAAAAGACGTGTTATCCCCTCACACACTTTGTTTTCCAAAGAGACAAAACCTGTCGCAGGAGTAAAATAAAGAGATCTCACAGCTACTATTAATATTATCCATCATGCAGGTGCAAGGAATGGAGTGAAAGACCCTACCTTTAATATTTTAATAATCTCATAATACGTGAAGATGTACACAAATCTTTGCATGTTCTACTTACATAAAACAATTTTTGCCACTAAAATCAGTGAAGAATCCTGACAAATATTTGTCATCTCAATATTATACAAAATAATTATACATCAGTCAAAATTACTCAAACCAGTTGCAGTACTGTCGCAACCACGACAGTACTGGAGGCAGTCGCTGTCCAACCTTGATGCTGGGATTAGTTAATCGCTCTACACGTCTACTTGATGTTGGCAGCAGTTATTTGGGATGTTATCGCTGCAGCTCGCTGAATTTCAGACATTTTCGTGGTCTCTGGTCGCGACATCACGGCCAGTCTCTTCCTGTTCTTACGCTCGTTAAGGAACAACATCTCCCATTACCTGAGTGCAAGTGAGTCTGATATAAATCATATATGAGCTAGGTCCTCCAGCAGCAGCTTATTCCTGCGTTGTGCAATCTCAACCTTGTGGTATGAATGGAAGGAAACCAGACGACTCACTCAACCTTTGAAAAGACGCTGACATTTCATTTAGTTATGAAGATACAAACTGTTCAGCCTGACTTCTTTGGGTGTTTAAATTCCTTTCTTGTGCACAAGTCAAAGAGTAAGGTGAATGTAAAGCAATGCATTTTTCCCTCTGGAGGACTGAAATTAAGAAAGTAACTACTTCTAAATATGAAAGCAGTTAAATAAAACAGATTGAAGTTGAAACTACGACTCGTCAACTTCTATTAGATCACCAGTTGAAACACATCAGGATTAAACTTCTATGATGCACGTTGATCACCTAAACTTGGGTCATTGCTTCGGTATTCCAACCTAAAGTCAGGCCTTACATTTTAGTTACTTATGTGCACGTGAGCCTACTGACTCTGGACTCTGACTTCACTGAATAAAGACGGAAATGGCAGGCAAGCGAATCCAAGGGTGACTCCATGAAACACACACTGCAGCTACACGCTGGCTCAGCTACGCTCCGTTAAAGTGGCTGTCGGAGGCGATACAGTAATCCACTTTTAATGGCAATGGCCGTGTCCCTTCCCCCACCGTGATGTGATGGCCCCGGACATACCACCGCGCCTCTCTTAAGGGAGAAGTGTCAAAACCAAGTCGCCGCTGTGCGCTGTCCTACACATTTGACAGTGGTTGGAGAGGAGAAAACCTATCCTTTCTCCCATGTGAGATCATTTCTGATTCAAAGTAATGGACCCATTTGCTCCCACATGTAAGATGGACCCCCTCAAAGCCTTGCACATCCTACGCAAGGAACCAGAGTTTTTCTTCTCAGTGTAAAGCAGTGCAAATCTGTAAGGATTGTGCTGCATGCTTAATGTTATCTGCGTGGATTACAGTAGAAGAAAGACTGAATCTGCTCATTGTGATAAGATCCTATAATTAGACTGAACACTACTCTGCTGTGTCACGTTTTCTTTTTTTGTTCCTTTTCTTCTTTATAATGCTCCTTATTTCAATTAGTAAAAGAAGCGTTCTTCACAGTTTCCTTTATTATGCCCTACAGTGCAACCACATTCCCAGTGTATCACAGTATAACAGCCTCTGACAGGTTGTCAGAAGCCAGCTAAGGTTACGGCAGTAGCATCTTGCTCCCTGACACCAACTAATCAATTCATCGAGTGCACAAAGAAATAGGTCAGTTTGTCATTGGTATCATATTTAAATTATCTTTGAAGAGAAGCACAGTGCAGCATTATCAAACTTTTTTTCAGGTAAATTTTAATAGTTTTGTGATGTAAAAATGTATCTGGAGTTTATAAATGTTGACATAATTCCTTCAAAATATCTTAGGTTTGCTGTCATCTTGTCGTGTAGCTGTGAAAGCCAGAAGCAGAGAAGATAGATTTTGTTTCGTTTTGTTTCAAAAAAGAAATCTTACAGTATTAAAGCAACCTGGGAACTTTTGGAAAGAAGGAAAGCGATAGGGAATTAATTGCAACAGAGGTGAGATGTAGAGACAGCTTTCTAAAAAAATGTTTTTTAGAAGTCTTTTGCCTGTTACGTTTTGCTGATTCATCCCGAAACACCAGGGAACGGATAAATGGTATCAAACGTGGACGTGTATTAAACTAGGTGGACATATTTAAATGGAAACGCACGGAGACGTGATCAGCCAATGAGAGTTAAACACAAGCACCGCTCCTACACAAATCCAGGTGGTAAGAAGCTGCTAAATAAGAGATGAGCGGTTTTGTTTTTTTTTACTATCGCAGAAATAGACGCGAGACCAGAGAGCTGCTCGGAAAACTGAAATCGCCGAGCGCGTGCGGGTGAAAGAAGAAAGCGGTGTGTGTCCGCGTCGTTTCGCTGTTCCTGTAAATCCACTTGCTCTGTTTCGTGAAAGCCTCACCAGCGGATCATAACACTCAGAGACCACCAGGAGGAACACAGAGAAGGGGCGAGCGCGCACTGTCCACCCCTCTCCTCCTCCTCCCCGCCTAAATACCTGCTGGGTGTCGATGTCACCGGCGCGCACATCAAACTGTCGTTGAAGGCAGAGCGACACAGAGGCGGATGGAGGTAGTCGCTTCCGCCAGCAGCTGCTGAGCTTCAACTTCACAGCAGACATAGCAGAAAAGCGCGACTGGAGCTTCTCAAACAAGACAACAAAGCCCAGAGGCTCATTTCAAACCTGTTTTCCCCCACGCTCCACGCGCACCAACACACGCTCCGAACCAAAGCGCGCACCTCCTCCTCCTCTTTGTCCATACTCACCACAGCTGTCTCTTCGCGGGGAGGCAGTCTTTGTTGGAGGCTGTCACTCCCATGGCCATCTGCATCACCGTTATATATTTCTGGTACTTCATCTTCTCCTGCAACTCCTGCTGCCGCTTCTGCTGCTACTTTTACTACAACTACAACTACTGCTGCTGGTGCTGCTACTTCTAGGAATCCGCGCGCCACCAAAGCGGCACAGGTGAGCGTGCATTCAAATGTCTGTTATTGTCCTGTCGCGTCATCCGTGGCATCCTCGGTGTCAAAAACGCCATTTCCACGCTGGAAACACCGCTGATAGGGAGGACGTTCCCGGAGGAGTTCAAGGAAAAGTGCCACGCCGCCGCGACCCATGCCCGCGCTGACCCTCTAATCTCATTAGAGCTCAGAATAGATTGGCTAATCTATTCAATTTTAGTCAGGACCGGGTCATTGTTGTGGTTTGCCTCGTATGGCGGACACTTCCCCGGCCGCCAAACCGTGAAATGCCGGTTTGTTTGTGTGGAGAAAAAGAGTCGAGAGAAAGAGGCGGTTCAACAGTGAGCGGTAGGATGCAGCGGCGACGGCACCCAAGCGTCTGCGAGGTAGGAAAGAGAGTGCGCGTGTGTTCAGCCAGAGAGGGAGAGAGCAGGAGAGTGACACAGGAGGAGGGAGGGAGGAGGAGGAGAGAGGAAGCTATGTAATGGCTTTAGTGTGTGTGTGTGTGTGTGTGTGTGTGTGTGTGTGTGTGTTGGGGGGGTTCGTCTAAGTGATTCTTAGAGAAATCCCAGAACTGTAAAACTGAGACAAAGGTGTGTTTTCGATCTTGCTTTCTGTGAGATTGGTCCATTAGGCCGAATTAAAGCATGGGCAGGATTTAAATATCATAAAGTGGAGGTGGAGAGGAACAAATCAGCTCATATGGAATTAAATAATCAGGAGGCAAGTAAGTAACCTAATAAGACCAGATTTGGTAACCTGGACCTTTAAGTATAAAGAATGGAAACAAAACCATGTATTGCAAAGGAGAACTATTCCTGTATTCCTGCCCCTATATAAAGACTAAAAACATAAATACAAATGATACAGGAAAAAGGCTGCTTTTTCTGAGCTTCACACAAAGTCGGAAAAAAACTGTCCTCCAATTGCAGAAGTCAAAATATGTTTGCTTTTTTAAACCACTGAGCTCCTATTTTCCAGACTAAAGACAGAGAGACCAATGAGTACAAAAGTCAGCATCCATGATTTTATGAGGCACATCTGACCATGAAGCAGAGGTAAGTTGCAAATCTGTGAAGGCACCATTAAAGCTTAACACAAGTTCTGGCGCAACATTTACTAATGATGTTGTTTACTAATGACCCCGCTCTACATGTATTAAAACAGCATGTCTGTTGACCAACTGAAAAAATGTTCAGTAAAATTAAAAATACAAAAAATTATGCTTTAGACCAGGGCTGTCAATCATAAGGCCCAGGGGCCAAAACTGGCCCACCAAAGACACCAATATGGGTCCCTGGGCGGCTCTGGAATATGTGAAGGAGAACATACATTTTGGACACACTCCCACAGCCATTCATATTACACCAAATTAAGTAATAGATAAACAATTAAATGACTAAAAGTTTGTTTTTCACTGTCTATTATAGAAATTTGTGCTTTTGATAATGGGTTTACATTAAAAAAATATTATTAGAGGGCCGTCTACACAATGAGCTACCAGAACTTTTTCTATCATTTTACACATTTAATCCCAATGAGTCATGCTGACAGACTTTTCTTTATCACGTAGAACAAATGGGATGTACTGTTGAAATTGTATGTCTTTTTCTTTCATTAAAATACTTCAGGGATCGAATGTGTAAAGTTGGTAACTCTGAGAGAAAGGGGTGTTTCACTGGTCCCGCCCTCGTAAGATCAAAGGGGGCCGTATGTGGTAACGTGTGTTTGACATTCCTGCTCTACACTATTAAAGCCAACCTCGTACATCAGCCTGGAGTAGGAAAACATTTTGCTTTAAATGCTTCAGTATTATTCTCTCCACTTCCCAAGTTCTTTTTTTGTTTTTTCACAGAAGAGGTGATAAAACAGTGGAAAAAAAGCAACAACATGTTGTATTTGTAATATTTTCCGTTAAATATAGAGCTTAAAACGTTTGCAAACTGTTGCATTATGCTATTTTTTTTAGACATTTTACTCAGTTTCCAGTTTTTTGGAAGTATGAGCTGTGCATTCAAATCTTGGATCATCTTAAACCACCACACAGCTCCAACTGAATAAAATGGACAATCAAAATTAGTGTAATAAGCAAAAAAAAAAAATATCTCCTCCTAATTTATTTTAATAACTAGATTAAAGAATATTATAGTTGACATTATAATGTAGATATTATGATGGATTACGAATGTGTTTTGTTTTTAACATCTATGCTATACCTCCTAATGCCAAGCCATACTAAATGCAAGGCTGAGGTTACAATTACTTACCCTTTAGGGGCTGATAGTTCACAGAGTGTCTACAGATGATAATCAATTCAGTGATTGATTCGGTGTCAAATTTAAATGCCCAGTAAACACAAGTCTTTAGTGAGACCTGAAGGACGAGGGGACTCAGAGGAGCCTGTGCGCTCATGATCTAAGGGGGAATGACTCCCCGTGTGTGTGACATCTGTCAAACAAGTGAAATGCATTTCTCAGGGCTGTCGAATAATTTAGATTATGATGTAACCTAGAGCTGGGCGATAGAACGATAACGATATGTATCGCGATATAACTTTTACTCGATAGAGAAATTAAGCTATCGCGATAGACCTCGCCGCTCTTGTCCTCTTTAAAAAAAAAAAAATAAAAAAAAAAAAAGGTCAGCCAATCCAAATTAAGTAGCGCAGAGCCGAACCAATCACAGCCGCAGCGTCACGTCGCGTGACTTGTTACGTACAGCACAAGTGCCAAGCCGCACGTGTGTTTGTTTGGGAAGCAGCCAGCGGGTAATGGAGGAAATGAGTGTGCCGACTAGAAAAATCAACCGAGCGTGACCGAAGAGAAAACAGATGATGGTTCCAACGCCGGAGAGATTGTCGAACGGAAGAGCCATAGAAGTTCCGTAGTGTGAAGGTATTTCGGCTATTTCAAGTCTGACAAAAAACAGAGTAGCGTGCACTGTAAATTGTGCCGAAAGCAAGTCTGGAAATACAATAAACTGGTGCATGCGTCACACTGTGCGCCACGTTATTGTTTCGGTGAAATGAATTTCTACAATACTGTTACTGTTAATTCTACTCTCTGCAGTGTTTAAATGCTTACATATACACACAGTTACTGTCCCTCCACACATACGACTCGGTTCTGCTTCTATGCCGCAGCTTTGTTTACTTTTTCCCACCGAGGCTTCTAGACTTCTGATTGGCCAACATTTCTGCACGGTTAGGAATCTAGCGCCACCTGCTGCTTTGGCATGTTCATAGCAGCGTTTTCCTTCATTTCTGCCTTTATGTGTGGACGGGATTATTTTTTAAAACGAAAATGGAAAATCTCAGTTTTCAAAAATACCCGTGTACGTGTGGACGTAGCCTCAGTCTCTGACTGGAAGAGCTAATTCGTCATTCGGCTTTTGTCAGACTAAAGTAACTGTTAAAACTGTTTGAAAAACTAAGCTATACAACAAGGAGAGATTGAGAATTTCCTTTTAGTTCTCAGTTTATTTGATATTGACAAAAGTTAGTCAGTTTTGTCTGTTCTTCTGTAAAACAAACTAAGATTTATTTTTAGAATTAATACTTTATTTCTAAGTGGAATTGACAATTTAGTCTGTTTCGTTTGTTCTATTTTGAAACTTAAACGCTTTAGCGGCTGCCTTTTGTGTAGTTTGCAATATTTGCCTTTATTTATCTGAAAAAGTCTCATGTTCCTTAAGTACATCTACCCTGTTGAACTTATTATGGGAAATAAATATTTAAATAAAAACAAGCTGCTGATTATTTCACATTTTACTTGTGAGCAACGGCACATTTAAATCTTACAAATATAGTTATTTGGCTTATATCGTGATAGATATCGTTATCGCCTGAAATGAAAAAAACATATCGTGATATGAAAAAATCTCATATCGCCCAGCTCTAATGTAACCATAAAGAGAGTTCACAGACTCCTTCTGCATGAACCCCTTGGGCAGGACCACTTTCCATTAAAGAATTTGGCAATGAAGCTGGATTGCATCCTGCATATTTTATAATGAAGCTGCACCACGAGGGGAGACAGCATGTCCCTATCCCTGTATTTACATATTTGTTCAGACTAATAAACAGAATGAAGGATGGGAGAAGGACTGAGTATAAACCATAGTCCCCTTGAGACGGCCCATACACCCTAAAAAAGCAAATGTAGATATAAACTCTATCTTTGACCAGCAAGCCAATGCAAAGGCAGGTAAATTTTGGATGGAGCAAGCTGGTGAGCAGCTGGTGGGGAAGGTCAGGAGGAAACTGCTGTTATCAGCACTGCTTGATATTGGCAGCTCTGAAAACAGAAAATTCACCCCAAAAAACTGAACACAGCCTCTCATGAAACTCCTCTGATGTTTATTTACAGTTCTTGGAGTTGGGAAGAGGATTAAATTAACATGTACACACATACACCCACCAGCGTGCCAGTGGTCTGAAGGAGGGTGAGGTCACCACAGCAGTCATATGGTTTTAAGCCAAAAAGGACAGCGAAAACTGACGCACAGTCCTCAGCAGGCTGTCAATATTCCCTTTAATCTCTGGTATTAAATGCAATTTACTGGCTCCATTAGCCCCAAATGTTTAAAATAGATTCTCTGGGTCTCACTTAGCTTCTTCTGTACTCATTTTATGGCCTCAAACATAAAACTACACCTCCTTATATAGCCACAGATAAACAAAACAAGGCTAACTGTCCCCAAGCCCGGCAGCCACAGATGTGATGTTATGGTGGGTTAAAGAGGGATGGTGGCTTGGTTAAGAGTGAGATTTCCCTCAGGAGCAGCAACCATCCAAATGTGTTGATCCCCCCCCCCCACTGCCATAAATTACTCTATCCACTGGCCCCTGGCCACGACTAATCACATGACCACAGCAGCCAGATTAAATCTGTAGCCTTGGACTGCTCTCCTGTCTCACTCTTGCTCTGCCTCTCTTTCATACCAATAAGCAGACAGCAGGAGCAGACACATGGACCACATCAGCTGAGCATACAGCGGCAGATTATTACGTCTGAGTAAGCACAGAAAATTAGTCACCGAATGGCTGATGCGTGTCATCATTCACCTGTCATCTGTCTCTCCCTGCTCTGAGTGGTGTCTGTACAGCTCACAGGGACTGCCCCAGTTGTTATTATAGACCGCTTTTTGAAGTTTCCTGTACTCACATGCCCTTCAACGACAGCCAAAGAAAGAAAAAAAAACCCTGCCAGAGGCCAAATTGTCACTTTTTGAGTGATGAAGAAAATCAGTTATGTCTTTCTGTAGTGGAAGTGTGAAATTTAGATGTGAAGAAGCAAAAGGCAAAGCAGAGCGATTCAAGTCTGAGAGTCAGAGATTACACAACTCTGGTTACAGTGGGAAAAGTCTGGAAAGTCGGTTAAGTTCATTTAATGGATATAGTGTTGGGTGAGCCACTTTTGAATTACCCAGGATACCTTTGGTGGTATGAATACCTTGATTTCTCTGTCTTCCACGTAAACATCCTATCGATGATCCAAAAAAAGACTCAAAACCAGGATAGCCGTGTCCCAGTGCGATGTGGATGCTGCACTCCTGCTGTAACTCAACACTCCACTGCAGAGCATCACTGTCTCTTGGCTTGGCCACATTTTGCCCTGACACCTGATATGGCTTCATACACAACAGCAAGATGATGTAAGATAAACAAGTAAAAGTTCAATGCTTTGAGTTACTCAATGCACATGAAAGTGTTATTAAAATAACACTAAATAAGATGATATAAGCACTAAAATGGTGTCACTGTGAGGCTGTGAAGACTGCTGGTAAATCTGAGCTGTTATTGTAAAGTAGAAATGAAATTTAAGATTTCAGTCCCTCTGTTTGCAAACTGACTTAGAATCAACTGACAAGCTTTGAAAAAAGAAACCAAAAACTTCCTCAGCTGTTCATGGGAGTCAATCCCCCAAAGATTCATGTTAGAAGTGATCAATCATGATGGTGGAAATCAAAATGTTTTATCCATTGCATAGGTACGTATGGTACCTATGGTGACGTATGGTTCATATAGTTTATTGTATGGTCTGTACCTTACAATGTAAAGTGCCTTGAGACAACTGTTGCTGTGATTTGGCACTATATAAATAAAACTGAATTGAATAAACAAGTGATATAACTACATCACTTGTTTAAAGTATATTTAAATATGTATGATTATGAACTTGGGCGTCTTTGACAAGTGGATGATGACTAGGCTCTTACCTCTCTGCTGGCTGTCACCTCAGATAATTGGGGTCACTGAACTGAACCTGTCAAAGGTGTTTGTTTTGGTACCTTTTGACACATTTAAATTGAATTATCTTTTAAATTATTATCTGAGTGCTTTATGTACAAATAGATGGTCCGCAAGGCTGCACTCAGGTTCTTGTTAGTGAGCCTGTAATATTTTAATTGTATGTTACGTAGCACAAGTATCTGTCTGTACAGTGAACACGCACATGGTTTATGTCACATTTTTCAAGTTTCCCTACAGTCTCACTAAGTCAGCATCCCCCATTCAAACTACGGCCATCTGCTAGCATCCAAAGCAATCACAGGAAAGATTTTTGGTACAGCACCCATATAGCACATTGCCAGCAACACCTTGCTAACCAGTACACATCTTTCCCAGTGACTGAAGGTTGTCACAGCATGACTGGTCTCTCTAGGCTTGTGTGCCTGATTCCTAAACAACAATCAAAGGAACAAATTCTGCCTAAAGTGGTACCCTTTTGGCACATTTAATTAATTTAAGTACATGTAAATTTTCCATGTAATTTTTTTACATTAACATTAACTTTATATATGAAATGATATGAAATTTATTTGATTGGTATATGTTCAGTTTACACAAAGCACATTTTCCTCAGGGATTAATTATTTAATATAATAAATAAAACATTGTTTTTGTACATATCAGCAGCTTTACTCAAACTGATAGCTTCATGTTTATTGAGGGTGAAGAATCTTGAAGCTTGCTATTATGGTCATTTCTGACTTCAGTAGAAACAAAAATAGCAATGTTGGCTACTTACATTTTTCATATACAGTCTTGCCTGAATAGTGCTATACAAATGGATTTGACTTGAGTTACAGGACAATGTAACTATGATGTATTGCTAGATTGCAATGTTGAGCTTGCTATGTTTTTAAAATGTCTTTTATGCGTCATTAAGGAATGTATACTTTACCTTCCTTATCCTTGGTTTATATGTAAGATAAGGGGGAAAAACACTATACAGTACAGAACTACAACGAATGTACAGTGGGAAAAAAGCAATAACTCGCAGCAGTATCTGCAAGACAAAAACCCGCCTGTGAGGTGAGAATTGTTGTGATGCCAGATATGGCAGCTGCAGAGGATGCATGAAATACATGAATCCAACCAAGGGTAATGCAATATGTAAATGAAACATTTGTAGAAAGGAAAGCGCCTGCTGTTACTTCTGCAAAAGTGCACAAGATCTGCATGGGACAAGATTCAGCAGAAACAGATGCACACACTGTATGGTGTTTTTCATTTGTCTGTTTCTGCACTATTTCTGGTCACACTTACAATGAAAAGGGTAAAAATGTGATTAAAAAACAGTTTTTCATTGAAGATATGTTAGGTTAAAAAAAAGAAGTTCTACCATCTGTCGCTTCTGTTATTAAGTGTTGCACAGTTTTAAGATGCATGGAGGCTGTGAGGAAGCTGAGCAGACGACAAACAGACAGAGAGACGGCGTATGAACGCCAGGATCCCTGGATACCAAATGACTGCTGTTGCTGTAGTGATTTATTGTGTCGGTCCAGTGGCGTAGGGTGTGTGGGGAATTTTTTTAAAAAAGAGAATGGTTGCACATGAAGAAGAATCCTCGAGTAAACAGATGACCTGCCTGACAGTTGCACAGAAAACTGAATTTTGTGTGTGAGACTGTCTTTGGAGCGGAAGGTGTTCAGAGATAGTAATACTCGACTCCTGTGCCTCCACTTAGCAGGGTTTCACACCAGCAGCTTCCTTTCCTCCTGCCCTCCCACTGTCACCTTTATTAACTGTCTGCCAGGTGCAGACTTTCTCTCCTGTGTCCCAATGTAGCTTCGGATTTGCTGAGATAAGTGATGAGCTGAGGTACAAAGAGCCTGTGGGAGGGAGCAGGTGTCTCTCGTGTTAAAAAGCACTATTTACAGGTACCACAAAGCAGTAATATACAGTCTGTTTACCACACTGCAATACAGTAGATCGAATTACTGAAGTAAGTTAATCTGCCCCCTCTGACGTGTAAAAAAACATAATGTTAGCATATTTGATGTCTTATGTCTTTCATCTAGCTAACATGACTATATTACTTATTGCATCTTGCATATTTGGATGCAAGGACACCGTAGAAGGTAATAAAACCCACTCCTTAGTACCCACTGTTTTTTTGAGGCTGTACAGTCAACACAAAGCCTCACTGAATATGAATAGAGGCGGAAATACCAGACTAATGACTTCATCGTAAAAAAGCAATTCTGCCATACTTGATAGCTATCTATTTTGATACATTATTAGTATAACTGAAGAAGAAAGGCATTTCCTAAAAAGGCACAAGGCCACTGTCGATCATTTCATTAAATTTGCATCTTTCTCTGCGTCTGGGTTTCCTCTTCTTCACCGCAGCTTTTGTTGACATTTATTCATTTTAAAAATTTCAGAAAGCAAACACAAAGGTCCCACCTGGCTGGCAAGAGGTTAGTGACAGTCTCTGTGAAACTGATGACTAAAGCCCCAGTTTAGGCAGCACAGTGGCGTGGGTTACTTTTGAGGTCTTGGGTTGTGTGGCTGTTGTTCTCCCCGTGACTCCGTGGGTTCTCTCTGGGTACTCCGGCTTCCTCTCGTAGTCCAAAGACATGAGATTAAGTTTACTGGTGATTCTAAATTGCCCATAGGGATGAATGTGTGGGAATGGTTGTCTGTCTCCCTGTGTAAGCATTTCTTATGAAAATAAGTAAAATGTAATTAAATCTTTTATAGCATGAACGATCCACCTGAATTCATGCTGCACATTAACTTTAGCTACTGTCCCACTAGCTACTGTGCATCTCCTTTGTAAAGATAATATATATTAAAAGTTTTAGGGCTCCTTTTTCTGAAATCTGTACGCTGCCTACAGGGATCCAAAAACAATCTAAAGAACAATATAAATAATAGAGGATAAATAACAGAGGATTTATGAGATAAGCTTTGCTTCAACATTCCTGAGTGCTTAACGGCTGCCACAAAGATGACACAATCCATGGATCTTTGCTACTTAGTGATGTTTGTTTTTTTAAATAATGTCTTGGTCAGGATCCCCATAGATACATAAATACTCACAAAGAAGCTGCAGTGTTTGGTTAGATCTGTAGTCTCACTCTACATTTTCCATTATCATCATTTAATCTACTTAGTTTTGTATTACGTGAGTTACATTTTTAATATGAGACAAGAGCGATCATATTTATGTTTACTAATAATAGTTGAATGTGCGGTACAGTGGCGTGCTGTAGGTGCTGCCGTGCAACGATATGCGTGCTGTGTAGGCTGCCGTCATGCATCTTATCACAGCACTTTCAGCGGAGTGAAAATATGTATATGCTCTAAGTATGCCTGCTTTATATAAGCAAGTCATGCAGAATGGAAATGTGCTGCTCTAAGAGTGCAGTTCTGGATCAGCCATAACAAATATACGGTCATGAAAAATAACATTTTTGCAGGACTACACAGTGCTATGAAAAATAAAAAAGTATAATGCATGAACCACCTCCAGCATCAATAACTTTAAGCAGGTATGACTTTATCACAGGAAATTTGTTTCATTCTTCTTTGCAGTGTTGCTTCAGTTCGTTGAGGTTGGCGGGCATTTAGCTTCAGGTTTAGGTTAAAACAATCAACACCTTGATTCTCTTCTTTTTCAGACATTCTTCTTTGCTGCTAGAGCAGGTTTGCTGTATTTGGGATCATCGTCCTGTTGCATGACCCCGCTTAGGCCAAGCTTTAGTCATCAGACAGATAGCCTCACATGTGACTCGAGAATACTTTGGTATACAGAAGAGTTCATGGTCGACTCAATGACTGGAAGATGTCCGTGTCCCCTGGCTGTAAAACAAACAAACTCCTCCACCACCGTACTGACAGTTGGTACGAGGTATTTGTGCTGATATGCTGTGTTTGTGTTCACCAAACATGGTGCTGTGGATTATGGCCAAACATCTCCACTTTGGTTTCATCTGTCCAAAGGACATTGTTCCAGAAGCCTTGTGGTTTGTTCAAATACAGCTTTGCAAACCTAAGCTGCGCTGCCATTAGAGAGAACAGGTTTCCCTCCAACCCTTTCATACTTGTTCAGTCTTTTTCTGTCATGGACTTTAAGTTATTATTATTTTTTGCAATTCCTCAAAGCATTGAACAGTCAGTGACCTTGTTGAGAACGTTGTGATGTTTTGTGCACATCTCAATACTCCAGACTGGCATTTTCACAGGACTACATAAAGTCTTGCGACAATAGTTGTGTTTAATTAAAAGAATGTATGATTAAATGTCATTGTTAATGATTTTTAAGTTCATTCTCTTAATGAATATTAGCAGAAAAAAGTGCTTTGCGGCTTTTCTTAAACAAACAGTAATAACAAGTAAAAGCCCAGAAGAAGACATTAAAGTACTGATGTCATGAGGACTCACTGTAAACCTAATGGGCCAAAGAATGTGTTTACAGTAATGTCCCTGCACGCTATGCGGAGGCATGGTTTTTGCAATGTTAATGCACAGGCTTGAAATATTTTTCTTAAAGATTGCTGCTTTATTCGTATCATAAAGTGCACTTAGTTCAAGAGTTTGGGTAAATTAGATTTACAGCAGAATATCCTGAGATGAAGGTTTTTAGTCAGGCAAGCATAAAAACAGTTGGGAAAAGCAAAATAAGTGACTGGGTGAAGAAAAAAAGCACCACTGTGTGTTGGTTTGTGTCTTTGGAGAACTGAAATCCAAAGTGTCGCTCAACATGCTGCGTTTGATATTCACTTGGAAAGGATAGTCTGGTTTTTTAGCCAATTAACTCTGCAAGCAAGCAAACCATAGCAGTGCCAGTCAACTTGCACGTCAAAAACAAACTGGAAACAGGGAAAACTCAGAATCTAGTCTGGTCAGTAGTTCTGCAGTTTTTGCACGCAGAAAAATCTTTTGCCTTTTATTACTATGAATGCACCGTGTGATGCATTTCTTACATAACAACACTTAAAGTGTACTCCCTAATACACATAGCTGATGCACTTTTAAGGGGAAAAAAAACACTCCTCCAGGAACAATCTCAGGCCACATCATGCAATATGAGAACACAAATAAAAACCAGTCAAACAAGAGCTTGTTACATCAGCAGAGATAGCTGAGGGTGGATAATGATAGATGGGTAATGTCCTTGGCAATCATATTTTGTTTTTAAAGAACAAAATCATGTCAAATATATTTTAATTTGAGTTCTGACCTTTTACCCAGGATATCCACATTCATTTTTTCTTTAAAGGCATAATAGGTGCTACACAGAACTTTGCAGACCCATGTTTACTTGTTGTAGCTGTGGATGACAGTAAAGTGTGTACTCTTGTTTTTGTGGATGCTGTTGTTGGTTCTTTAGCTTAGTCCCTGCTGTGGAGAAGTTTGAGTAATGAAGTGAAACACAGTTTAAACAGTTTAACCCTTGTTGTGCTTCTCATCCCTGACTTTGCAGGTGGCTGTGGTTCAGGGGTAGATCAGGTCATCTACCAGTCAGATGGTGGGTGGTTGGATCCCCAGCTACAGCAGTCAGCATGTGGAGGCATCCTTGGGCAAAATACTGAACCCTGACGTGCTCCTGGTGCATCCATTTGAGTATAAGTATGTGTTTAAATGTTAGACGAGGCCCTTAGGTATCAAAAGAAGCGCTCATGTGAATGTGTGGGAGATTGGATGAATTAGGCTAGTAGTAAAAAGCACTTGTAGTGCTTAGAGTACAAAAGCATTGCATAACTACCAGCTCAGTAATTATATTCACACTTCTTCCCCATCATGGTGAACTGTTAAAACTAACTTTTTTAACCGATCAGCATTTAATCTACACAAAGAATTGTTACTGTTTGTTCACATCTCAAAAACACATAACAGCAGGATCAATATTTAACCAAGTATTAGCAGGATAATCAAGGTCAACACCGTAATTGACAGACTTTTTACCTTTTGTAATAACAGTGCATTATATTCAGAAGGGGCAAATGCTTTTCAATATCGCACCCGCATTAAGTCAGTAATCAGTGAATGTTTAGTATAAAGTGTATTTGCAGCTTCATCCTAATTAGGGAACTCTACATACGTATACATACAGTATTGGTATTTTGCTATTTGAGATCCTGCTGCACTGAGCAGATATGCAGGGCCAAGGTGAAGGTCACAGCAGGCTGAGTTCCCGCCAGAGTTAGCGGTAACCTGAACCAAGAACTGCAACACAAGAGAGAACTCACAATCTCCAGCCTGAGTGTGAAATGAAAAATGCCTGCCCTTGTGTCGGTGTGAACAGAGGGCTGAGGAAACACAGGCACATTTTTAACATACAAGCAAAGGGAATTGACTGACTTTGTTGGAGATAGCCTGACGCTTTTCTTTTTTAGGGTAATGTCTATTAGTTCTACTACTGAGCTCAGTTTTGTGAGCCTTGTTTTCACCTTTGTGCATGATGAGGCGTTTGTTAAATTCTAATCAACTATAAATCCCATTGTCAATAAATAATCCTGTAACATTTCATCTTGACATTAATGGCATGCGTGTTGCTTCCACTTTACTTCACTGTATCAAATCTATGTATCAGCTAATTTCATTGATATGAGAGTTCAGCAAGCGTGACATTTATTATGTTACGATTAGGTTCACTGTACTGCCAGAAGTATTCACTCGTGTGTCATCACAGGAATATGAACTTGAGTAACATCCCATTCTTCATCTGTAGGGTGTAGCTTCAACTCTTCTGCCTTTCCAGAAGGTTAAGGAATATATTTGTGGGAATTTTTGACAATCCTTCCAAAATTTGTCTCTCCAGAGAACACGTCTCCACTGCTCAAGAATCCAGTGGCAGCGTGCTTTACACCACTGCATCTGACACTTTGTATTGTGCTTGCTGATGTAAGGCTTGGATGCAGCTCTTGGGCATGGAAACCCATTCTACGAGGCTCTCTCCACACAGTTGTTGAGCTAATCTAAGGGTCACATGAAGTTTTGAGGTCATTAATGATTGACTCTGCCGAAAGTTTGCAGCCTCTTTTCACTATGTGCCTCGGCAACCTCTGTGATTTTACGTGGCCTACCACTTCATGGCTGAGCCGCTGTCGTTCCCAGTCACTTCCACTTTGTTGGAATATTTAGTAACAAGGAAATTTCATGAGTGGACTTCTTGCACAGGTACCACAACAGTCTTTCACAAATGTTTATAGAAGCAGTCTGCATGCCCAGTTGCTTGATTATGTCCATCTGTGGCCATAGAAGTGTCAGAAACACTTAAACTCAATGTTTCAGATGGGTGGATATGGTAGATATGGCACTGGCTATCAAAGATGGTAATATATATATAAATACTTCACATACTAATCCACAATAAAGTCAAGGTTAGACACAGCTTACCCTCAATTATTAATAAAGGATCAAATCCGAGCTGGCTGTGGAGGAGCGCACCAGGCGTTTTATCATCACTGATGTCATCGACAGAAAGTTAAAGTTTTGGAGCGAGACGTTAATGATGAAATCATAGATGACCTCAGGTAAATTAGTGGGCCATTTCATCAGGGGTTTTGACAGTGGAGTGACTCACGTTGTGCTTCGATGCCCTACGGAGGCATGCAGAGCAACAGTCAGAAACACTTAAACAAAATGGCGCTCCTCTGTGTAAAACTCCAGTCAGCTTGTCCCCTGCTTTTGCTGCCTCTCAGGGGAGATCTACAACAGTAACCCAAACTGGCAGATAAGTCTCAACAGTTTAGAATTTGCCACAATAATGATAGCCTCAGCTTCTGTGCTATTTGGCCTCCGCAAGCAGGAAAAACTGTCCGTAAACTAAGCAGCCTTCTACAAACACCAGGATGCTTTTAAACTATTCATAGTAACGTTTTATTTTCTTCTTAATGTAACTTTTTTATTGTTGACATTGTTGTAAATTGTCCGTTAGCTTCTCCCTGATATGGCAGAGGCTTATTACTGAAGAGATACAGTTTAGGTTAGTTCATTTCTTTTACTGTGACAGCAGGTAACAGAAAACAGAGATGTAGGTTTTAGAGACACTGCCAAAACGCAAGCTGCATGTGTGTTAAGTGTTATAAGAAGAGGATGTGGCCTGTGTTTAGACAGGGGCATCCTGCGCTGGAAAAACGAGCGGGAGCGCGTCTCGAGATCACAGCGTCGCAATGTGAAAGAAGCCAGACATCCATTAATATTCTTTAGGTTATTCACAACTGTCCCGTGTTTACGTCAGTTCGTGCTGACGCTTAAGTAAGTTTCTGTTTTAGGGATGCTGCGTGTAAACCTTGTTAATGTGGGAACAAAACCTTTCAAACATTTAAAGGGCTGTTATTCATTTGTTATAGTCGCAGCAAGCAACAAGCAACAAATCTGATCACAGAGGATGAAGCTAAGCACATCTGAGAAACCTGAGCATAAAAATCTGGATGTTGGAGAATGCTTTCATATGCCCTCCAATGTTCTCCAGGCACCATACTTTTACATAGTATAATTATTCATTTATACAAGATATTTTTCTTCTTCATACTTATACTACAGTGATAGGAGGATAAAATAATACTTACTAACTGGCTTGACATTTGGTGACACAAAAATTTGTCAGTAGTAATAATAAAATGCTATGTTTAATATAAATAAATTAATCACACCATGATCCGTTGTACTGTTTATGCCACAGGTGGCCTAAATTATTAGTACTGGTAATTACTCAAATCATTTTGATGTTTCTATAAAAGCTCTTAAATTGGTCAAATTCATATGTACTATATTTCTCTGTGTTGTACTTGTATTACAATGACAGGAGGATAATGTAGTACTTAGTTAATGTTAGTTTGACATTCATTCAGTGGTAGTAATAAAATACACATAATAATAATAGAGGCCGTTCAGTGCTACTTAAAACTTATATACATAACATGTTTTATTTGTAATTCAGTGGTTTATAAAAATATCTTGTTCGTTGCTTGGAGCCTGAACTGAAAACCTGTCCTTCTGCATCTTCACTTATCCCAGGAAGTCTTGCAAAAACTTTCAGCCAAACCTGTCACCTCCAGTCTTACTTCTTTTATTCCCTGGAGGGAAATGACTTACCAGCTCTCCACCTGCCTTTCCACTTTCCACCTCCATTTCCTCGTCAGTTACGGATTCGACCCTGCAAATCGCGTACCCCTCTGGTTTTCCTGTTGAGGAAAACAAACAAGTAAGCCACTGGAAGTTCATTTCAAACTGTTCAACTCACCTTGGCAGCTGCTAACATCTTCTCTGGCAGAGTTTCCGGTCACTGCCCTGTGAAATATTCAACCTCCCCATTCACTCACAGTTGGTTGCAAAAACTCACCATCCTTTCAATAGACCTTTTAAAACTACTGACAGTTTTTTTGAGTCTGTTCACTGAGTCCACTTTAAGCCAAAAGTTGACAAAGGAGAATGGAGAATTCAGTTTTTGTGCTGATCTGATTAATGGTGACCTGAGCTATCTTTGAGTCTCCTTGCAACTGCTTTTAACCAACCAGCTTTAAGGTAATTTATAGAGTAGTTAACATAACTATCCTTGAATAAACACCGAGATCCCCCTAGCAGATAACCACAGGTGTGGTTCTAATAAGGAGTGCATTGAGATCATTCAGATGGGTGTGTTTCTATCATCGTCTTCATTAAAGTCATATTAATTTGAGAGACTAGGTTAGAACAACTTGTGAAAATCAACTACAATTTCAAGCCTGAAAATAACAGCTGGATGACTAGTTGGAAAGTTGGATGAAACATAAGTTCATAAACTCAAGGGCACAGTTAGAGATGACAGAAGATGACGGGAGTGAAGTCATTAGTACATGGCTGGTGCTCAACATGATGTTAACCCCAGGGAGTGACCATTTCTTAGTGATGCCTTCCTCCAAACTCCAAAAGATGAGTCATCATGGACCCAAGTAACTAAAAGGGCAAATAAGATTCACACGTGGTCTGGCCTCGCAGCACGACAGTCCTTGGTGAGACACAAACTTTCATCAAGTCAGTTAAAACTTTGATTCTGCTGGCAGTGTGTGTCTCGCAGGTGTCCTCTGTTCAAATGCATCTTTCTCTCTGTGTGTTGCCTAACCAACACCTCCGTGCAGTCTTGCAGATTGATGAACACGTGCCATGTGTTTGCACATGACTGTGATGCATGTATGAGTCTTCAATATATGCCTGCCTAAGAGTGAGCCCGTTGCCCTGAAGGTTAGCCGGTGGAGGCTGCGACATTTCCTCTCACCCTACTGTCAGATGCTGCTCGGCTGTTGTCTACACTGGTTCATACGGTCGGGAAAGCAATGTCCCTCCTCAGCACACCAACATACCCCAATGACCCAACCGGGGTTAAAGGTTGGCACAGAGCCTACAGCTAGCATCAGAACGGTCACTCTGAAAAGTTTCCTTGTCCCCCCTTTCGACAAGTGAAAAAGCGTGATTTTAGAAAGTTGGACAGCAGTATTTGCCTGTGACAGTTTGCATTTTTCACAAAACTAATTTGATTTCAGCTACTCATAGCATAAGTAGGGTTTTGAGATCCTTTCATTAAGATGAAAAAGATGCTTGCCGGGATCCAGAATCTTCCATTTATCTGACTGATTCACCAGGCAATGTAACACTAAATGGTGGTTTCTTCATTTAGAAAAAAATAAAAAGCAATCTATCCAATGAGTGCTGCACCAGAATGAGCAATTACCCAATCTGCGCCATGACAGGGAACATTACTTTGTATATGGTACACTGGAGACATCACTACTTAGCGACAAACGGAGGAATATACCAAACTGTTTTTACTCCACTCCGTTTCAGTCTTAAAACCCCAACAAAACCCGCATATTGTACGTATGGATAAACACATCAGCGTCAACCTGAAATGCTTTTAGCTTCAGGCATATACATTTGTGTACAGTGATCAGTTTGAGAAACTCAAATTTCCACATCTGTGTAAATCAGCCTGAGCGGATGCTCCATTGGACTGAAAAGGAACAAAACAAGATGAACATGATAGTTCTGGCTATCAGGCTAAGATCTGTGCATTTAAAAAGTGCTGTGTCTCGTGGCTCCATAATCAAACAACACAGTGACACTTTGTGTATATTGAAGCTATTTAAATGGAGCATTACTTTGAGGATATTCAATGAAGTAAAAATGAGTTTGATTTTGAAAACAGTCCAGTTTTGTGATGAGGCTTTTTCCTGTTGAAATGGGCCTTAGACTCAAAGACGCTGCTTTAAAAGGTGGCTGTGGCCTACATGTGGGGGTGGGGGCAATAGCAGCATTTCATTAAATATCAAATTAGTTTTATATGTAAATAACTTGGCCATAGGCAGTCCAAGCAGCTCAAACCTATCTAGGTAATCAGCAATTACAGCTAAAATAAGCACACAGTGTTGCAAGTTATTACCAGACTGAGTTCCATAAAAAAAGACTAAAAAATAAAAAGCCCCTGACAAGGATGACTGATGGATGTATTCCAAAATCTCAGGATACATAACTGAAATTATTCTGATAATAAAGGCAGTGATCACCAGGTTAGTGTGTTTGCATGTTGACATTTACAAGGAAATTTGCTCAGAAAAAAGAAGAAGAACAAAGAAGACATTTTAATTTGATTAAATACAAAACTGAGGATGCTAAAATTATTATAGTGATTCATGCAATAATAGTGGAGGCATACCCTGATTACCCCATCTTAGAGTTGAATGCAGGTGTTTTCAGGTGTATAAAACCAAGCACCTAGCCAAGCAGTCTGTCTTTATAAACATTTGCCAAAAATGGGTCGTCCCTAAAGAGTTCACTGAAGAGTGGTTATTTTTCCCATTCTAGATATTCCCCAATCATCTGTGAAAGGTTTTATTACAAATAATGCACAAAGTCACCAATGCCCTGCTGTCTCGATATCTGTTCCAGACCTATTCTGGCTTTTGCATAAGCACAAAATGTGTTCGCTAGGAGCTTCATTATATGGGTTTTCATGGTCCAGCAGCTCCTATAGGTGTAACGTATACATAGCCCCATACTTTTGTTCAGACTGTATTTTTTATGCCCCTGTCATGCTCTCAAAACATCCTACAACCTGTTAAAGCCTATGGGGCACCACAGTCTTTTCATGATCCTAGATTTTGATCCAACGTTTTGTGTTTCTGAACTTTTTTTCATTCATTTTAATTTATGTTCATTAAGACATACTAGTCTTTAGTTTCCTGATTTCTCCTTCAGGTATATCCGCCTCAGTGCTGTTCTTTGTTCTTGTTGTGTCTAGAATTCGTGTTCTCAGGTTTTCTTAGTTACAGTTATAGGCTTCTGTTTATTTCCTTGCGTCATCCTGCCTCCCCTGTGTCTTGTCAAGTCTCCACTTCCATTTTGCTAGTCTTTGTCTCATGTGTGTTATGTTTCGTTTTGCTTCCCCTGTATTGTCTTCCTTGATTGCTGCCAGCTGTTCCCCCACCTGCTTCCTGTCCTCTCGCTATCCCGTGTGTGCATTTATTGTTTCCGTCTCCCTTTGTTCTGTGTTGTTTCATCCCTCTTTTGCTGTAGCTGTGCACCCTGTAGGTTCTGTGTTATTTCCTAGTGAAAGAGTTCTTAGTTTTTGTTTAGCTTAATTTCCTTGTTTTGAGTCTTAATTTCCATAAAGCCGTTTCTGAGTTTCCCTGTCATTTCTGGCATCCTCCATTTTGGATCCTAAGTCTGATGGCAACTGTTTTTGTATTCACGTCTTGTGATGTATGGATTCGTGTTCCTTGACACAAATTGTCATATGAACAGTCCCATATATACAACCTCATGTAGAAGAATAAATAATTCACACTTGTAATCTTCCAAGTTCTATGGCTTCACTGGTGATAATCCAACCCTAACCCAATATTTTAGAAAAAATTCATTAGTTTTTAATATCAGTGTTTATGTGTCATTTAAGATGCTTTTCCCCCCTTATTTCCCCCCTTTGCTTGCCAAGAATTCAGAGAGCAATTTTAAAAGGACAACACAGAGATATCCTGACACAAAGCATAACAATTTGTGTCTATATGTACAAAAACGTAACAGCTTTTCATGACTATTTGTCAGTTTTTGTCATAAAAGTATTTGTCATGAAAGTTTCAAGTTTTTCAAGTTCTGTCTTGATGATTTGCAGCAGTGGATCCTTTGGGTTCTACAGGTTATAAGGGGGAGTCTCCATGGGTAACACTTGTTCAATTGGACTGCGATCTAGGGAATGTAAAGGTCAAATCATTGCCTTGGGTGTTCTGATGTAGTGAGGTACACCATCCTGTTGGGGCAGAAAGCTGCCATTGTGCTTACCAGTGAAGTTTAAGTGGATAGTTCATGTGAAAAACATACACATGATTAACAAGCTTAAAGGTGTATCCCAGCATTACAATGAAAGAAAAGATGGTCAGTGTATTCACTTCCCCTTTCTGCAGCAAACACACATCAACTTAGGTGGCACTTCTTAATTAAGGGGATCACCAGAGTCATTAGGATTAGTTCTCTGGACATCATGAATGGATTTATGGATGAAGACTTTACAGCTTTTATTCTAAGTTCCTGAGCTTGTTCGGTTTGGACCAAGATGAGCCATCTACCTCACAGAGCAGTCACATAAAACTGTCTGGATCAACGTTTTGCTCACAATTATGTAATTTATAATGATTAATATTCATTTATTAATAATAATAATAGTAATAATACAATTGTTACCTGTTCCCTTTCCTCTGATTGATATGTGCAGCTACTAACATTGATCGATTAAGGCATAGCTGTGTGAGACTGAAGACACTCCATACTTTCAGGTTATCAGTGGAGCCTTTAGGCTACAAATCCATGTTACATGTTAGAGACACGATTGAGTGAAAGAGACACAACATCAAAGATGAAACCGAGAATAAAAACCCCATCCTGCGGTGGCCTTAATCCTTCAACACCTGCGATTTGAAGCACACTCCTTTGATGTTGTTGGTTCAGCTGGAGAGAAAGAGACTTGATAGAGGGAGAGAGAAATGTGTGGATAATAGACTGCTCATTTAACACAGAACTAAACTGAATGCAAGTTAAAGTGACAGACCGGTGTGGATAGAAAATGAAACCTTCAGTGATGTAACGCTAGGATGGTTTACTGTTCCATCGCACTGATAAACTGCTGCGCTGAGACCGCTGACTGGATATCTGGTGACATCTGGAAGCAGTATATAAAATTCAGAGAAAGGAACTATTCATAAAGACACTCAGCTTGTCTGAGACCTCTGGACACTATTTTATACACATCCCGTCATGATCGAGACCTCTCTGTGCTGGAAAGTCCCCTCACACGAGAAACACCTCTACAGCCCCCACGTGGCAGGGAAGTCAGTGACAAGTGTACTTTTTTCCTCTTATCCTTTTTTTAAAATCTTGATTTATAGTCATTCTGCTGATTATTTAAATGCTTCTGGTCAATGTGCTTCATTGAACATTTAACTCCATTTACAACGTTGAATTCCTCTGTGATTGTAGCTTTCATATGTATCTCAGTCCCTCTAAAATAAATCCACAGCAGGGATTTAGAAAATTCAGATAAATCAGCGAATCAGGACTATAAATGAGTCTAGTGTGCAAAAAAGAAAAAAGAAAAGAAATAGAGACTACTGATGTTATATTTTTCATATACCGGTATTATGAAAGAAATCTGAGCTAAAATCCTTGAATAATTTGTCATCTGGGATTAAATGTGTTAGCTGGTCAACAATTTAAGTCAGTTATAATCTAATAGAATAGAATAGAATAGAATAGAATAGAATAACCCTTTATTTTCAGTTACAACGAACAATCGATAGGGACACACACAAAACAAGAGAAATTTTTACAAAAATAATAGAAACGCACACATTAGAAAACGAGTTGCAAAGTGCTTTGGATGTAGAGGTGGGGTGTGTGGGAGGGATAGTGTTAACAGTCTGAATGGCCCAGGGGAAGAAGCTGCTTGTGAGCCTGGAGGTGTGGGAACTAAATGCCCTGACGCACCGGCCAGAGGGCAGCAGGTCACACAGGTGGTGATCGGACTGTGAGGAGTCACCTGTCATGGCCCTGGTTTTCCTGAGACAGGAGGAGCTGGTGATGGGGTTGCAAATTGGACTCATTAGGGCTGATTGATGAGAAATTCTTTGATCCAGGATGAAATGGCAGGGAGGACGTGGAGGTGCTCCAGTTTGGTGGTAAGGATGTCCAAACTGGAACACTTGCAGTTTGGATTATGGTGTTGAACGCTGTGCTATAGTCCACGAAGAGCATCCCCATGCAACTCTTCCCGTTACATGGGGATGTAACAGGAAGGGAGGAGGGGGGTAAACAGTTTCTGATGTGCTGAGACACTATCAGCTACACGTGACTACAGACGTGAGGGTTATAGACCTGTAGTCCTATATTGAGGCTGTCTATTCCAGTCTATCAGTTCCTGACGACTGAAAGTGCTCAGTGCATTGCAGGAAAACGCAGTGAAAAAAAACACAAAAATATAAAAAGATGCACTTTAGATGGGAGTGCTGTGTCGATACATGTGTGTGTACGTGCTGCCATCTTAAAAAAAAAAAAAAAAAAGCTACAATTTTCACTAGGTTTCCAATCTTCTTTCTTATGAAGTCAAAATCCTGTACACATTGTTAAAATTATTGATTAGGTAACTGCTCTCTAACAGAAATATGGAATTAGCCAGTCACATGACAAGTTCGATTTAGACACAGCAAAGATTTTCCTGTACAACCATCTCTTGGTTTTATAGAGAACAGATCCAAGAAGAGAAAACGTCCTATGAGAAGTAGTTCTCTGAGTCTTGTTGGTCTTGTTGATGTCAATGATCACATGAGAATGGGCATACTGCTTTAAGCTGATAGGAAGGTAACAGTAACTCAAACAACTACTGTAACAACAAAAGTATGCAGAAGAGCATCTCTAAATGTTTCCAACATGACAATGAGTTCACTGTACTCAAACGGCCTCCACAGTTAACAGATCTCAGTCCAACAGAGCACCTTTGGGATGTGGTGGAACGGGTGATTCACATCACGGATTTGCAGCCAGCAAATCTGCAGCAACTCTGTCACGCTATCATGTCAATATGGACCTAAATCTCCGAGGAATGTTTCCAGCACCTTGTTGAATCTATGTCATGTGAATCAGGACGGTTTTAAAGGAAAAAAGGTCCAACCCAGTGCTAGCAATGTGTACCTAACAAAGTGGCAAGCACACGCATACTGATCAGTTAATCTAGACAATAATTATCAAATGAACAAAATGAGAATGAATAGTTAAAGCCCTAACAATAACAACAACAACAACACACTAACTATGGCAATACTGCGCAAAACTCCAGGCTACCACACAAAGGAACAACATCATGAGGGTCAGAGGAGAGATGGATGAGCTCTGGGCATTCAGCTCTGCCACCACAGAACATTTTTCTGTCCAGCATGAGCGACACTGAAAGGACAAAATCAGGACATGAGGCAAAAAG
Organism: Aulonocara sp. 'chitande type north' Nkhata Bay; assembly: GCF_057382095.1. Lineage (NCBI taxonomy): Eukaryota > Metazoa > Chordata > Actinopteri > Cichliformes > Cichlidae > Aulonocara > Aulonocara sp. 'chitande type north' Nkhata Bay. The sequence continues at coordinate 22,315,081 of NC_141344.1, read as the reverse complement.
GGAAGGAGAAAAACCCTGTATTTAGTTATTATTTTTTTATTAACATAACTGAGATTTTCTGAATAATTTCTGGACAACAAACAACGACATGGCCAGAGTTGAAGAAAAGAATGGCGCATGTGAAATATAACAGTGAAAACGAAGTGATAATACATCTCTAGATTTATTAGATATGCAAAACAAAAAATAAAAATAATCGTGAAAATCTAATACATTTGTAAAATGTTTTATTGTATAAAATAGGTGAGATCTTTAATTTGCATGTTGTCTGAGAGGGATTTCATATCTAAACATATTTCATTAGGTCACTAAACAAGACAACCCACGGCAAATCAATATTGGTATAACAGCCTTCTGTCACTCTACTAATCAGATAATCAGCTGGCTGCTTCAGTTCTCCATTTAGGGATTTAAGAAACAATTAGATTTAATCCACACAAATAAAACCCCCAAATTTAACAAGTAGTCAATTATACATATCATTATTGCTGCTGTTTCATTTGATGTGGGAAGAGAGATACTCTCGTGTTTCTCCTGCCTCTCTGCACATGTTAAACCTCAGTGCATGTACCCTCTTTCCAGTGCTTTGTTCGAGCAGGTTGTTGGGGGAAGGTTGGGAAGAAATACTGGGTGTGGCTTCGCTGTTCTCATGGCAACAGAGTTATCACTGCCTTTAAACTGCTTCACCAGCACCAGAGTGGTGAAACTCAGCCGCCAATAACAATATACGTGCGAAGCTGGTGATGTACATTATTTGTGCTTATTGGCACAATATTTCAGCTAAGCCGACTGGCTCAGGCTGAGCCTCTGTGCATGCGTGTCATGTCTGACATACCAGTGCAAAGCAAGAACCGAGCACACGCATGGAGAAGCAGGTGCTTGGTGGTTTTCTAAGCAATTTCTTTGCGTAGACATGTAATAGCATGGGATGAAACCCATTCAAATGTGCCACTATCAGTATTCTGGATTTATACCAGCAGCTATGTGGGAATAGTGCTGTCCAGGATGCAGGAATATCTTCCTTATAAAGCACAAGGTTACTGTCTATTCATGGACACATACAGAGTAAATAGACTCTGAGTGTGTGGCCATGTAATAGCACTGAAAACATGACCTGTAGACAACCCCAGCGAGGAGGTTAAACAACGCAAAGCAGAGAAGCTGCTGTACATACAGTCCATCTGTACTGCTGTCAATGTCTACAAGCCTTTGTGTACCTCATGTGAACACTGTGAACAAGTGAGAAAACTGACAATATAATAATATAACACCTTTACCTCCATGCTGTCTCACTGAGTATAGATAGCTTCTTTAAATGAGGTCAGGATAAATCAGACATCTGCTACAAATGGAGCTGCATTTCGAGCCAGGTTTGCTTTCAGGGGGTTGCTGAATTTAGACAAAGTCAGTGGCAGCTTCTGTGTGCTTTAAAAAGCACTGATCAAAACTGCTTCATTAAGGCAGGCTTATACTTATCGTGTATTGTCAGACTAAGTAGTTAACAACCATCTAATATGGACTCTTACTGTATAAGATGTTGCAAATATTACCATCTGGTGTTAAAATACAGTACTGCAGAAATTGCTGTGCCGTACATTAATAGTCCATGTCAGAGGGCTGATAACATGCTATAGTTTTAAGTATAAACCTTTACCGATCAAGTAGTGTTCATTGAGGGTTTTGGCTACATCGACACCAGGGGATAAGCTAAAGGGAAAACCACAATATATTCAAAAGAAATATAACTGAATGGTTGACAAGGATAAAAAATAGTACTAATCAGCCTGTCCTCCTCAAAACACAGTTTATCAAATGTATTTTTCACCCTGTAATGTTAAGTGTATCATATTTGATACAAGACTTTCACATCATCAGTATCCGTCTGAAAAACCTAAATAAATTGTACAATAAATTTGAAAGCAATAAATTGAAACAAAACAAAACAAAAAAGAACAAAAATAACACAGATGTAACAAATATGATAGAAATTAAAGCTGGTGTGTGCAAATTAATATTTCATTTCTTTCTCTCTCTCTCTCTTTTAAAATGTGTTAGAAGGTTTAATAAACCTAAAAAAAATTCTGGTAACGTTTTCATGGCTCAGGCTTTAATGGGATAAGAATAGATGCTTTATCGTGTATTTTCCTTTACCATACATTAAACCTTACAATTCTGGAAAGTTAGATTGGGGAATAAAAGTGCATTACCAGCAAAGAATTTATATTTTTATTTATATATATATATTTTTTTTAATGAACTACATACTAAAGTGTTGGTATTACAGTACTGTGTGTTAAAAGTGGTCGTAAAAGACTTTACAAATACTGAGTATTTTAATGCAGGATTGAGATCAGGATTGTACTTTATTAATACAAACTCAAGTAAGCTTCACGTTCAGTAACAACAACAATGTGAAGACCGGGCAGATGCACAATATCCAGTCGGTAGGATGCACTATTGCTCTTCTCATGCTTATCCCTGTGTGGCTTTACAAATATAAGTAAGAAATAATGCTAAATATAAATTGTCAATTGTAAGTTCGTTACCTGTAAAATGTAGAGCACTGAAGAACATGCAAAGCCCATAACTCATCTGTCTTTCTTCTTTACAGTGTGTAGCTCAGGGCTGTGAACATAAAGCCTGGAGGCCAGACTTGGCTGGCAAAGATTCCAATCTGGACCGTATAAAAGAGGGCATAAATTCTGGACTTTTAAGTGTTCTTTCACAGGTCCTCCTGCTGATGATGACTTCTCCCATGGCCATTCATATTACATCATAAAAATGAGTTTAATTTGGTTTGGCTTTTTCCACAATCCACTATAGAAGTTTTCTGTTGCAGTGGGTCCACAGTAAAAAACAAACAAACAGAAAACATCAGGACGTTTTTTGTGAAGGAAAAGAAACTTTCTGTTTTAGAATTAAAATCCCTGGTGCATTTCTTGTTGTGTCTCTCTTTGTTGCATTTAGGAAGCAAATTAAAAACAGCCACTTATTACCTTTTATTCATTCAGTCAGATATGGTAATAGTATAAATAACAATGACAGTTAAATCAGGTACTTACACGCAATTTGTGATTTTTCAATGATTTAACACAGCTAACTCAGCTCACTAAATTGGAAAAAAAGTTATTTTGTTTTATTTTGGTCACTTTCATTTCAAGTACTCGTGTTTGAGGTTTTCTGGCTTTGTTGTTTAATGACATATCTAAGAAAATATAACTTATAAAAGCCCTGAAAAGTTGTTTTTCTTGCCAGATTTTCACTTGGCTACCTGCAGGCCAGATATTCTACAGATTCTTTCTCTAATCTAAAACATTTCCTACCGTTTTTACAGCATTTGAATGCAGCAGAGCATTTTGAGCGCCAACTCTGGCTGTGATGGCTAACGCAGAGCAGAAGAGGGGTTCGGTTTGAAAATAAGAAGCAGATGAAAAACAAGCTACACTAATAGTAGTTAATTCGTAGTTTTCTGGCCATGTTTCGCTATAAGACTGCCTGGTTTTCTAGCAGTGTGCCACAGACCTGTCACATGTTTTGGAGTAAGTATCCTGTTTTTAGCTTTGGTTTAAGCTAGCCATCCAAATAAACCTAGCAACCAAAGAAAGTTTATAGAATTATCTTAAAGATGCTGCTGCTGTCATAAGGTAAGTTTAAAGTAATTTAACAAAGTCTTGATTTAAAGGGACCTCTAGTATTGTGCACAAGTCTTGAGGTACCACTAATGTCTTTATTTTTTGCTTCAAAGAAGCCAGACTTCTGTGCATTTTTTTAAAGTAGTCTAAGTAATAGTTCTCCAATCTTTTTGAAGGTCTTTCAAATCCACTCCTTCTACCTGACCGACCCAAACACTGACCTGTTTAATTATTCAAATATATATTTGAAAAAATAATAAACCTGCATTTCTTTAGTTGAAGCCCAATTTTTGCCTTACATACTGTATTGTAGTGTATGTTTGTACCTTTCAATAAATCACTGCACCATTTTGCTAGCAGAATATCAAGAATTGAGGGTTGGAGGAAGTGTTTTTCACAGTACTGTGCTCTGGCATTTATAGAAACACCTTTGTTAGCTTGTTCTGATCGCTTTTTATCTCTTAGCTTCAGAGGGGGGCTCCATTGCTCATTGGAGGACAGCGGATTACCTTTTCAGTGAAGATGCTACATGCCCTGATACTCTTAGGTTAGCATGCTGAGCTGAAAAGCTTTACAGTTATCATCCTCCGGAGCGTTTGTGTTTGTAACGCATTTTCCCACAATCCCTTTAAAGCTTAACATGTAAATACTGTTTTTCAGGATCTTTGAGAGCAAGGATTACCTCTGGAACAAGCTGACAGTATTTCACAGCTTGTTTCTGTCCGCCTGTGAAAAGAGGCAGAGTGTGAAGTCTTTGAGCATTGGTCAGTATGTGCTGCCTCCAGCCTCCGTACAAGATGGTAAGGATTAATTTACGCCTATTAATTTGTTGTGATTAAACAATACTAAGTCCTTGGTAGATAAGACTGAGGCATACAGAGATAATAAGAAATAAAAAAGAAATGTTGACAGATATTGATTTAACCTACTTAAAGTTTGTTCACTGCTTTTTCTGGACATTTGATAAATAAAAATATATTATATGAGTGGATAAATTAACTAAAGAAGTGTTAAAAAAATATTATATATTACAATCCTGGTCATTTATTTGTGCGGGAGGACCACAACCCCTTTTTGAAATGAAGGAAAAACCCTGAATTATTTTCTACACAAACCACTTCTTTAGATTTTTGCCTCTTCATTTAAAAAAAAAAATTGATAGCTTTTCCTCAGGTTCCTGAAAACATTTGCAAGAACTGTCACTTTCTGAGTGGTTCAGCTCAAAGAATGTCAACCTGCCATGACGTTGGAAACATCTTCTCATTTATGTATCATTTCAGAGGTGAGAAAAGTGTTTGGGCAGCTGATTTGGGAGCGTAATGAGCAGTCAGCGGATGAGGTACGGACAGCAGCAAGATAAGCTGCACACAGGTTACGCCTGTAATTCTTGTTTCCACACTAATGTGTGTGAGATGCTGAAACAGTTAGCCAAACAAGTCCTCTGTTGATCGTGCACAGTTATACAGAAACATGCCACACTCCCTTTGTGACAAACCAGTATACACTGTTTGTGGCTGAGTTGCTGTTGTTTCCATTTACTTACACTTTGTTATAATTCCACTAACAGCTGTTTGTGGAATATTTAAAGGGGACAGGAAATGCTACACACATAAAGGGTAATTTACACCATTGAGCCCTGCTCTCAAAAACTGACATAGATGCCGGTCTGGTGACTCAAACAAATTCTCCTCCACAAAGTTTTCATTTATAAAGTACTTTACAAACCTGAACATTACGGCCAACAGCTGGACAGAAGATGATGTTAAACATGCTTTTAAAACTTTAACTTTAAGCTCTTATTTCTTAAATCCACAGACAGAGTTACATGTATGTCAGTTTTTGAGAGGAGGGCTCCGCGATGTAAATGAGCTTTTATGTGTGTAGCATTTCATGTCCCCTTTTAATAGCGAGTAAATTTCACAGCTGAACTTGTTGCGGAGGTGGCATCCTATCACGGAACCACACTGGAATTTACTGAGCTCCTGAGAACGACCCTTTCTTTCACAAATGTTTGTAGATGTCTGCTAGGCTATTTATTATAAAGAATATTCATTCATCCATCCATTTTCTTCCACTTACCCTGAATTGGATTAATTGAACTTACATCGTGGCACATTGCTCAGGAACTTGCTGTGTTTTGTGTTACATGTGATGGGATTTAAAATAAACTTAATTAGAGTAACTCCTGTTTTACAGCACTCCCTGAAAAGCTTTAATTGCCCAACAGATGATGAGTTCAGTGAAGAAGAAATCAGCATAAGGTAGTATGTGGACTTGCAACTATAAATATTGTGATTCTGATTTTAAAAAATGTAGACTGACTACTAAACTAATAAAGCCTCCATCACTCTGTTGGCAGTTCTGGACTATCTGACGCCGACTCATCAGAAAATGAAGCACCACTTTGTGGTCATATGCAAAAATATCCAATTAAAAGCATGATTACAGGTGAAGAATTGTTAGTTACTGTTCTTTTCACAGTTTATTATTGACCTGTATCAAAGGTCTAGTGTAATAATAGATGACAGTAAAAGGCAGAAGACATTTGTGTGCTACACATTATTATTTTCTTCTTACTCCTTGCAGGGTACATCAGCATGGACAAGCTGCAGAAATACTCGGGTGACCTGTGCGATTTCTATTGCGGGTGTTTCCGATGCTTCAGATGTAAAACACTCTGCTGTTTGCCACACTCATAAGCAAGCAAATAGTTAGAGAAAACCAGCAGTTTTTACAAGATGAGTTATTATGTTTGTTTATTATGTTTACATTGCCTTCCTGCACTGATTTATTAGTAATCAGTATGTTATAGCTACTGCTGATGTCATTTTGTGATTTTATTGTACTCTTGTTACAGTTCTGTGTGCCACTAGCTTTTAACTTTCATATCATAAACGATGGTGATTTGCCACATGACGCTGGTTGTCCTGTGACCTTGTACTTATGTTATCCCTCTGACATTGTCCCCAGTTTTTATTGTTGCCTGATGAAACCATTGCTGAAAGGAGGATCATATTAGTGGCTCCACACTTAAAATTATAAACTTTTTTTCTGTCTATTTAAATCCACAAATCAAAGTTTGAGACAGTAATTACATTTATGTGCTAATTGAATATGCTTTAACTTTGCTAACTTCCATGACAAATACAGCAACCTGGATTGACTCTAGTGAGGGTGAGAGATGGGTGTGCCACCAGCTAAAAGTCTTCTAGTTTACAGTAGGTTTACTAAATTCATAAAAAAATCTACCTGCAGAGTTTTCACTGAGCTCCCACGAGTACAAAGACTTTTGATCCATCCAGTGTGCACCTCAGACTTTTGCTCTGGGACAGCATGCAGCCCCCTGATAGCAATCAAGAAATTAATGAATAAAAAGATAAGATAAGCAGACAAGGTTTTCTCTTCAGTGTAGCCACCTAACAAGGGGCACCTTGAGAATAACAAAAAATATTGCTACTATTTCTTCTGCATCTGTTTAGGCTGTTGACGTACAACATTTACGTGTATTACACCTATCTGCGTGACAGAGGCAAAGTTACAAGAATCCAAATTGCAAATTTGGAAACTGCGAGGGTGGTGCAGCGGGGCAGTGGTTAGCACTGTCACATCACAAAAAGACACTTCCTGTTTTGAACCCACTGGCCAGCTGGGGTCCCTCTTCTTTTTCAGCTGTTAACAGCATTACTCCAGCTACCTGCTTGGCTTGGGTGATGGTACTAGCCTCCAAGCCTGCTGGAAAGCACTGCAGATTCCCATCCCACAAAGAATTTGTACACTTACACAACCAACTACTGGATTTCACGTTTCATCTCCAGATTCTATTTATATTTCCTGTTTATCTTAAAAACACAATATGCAATAAAGCACTTAAACTTAATGCCTGCTCCCATATCCACAAGGGTTGCTACATTGCATGACTACATTGCAAGAAGCGTTTCTGACTCCATTACATCAGAACTTCTTTACCTCGTCACATTGTGCTGTGTTTTCCTGATAATGACATAGCCGTATATAATTTTATGCAACCTACTCTTAAGCTAAAATAGATAGACTCTTTTCTCTTTTATTTGAAAATGAATTGCTTTTACTTTTATTTATACTGCACAGTGCTCGCGTCCCACCCGTGGAGCCAGTTGTTTGTTTGTTTTTTCACATTTTCTGAGCATTACCTCCTCTTATCACCTCTTGATTTAGTGTCTGTTTAGGCGGAATTAATATACATATAATTATTCATTATCGCCCTAAAATAAGTAAATCTGATCTAAACTTTAGTTACTACCTGACCTCTGTACCGCGGGTTGGTTAACGATCCAGTCAGTTTTACCTTTTTACTCCCTCCCCTTTTCAAATGGACGCTCTTATTTGACTCAAGTAGCACCACGGCAATTTAAAAACAATTTTGCTTATTAAATCGCTCCATATCAATGATGAAGATTTAATATCAATTTGCGATTAATAAAAATATAGTTTATATCTTTACTCGAGGGGCAAAGAATAGTTTTGGTGTCACACTTGTGCAGTTTTATGTTTTTGCGTCGCAGCGTCCACCCCTACAAAGTGGACTGCTCCGCAGCGTTTTAAGCCAATCACGGGGTTTGTTTAGGAAGGAGTGCCCTGCCATTGCTTTGAGTACTTTGAAGCTGAGGGGAACTCGACACGGTCTGGCCGGTCTGTTTGTTTGCACTTTGCCGTGCTTTCTGTTGACTTCACGTCGTTGTAAGCCCGGCATTTCTCTCTGTCATGGCGCAAGACAATCTGTCCCTGGTGCTGCACGCTAAAGAAGACCTGCGGCTGGTATGAAACTGTGCTGTAACGTTACATATTCACGTTCATACACGCTGTGCGACCTCAATTGACTGCAACTTTTTTGCATTTTCGTCGTTTGTGACAGGAAAATCGCCCTATTCCGGAACCAGGACCTAATGGTATAGTACTGCACTCAAGTGCAACTTATATTATATACGTCATCAAAGAGCAAACAAACCCAAACAAGCTGTTATTGCTATGTTAAATGCTTTTTCAATGAATAGAGTTATTGGTCATTATATTTTAATTATGCCATTCATTTCTTAGCTTTTGACTTAAAACACATGGGCATTGCTTTTTTTCATTAGTATGGTGTTGAAGCAAGCAGCTTAAAATGTAGAAAATTGCATGATCTCTACTCAGACCAGTCTGGGAGTGCAGCTGTGTCCTAACTGTGTTCCTGGTTTGCCTTTTGTACTCAGAGGTTTTGCTGCAGATGCACTCTGTGGGAATCTGTGGTTCGGATGTGCACTATTGGCAGAATGGCCGGATAGGGGACTTTGTGCTCAAAAAACCCATGGTGCTGGGGCACGAGGCCTCGGGGAGAGTGGCGAAAGTTGGCTCAGAGGTCAAGCACCTTAAAGTGGGTAAGTGCAAATATAGTATGTAACTCTGAGCTGTGCACCAAAGCCAGTGTCTCCTAAAGTTTGAACTGAAGAAACTTATTCTAAATTTACCCATCACACAAATTGAATTTAGATTGAGGTTCAAGCTATGGAATCCTTCTACCTTATGCTAGTTTTCACTCCGCATGTGGTGATAGTTGCGCAGATGAGACCATCTGCTTTAATTTTTACTTTTATTTTCTCTAGGTGACAGAGTGGCTATTGAGCCTGGTGTGCCCCGTGAGATGGACGAGTTCTTCAAAACTGGACGCTATAATTTATCTCCCACTATCTTCTTCTGTGCCACACCCCCTGATGATGGAAACCTCTGTCGCTATTACACGCACAGTGCCAACTTCTGTTACAAGTACCGGTGTTTTTCCAAGATTGCCATCAATCGCGAAGCTGCCTCATCTGTCTGTTGGCTAACATGCATAAATTCTTTCCTTGTTTCCCTCTTCAAAAACTGTTCAGGTTGCCTGATAATGTCACATTTGAGGAGGGAGCGCTCATTGAGCCTTTGTCTGTGGGAATCCATGCCTGCCGAAGAGCTGGAGTGACCCTTGGTAGCACTGTGTTCGTCTGTGGTGCAGGTAAAAATTAGACAAAAGTCATCGAAACTGCTAGTAATATTCCATAAACAAGATGAGAACTAGGGTATTTGAGTAAGATGCTCATGCAAGTAGGGAATCCCTTTGGCACACGGTGGGTGTAAACTAAAACGTGAGTCCTACTGACTAGAGTGATGTGGGGATGCATGCAGGTAAATCTCAATGTTTAACTTTTTTTCCCCTCTGGAAACAAGTTCATTTAAGCACTCTGTTGTCAGTAATATGTGATGCAGTCTTGAACTTTCTTTTTAAATGTACGTTTGTGTAACACATGTTCACTTGGAGTATTTGTGCATGCTTCTCCTCTTTACACAGGACCTATCGGGTTGGTCTGTCTGCTTGCAGCCAAGGCAATGGGGGCCTCGCAGGTCGTCATATCTGGTAACGCAATTTGTCATTTTAAGCACTTATCTTAACAGAAGTATTCATTCTCATAATTCAGTTTAACTCTGGTTACCATCCTTTGCTGTGTTCAGATCTGTCTGAGGAGCGTCTGCTGATGGCCAAAGACCTGGGTGCAGACTTCCTGCTGACTGTGAGGAGAGGAGATGGAGCCCAGCAGCTGGCAAAGAGTGTGGAGGAAATGTTGGGGGCGCAGCCTCACATTACCATTGAATGCACTGGTGTTGAGAGCTGCATCCAAACTGCCATCTATGTATGTGGCCCAGTAAAGTCAAAAGTTGTAGTCACATTTCTGGAACGGTTCCATGCAAGTAATAGATGAGAGAGTAAGAATTTAAAATCTGCATTACATTATTGCATGAGATGTCGAAACTTGAAGTTCTCTTGCCTGCCATCAGTGGTGGGATCTAAAGTTCATTTCTTCACACATGAAGTATAGTTCTTTAATTTAGTTTAATATTTCAAAGTTTCATGCAGCTTTTGTACTTCAACTCAGCAGTGACATGTCCTTTTGCTTGCTATAGTTGTTGGCAAAAGTTTTTAGTTGCATAATAGCTGATGAGCTCATGAGATATGATGCAAGGTTAAACACTGCGAAATGGTAAAAACGGCACCAACTAAAACGGGACACCATCTTATCTGTATCTGTCCCAACATAAACAGGGTTCAGTCTCTGCCGACTCATAAAATAATCACATTGTTTTGTTTTTTCTTCCCCTTTATCAGGCAACCCGTTCAGGAGGTGTCGTGGTGCTGGTGGGTCTTGGCTCAGAGCTGGCTACAGTTCCTCTGATCAATGCCGCTGTAAGAGAAGTAGACATCAGAGGAGTTTTCCGCTACTGCAATACGTAAGCTAACGCCCATATACATTTTTTCTACAAGCAGATGCTAACAGTTAGGTTCCATCAATTTTAAAAGCAGTAATATATGGACCATTGTCTTTGGGCTAAGTTAAAGTAATTATTGCACTTAAACAACTGTTTGTGTTGCAGCTGGCCAATGGCGATTGCCATGTTGGCGTCAGGTAAAGTGAATGTCAAGCCCCTTGTGACCCATCGTTTCCCTCTGGAGCAGGCAGTCCAAGCCTTTGAGACCACACGTCAGGGTCTTGGAATAAAGGTTATGTTGAAGTGTGACAAAAATGACCAAAACCCCTGAACGGATCAACTGACAGCGGCTCTGCATGACTAGCACAAACTGGACATTGACCTGAACAAAGATAACAGAGCTAGTTCAAAACAATCCCTCAACTTGACCACACTGTGAAAGAAGTGACTGCTGCACTGCTTGCAGGAAACACATGTAATTAGAATTATTAAATGGTACGATTAAAGGATTTCATAGTGCCTATTGATTCTAATACTAAAACATAATACTTGTATGACTGTATGTAATGTGCAAGTTTCTGGTATCTGTAAGTTAAGGATTAATTTAAATATTGTAACAATGAAAACAAATCTTGAATTATTGAAGTTTGTATTTCTAAAGTGGAGTACATTTGTAGGTTCTGCATTTACAAATGTCAACACTAGGGGGCATAAGAACTTCAAAGTTGAATTGATGTAAATCGTACTGGAGCTTACAACCTGTTAATTGTGGTGTGCTGTTTTTTATAGTGGGTGTGCAGGAAATCAATGTACTCAGCTGTGCAGAAAACTGGAACTGATCAAAGAAACCTGCCAAATGGAGTTCACTCTTGAAATACTATGCTACAAAGTGTTTATCAAAATCTGGAGCAGCCGCACAGTTCTTTCTCCTCTGGAGCTGCTCTTTTCTTCATGCAGTGGGTTGTTTGGAGACTAGTGCCACCAGAATGAGTCATGCACAGTATGGACAAACTAGCTGAGTTTTATAGCACACTGTTCCCCTGAAGCAATAATACTGACTTCATATACTTATAAACTCCTGTCCCCCATTAAGGTGATGAGTACTCGGAACACTTATAATTACACAAAGCTGCCTTGTGCAAAAACATGCATGTGATTAAATAATAGGAAACAATGTTCAGTAAAGTATTTGTTGAGAAGCAAGTAAGTATCCTACATCATGCCATACAATATTCCTCTTTTGCATGGCTGTAAATGAGCAGGTTATAACAGATAATTGGTCACCTCTATCATGGCTCTGATATTTGATGGTAAACTTTTTTTTTTTTTTTTTGTTTAATGCTTGGTCTCAATCTGAGACTAATTCTATGTGCACGAGAGACTATTGAAAGAAATGCCTTTGCAAAGCTGCTTTTTAATGTATTTTCTACACTGACAGTTTTAGGCAATCAAAAGAAGAAAACACTGCAGCCTTGCTTTCGAATGAATACCTATTATGAAACTGTCACATAGCAAGTGCCTTTCATCACACACAGGCTGAATTATAATCCTGTGCACCTTGAAAAACACAAGTAAAACTGATAATTAAGGCTCCCTCTTTTCTGTTTGGATAATGCTTGGGTATCCTGTATCCCTGCTGAATGGCCTCCTCTGTAGTTTTTGATGAGTCAAAACAGCTGCATTGAAATTTCACACTGCATAATATATAACCGCAAGAGATGTTTTACTGTTCACTGCTCAATTGAGAGATGCTAATCAAATCAGAATCAGTCTTACCTGAAGTGTCTATAGTAATTTAATTATTTAGTCGTAGTAATCATCTCATGTGATGGCTGTGGTAGAACGGGTCATCTACTGTTCAGTAGGTCGGTAGAGCATTCCCCGGGTTCTACAGACCATGTACCCAAGTATCTTTTGGCAAGATGCTGAACCTTGAGTTGCCCCTGAGTGTCATCTTTGTGTGTCTGTGTGTGTGTGAAATGTGCTGTATCAGTAACAATTCTTTTACCAGAGATATTAAGTTGTTTTTACTTCTGACTAAAGCAGCCAATCAAAATTTCAACTTGCATCATAAACACTTCAATTTAGCCTGATTTATTTTATTTTAATGATCCAGGAAGCTTCTCCAGTTCTAAAACTAAATGATTGAAAGTCCCAGATAAAACTCCACAACTGATTTTAGAACTGAAGAAGCCTCTTGGATGAGAGGTGAAACGTCTTCAAGTCCAGTTGCTTTCTTTCCAAGCCACATTGGAGGGTTTTTGAGCATGAACCACCTTATTAAGGTTATACCACAGCATCTCAATCAGATGAGGTCAGGACTTTGACCAGGCCACTCCAAAGTCTTCGTTTTGTTTTTCTTAAGTCATTCAGAGGTAGACTTACTGGTGTATTTGTGATCATTGTCCTGCTGCACAACCCAAGCGCACTTCAGCTTGAGGTCATGAACAGACTGCCAGATATTCTCCTTCAGGCTGTTTTGGCAGACAGCAGAATTCATGCTTCCATTTACTACACAAGTCTTCCAGGTTCTGAGACAGCAAAACAGCCCCAGACCATCAAACTATCATATTTTACTGTTGGTATGATATGCTTTTTCTGAAAGGCTGTGTTACTTTTATACCACATGTAATCGGACACACACCATCCCAAAAGTTCAACTTTGGTCTTGTCAGTCCACAGAATATTTTCTCAGAAGTCTTGGGGATAATAAAAATGTTTCCTGGCAAAAATGTTCCTTTTGCTCAGCAGTGGTTTTAGTCTTGAGTCTGCCATGCAGGCCATTTTTGCCCAGTCTCTTACTTATGGTGGAGTCCTGAACATTGACTTTAACTGAAGCAAGTGAGGCCTGCAGTTCTTTGGATGTTGTTCTGGGGTCTTTTGTGACCTCTTGGAAGAATCGGGTAATTTTGGTCAGCTGGCCACTCCTGGGAAGGTCCACCAGTGTTCCATGTTTTCGCCACTTGTGGATAATGGCTCTCACTGTGGTTTGCTGGAGTCCCACAGCTTTAGAAATGATTTTATAACCTTTTCCAGACTTGAGAGATCTCAGTGACTTTGTTTCTCATTTGTTCCTGAATTTCCTTGGATACTCCATTATGTCTGGCAGATCCTATTAATTCTTGATTGAGAACAGGTGTGGCAGTAATCAGGCTTGGGTGTGACTAGAGGAGTTGAACTCAGCGTTCCAAAGATGTGATATACCACAGTTAATTTATGTTATAATGGAGCGGGTGGGGCAACCACTTTTTACATACAGGGCCATGTAGGTTTGGATTGTTTTCCCCTCCTTAATAATAAACACCTATACTTAGAAACTGCATTTTCTATTTTCTTGTGTTATCTTTGTCCAATGTTTAAATTTGTTTGATGATCTGAAACATTGAAGTAGGAAAAAAAATAGGTAATCATAAAGGGGGCAAATACTTTTTCACCCCCCCCCCCCCGTATCCCAGTCCAGCAGAGCACCTTTGGGATGTGGTGCATTGGGAGATTCACAAATCTGCAGCAGCAACCGTGATACTATCAAGTCAACATAGACCAAAATCTCTAAGGATTGTTTGCAGTTCCTCGTTGAACCTTCATGAAGAATCATGAAGATTTCAGGCAGTTAAGTCTTTGTGGAGTAATTTAAAGCATTTGCAGTTTAAAAAAATAAATCACAGCCAGGTTTAGCTCATATTTTATTATCCAGTCACAATGACATGATTCTACTTTACGAGGCATGCACACAGATAATGTTCTTACGGTTAAAATTTACTACAATGCATTGGAAAGCCATTACTCCCCAGTAAGGCTTTTTGTCGTCTGTCACAGTGTGTGATTCACAGTTCTCTCTTTCCCTCTCAAGAATGAAGGGCAACATATAGCTGGGAGGACGTTTGCGGTGACTTAAACCTGTGAGGTTTTGGTTTTTTTTGTTATTTTATTTTTTAACATGAGCACAATACTAGACAAGTTTTTTATTTATGTACAGACATTCTAATACTGCGTATGGCAATGAGACAGCTCACACAACAAAGTTACATTCACAGTCCACTCAAAGTATGCATGAGTTTCAGTCAGAACACTAGAGATGAACACACAGAAGAGAAGCACACAAAAGAAACTTTTCATACCTGTGACTTGATATCCAAAGCATAACTGATGCATGTTAATATTATTTAAATGTGAGTGTTTGATTTAGAAAAGACTTGCCATTCAGAAGTTGAACTCGTGTATTGCCTTAAAATGTCGTAAAGTAAAAGGATATGGCGTTTCTCCCGTACACCCCTGCTCCAAGAATTGGCTTGAGTCACGTGTACGTTATTTTATTCACTTAGCACATCTAAACCCAACATTTCAGACACGTAACTCGTTCCCCTTTTGATGATATCCGGCATTAAGTTGTGTCTTTGCCATCATCATGGCCTCAGTTCGATGGCAAGATTCAGTAAATATTTACAATACAGCGCTGCCCCCCCGTCCGCACTCACAATATTAGCAAAATATGTATTTACATGGGAATAAATTAACAGAAATGAAAATGGAAATATACAAGAAAGTAGAGTAGAAGTATCATATTGCATTACATGAATATAAAAAAATAAACTGTGACGTATTCGTTCGGTAAGTCCACACAGACAGGACAAATAAATAGCAAACAGTATCCACGCACATCCACACACAAACACATACACTCTGTCTCTTCAGCTGGTCGAGTGGATTAGGCATCCAGTATCAATATAATGGCTGTTGCATGTTAAGCACAGACTAGAGAGATGATGAGGAGTTGGAGTCATCAGCCCAAAGACGAAGAAAAGAAAAAGAAGAGAGAATTGAAAGGACAGGGAGGAGTAATCCTCCACCCCGTAACCAGTCAGGTTTGTTTGTATGATAACCCACCGCAGCTGACTGCCTGTCCCGTGGGGCGGTTCTTGGCTGTTCTTTATATGTACATGGGGGTCTCCTGTCCCGTTAGAAGCCTGAACATGGCTGCCGGCATGGTCTTCATGTGAATCTGACGGAGAGAGAAAACACCAGGGGTTCTGTGAAATAGACCATCAGCTGAAAACTGAAGAATAAGACGGTTTTTTTCTTCTTGTAAATACAACATAAAATTCAAATGAAATCGATGGACAAAAATGTCACCAGGCAATAAGGACACAGTTTAAAAAGATATAGACAATTTAAAGGGTTCTCAACTGTATAAAAGTAATGATCTGAGCAGAATATTTTACTGTACTGTACTAACACAATTTATGGTCTCCCACATCGAAGTGCCTGAACACTAAGTAGTGAATAAGTGAACCGACACTTCCATCTACCGTGTATTTGAGTTGGGTATTTTTTTTAAGCAGTGTGACTTATTTGGCTCTGACAGTGATCTAGTTCTGCTCTTACACTTCACTCATCCAAGGTTACTCCGTGTTTACGATTTTTCCTACCAATGTAAGAATTACACCAACCGCACTGTTTGCTTACACTGCAGGCTGTCTGTTAAAAGTATGTCATCTGTCAAAATTAACCCTGTAAAGCCTGAACCATGAAATAATTGTCAGCAAATTGTAAAGTTTTGAAACTGGACAGTTTATTGAACCTTCTGACAAATTCTGAAAGATAAATTAAATATAAATTAGCATATATGCATTTTCATTTGTATCATTTTTGCTATATACGGCATTTTTGTGCAATTTATCGCTCACAGTTTGTTTATTCTGGTCAGAAAAACCACAGTGATGATGTAGAGGTCTAAAGGGTTAAAGACACATGGAAAAGTTCTTTTCTTCACAGCAGATGTGCCAAACATAAAGCCCAGGTGCCAGAGTCAGCCTGGCAACAATTCCAATCTGACCCAGTGGATGGTGCTGGGAATGTGCATGACTTTTACCCATATTTTAAGAACCGATGGCTTCACCAACCAATTAGGCAACAGATAAATAATTAAATGACAGAAAAGTTTGTAGTTTTTCACTACAAGTACATAGTAAAAAAAGCAAATTTCTGGACAGTCAATGAGCCACCAGAACCTTTTCTCTAATTCAACAATTTCTTTTTCTTATAATTTAAACTCAAAGAGTCATGCTGACAGATTTCTTTCATTCTACAGCAGGATTTCTATATCATGCAGAAAAACCGAGACCTAATGTTAAATTCACACTTGATTTTGTTATATTAAGATATCTCAAGGATTAAATGTGTAATTAAACTACTTTTCACTGACAGAAAGGAGAATTTCACTAGTGTGACCCAGTTAAGATCAAGCATGTGGCCCATTATGTAATTTGAGTTGACATGCCTGCTTTAGAGCAGTAATTGTTGCGATTATGTACCAACAATCATTGCTGTGCATTATTTTTACAGATGATTCAATTTAGTAACCATGACAGCATAGATGGATGCAGGATGGTGAAACCAGTGTATAAAGGAGCGTTCACACAGGAAGACATTCATCACACATCACTTTGTAGCTGATAGTCGGTGGCTAGCAACCATTCCAGGCTCTGGTTGCCTCTGTAACCCGACTGTCATATGTCAATCAGCATACATTTGTTCTTATTGTTAACTGCTTCAATACTTGGTCTCAAAGAGGGGAAGCATTTAATTCAGGATTCACCTACTTTGCACCATCAGCAGTTATTTCCTTTGATGGCCAATAACAGGTGACTCATCCCTATGAGAAAACAACCTTTTAAACATTTTAAACTGTACTGAATTTAATCCTGATGAGTTTATAGTCTTAACAACTTTATTTCATGTGATTTTTATGTGGTAAATTATGCTCCCATCTATAATAAACTAGATACAGCAGTACCCTGTAAGTGACAGTCAGTCTGATCCACTCCCAGCTCGTGATGTCTGGTTTCAGACAACGAGTGTGTGAAGCCACAATAACGAAATCCATCATTTATATTCAGCCAAAAGTAAAAAAACGGTGGTTGTACTGAAACCATCACAGTATTTGCACTGGATTTGCAAATGTTTGTGTCTGAAAATTATGGCTTTCTTTGTAGATGTTCTTTTGTGAAATGTTTGTGTGCATCAGTTTCACCTCGCCAACAGAGTTCGAGAGAGCCTGGACAATCTTCTCGTGTGCTGTGGCCACCACACTCTGACCATTGATCTCTATGATCCTGTGACCTACCCGGACCCCACCTCGCTCAGCAATGCCTCCTCGCATCAGACTGCATATCTGGAGGAAAGACAAACAACAACAACAAAGAAGAAAATTAGCTCATTATAAAGGTATTTCATTCTACCCCCTGATCATTTAACTAATTAACTAATAATAACTAATAACTAATAGTATCAGAGCCACCCACTTACAGCTCTATGAAATTATACATACAATGCCATTCTGAACACTGAAGCCCAGCTGATACTTTAGATCTGGTCTCTTAATGAGGACTGTAGTAACAGGAGGGCAGCTGACAATGTTCATTTTCACCTGGACCTGGTTCTTTAAGCCCTTTGACACAGAGAAGAACACACAAACATAAGAGGTTTTTTCACAGAAATTATGTAGTTGAATTTTGAAAATAACAAGTTAGGGTGTATTTCATGACTTCAGCTGCCTCTTCCATCCACTTCTTCAGTGTCTCGGTACCTTAATGATTCCCTGACAGGTGGCGAGCGGCAGCCCCACTAGGCTGGTGTTGTTGATGGACATGATTTGGTCTCCGATGCTGAGCTTGCCAGAGCGAGCTGCTGGGCCGCCGTTCATCATGTTGGCTAAAATAACTGTGGGCAGGATGGAGCCCCAGCCAGACTCCACAATCACCACACCCAGGATCTCCCCTTTACTCTTCTCCAGCTGCAGCTGTGGAGACAGAAGTAAGCAGGGGATGGAGTCTGTTTGTCATTTAAAAAAACCCAAAACCTTAATGATGAACAGAAACTGTCCAACTGTATTTGAAAACACATGACCCACAATGGTGGGGTTTTTAATATCCTTCATATAGATTAATGTATACTTTATTTTATACTTACAACAGTGAGACTGTACAGTCTCTTAACATGGATTACAGATTACTGTTTATACAGAAATAGATTCAAATCTCTGGTCAGATTAGACCGCTACAGCTAATGTTGAAAATCAGTGAGGACTACTGGTCCAAGGTTTCTTACCTTAATGTCTGGATTAGTTCACATTAGGGCTGCCACGATTAGTCGACTACCAAAATCGTCGACGACAAATTTAATAGTCGACGCGTCGTTTAAAGCCTTGTAAGATCCTGAAAGACGTAAGTAGTAGGATTTAAGAGTGTAATAACGGACTGAAACAGAAGATGGCAGCACTGCATGTACAAGGATGCCAGCTGCCGTTAAACCCCGAAGACGGAGCAGTGTCCGGTATCGTAGCTGCGGCCACATTTGAAGGCCGGTTACGTTGCAGCGACGCGACGAAGGCTTTCCAAATTCGAAGACTTCTGCAAATGCAGCCGACAAATGTGTCCTACTTTTCCCCAGATTTGAAGGATAGGTCGGGTGTATGGCCCAACCTATCCCAGAATTCATAGCACAGCTCAGCCCAATTCAGTTTCTAACAATAGCAGCAGCTACTTAGTTCTAATATTACTTTTATTTCTCTTTCTAGGTTACAAAATAAACTTTTAACATATTTTCAGGCGAGAATGTAGCTGTGTACACTTCAAATATGTGTTCGGTTTATCAAGACACCACATATTTGTAAAAGTGCGGCGACGTTTTCGGAGACGTCTGTTACCCACCAGCTCGATAGCTAGCTGGGGTTCAAGGCTCACTAGAGCCCGTGAGAACACCGGACTCCCGGCAAATTGTTTTCAAACCCAGCGCCGTCTTTCACTACTCAGGTTAAACATGATATTAAGTCACTTGGATAACTTAAAAATGTTATTGTTTGGCTTTTTTCAGTGTTTTATTTGTTCCTGAGTAAATCGGTTTGGCTGAGATTAAAGTTTTACACAGCTGAATTAATGTCAAACAGAAAACTGATTAAACAGAAGTGTGAAATGGTAGAATTTACTCCAATGTCCTGTTATAGTTTAGATAGCAAGGAACAGACGGCTGAGTTTATCAAACTCCACTGAGACAATCTCCAAAATTCATTAAAATTTAATAAACTATCATCTTGTCTTTATTTTTAGTTAGCACATACCTTAAACACTTCAAGCTGTAAGCTAATGATAGTTATATAAGAGCAGATGCATGCTGGTGCAATAAGCTGTATGTCTTATGTCCAATGGATGATGATCTGATTAGTCGACTAATCGCAAAAATAATCGGTGACTAGTCGACTATCAAAATAATCGTTTGTGGCAGCCCTAGTTCACATGACATTTTACTTTTCTATCTGCATATTTTATCTGCATGTTTTGTTTTGCATGAGATACTCATTAAAGCACATTTGCTAACAGTGGAGATTAATAACAGCATTTGACACGATGGATGCATGTGATGACCTCTCTACTACTTTGTGTCTCCCTTGTTTCCTTCATCTTTCTGTTTTTTTAAATTTTTTTTATAGGAGGTAAGTGTCTGGCCCCGCTTAGAACTTGTTTTTTAAAAGGGTTTAGTGCTAAACATGTCTCTTGCTTCTCTCCAGCAGGCAGGGGTCATGGCTGGTTTGGGTTTTGTTTGCCTGTCATTTAACCTCCTAAGACCCGAACTCTTCCATGGCATGCATTTTTAATTTCTGTTTGCTATTTGGGATGATTGGGACCTGATGAATGTAAAAACAAAGAATTATGTGATTTTTTTTTTTACCTGATTTTTGTTTCTGAGAAAAATGAGATCCACATATGAGGACATTCGCTTTAAATTCCGATAGAACAGCGGCAGTGTAATGTCCTCGTAAGTGGATATCAGGCCCTTGTAGAATAAAATTTAGTATTTTGGTCTAGACAACCCACATATGTGGACACCAGGTCCTAGGAGGTTAAGTTTCTTTCTTTCTTTCTTTCTTTCTTTCTTTCTTTCTTTCTTTCTTTCTTTCTTTCTTTCTTTCTTTCTTTCTTTCTTTCTTTCTTTCTTTCTTTCTTGCCTCTACACACACTCACCACATTGCAGACACTTTGTAGCCTAATTTAATTAAGGACATTGTGTTTTCTCCATTACTGTGTGGTCTTCCTATTTCCTCTGAGCCTTAATAACAATACTAAAAAATGCCAAAAGAAGTCCTATCATTGCATTTGGAGTACATAATGGATTACATGCCTCCAGTAACACAATCTCCCTGATCTTTTTCTGTCTTTTTTTAATGCATCTGAGCCAACTGCTGAGAATTTCTTTAAATCTGGCAGATTTGCTCACTTGGACTCAACAGCGAACTGAACAGTGCTAAATGTTGAACTCAATAAATCTTACACTAATTCTTCCAAAACAAACTTATAGTAGGATAACATCATAAAGTGGTACATTTTAGATCCAAAGGGTCAAAGGCCAAGCCTGGACAGACATGGATATAAACGTGACTGGCCAGTGTATTCTTGAACTTTTTGATGTATTGACAAAGAACAGAATTGTCTTTAGCAAACAAGTCAGCACTGTTTGTACTGGTTGTCTCAAATAGCAATGTATGAAAAACACCTGCTTTGCAAGTACAAAAAAAAAGACTGAAAAGGTTTGGCTTGTTGGAAAGGTTGCTAGGAGGAACAACATTTTACAACCAAATTTACTTTGGTTGTAAAATGTATTTAAACAACAAAGAACTACCAATAATTTATCTGTATTGATTTATCGCATCCATGTTTGACTTTACAGACCTTTTCAGATTCAGCTTTTGCTCATCCTCCAGTACTGTCATAATGCCGGATACGTTTTCCTGTTTCAGACCAGCTGATACTACTCATCTACACACCAAGCCTCAAGACATGACTTTATTCTTCGAACAGTTAGTAAGGTGGGAAAACTTTACTACTTCAAGAAAGCCCAGGTTCCTCATTACTGTAAATTACTCATGTGCCCCTAATACAGCAGCTGTGTGATGGTGCCCCTGCAGCCTCTGTGCTCATAAACCAGTAAACGTTTCACAGTTTGTAATTCACCAAAAGCCTCCAGCAATGTTTTCAGGGCACGGCATTAGCTAAAGCAAAAATGCAACAGTGAAAATAAGCTAGATCTGACACTGTTGGAGTAGATTTTACTGTACCATCTGCCTCTTAATCTAATTAGCTAACAGCAACTATAGTAGTACATTTCTCTAATAGCCCTGCAGCGCCAGTGTGATTCGTCCCACATGCAAAGTCTTTCACTGTTTATTCCCAGTTCTTCCTTCTGAGGTATACCCACCTCTTTGCAGTTTTCAGAGTTGGAGAAGTGGATGAGGTCATCATTGTACATTTCCTGGGTGTTGATGATGTCACTGTACTCCTTCTGACTCAGGTCCTCGGGGTTAATGCCATTGGCTCTCAGAAACTCCTGGTAAGCTACGCTGAAAGCCTGGCCGATGGACTGAGCAATAAGCTGGGCCTGCAGACAGAAATGTCAGGCTGTAAACAAAAGCAAACCCAGCAGCATATAAATAACAACACAGGGAGCTAAGGGCATCAACCAGTAGTGGAATAAATATAAAGGTGTTTAAGTTTCTACTGAGTTTCTCTGTCATAAGCTATATTTCGCCACTAAGAAAAAAGACACACTTTCCTGTTTCCTGCTCTCTCATTCAGGTGAAATCGAGGTTAATGAAGCCAACAGACAGCAATACATTTGAATGATATAACCATACTTCCTCTGTTTAATTGAAATCTATACTTGCATATAAATCCCTCTTTGCAGACAGTAATGGCTCCAAGTCCCACCATGAACTAGTTATGTACAACAATAAAAAATAAAAAAGAAGAAGAAGAAGAAGAAGAAAAGACAGGAATCACCACATACAGCCAACACAAACTGTTTATAAGCTGATGGATGAGCGGCTGAATGGTTCCATTATAACTCTGGGCGGCCTTTAAAGCCTGGCAGCAAAATTAGATGAGGAGGCTGCAGATTGGAGCCCAGCCTTTATACTGACTGGCACAGAAAGTGAGTCGCTGGCTCCTCTGCGCAACATTGTTCATGTTGCCAGCTCCTGCTGAATCTGCTTCAACGAGGAAAGCAAATCAAAATCAAAAGTGCCCAGCCAATTTACATCATTTCACATCACTGGGCTGCCCTAAGTGATTACTGCAGGGTGCTCCAAAAAACGTTTCTAGAACTTCTTTATATTAGCGACAGCATTTGAGATAATTTAACAACACTCAATTCAGGGGGAAAAAACGCAAGAAAACTGTGCGTCGGAGTCAAACTGTGGAAGTTAAAAAGCAGCGAGAAGTGGGAAGCTGAAATATTTTCTGACACTCACATAGCACTTGAAAGGCAATCGCAAGTGTCATCTTCACTATCTTTAGATGTTAAAGGATCTGCCAAATGAGAACTCTTACATAATGACAAAAAAAATAACATCTGTCATCTGTGTACCCACTCTCTGGAGACGATTCTCCCATAAACACATAGAGGCACAGTGGGTTTGTCATTCGGAAAACTCTTTAAGAGCTGCTTACATCCTCAGACTCAAAGACGTGGCATATCATTTTGTACTGCTTCTTTGCCTCGGGCGCTCCGGGTGTAGTTTCAATGCAGTCCTGTGAGGCTGTGCGTGGCATCCGGCGTCTTGCCATCAGGACAACAATGTTCCCAATGTCGGCAATGTAGGATATAGTGCGGAGTGCGTTGTCCATCATCGTTTCCTGTTGGGATGTCAACCAAAATCACATGTTTTAATTATGCTCTGCATTCTGTTGTTCTGTTTCTGAGTTTATAAGCTAACATAGGCAAGGCTGTAATGATACATGTATAACAGCAATTTTTTGGTTTCTTTTTTGTCACTTTCTTGCTGCTGTTGGTTTAACACTACCTGCTCAGCATGAATGCCACTTTTGTTGTTGTACTGAGAGTTATCTACCTATCTATCTATCCTTTGCTATGGTTGTTATGACTGCATGCAGTAGCAGTATGAAAGCAGAAATGATTCTGAATTTGTGGACTTTTCCTTTTTAATATTAATATCTAAAAAGACTGTTTGAAAAAGGAGGAACGTTGCCTCTGGGTCTGAAAAGTGAACTTGCATTTTTTCCAAAGGTCAGCAGGGGGCTTCTCTAGTTGCAGAAAGTTAGGTGTCTCTGGTTTGTTTCGCCTTTTGCTAATGACATTGCTGCCTTGTCTAAGTCACGGTTTGATCATGTGTGTCAAAGCGTAGCTTTATTTATAAGGTATATTTTTCCTTATGAGCTGAATTTAGGCTGCAGATATATTTTTTTAATGCTTTTATACTCCTCAGACTTAAAAATAAGGGCCTTTTCTGAAAACTTGGGACATGCTGGGATGTATACTACTTATATGCCCGTGAAATTGTTGACATCAACTACGCAACAATTAATTTTTTTATCTTACAGAGCAGTTTGTCAGCACAGCAAAAAAAAAAAGTTTGTGCTGAAACGAGAAAGCAGAGAAGAGGGCACAGTGAGTATACTGCTAGGACTTTGGATTTACGTGGCATTGTCAAAGACTTGCTGAGCGTAAAGCATTGTTACCACTATTATTGTTCCATGCTTATATACATTACAATTGTCTTCATAATACTTTAGCAAAGTCAAACCTATTTCGGGCTTGTGGTAGACTAGTCGAAGACAGTTTGAGTTAGATAAATGAGTCTATAAATGTGACCGCCGACTGTGGCTGCTGTCCATGGTGCTGATCAAAACCTGGAATTACCTGATATTAGTGAGTATGGGTAAATATTAATTTGGTACTTACCCAGCCTGCCTGTATAGGAAAAGAATCCCCCCTTGGGGTCAATCACAGACTTGCTATGTCACACTCACAGTGTCAATATTTAATAGTTGATAATACTGTTTTCACTGCCATACTGACACAATGCCATCTATTCATCAAGCAATCTATTTTATTAACCACTCGTCTAATTCTGATTTGCAGAGGAGCTAGAGTCCATCCAGTCTCAACACAATGCCCACGCAATATGAAATTAATCCTCCCCAACTACTGTTTTTAAAACTAGTTGCACTAAACAACAAACCTAAAGAGAAAATACACAACCCATGTACAACGAATCCATGCAGGAACCCCACAAAAAGTGGAAAACGTCTTCGTATTCACACATTTTAACTGACAAAAAGCTTTACGGAAATGAGCTGTTTCCTACTAATGCATTTGAAAAGCAGTAACAGTTACTACTAATTATCCTGTTTCTGACAGCAGCTGGTTTCCTTTGATTATTATAATATTTGAAAATTAAAGAACCACTGAGCAGCATATTTGTTTCCTCTCATTATCAAAACTGCAGCATTCATTTCGGGGTGAGAAGTGAGATGAAAGTATCGCTGACAGAGAACAAACATGCCTACTTTTGATTGAATTCAAGCCTGCTGTATAATCTGATTATAGCTCAATGACAACCCAGCAAATACTGAGTAGATTTTCATCTAAGAGCAATGAATAGGTGCACGAAAAACTAAGAGCATTCGTATTAATTAAAAAAAGATTGTTTGTTAAGACAGCCTAATAATTGTCTTGGGTTATAATGTATGAGGAAAAGCTGGACTCTAGACATGAACCTGTGGATTTGTTGAGAGGAGCATGCATTTGTTCATTGACGTTTTAAGGTAAGATGCTAAATTTAATTTCAGTTACTTAATGTCATTAACTATGAGCTGACTTTTATTACATCAGCCTAATAAATGCTGTTGTTCCAGCTCACCTTTGGAGTTGTTCTTATTATGAATCAATGTCAGGAACCCCATGTAAGCTACATCGAGCTTTTATGTGTACAAAAAGGCTTTTATTTAAAATCTGGGACCAGTGGCAACCAGATGGAAAAATGAGAGGAAGATGGAGACCGCATTGCAGCACGTTATTTTCTGCCAGGCGGCTGCCCACACACACACACACACACACACACGCACGCACGCACAAACACACTCAATTCTGACACTGCTCAGATGGCCAGGCAGCAGCTAAGCCTGAAACACTGCCAATGAATCATCTATCGCATATACATTTAACTGTTACTGTGAGCACAAGGCTCTATTCATGATCTGTAGCACAGCAAATCTCTCGGAAGTGTAGCGCTTCCATCAAAGCACTACACCTCCTGTGAAGACTAGTGTGGCTGCTTCACAACACAGCTTGCTGTAAAGCTAAAGGGCAAGTTTCTGTAAGCGTGCAGAGACGGGGTTTCATGTAAAAACTTGAACGTGGAGAAATACGACAGATAAAATCAGACTTCCAGGTGAATTTTTGACTTTTTGTCCAGTTTCAGAGGGATTGATGATTTAAGAAAATTTAGTCTATATTATAACTTTAGGCATTTTTGAAGGTTGGAGGTGGAATAACTCTTCCTGATTTAATACACTTATCTACTAAATGTCAGTTATGGACAAAACACAACTAACAACTGGGCATGTTTGTGCTTGTAAACAAGACAGAGGGAGACAGGATGGGGGAAAGGAGCAGAACAAGAGGGACAGCTGAACATAATCACATTGTCAAGAAGGTGAGATGGCGGAGAAACAGCCAAAGAGGAAAAGGTCAGAAGAATCAAAACTGAGAAAGAAGGGCTATGATCGGAAAAGGATAAAGAGCTGCTTCACCATCTGTGAGGCTTTCAAGTGCAGAGGCCTCAGAGCTTAAATGTATGAGGATAAGAGCTTCTTCTTGATGGATGGTGAAAATGAAATTTTCTGTGTTCCACAGAAAAGAAAAATACTTTTGAAATATATACAGTCCTGCAAAAAATGTTTTTTGTACCCTCCACCAAAAAACTGGAGGGGTAGTATGACATGACTTATTTGCTTTAGCTGTAGTAGCAATAATCTCAAGTATTTGTTTTCTGTATGACATTATCAGTCTCTCACATCAATGTGGAGGAATTTTGTCCCTTTCTTTTATAATTTTGTTTCTGTTGCGTGAGGTTTGTGGGTATTGTTCATGGAAAGCTCTCTTAAGGTCCCATCACAGCATTTCAATCAAGTTGAGGTCTGGACTTTGACAACTTGATTCTTCTTTTTTTTTCCAAGCAATGCTGTTGTAGATTTGCTGCTGTGCTTGGGGTCATTGTCCTGTTGCACAACCCAGTTTAGGCCAAGCTGTAGCTGTTGGACAGACGGCCTCACATTTGACTCTAGAATACTTTATAATACACGGCAGTTGATGGTTGAAGGTTCAGGAGGTTGTTTGGCTGCAAAACAAGCTCGAATCATCACCCATTCACCACTGTGCTTGACCGTTGATATGACGTGCTTATGCTGACCTGCTATTATAGGTTATCACCAAATGCGGTGCTGTGCATTATGACCAAACGTCTCGGTTTTGGTGCTGTCTATTCACAGGAAATTGTTCTAGAGGACTTGTGATTTGTTCAGATACAACTTTGCAACCCTACATTGTGCTGCCATGTTGTTTTTAGAGAGAAGTTGCTTTCTGCTAGCAACCCTTCCAAATAACCTATATTTGTTCAGTCTTTTTCTAATTTTACTGCTATGAACTTTAACATTTCACTTGCTATCTCAGGCTTTTAGGGTCCTTAACATGTTACTCTTGTGTTTATTGCAATTTCTCTGAGCATTCCAGGTCTGAACTTCATGTGAATTTGCTGGGACAAGTGTGTATGTATGTATGTTTTCCATGTAATCTTTGTTAGTGTAGAATGATGGACTAAATTGTTTGAAAAGCCTTATAATCCACTCCTGGGAAGAATGTTTGGCTTTTTGTGTTACCATGCATCCCAATCTCAATGAGCAAGACTCACAAACTGCCAACACTTTAGCCTTTATAGAGGTGATCAGATATCATCAGTAAGTTTGATCACTGATCAAACTTACTGAGGATCAATCGATCAAGCCCATTTGACTATTGGGACCTGGCTATGGAGGGAATAACACCGTACTCAGTTTTTCACAGGACTGCATTGTGTCTTATGAAGGCTTTATTTTGCTTTGTGGAGCTGGTGTGTTGGCACGTGTTAGCTCTACAGAAGCATATATAGCAACAGTTTGCTAGCACACTACCTAGCTAACACTGATTGAATTACTTGCTACATGGTCATTTGTTGTATCACTGATTTTGCGATTTTTACACTTAATTTTTACATTTATCTTTAGTTAACCTTTGAATCCTTGTACTATGTAGCCACACCGAAGTCAAAAAAGTTGAGCTTGGTAATGTTAATTCTTTTATTGAGTGCTAAACAACAAACCTGAGATCTCTTCCTAGTCACTGTAGTTTTGTTGTGTTTAGGATGCTCTGTTTATGTGCTTCCTGCCTTTTCTGTACAGCTAATACTATTCATCATTGTGCCATTAACTTTGCTTTGTGCATCCATTAAGTCTGGGGTCCGAACTTCTAAAGGACCACTTTGTTGTGACATTAAAGTAAAGGCAGTGCTGCACAGATGATCCTGCACCATTTTTTTTTCTTTTGGCTTTGCAGAATCTATTTTTAGCCACGGTCAAAAAGAATTCACAGAGTGACGTCATGAGATTAAACAAACAACAATCAGAGCTGGGGCAGCTGTAGGATGCAGCTGGTGTCAGCAGTTAAGCTGTTGTTTTGACAATTATGACATAACATCATTCCCCTGAGGCGTTGACTCATAGTTTCTGGGAAAACAGCTTTTGTTCTCACAGGTGAAAAATCATACTTTTAACAGAAACATGGAGCACTTACCTGTGAGTCTGCGTTGAGGACTTTGATCCTCTGGGTGGAGATAAACAGATCAACCTCGGTAAGGGTTTGGGCGTCTCCATCTGCGCTCTGAAGCAACATACAGACAGAAGAGTTTGTTAAATCACCTGCGTCTGGCTGTTTAAGATGTTTGTGTCAAGCCTGACTGTTCATTGTGCACGCAGCTGTCTGAATAGTGTCTGTTTTAAATGTGGGAATGCCTTTTTTTAATTGCCAAAACTCATGCATTCAAAGCTTAGTGCCCAGTTAGAAAAGTCCTTGTTACATGGACATGTTACTGAGTCTAGAGGTGAGGTAGCAAAGGAAGAAAAAGAAAGTGTTTGGCAGTAGCGTTAGTTTGCATCAATAGTCCTGGCACGAGGATGGGCGAGCTGGCATGGAAACAAGAAACAGCTTAACACTAAACCCCTACCAGCTGGCTGTTACACCAGTGAGAGTAATGCAGCCTCAGCACACAACAAGCTTGTGCACATTTCCCTCTAATCTCTCTGTGCAGAAATCTAATAAAACTATGCTTGTTTTAGTTGAATTAAAACTGTCTTATGTACTTAAATAAGGCAATCTCATAGACAAATAAAACACGTGGTTAACATTTGTTTCAAGCAATAAACGGTAAACCTTTTTTTGGTGGTGGTGGTGGTTGGGGGGGGGGGGGGGGGGGGGGGGGGGGAGAGACTGTGACCTGTCATTAGTTCATCATTTTCTGTCCATATCCAGTATCAGAAAATACAATGAATAGTAATTAATTTTCTTTAGGGTACAAACTAGTTTTTGCAAACATAAGTTGTGGCTGGCATGTGATTTACATTTGCCTGCATTTGGCCTTGAGGTAGAAGATTTTTCTGTTCAATATGTCACGCTTTGTTTCCTTGTCCGGTCTTGGTATGTGTGAGGAAGCTACGACCGCTGGCTCGCTGACCTTTTTCTAGAAATCTTGCAAACCCTTTAAGCTTCAGAGTTTTTGGTTAGAAAGAAGAAATGACAACTCTTACACATGATTAAAGCCAGTTATATCACTTTAATGACTAAAATGATTATAGATTTTTGAACCTATGGTAGAAAAATACATAAATATTTTTAATCTGTGGAACTTCTTATGCTTTTCCTCATTTTTTCTTATATTTATACTGTAACAGTGTCAGACTAAATCTGACAGACAAAATCTTCAGGCTTCAGATTGATCTAAACGCTTCAGACACTATTGGTTACTATTGGTCTGTACTGTGTCTTGGAGACACACATAATATGGTCGGTTCGGACACAAAGCTTGGGTTGTAAGCACAGCGGCCCGACCCACCTGCTGTTCTGTTTGAGAAGGACAGCCAATCAGCATTAAGTCTTAATGGGATAGAAGCTTCAGACACAGAATCCCCTTATTATAAATTCATGATAATAATTCATGTCAGTAACACGTTACGCTACTTTGTTTCAGTGGTTGTTTAGTCTAATATAAAAGCAACTCTGTTTCCATATAAGGAAAATAAATATTCTAGGTAAACAAAGCACTCTTTAGCCCCTACAATAGTAAATGTTAATGTTGTCTATAGGCAGTGCTTATCTTGTATATACGGGAATGTGATTTAATCACTAAAGTGATCTCTTTTGCATTTTTCTAATGTAACATAATATTCACTCGGTTCAATTTATCCTAATTATTTTACGTAAGAAATTGGCAAAAGGGTCACTGAATGAGTCACAGTATGAGACGCGCAAAACATACAAAAACACATTAAATATACCCCTGATGTATCAGTACAATAGAAAATTAACTCTAACCCTACGGTATGTTTTGGAGAATAACAATATGTACAATAACAATATGACTGGAAATAAAAGAAAAAAAATAGTCTCTAATGTGTGTGCGTGGGATGTATTTGCGTCACATTTATTTCAGTTATTTCTTTGTTCTTTCCATATACAGTGCTTGACAATTTTTTTAGCCCACCACCCAGTCTAAGTGACAGTACTGGTTATAACCCAAAGGATTTTAATGCTTCTGTAATGGTTAATCCTGCATATTTCTAATACTAAAAAACAAAAGACTGAAAAACACAGTGAAGCACATCATTTAATTTTGATTAAAATCCTAAATTACAGTTATTTACTTGCATTCCTGAACAAAAACATTAGTTTGACTGTTATGCTTGAATAATTTATGGCATCTCAGAGAAGTGGGCCGGCTCAAATTTGGGTATATAAAATGACTCACTTTGGTATTTGCCTAATAAATAACAATATAATTGTTAGTTTTAAAGAGTTCTACAATATTTCTGGAGATACAGATTTCTTTTTCCGCAGACAGAAGGACAGAGATAAACCTGACACAGATTTGCTGAACTCAGTGCATGAACATTCAAGTGTTTGAGACACAAATGGAAAAGGATACACAGACAGGCAAATATGAAGTCAAAAAATAAAAGGTGAGAGTGGAAGTAAAGTGGCCAAAGGGTCTTTCTTTTTGTTCCGTTTATTACACACCGCCTTTTTCTTGATTTTGGCAGCCTTCTGTACCCTCTGGCAGGCAGGCAGGCAGGCAGGCAGGCAGGCAGGCAGGCGTTGGGACGGGACGGGACAAGGTCAGCAGATACAGGAGCACAAAAAACAGGAGGAAGAGGAGGAGGAAATAAAGAAGGTAAATAAAAGAAGGTAAGACAGTAAAGCCCCAAACCAAAAGGCAGGTGTGCTGTCGCTGCTCTCACAAACAGGAAGAGTGACAGAAAGAAAGAGAGCGAGAGAGGAGGAGTGTGTTTGTTGAGAAAGCGTTTCGCACAGCCATATTGGTTATCACAACAGCAATTACAGATGGTAATAATTGCTTCTTTAAAAAAACAAACAAAAAGCGTGTAGACATGGACTGACACTGTTCCTGCATTCTTCACAAAGCTTTTTAAGCTACTGTGCTGAACAAAGCATTTAATCAACACACAGACAAACTCTGTCATTCAGATCAAACGCACGGGCGCTGCTCTTACCGACTTTCACGTTTACGACACAGTCTAAATGCTGCTAGCAGAAAAGACATGCTGGAAAAAACAATCAACAACACACACAGAGAACGGGGGCGATAAGCCCTGTGCAAGGATTTCAACTCTCTGCTTTGGGTTTGTTTGGTTTTTGGGTTCTTTTTTTTTTCAAGGTCAAGTCACTGTGTTTGGAATTAAAGAGCTTAGCTAATATGGAGACAGTTTTACTGAGCTAATGGGTGTGATTAGTTCATCAGTAACACTGTTCATGTAGTGGGCTCTAACAGTTGACCTTAGATAACTAATCTTTAGGAGGACTCTTAGCTCTCGGTAATCTTTCAATTTATCCCCTCCGTATAAGGTTCAAGCTGAGCTGCTGGCCTTCCTTCCATCTACCATCGACCAGAGGAAATTATCTTGACATTACATTTTCGAGTGCAGGCCTGGATGTTTGCCTGAGCCACTGCTGCAAAGCTGTAACCACCAACACAGTATTAATAACAGCCCAGAGGGAAGTGTCTTTTTCCAGCTTTCAATCTGTAAAGTTTCCTCTTCTGTGATCGGCTCTCAGGAAGACAAACATCTGAGGCTTTGAGCAACACCTACTGCTCTGCTGACGAGGAGCAAGGGGGGGGGGGGGGGGGGGGTAGTGAAAGGGAATGGGGGGGGGGGGGGTTGAAACTTCATAAATATTACATCAAACAGCGAGTTGACATCATGGCACAAAGATCTGCATAAACAGCCTACACAGCTCTGCTACAATTTACCTGCCATACTTCTTTTTGCTCAGTTCAGCACCACAGGGTGCGAACCTGTGCTTTATTATACTACACAGATGCTTCCTTGGGTTGATGTGAGGCAAAAATACAAGTGTGGCAGAAATATACTCTAGTCAACTTGTTTTTATTTAAATAGCACATATTTATAAAGAACAGGAGAGGACACGAGGTTCTTTCTATGTGTGGTTTGCGTTAAGCCGACAGTCTCCATTTCAGTGTTTAAGGTCGGTTGCTATAGTGCTATTCATTCGGTTCACAAGGGATAAATGGTAAATGGTAAATGGCCTGTATTTATATAGCGCTTTACTAGTCCCTAAGGACCCCAAAGCGCTTTACATATCCAGTCATCCACCCATTCACACACACATTCACACACACATTCACACACTGGTGATGGCAAGCTACATTGTAGCCACAGCCACCCTGGGGCGCACTGACAGAGGCGAGGCTGCCGGACACTGGCGCCACCGGGCCCTCTGACCACCACCAGTAGGCAACGGGTGAAGTGTCTTGCCCAAGGACACAACGACCGAGACTGTCCAAGCCGGGGCTCGAACCAGTAACCTTCCGATTACAAGGCGACCTCCCAACTCTTGAGCCACGATCGCCCCCCCGATAAATGAATTATATAATGAAGGGCCAATCGAGGGAAATCACTGAGAGAAAACGGCTGATTTGCTGCAGTCGGTTGGAGAAGATTTTGTGCAGGCAGACAACTGTGTGGCAAAGAGCGAGTGATAAAAGTGCACATGGACAGTCATGCCAGCGACACAGTTCTGTAAATTGCACTTCATGGTTGCGATGATGACATTGTGGGCAATGTTTACAGCAGCTCTGCCTGTTCAACCAAGGTCTCAGTTCCTAGGCTGTAAACAACCTTCATTCTTTAGTGAAATCTGCTGATTGAATGACACGTTTAATTAACACACTGTAAGAGACCTTTGTGTCAGTCATGTCTTCACTTCTTGAAAAGCGGTTTAGGGATGCTGGGTAAGGATGCAGGGGGTAGGACTCCCTTGCAGTACCTGCTCTATTCACACGCAGGCTTTGTAGTGTAGAGCTGGCAGGATGAAGTCTGTTTAATGTTGAGTCTGACTGATCTGGACACATGCTGGTCTATCACATACTGCCTCTCCAGGTGATGCCTCGAAAAATTCAGGCCTTCGGGGCATGTGTGAAACCCACTGTAACTCTTTCAGAAAGACTGGCCGACAACACTGAAGATTCAACTTTTGTTAATAGATATTCTATTAAAAATAACTAAAGGAAATCAACTAAACATTCATTCGGTAGCTTTTCCAAAATTTGTACAGTCATAAACAAATGTACACCCATTAACTTTTGTATTGACGTTTTCACACTACATTTTTTTCATATTAACACTTACACATTTCTAGCAATGCTCAGGAACATTTTGATATGTATTAATATTTTTGCACTGCTAACTCTCAACCCTAAGCTAATCTGAAGAACACGACAATAAGGATAGGGCTGAGGGCTATGTGACATAATTAGTGTTCTGTCTTAACCCTTTATAGGGCAAGGAAGCTTAAATGCTAACTAAATGTTAACTTAAACTGACATCAAAACTGGCTTTCTCATGCCTCACTGTGAAGTTGTAAAACTACATGGATAAAACAGAGAGAATGAGGAGGAACTTCTCCCCCCGGGCTATTCGGGCCCTGAACCAGGTGTAGGACTGGACTCTTTGAATTTGGATTTCTCCTAACTGGTCAGCAAAGATCCGACAATGTGACAAATAGGGATGTTATTGCATCTGATCAATCAGCAGTGCTCTTCCTGAATTTGGGAAATTGGGTTTATTAGCACAAGACATGAGAAGTCCATTTTTAGACATACACCAGTCTAGTGAACCATACTTGTGTTAACTCTAAAACGAATCCTTATCATAAATGACAATAGTAGTCAATAATATATTGGATGTTACCACAGGAAATTTAACTTATAGGCATTTTCAAGCTATAAATCGTAACATATGTGATTTTGTTCGTTTATGACCTTATAGTAGTTTTTAGTATACTTCCAGATTGCATATATTTGTTTATTTTTACTGTGAATGTTATTTACTGTTAAATCAATTTAGTAATTCAGTGATGTGGATTATTTTGTTTTGATTCAGCGACATATAAAAAGACTAAGGGCTACTAACAGTAGTTATAATGTTATTTTTTGGATCAATACTGACTCAGAAATATACTCTCTCTTCTCCCATGCACATGTCTATTTATGAAAGCCTGCCCATTAAGTATCATGACATAGGATAGCACAGCATCCATATGAGTCTGTACACATGCTCAGCTCAGTGAATGAGCTGAAATGAACCTAAATATTTGAAGAAAAGTATAAATGTTTAGCCATATTGTCTTTTTAGATATCAATGCCACCTCACAGCAGCTTCACCGAGTACCATGAAGCAGCAGGCTGTGACTACACCTTGATATGTGTGTTATATTTGTGAAACATGTCAGCGCAGTCAAGATACATACGTTTTCCTTTGAGTTTATGTGTGTTTTCCCTATATTTTCATATACAAACCTTATGGAAACTCTAATTATGTAGGATTGTCCCTTAATAATTACATGAACAAAATTATATGTTTGTTTATTTCACACAAGCATAAGAAACCTGCAAAATGTGGCTAAAACGGAGACAATACAACCAATATGAGAAGCTTAAACAGACTTTGGTCACACGTCGATTAACAAGTCTTATTTCAGCATGTAACTTTCTAAAAGTAGACCACTACGGAGGCGGTCATTCAATATTTAGAATAACATCAAAGCTTGTATTCACACGAGAGGGAGATAAAAGAGGCCAGTGCTCGGTTAGCAACTACGCACCAGAACGTTAGCACTAATGTCATCTTGTCACGACACGAGATGACATCAGTCACCTGGCAGAGGGACTGCGAGCCCAAAACAGATAAATGTGACCAGTACCATAAGTCTGACAGTCTAGTTTGTCATAAGAGATGTTTTATCACAAGAGCTCTGGACAGTGATGAAAAGCTTCTCCAAACTAACATCAAATGAGCCTCTTTGAGCTGCACTAGCACCATCCACAGCACTTTTCTGAAACATCATTTTTGTAATGATATTAGTGAACAGCAGGGAGGCTCACATGCCAGAAGCCCCATTATCCAGTCGGCTGTGACGAACACACGTGCCCTGAAGTCTAATCTGGCCAAGTTTTTCAGCTGCCCTAAAAGACCACTGATGCTTAATACATGACTATACTGCTTAGAAAAAATAATTAATATCCATGTACTGTATATTTCATTTGGAAGTTTGTGGGTATGAGTTAAGAAATAATGTCATAGCTGTTATAAATGACTAAATATAACAGAATATTCTGCAGTACCAGGATTTTGTTTGTGTTTTCCCATTCTATGCATGTACAGTAATGTGAAAAATGACACTGTATCAGGAATACACTCTCTGTATTAGTCATGTAATGCCACTGAGTGTTCCTGTAAGGCTTCTATGTCCTTTTATATGTCTTTAGGTACATTTGAATGTTTCTGGTGCTGCTTAAACAACAACAGAATGATGGCACATCTGTTAGAAATTAGAGAACCGTCACTGAATAAAAAGCTCCGTCCGAAGGGAACGGCCTCTCAGCAGCTTCCTACTGGAGGAACTGTTTATTCAACTAATACATATTTCCAGATACTTAGGATCACCGGCAGTACTTCCTGGTGACTTGGGACTACCGCAACCTCACTGCTGCTACTAGTGCTACTTCTCATCATCAATATTTGTTGAAGTTACAAATGATGTGGCTGACTACCCAACAGGGCAGCTGTAAATTACAACCCATGACCGACCCAGCTGGCTCTGATATTCACAGTTCTTCAGACTCAATTAGGGACTACAAAGCATTATGGAACCAGAGGAAAAACACTTTGCAACCAAAATTAGTCTTTAATGTTGTTAGGGCTGTCACGATGTGAGATTTTCCCTACATAATTATGTTAGCCATAGGAAATATTGCAAAAAATAAAGAAAAAAAGAAATGAAAATGGTCCCTGTGGTTTCTGTGAGAACTTATTTGCTCTTTGTTATTTCCTTCCTCTGCCTTCTGTTACAATGATTCATGTCTTTTTTTACTTTCTATTTAACTTTGACAGCTGCATTTTTACTCCTTTGTGATCGTCCGCATTATCCCCAGAGTTTTCCACGTACGTCTCATCATTCAATCAATTCTCCGTGTATATATAGCCCTCTTAAGCCTTGCTATCGGTTCGCTCTGTCTCCCTCTGTGTCCTCTCCTCAGCATACCTTAGCACACTTAGCTCTATTTATTGCTGTGCTTTGTGGATCTGACACAGAGGCTATGTGAACCATGTGGGTGCAGAGAGGAGGTGGGTTGCAATCTTTTTTAAAAAAAAAGGAAAAAAAAGGATAAAGCCATTAGTAATCTAACAGAAGCAACAAACTGTGTAAATGTCTTCGGAACATCTGAAAAGATTATTCTGTTGTCTCTAATAAGGCAAATAACAAGCCTAAACCAGCCTGACCAAATGTCACTGACATGTGCAGTGCTCAGTTTGCACAGCTAGAACAGAGCAGCAAACTCTTGTAACTCAATTGGGCCAGCTGGAAAGTGCAGAGCACAAGGCGCAGGGCACAGTTGCACATTTTAAGAGGCTAGTATTAAGAAAGCAAGGAAAAGCAGTAACAAGGGCAGACAACAAATTGGTAATTAAATTAAGAATTTAAGTCCAGCCTGCTCATCTCCAACTGTTTCACTTAACAACCCAACAACAGCCTGACTCCACCTGTGTAGGTGAGCACAGATTAAATTGGAGAGTTGCAATAAACTTGACTCTTGAGCTGAATCATGGCTGTGCTGCCACTGGGTTGTTATCACCATGTTGTCATATCCGTGTTTCTGACATGATATTGCTGTTTCATATTATTTACTATCACCAGTATATTGTGACACCTATATTGTGAAAGCACAAGGAAGTGTGATTGTCTGTATGACTCAGAAATGCAGCGGTAACTGTGTCTTCGTATGTGAATCGGTGCACGAGTGGGTGTTTTTGAGTACCTTGACCCTGCTGACGGCCTCCTGGGCCTGCATCATTCGGATGTTCTTGGAGGGGTTCCTCTCAGACAGCAGCTGAGTGGAGCCCAGGTAGTTAGCAGCAAAGATAATCCCATCAATCAGGTCTTCTGGCTCACAGGGTCCTGGGACTGAGCCAGGGAGAGGCAGAGAGGATGGTGATTAAGAGGGAGACAAAGGGAAAGACAAAGCATGTTTAGACTGAAAGGGTGGAGCGTGCAGCGGAGAAGGTATTTTAATTACTGCAGTCAGTGTGCTGCGTGAAGAAAAAGAAGCCAAACACTGGAGATATAGTGATAAACGGCTGGATAGGCCTCAGCAGTGAAATGGCCACCGGCTGTGAGCTAATGGAGGTGCAGTGCTAACAGGAGCTGTGATTAATCTGCATCTGTGATATCCTGTGATATCTAGATGTGGACTCTCAGACACCCACTTTGGAGCACAATGTGCCACCATGATCTGATGGCAACTAAAGCCTTTTAAAACATACTGTTAGCCCTAGATCATGCCCAAAGGCAGGGAAGTACTGTAACTTATTGTGATTACTTGGTTTTTATTCCAAAATTTGAATTTCACCACCAAACAGATGTGCAGATGAACTTACCATCGACAAAGCTGGGGAAGGATGCGACCTTCTTTGTAGGCTGGAAGACAGAAACAGGTAATAGCAGATAAATGTTATGAATAGACTTACAGTGAATTACATACTGTACTTCTCTGCTGTTTCAAAATAAACGTGCTAAACTTCAAATTCTTTAAATAAACTTGACTTCAAATATGCCATCATGAAAGACACACTAGCAAAACAAGGCTTTCACAATAGTTGAAAGACCAGTGACGCCAAATTTACAGAATTATTCCTTTCATAGACAAAAACTATGATGAAATGTATTTACACAATCATCAACAAACAAAAACGAGATGAAAATGTTCTGCAGAGACGAGATCCAATCAGAACTAATTAAGTTGTGCAGAAAGGCGGGACGAGTTGGGAAGTGATCTTCTTCTCCACACATACAGACACCCTTTGCGTTTGATGTCAAGGAAAATAATA
Source organism: Aulonocara sp. 'chitande type north' Nkhata Bay (assembly GCF_057382095.1). NCBI lineage: Eukaryota > Metazoa > Chordata > Actinopteri > Cichliformes > Cichlidae > Aulonocara > Aulonocara sp. 'chitande type north' Nkhata Bay. Next base: position 22,276,617 of record NC_141344.1, on the reverse strand, counting down.
TGATTAGTAAACCATGTGGAGCAACTCTCACCAGTAATAGCATGGCAAACTGAAGTTTTAGTCTATTATAATTATAACATTTAGTCAAATAAAACTAGACTGAAAGTAAAAGAACTTAGATGCCTAAATTATGACTACAGCTGCACGACATTTTAGTCACAAGACTATGACTAAAGCTAAATCAGAATTTGCTGTCAAAATGAACACTGACACAGATAAAAGCATTTAAACCTTGCAGCTCCAGAATCTCCACGTGCCTGACTTGCTAAAAAGCACTATGGAAGCCGGAAAAGCCCGACTGCAAAGAGATATCGTATCCACGAGGGATGAGGAAGCTTTAGATGGCCACAGGGAGATTCATGAGATTCAAACACTGATCCTGGTGATACCACTGAGCCTTCCCTCCATATTCAGAGATTCTGCTCCCCTCAAGGACAAGGAAGTAAGGGTGGAGGGAGGGTGGTGGGAGGGTGGAACGGGGGCATCCTCCCACCGCAGACATCTCGATGAGAAATGGCTCTCATAAAACCACAAGCAGAATGCTAGTCAATTATCAGGATGCTATCATGCCGAAAGCAGAGGACATGAGCTGAGGTTGTAATTACACAATTACTCATTTACTTAAATGGTCACACACACACACATGCACGCACAAACATAACCATATGGATGCACGCACACATAAACAACAATATATCCTGTGCAAACAACCTCGGGGTAGATAAATGACAAAGAAGGAAACGCTGCGACAGGATATCCAGAGAACGTCTTACCTCTGGTACGTTGTTGTTCTCCAGGGGGACGTTGAGGTCGGACCGCTGCTGTTTTCTGGGTTGCTCTGCGCCATTGCTCACCTGGCATGCCAACACAGAAGAACAGGTGCAAGGAAATTACAATGTGCAGGAAACGGAGGTTTTTAATGTGTAGCCAGCACTGTAACCAACAAGGTGAGTCAAAATGCTGTATCCAAGTCTCTTTTTGTGTACTTGTTTGAAGTTTTAAGCCACAAATACTACTGAAATTAAGCCCCAACGCCCCCTGATGCGGGGGCAAAAGGCAGGAGATCAGTTAGGCTTGGGGCTTAAGAGGTTAAGAAAACAAGCAGTATCGGTTCAAACCACTGGAATATAGTTCAGTTTGGTCTTTTAACAGTCTGCTCTCTTGTCAATTACACAATACATCCAGTAGATGCCACACAGATGCATATTTTAAATGTATTTCATATTTTAATGATGGATTAATCATTTAGAGTCTATCATCACATTCAGTATTCTTCTTCTTCTTCTCCTTTCGGCTACTCGTTTTAGGATCATCTGCCTCCATCTCATCGTATCCTTAGCATCCTCCTCTGTCACACCAACCCTCTGCATGCCCTCCTTCACTACATCCACAAGTCTTCCCTGTGGTCTTCCTCTATCCCTCCTGCCTGGCAGCTCCATATTCAACTGTCCAGTATATCCAATATCCCTCCTCAGCTCATGTCCAAACCATCTCAGCCTTGCCTCTCTAACTTTGTCTCCAAACCGCTCACCCTGAGCGGTCCCTCTGATGTACTTATTTCTAATCCTCTCCTTAGGTCCTGTGGGTCTTCATTCAGCTCGGCCCACTCCAAATCTGCCTCCTATCACTTTATCAGTGCCAATGTCTCCAAACCATACATCACAGCAGGTCTCACTACAATCTGATAAAGCCTTCGCTTTCACTCTTGCAGCTATCCTTCCATCACAAATCACCCTGAAACTTGAATCCACCTACTCCACCCTGCCTGCTCTCTCTTTTCCATCTCTCTTGTGCACTGTCCATTTCTGTGGATGGTTGACCACAGGTATTTAAACTTTATGAATGAAAATTAGTCTTTTTCTGTTCTCAGACATGTTCAAAAACTGGAGCATCATTGATGATGGCATGCGTCTTTCAATTATCCAGTGCAGCAGTCGGTATAGCCAGAACCATAACTTAGTAGGATGGAAAACACCCTTTCATTCCCCTGGATGCCCATTTTGCAGTCCACAATGGCTCATTAACATTTAATTGTATTAGTGGCGCAAATAAAATCCTCCTTCCAAGAAATCCCCCCCACTCCTCCTCCACAGCAAAGCAGTAAAGAAATGTGAAATTCAGAGGAAAAGCCCATGCTGTCATGCAGCTGCATAGCCTCCTTTGCGAACAGAAAAGCAGACATAAAGTTCTAATCAGTATTCACTGTGCCGCCCAACTCAGTTGTGCAAACAACCATTAAATTGATGAGATTCATGTTGTTGTTGGGAGGGATGGAATGCCAAACTGTGATGGTCTACAAAACTACATTTATGAGCAGCATCCCAAGTGAGTCCAGCCCACTGTACATTTTACAAATAGCCTTTATGTGCAACTGAACCATCAATAAATCAGCACTGCTTCAATCATCGGTGCAAATAGCATTCACAAGACACACACCAAATGATTGGCAGCTTCTGCTAATGTGTGCATATCTACAAGACAGGACTCACTTGTCCAATCACCCTCAAGTCTGAACTAAAATTAGGAGACATCCGCTACTTTTCTATAAAGTATCTTCAGCTAGAAGCAACATATCACTCAGCTGTCTTCAGCGATAATTACCTTTATCAGGCTGTGATGAATGCTCATCAGATTAACACATAATGGCACGCACATAAAATAAAATGTAAAAAGCATTTCAAGTAGTCTCTCTGTGATGTCCAGCTCCATATTTTTGTTACTAGATTAGTTCTAGTTCTAATTTATTTATCTAATATTGCTCCATGCAGATCTTCTGATTGGCTGCCACACAGGAGGTTTGCACATTAGTTGCATTTTCTGTGCTCAGACAGGGGCATTTGTCTTATTACCATATTGAGAATATCTGCTATATCTGACATTATAAAGAGACAACAGCAGAAAAAACTGGGATCTCAATATTTAACACCCTGGATTTGAGATACGAGAATTTGCCACAGAACCACCAAAAAAAACTTGTGAGACATTTCACTATTTCATGAACTTGCTGACAGCAACAGCTATCAAAAAACTTGGGACTGGGAAACAAAAGGCTAAAAAAAATCAAAATCAGGCAGCACTGCATTAAAAACAGGCCTGATTCTGTCATGGAAAACACTGCATGGGCTCAGGAAGACTTCCATAAATCTCTGTCTGTTAACACAGTTCAATGTGCCATCCACAAATGGAGGTTAAAGCTCTATGGTGCAAAGAAGAAGCCATCTGTGAATATGATCCAGAAATATCGCCATCCTCTGGGCCAAGGCTCATTTAAAATGGACTGAGGCAAAGTGGAAAACTGTTTTGTAGTCCGCTGAATCCAAATTTGAAATTCATTTAAATACATGGACTCCAAGTCCTGCAGAACGAAGAGGAGAGGCTCCATCAGGCTTGTTATCAGCGCTCGGTTTTAGAGCAACATGGTGTTTTTTTTCCAGGAAAACCCTTAAATGTTTTATCAAGACAATGCAAAACATGTACTCCAGCTATAAGAACAGCAAGGCTTTGTAGTAGAAGAGTCCAGAATGAAATGGCCTGCTTTCACTCCAGATGTTTTATCAACTGAAACATTTGAAGCATAATGAAATGAAAAATACTACAAAGAAGAGCCAGGACTGTTGAACAACTAGAATCCTATATCAGACAAAAATGGGACAACATTCCTCTCCCAAAAATCCAGACACTGGTCACCTACACAGATGGAAACGTGGCCATGTCCAAACCTTTTTAGGTGTGTTGTCGACATCAAATTAAAAATGAGCTAATATTTTTGCTGAAATATTAAAATGTTTAAACATTTGACATTTTTTTCTGTGTTGTATTGTGAATAAAATCTAGACTTATGAGATTTTGTAATTATTTTCTTATGTTTTATTTTTATTTACTTACAAAGCGTTTTGACTGTTTTAGGTTGGCTTTGTATTTATGACTGAAAATGAGAGAACACATAAAAATATAGCTAATTGCAATACTACTTGTGTACAAGCATAGTCTTTAAACACTGGCCGTTTTAAGAAAAGCTTTGGATCCACCTAAATAAACTCTGCTAAAATCGCACCATTATTAATGTGAAAATGGCTTCTTTTAGTGAATCAAACACCAAGCTCTAAAAAACCCAACTGGATTGCTTTACGGTAGGAAAAGGAGCCCAGAACAAATTTTAAGCAAGTAAAAAGAAAAGTAACTGAGAAAGGTTATTGTGAGAAATTCTGTTTGCAAAATGTCAAAGCTGAAAACACATCAGCACAGCATCATTTTGTGTATACTTGTATTTGTGTGTAGATGACCTCCCTGAACAGTCTTGTAACTCTTCAGTTAACATGATCTTTTGGCTCCACATTGTGCAAAAGACATCTTTTTTTAAATTCACTGTTGTCCCAGTCTAGTTTAGGGTCATTCTGAAGTGGTGCACAGAGAACATTTCTTTGAATAAGAGAGAACAAAATGACCGAATTATCTCAGTGAGCCTGGGAGTCATCTCCATCTGCACTTAACTGTTTTTTTTTGTGTGTGTGTGTGTGTGTGTGTGTGTTTCAATTTCATCAAGCCACTACAATGCCTGACCCACTTCTGTGCTACAAATGAGCTACATATATGCAGTGAATGTACCAGCGCTCGTGCACACCGTGGAGCAGGTGGGTATCAGCATGCTGCCCACAGGAGACTATCCCTGTTCTCCTTTTACCATCTGACTTTTAGAGGGTGGAGGGGCTCTGCGTGTGTTCGACTCTATCGGCGTGCATGTACAGCATGTGTGCATTAATCAAGATCCGTGAGAAGCAGAGAGATGAGGAGGGGGACATCTCAAGGTAACGCGGGGGAGGGGTGACACTCCTGTTATTCTCTGGGTGGTAATGACAAACATGTCACCTGTAACTCATCTCCTTCTTATCACCACAAATCTCTTTAAATCACATCCAGTGGCAAGGGTCTGTTGTATATGGCCAGAATATACTGTGCAGGGGCCTCCATTCATGTCCTCTCATGTTCTGTTTTTCTCTTATAGCCTTGACTTCAGTGAACAGCGTACAGCAGACAGTTTAACTAGTCGTAAAATGAAACAGGTTAAACAGGTTCTGAATTAGGTTGAAATGTAACCTTTTGTCATTAATGTGATTTTTTTTATCGGTATTTATTCTTTTTTGCTTATTTATACTTGGAGGGCAATCTATATACGTACCTCTGGACCAAGAAGTAATGCACCTTCATGCTTTTTTCCAAACTCTATAAACATGAAATGAAAATACCCTGTGATGTCTTCTTCTAATGCCCATAAGAACAGATCATGAAAAAGACCAAATTAAGAAAGTAAAGGAATTTAAACACTGATATTTTTTAATATATACATGCTTATAAAAATAAAGTATCCTGTTGTTGCTTTACTGGTACATTGGTTTGTTACTGGGGCATTGCCAAGCTTATCATGTATTATGGCACCTAAAAGGAAACTAAAACCTAAAGGTATGAGTAATACAAAACATTTTAGTAACTGAGAATGAAAATGAAAATGCAACAACTCACTGGAACAATATTTTTCCTTATAGAACTCATTAAAATAAAAGAAAAACATACAGGAAATAAGTCAAATTTGTTGGCATAATCGTCATGAGGAGGCTTTGGCTCAAGTTTATTAACCCCGGGGTGTCGGCATGATTATTATTCAATTTTTCCTCATAAAATAATGTGTTTTCATGTAAGTTAGATCAACAAAGAAACAATAAAAGCTTAAAACCAAAGAGTAAAATTTGTATTTTGCCCAATTTCTTTTTGCGTTTGGCCCAACAAAGGCAAATCTCCTGGGGTTGCACCTCAAAATCTCAGAGAAACGGTGCAAATATGGTCTTTTTTTACTGCTTGGGAACATGTACACACCTTTTTGGCCATTAAGAAGGTACACACAGTTACCTTGAGGTCCAATAATTAACCCTAAGGGGGTACATTTATATAGACTGTGGACTTCCTCTAGTTCTAGTGTAAGTCTAATCGTTGAATGTTGCCATTGCGTTTCTTAAATTTGTACAGTCTTAGTTCAAGCAGTAGGATCAAAGTCATTCCTTTGATCCTGACCACCTCTCCAACCACTCTGTGCTGGGGGAGGTTTTATTGTAGATACATCCTATCGGAAAGATCTGTTTCTTTTGATGTAAACTTCCTGGGTTTACGACCCTTTGGTCAGCAGGAGGTCTGACACACACACACACACACACACACACACACACACACACACACACACACACACACACACACACACATTCTTACAGAAGTTCACACATATACATAAAATGCTTTGTCTTAGAACCAAGGGGGCGTGGTTTTGTTCTGACGTGCTTTGTGTGAACTGTCTCTCAATAAAAGGTAGCAGGAGGAGGTCAGATCTGGGGGTCATTTTCGTGGTGGACACAGACGAGGCCTCCCTTGTGCAAATAATCGATCGATCGACTGTCTTGTTTTCTTCATGATGAATAAGTCTCTAGAATTAGCGGGGTTTGTGGAAACACAGACCCAACAGTATATTTATGTAAAAACAAACTAAGCCTTCTTCTTGAACAAGGGAATGAAACCATGTAAACACAGTTACTTCGGGCTATATAATTAAATCGGTGTAGCCTGATAATGTGTGGCTCATCTCTTTAGTTTTTCTGTTGTTCTGTGCAATAAATTACTTTGAAGATGAGGCCCTGAACTCATTCGGTTCAGGGATTAAATATAAATATAATACAACAGCAATACTCTTCAGCTCACCTGCTCTTGGGGCCATCTCTGCCTGTCATCAGGTGAGCGTGGATGCGTCTTGTGGCCCCGCTGGAGATCAGGGTTGTTGTGGTGCATGGAGGGGAGGTTGAGGGACTTGGGCCTACTGTCGTGTCGGTGGTGAGGTGGAGGGTAAGGTGCTGCGTCGGGCTTGGAGTGAGGGTAGTCACTTGGTGCGGGGTCCTGTGCCAGCTCTTCCGGGCTTTGGTCTGTGCCACTGCTGAGACTCCCCATGCTCATACTCATCTTAATCTCAGCAACAATTTGATCAATGTCCTCCTCAGCTTCCTCCCCTGTTTCCCCCTCAACCACCAGCACTTTACGGCTTCGGTAGGGAGAGACTCGCACCGAGTTCCCGTTGTCTTCAGGGGCGTAGTAGTCTCCGGTGTAGGCCCTTCCATTTCTCTCCTCCTCCTCGCCTTCCTCTTCTTCATCCTCGTTAGGGCAGTAGTCCTCGCTCTCCGCCTCCTCTTCTTCTCTGTCAGCCCTTCGGGTGTGTGCGGCATCCTGCGTGGCAGGCTGGTGGTGGTGATGATGGTGGTGGTGATGGTCCAGGATGGGCTCCGGTCGTCCGTTGTATATCTGCTCATCGGGATCTTGCTCCACCACCTCACAGCGGACCTCTCCCTCTCCCTCACCCCACTCCTCCACTCGGTGCCTCTCACGACCCGCCCACTGCTCCTGCCTGGCCTGGCACTCCTCCCTCCACTCCTCTCGCGGCTCCTCATCTCCCTGTCTCCACTCTTTCCTCACCTCTTCCTCCTCTTCTCTCCACTCTTCCCTCACCTCTTCCTCCTCTTCTCTCCACTCTTCCCTCACTGCCCCTTCCCCCTCCTCATCTTCCACCCATTCTTCGTCTCTCGCTTGCCCCTCCCCCTCTTCGGTCCAGCCCTCCACAGCTTCCTGGCATTCATCAGTGTGGGACCCGCCAAGCTGCATGGTGCTGGTGCAGTCCCCCCGGCTGTGGCTGTGGTTGCAGTCTCCCTGGTTGTTGCAGTCCATGCCCTCCAGGTAGCTGTCATCCTCTGGGCAGTAGCGGATGTAGTAAGTAACACCTTCATCCTCCTCTGCCAACCCTGAAGAAGTTTTATAATCACATTAAGTTGTGGTCCTTATATTTGGAGCTTCTTCACTAATATAATTATCACTATAAGTCTATAAGTTGTATGCATACTTTAGCTTACTGATGTCTAAATCGCAAACAGTTACTAAGCATGAGCAGGCTCAATTTCTATTTAAAGGACAAACTTTGGTAGCTACAAAATGTTATTTATGGGTTTTCCTTTGATTTGTAGAACCAATAAAAAAATCAGTACTGCAAATATTGTGCCAATTAGCAGAATTAATAATAATGGATATTAAAATATTATAAAAAATATTATAAAAATAAAAGGTAAAACAGAAAAGTTGACCATGTACACATTTACCGTCATCATAGTCATCATCATCTGAGGTGTTGTTTATATAATCAGAGCTGGAATCATCATCCAGGCTGTCGGCTCCACCGCGGAAGTCCCCCTGGTTAGGGTCATCTCGGTCGTGGTTATGTTCCGGCGTGGATGGTGTTGCTGGACGCTGATCCTGAAGTTCTGCGTCTGGTTCGTGGTTGCTGTACCGCTTCACTTCCTCCTCCTGATCTGCATCCGCTTCTGGATGACTGCGCCCCGTGTCTTGAGACTTGGGAGAAGAATATTGTGCCTTGCAGGAGTGAGGGAGAGGTTTCGGCTCACGCGATTCTTTGGGGTAGCGGTGTGGGCGTTGCCGCGCCGCTACTGCTTTCAGATCACATGACTCTGTAGCGTGAGTGGTAGGACAGGAGGCGGGACCTGGGGCAGCCATACTATTTCCTCCACTGGTCCCTGGCCTCTTCCTTTGAGCCATGGTTGGCGGCTTACAGGCTATGCATTGTTGTGGGTTTTACCCTACGTGACAGAGGAAAAACAGGAGAAAGACTTCAGAATGTCTTAAAATTCAGATGCATTACATGATTGTTCACATCTACAAGGCCAAAGCTGGTATAATTATAAGGTTTTAGGACAAATCCATAAAATGTGTTATCACATTTCTATAAACAGATTCCCTTTATCAAACAGACCCATGTGCAAACAAACACATTCTGGGACTCCAATATATTCTTGTAATTAAATAAGACATGGTTTATTTACAGTGTACAGTCTAAAGAACACTTTGGTGCTTACTTCAAATTTCAAACTCCAAATTCACAACAGCGGTTTTGACATGTTGCTCAGGCTGTTTTATAACCATAAACACAAAGAACAGAGCCTTTCTGGGCATACTGCCTGCACATAAACCTAATGGGACAATGCCAGACAAAGAATCAATAGTTAAATCAAGGTCATCTCCACATAGGTGCTGAACATGTGCACAGATACCAGTGCAGATGATCAGTCAATCAAGACACTTATTGATCCTTCTGAAGCTTACTCGCCGGGAATACTCAATGTGGGGACACGGTAAAAGCTGCTCCTATGGAAGATCTGTTTACGCAGGGCAGACAGAGAAACAACAAATTGTCTCTGTTCTCTAAAAGAATGATGAAAGATTTTTGCTTGCATATGAATGACCATTTTTCCCTTTGGAATCGAAAATGAAAATGAGAAATCAAGAGGAATTACTGAAAAAGGCATTAGTCTGTCAGTGTCATGCTGTGTCTTAGAGCAACGGTCCAAGTTTATGATGTATTTTTCACTTTAGGGCCTTTGTATTCAAAGAATGTAAGCCCTCTTCTTCATGATTTATAGATGGTTAACAGAAGTTGTGAAAAAGGTTCTTGGTAAGGAGGTTTCTTTGAAGCCGGTATTTGGTGGCACTTTTTGTACTTTCAGCTGCGAAGATCAAACAGTAGATGTCACTTTTATGAAAATAGTTATTAATGAGACACCATTACTAAAACCCACTGCTGTAAACATTACATATGCCACTCTCTAAAATACAAAAAGATTGAATAAAAGGACTATGAAAAGACTGAATAACCAAAATATGCATGCACTGTCTTAGACAATCCAGTCAAAGAAAAAGAGGCTAGTTTGCACAGATTATATTTAAGAACTAAGAACAACCAAACACAACTGTAACAAGCGAAGAATAAACACATAGCTCCAAAACAAGAACATAGTATGATATAAATGCACAAACAAATCACAAGATATATTTGCTGCACTGAATCCCAACATCCAACTGAAAAAGTTCAGCTCTTGTGTACTTTTCTGTTAGATGCATCCTTTGTGCACTGCCATCCATTTTGCCACCACCCTTACTCTATTGTGCCATCCAGCTGCCATAAACAACTTCCCTCAGAGGGCTGTTGCTACGACTTTCCCTCATTCTCACTCGCCATAATAACATTTTTCCATCACCAGCGATTAAACTGGTTAATTAGCTCTGCACAACCTGGCTCAAAACAAAGGCGGGAACGCACACAGAAACACACACGAGAGATTGTTCAAGGGAGTCAGATTAAATGTGCACACAGAGATATGTACATATGTACCGGGCTCTAATGACATCGCTAACATGAAGGTTTCTGCTCACCGAGTTTCTGCAAGTGCAGAGACATGGACACACCTGATGAAACACAGCAACACCATCACCTAATGAGGCGTCACTGTACATGACATGACACGTCAAAAGATTTTCCTTCTGTTCTATTGGCAGTGATTTCTATTAAAACCTTCACCTTTTCAATGTATTCTAAACCATGTATTGTTCATATCTCTTACCTGGTATCCTGAGGTTGGTGTCTGCTGTACAATAGCACTACGATCTGTTGTAACAACAGTCCTCCCTCCGCCTCTGCTCCTCGCTCCTCCCATCCCCCACCAGCTGCTCCACAGCATGCACCTCTGTGACTCCACCCTCCCTCTTTCTTCACATTGTAACCCAGCATCATCCTGTTGGAGCTCAGCCACGCCTCATACAAATCCCCAGAGCTGGGGGGAAGGATCGGTAACTATGGGTAACTGCATCCCCTGGGGGCTGATACCCTCTGACCTCCTCTTGGCTTCCTAGATTCACAAAAAAAAAAGTCACCTGTTCCTCATGTGGTGTTGCCTGACTGTTCACATCACATTTTTTGATTATTTACACCCCAGCGCCAATACAATTGCCATGTAATTCTGGAAATCCGGTAAGTCCCTAGCCAGGTGGCTTTTCCCAAATCAGCTTTGTGTGGCATTGTATTTGGGATTTGACTGTGTTTATTCACTTTGCATGAATTTGTACTTGAATGATAATGCCATAATAACAACACTCACAAGGGATGTGTCTCACCTGTTTTGTAATTTTAGAATAAATCACGGCACACAATCCATCTGTGCTTTTACACGGGTAAAAAGTCAGTTGGCGCTTACTTTTTTCTTTTGGTTTGTTGATGTTTTGGTTATCTACTAATCCACCCACATTTCCCACTTTTATAAGCACAAACATCCATCCATCTATTATCTTCAGAGCTTTTCCAATTTAGGGTCGCAGGAGACCTGGAGTCTATACCAGCTGTGAGTGGGAGAGAGGCAGGGTACAGCCTGGGACTAACACAGACACCAAACAGTCTCATATACACACCTACGGCCAATCACATAAAACTAAGCTACATGTCTTTAAACTGTGCGAGAAAACCTTTGGAGTTTTAAAAAAATGCAAACATACATAGAAACGCTCCAGCTCACCAAAAGGTTTGCACCCAGAACATTCTCTCGGCCCAAGACACTAACACAACAGTAATTTCTGTACTGAAATGTGGTGGACTCCTAACAAGAAAAACAGCAGCTATGTTTCATTATGCTGCCAACCAAAAAAACCAAGCTCTGCAGGAAACAGAAGCAGACTCCGGCTATAAGACATGAGGCATCAGCAGGAAGAATGGGAACAGTGTGGGATCCTGAAATTCAATATGCCTACGTGTGATGCAAGCATTTTGTCAGTGATAAGCCAAATATCCAAATGTAGGCCATCAAAATTCTGTGAACTGAGCTACAGCAGCTTGTATTAGAGTGAAATGAGAAAAACTCAGAAAGCTATAACTAGCATTATTATGACTGAAATGCCTTAATTGGAAACAGCAGCTGTCAAACAGCTAACGAGACATAAGCTGTTAAAACAATCCTCCAACAGAGTAAAATATCAAACATTTTTAACCAGATAAAGGAACATTGTCAGCTGCATGCTGCATTTTGTGTTTTCCCCTTGAGTGTGTGTGGTTACCTCTATCAAGTTTAGCGTCATTATCAAGTTTTGAAAATATCGGGCTCTCATGCTCTAGGCTAGGAGTTGGTAGTCAGATGTTATCAGGCTATGTGTGGGCACGCAGGTAGCTCTTGTCAGCTCAAGACAGCGGCTGCTGATGCTGAACTGCCAAAGGAAGCACTCAGTAAGGAAGGGGGCGGGGTCCTGTCTCACCGTCTCATTGTATCAGTGACGTCCGTTCAGTGCAGGTTTTTTCAGTGTTTTTCATCTCGACTTTCTCCATTCCTCTTTGACAGTCATAATAAGACAAGCGCCAGTTGCTATTATTTTTCAGACACATTCTCGAGATGAGATTACCTACATTCAAAGTGGCATGAAAATCACCACTGAACGACACAGGAAATCATTCCTGCCTGTGGCCATCTCCCTGTACAACGCATCCACTTAACACACTGTTTGCTGCTACAACTACACATGTTTCTTTTCCAACTATTTATTTATGAGTGACTTATGTATGTATGTATGTATATATATGTATATATTGTACTATTCTTAGTTAGTGTATTGTCTGTCTTGTCTTAATGTTGGTTTAAAATGGAGCACTGTAACAAAAAATAATTTCCCCCAGGGATCAATAAAGTATTCTGATTCTGATTCTGATCTTCTTTACTTCTCTGCAGCGATACTTTCAGGAGGTAAATTCAGACTAGTGACTAATACTTTTCTGCAAGCGCTGAATGTATGCGATTATACTCTGTCAGCTCGCCCTCAGGGGTAGTCTTTGCAGTTTGTGAAACTTTAAATGGGAAGTGTTGTGATATTTTGATACCATGGTAGCATTTACAGGATATTGTTTTATAGTGATATCATACATGAAACTGTTACTCAATAAGGCCCATTTACTAGTTGTTTTTCTCTTTCTCTCTGACCCAAGAATTAATGTGTAAGACTCACAGGCTGGTACCCCAAGGTCGAAAACACCACAGAGACGAGACCACTTCCTTACTCCCATCCTCCCTTTTTCTTTATCTCTTAGAAAAAGGCTCGTTAAAGGCCAGGTGGTTTGTTTCAGAATTCACTAATGAAAGAACTCTGTATTCTATGTCTAGGAGTGTATTTTGCTGGGATGATCATAAATTGTAGCTGAACTGATAAACTACACAAAGGATACTTCTCTGCTCACAAGGCAGGAAGACGTTTCCTTATTTGGTCTGTACCGGTTTGAACTGGGAAAGCTGACACACGAACCTTTTTTTCTCTATATAAGCTGTTGTATACTTAATAAACCTTTGAGTCGATTGGGAAGGCAACCTAAAGCAGTCTCTGTTTTCTTGTTCTCCCAAGCTGCTCCCGAGCTCGTACTAACACGCTGAATGGCATACCTGAGTGTTACTTTAAATAATTAGGAATCTTAGAAGGAAAGGACAGAACTCTGCTTATCGCTCGTGCCTTGGAGGGAAAACCGGGATGGACATTTTTTTCCTTCAATTTGGCGTCAGAAGTGGGATTGACTGACAGAAGGTAAATATGCGTCTTTCATATTTATATAAAGACCGTATTATACCTCTCTCAGTGATCGATCCATAAAAAAAACGGGATATGCTGACGAAGTTTCACTTAGTGATCCAGAGAGATACACTGACGACTTCCTCAGTCCCCGAATAAAGTAAATTAACCCTTGTGTGGTGTTGGTGGACCCGCTAGAGTTGTGGCTTTCCAAATTAACACTATCAAACAATTTTATGTTAAATTACTATGAATTAATGTGCTTCTCGTTTTTCTTTTATATAAAATGTTATAAATAAATCAGTTATAATCAAGTGGAGTGAGTGGAAAGACACAACACATTTATACGTAAAAAAAAAAAAAAAAAAAATTAATTGTTTAATTTTTCTTTTGAAAAAAAACAAAAAAAAAACACGGGTCTCAAGGGTTAAAAGCAGTAAATTAAAAGCAGAAAGACACAGGAAGTTGCCTGTTGTTTTGCGAGAAGTTGCTCGTTAAGTGAGAGTTGCTCACCCAAACAAAAATTGCTAGCAATAAATTTAAAGTGACCTCAGCTGTGCCGCAGCGAAAATACTAACCTAAATCCTCCTAGCGTGTAAACCCCTCTGGAAATCACTGAACATGGGTCAGAATTATTCAAAGACCACAGACAGGTCCGATAAAAAATCTAAAGTACCTGTAAAACCAAAAATTAATAAAATACAAAATAAAGTCTCAAATAACGGCTCAGTACGACTCCCATTTCCGGTTACGTGTAACCCACGTCCACGAATCGGCGAAGACTTCCATGATTACGTATCCAGAACATGCGGAAGTGCTTATGTGACTGACTTTGTTTACAACTTACGGACTGTAAGTTCAATGCATTCTAATTTATTTCCGGAGCCCTATCCCGAACGATTATCGCCAGAAAACAGGTCAGTAAAACTGAAGGCCAGTGCAGATACTACCACGAAAGCTAAAAGTGTTAAGATAAAGTTGAATTTTGATGTAGAAGGCTCAGAGGAAAGTGAGAAACTAATGTATGCAGGATTACCCGCTCCAGCACAGCAAGGAAGTTTCAGAGGACGGAAGGATAAAAGTAGAGATATGTGTTTTTATTGTGGCTCAGTTTTCCAGCAGCCGCAGACACCCAGAGCAAAAATGAATTTGTGTATTTCATTTAACATAAAGGGTGAAATGTTTGCTGACACTGATAACAGCTTATGTTTTCTCTGCCCTATGTACCGACATGATGGAGAAGGAACATCCTCTGTGTCAGCTGGACCCTCAGCAGAGAATGAACTCAACATCCTTTTTGTCCGGTACTCTATGTCACACACTGTGCCAAAAAAACGTGTACAGACGCCACTACCAGGTAATCCCATGACTGGGAGCCACACTTTTGTTTCTCTAAGGTCAAACAGTGATTTTGTCACATAACTCAGACATAGGTTACGAAATATGTCGACACATAGATGTAACCTACCTTATATTGACTTTATACCTTAAATACAACAAGCCAGTATATGTCAAGCAACATCCCATTTCTGCCGAAAAAGCCGCAGCCCTAGATGTCATGATAGGAGATTTATTGACTACAGGAGTAATAAAGCCCACACTCCTGTCAATCCTGTGCCAAAGCCTAACAAACCTGGCGTATGACGTTTCATACAAGACTTAAGGCAAATTAATGCAGTCAACATTCCTCTGCCACCTCTCGTTTCAGATGTTCACAGCATATTGACATGCATTGCATACACATTTTACCGTGGTGGATTTATGCTCCGCTCCTTTTTCTCAGTACCTGTGCATGAAGACACACAGCCGTTATTTGCATTCACACATAGAAATAAGCAGTACACTTGGACTCGTTTGCCCCAAGGCATGGTAGACAGCCCTGCTGCTTTCTCAATGGTGGTCCGTGCTACCCTGGACAGCTTCACTCCTCCAGGGCTGTACTGGATGACCTCCTCCTCTGTGCTGAAAGTGAAAAACTATGTCAAACTGCTACACACATGCTTCTCCAGCACCTCCAAAAGACTGGCCACAAAGCATCAGCAAAGAAAATGCAGTACTGTCAGACTTCTGTTCAATATTTGGGATTCACACTGTCTCACGGAAAACGTTCCATGACTGCAGACAGGGTCAAAGCTGTGACCTCTGTCCCTCGTCCCACTACACAGAAGGAAATGTTGTCCTTCCTGGGCATGGTGAACTATTGCAGACAGTGGATACCAGACTGTTCTTTTCATGACCACATTCTGCGTGACTGTTGTAAAAAAGAGAAGCCTCCTCGAATACTGTGATCCACAGAAATGACTGCCTCTTTCAATGCATTAAAGGGAGTGCTGATCTCCGCCACTCAAAGGTGCTGGCTGAATTGTTCAGGGAATGCCGGCCTGCCTGAGGGCAGTAGCAGCTTGCTCTATCATGATAAGGGACTGCGAGAAGCTTACACTCTCACATGACACTATTCTACACACCAATCACCAGGTCACGACCATTCTAGCAAACATAACTACACAACATATGCAAATCTCACTATAAAAGCGAGCAGCACACCCAATTCGCCAGCACATTTATTGATCCTATGCTGTGTTCTTCTGAGCGACAGGATGGCTCAGACAGGCTTGACGATCATGACTGCATGACACGTATACAGGAATCCACAGCACCACGTCCAGATTTAGAGCAAACACCTATCCCAGACTCAGCCACGGTTTATGTGGACGGGTCCTGTTCAAGGCCGAATGACAACTCATTTCTTTGTGGCTATTCAGTGGTAACAGTGCCTGACATCATACTAGAGGCTCACTCATTACCATTTCACTCAGCACAAAAAGCAGAGCTCATGGCTTTAATACGCGCCTGTGAGCTCCATTTGGATAAGCGTATGACAATTTACGCAGACAGCCGCTATGCATTTGGCGTTGTGCATGACTTTGGCACATTGTGGAGACAAAGAGGATTTAGATCTGCTGATGGAAAACCGATTGCTAATTCTGATCTTGTGCAAAGACTTTTTCAGGCTATACAGCTACCATCGGCCGTTGCAGTTGTAAAAACGAAAGGACACAGTACAGCTGACACAGACGAAGCAACAGGTAATGCCTTAGCAGACGTGACAGCCAAGGCTGCAGCTGCATCACAGCTCCCACCTCCACAGGAAGTATTATCTGTGCCCCTACAGCTGCCACTTGTTACACTCCCAGACTATTTAGACACAAATGTTGATTTAAAATTCATACAAGAGCAGGCCTCTGCATGTGATTACACCTATTGGGAGAATAATGACTGTACCTTAGATGACAAGGATGGCCTATACAAAATCTTAAGGGTTTGATTGCCCTCCCATCTTCCCTGCTGCCAGTCCTTGTCCGACATTTTCACGGTGTGAGTCATGTCGGACAAAGAGGGGTAATAGGGGCAATAAAATCAAGATTTGTAATTGAAAAAACATCACATGCAGTAAAAAGCATATTAGCAACCTGTCTAACATGTGCGCGAACTAATGTAGGAAAATCAAAAGCAAAACATCAGCATTTACCACAACCAGATTTTCCATTTCATACATTACAAATTGATTTTACACATATGCCAGCGCAAGGAAGCATCAAGTACTTACTGGTAATAGTGGATCAATTTAGTAAATGAGTAGAAGCTTATCCAACCTCAAAAGAAACTGCAGAAGTAGTCTATCAAAAGTTGAGCAATGAAATAATACCCAGATTCGGAATACCTCACCAAATTAACAGTGATAGAGGACCTTCATTTACATCAGAAGTAATTCAAAAGTGTGCCAAAACCCTAGGAATAGACTGGAAATATCATGTGCCATACCACCCTCAGAGTTCAGGAGTTGTAGAAAGAATGAATAGGACCATAAAAAATCGCCTGACTAAAGCAATGATAGAAACAGGAATGACCTGGGTCAAATTACTTCCTCAAATCCTCTGCGAGATTAGAATGACTCCATCCGCAGCAACCAAATTATCTCCATTTGAAATAATCATGGGAAGACCGTTTCCAACACCATGGTCAGCCTCCAGAGGGGCACCGCTATTAGAAGGTGATGTAGATATTGCATTGTCCGACTGTCTACAACCTGGTAGAAAAACTGAATAATAACTATCAGAAAGTTTGTCTCTCTCAGCCTTTCCCCTCCACAGTTCCACCAGTGGAGACAAGGAGATGCGTGTTGGTGAAGTCGCTAAAACCAAGGACACTTTGGGAGGCTGCGCGTGTTCCAGCCCCAGACTGTACTGGCAGTGACGAAGAACCAGCATCCTCACAGACGGACAACCTCAGTGGATTCATGCCAGCAGGGTTAAGACCAGCCCAATCGGACCATCTCAGGCGTCGGATCAAGCAGATGACATCTCCGGCGGGCCAACGCCCGGAACCAGAGCAAATAAACACACGGGTAGACGACATCTCCGGCGAGCCAGCGCCAGGATCCAATGTACATACACACACACAATCACTGATTAACACACAACGCCTGAAAGAACAACAACAAGGTACTCAAACATCCAGCAGGAACAGAAAGCCGGAAGTACCACATGATGTCTAACCTGATAAAGCTAGACTCATTCCATCCTGATAATGGAGAAAATGAAATGCCCATTGTCATCATACGACGCTTATTCAATGTCTCTCGAACCTGGGACCAGGCCAGGAGACGACTGAAGAACTGTTTTTCTTATATACTTTCTTATATATTTAGGTTATCTATCATATCTATCGCATTAACCTTAGGATTTTTCTTTGCTATTTTGTATTGTAGACTGCAACCATGTTCACATTTCTGCAGGTCATATTTTGCTGACTATACCTCATGCTCTATTTTGCAAGACACCTACTTAATGCACTCATTACGTTCCCTAAAATCAGTAAATAGCAACATAGACGCCACTAATAAACCATCTTATGCGCCCTCTAGAACAGGAGTCAACTCCTGGTATGAAAATGCCAGAACAGCCGCTCGTGATTTAGGAAACAGTAACTGTTATGTCTGTTCAAAGGCTAATCCAGAACAGGTAATAGTAGGATACCCCATATCCGGTTTCCCCCTCACTGAGGGACTAGAGGAAATCGGCGGAGATAATGCTCTCCTTAAAGACACTTTACAGTTGACTCTGAGCCCTCTCGACTGCCTACTTAGACACACACACACACCAACTAACCCTGAGACTCCATTAGGCGAATTATTGAAGTTATCTAATGACACCGCAGGGACCTGCGCCCCAATGAAACGCCCCAAGAATAGGTTAAAACCCTCACTGCCCCTAGGACAGATCCCTTTCCATTTTAATACTAGTATGATATGTCTGCGCAGACTAAAGTTAACTGGCCCAGACACACACATAGATTATACAAAGGATAACTATACATTCTTCTCTGACTCCCCAGGTGCACGCTGTAATGAGACATGGCTAGCTGTCTCTGTGGCTGAAGTTTTATCATATCTGGAGGAACACACACACAGTTCAAGTTCGAGCGGAGAATCGATCATTGTTCCCCCAGACGGTGTATTAAATGATACTGACTGGGGGGAGTTAGTTAAATCACACATGGTCACGCTCCTAACTAGAGCAATCTCTAACGGTTATTGGTTGTGCAACAATACTCTTAGACTAGCCCTACCTGTTAATTGGACCGGTACCTGTGGTCTAGTGACCGTTGATGTATGCTGTACTTTCATTCCCAATAATACCGCTCCTAACGGTTCATTCACACAAGCTATGAATAGACTTGAAGCATTGAAGATAGAACTAATTGCCAATGCAGGCCACGGTCAGTGGCTACATAAGTGGCTACAGGACACGTTTGGAAGATGGAAGGAACTAATTGTAGCCTTTGTAACCGTTGTAGCATGTATTATTTGTTGTTGATAATTATTGTCTGTTGTGTGATACCATGTATACGCTCTCAGAATTTTTGATATTAAGCTTACTCGAAGGACTAGTTACATTTATGATTTGTTTTATGTTTATGATTTGTCTTTATATTATGTTATTACATTCTGTCTTTATACTATGTTATCATTTCATGATAAAAGGAGGGAACTGTTGTGATATTTTGATACCATGGTAGCATTTACAGGATATTGTTTTATAGTGATATCATACATGAAACTGTTACTCAATAAGGCCCATTTACTAGTTGTTTTTCTCTTTCTCTCTGACCCAAGAATTAATGTGTAAGACTCACAGGCTGGTACCCCAAGGTCGAAAACACCACAGAGACGAGACCACTTCCTTACTCCCATCCTCCCTTTTTCTTTATCTCTTAGAAAAAGGCTCGTTAAAGGCCAGGTGGTTTGTTTCAGAATTCACTAATGAAAGAACTCTGTATTCTATGTCTAGGAGTGTATTTTGCTGGGATGATCATAAATTGTAGCTGAACTGATAAACTACACAAAGGATACTTCTCTGCTCACAAGGCAGGAAGACGTTTCCTTATTTGGTCTGTACCGGTTTGAACTGGGAAAGCTGACACACGAACCTTTTTTTCTCTATATAAGCTGTTGTATACTTAATAAACCTTTGAGTCGATTGGGAAGGCAACCTAAAGCAGTCTCTGTTTTCTTGTTCTCCCAAGCTGCTCCCGAGCTCGTACTAACACGCTGAATGGCATACCTGAGTGTTACTTTAAATAATTAGGAATCTTAGAAGGAAAGGACAGAACTCTGCTTATCGCTCGTGCCTTGGAGGGAAAACCGGGATGGACATTTTTTTCCTTCAGGAAGTGTAGCTCAAAGTTAGCTGTTAAGTTTGGGGCAATGTACAGGAATGCAGTCAGCCTTTTTTCATAAGAGCTGAAAATGGTTTGGATTGACTCACTGTGAATTAACTCTCTCTTTGGTCTTCTGCGATTTTCTACTTCGACGAGCTGCAAAGAAGTTGCTGCTACACAGCTTGTATGCATGATTGCACGGTGCTTTGTGTTAGCCCTTCAGAGAAACGCTGTGACTGTGTCTGACCTCTAAATTGCACATGTCCGCCTATTTGAACTTGAAAGACTTTAACTATATTAGTCTCTCCTGGACAAGCTGTTTTCTGTGTCTTTTACTTAATGCATGCAGGGAAATGTTCCAGCCCCACGGGAATAGAATATCTGAATAGAAATGCAATGGATAAGAAAACAAATGAGTGCCTGGTGCACAAAGAAATCAAAATCCAGCTGGCTCCATCACTGTACACTTATTTATCCACACCTGCACGCTCACCAAGTATCTGTCTCCCACACAAACGTTTGAAATACAGGCACTGACTCAAGCTGCAACCTTCAGCACTAAAAGAGGCTCGACACACACATATACGCACACACAGGCAGCAGTAACAGCAGCATATGAGCCGACCTGCCTGCAGTATCCCATTTGTTTGTTCTCTGCTGCACTTGGGGCCACTTGTCTTCACAGACAGACCTATTCAGGTCTGTTTGAATAACTACTTCAGCTACAGTAAGACAAAGCCTTAAATTATCCTGGGACACTCCCCTTGTACATGTATGTCTTAAACTGTGTGCATATGTGTGGATGTGCAAAGCTGAGGAGCAGACAGAGGGCAAGGGAAGCAGATGGCTTGGTCATAGTGTGAGATTTGGGAATGCTAATGTCTCTCTGTTCTGAATTTCAAGTTATGACCTCTGATCACACCACTGAATTAGACAGCCAGGCTTCACCGTGGAAGAAGAAATAGAAAACAGATAAGGCAGGGACAGAAAGACAAAGACTGAAGGTTATCGACCGAGTTGTTGCACAGCTATTCAAATCATCTTTAAATGCTATAAGACAGAAATTAATCTCCACTGATGCTATTAGGATAGGAATGATTAGGTGGTAGAAAAGTAATGATCACTGAGTTATTTAACTGAGATTGCACCAATGGAGGTTCCATTCATCCACCCACTTTTCTCCATTTATGCTTTTCAGCGTTGTGGGAGCACATCTCAGCTGTCATAAGGTGGAAAGTGGGGTAAACCCTGGAAAGGTGACCCGTCTATCACAGATATTGCTTCTACTGGGCAATTCTCATTTATAAACATTCAGCTAAATGGTGTGATGAAGGTGTAAAACTACAAAACTATGTTTCAATGTTTGTTTTCTTACCTAACTCAACATTTCCAGTGAAACTCAATTTCAACTCTTAATAATGTTCTTATTTTCTGATTTCTCCAGTTCTTCCCAGTGTAGCCTCTCCCTGTTTTGTCAGCAGTGTTGGTCAAGTTACTTGAAAAAAGTAATCAGTAACTAATTACTGATTACTTCCCCAAAAAAGTAATCCAGTTACTTTACTGATGACTTATTTTCAAAAGTAATTAATTACTTAGTTACTTTTTAAAAACACGATTTACAACCTGAAGAGGTGATAAAGCGATAGATCTTTCAGCCCAATTCTACTTTTTCTGCATAATCCATCATACAAAATGTAATCAAATGGAAAAGTCTCTTTTTAAAACTTGTTTTATTAGTTTTAATCTTTTAACTTTATGCATCAAGCAAATGTCAAATTATATGCAACATTCTCTGACTGGAAGAAATTTGTTTAATATTTAAACCTATTTTCTGCACATTCCAGCACATAAAATAAAATATTTTTTTGTGTTTACACTCAGTCTTTCAAATAGATGCAAGTAAAACACAGCAGAAAATAAATAAAATCAAAGACTAGCGGTCCTGTTGCTCTATTTTCACCTGTAAACAGTGTTGGGAAGGTTACTTTTAAAATGTATTCCATTACAGAATACAGAATACATGCCCCAAAATGTATTCTGTAACCTATTCCGTTACGTTACTCAATGACAGTAACGTATTCTGAATACTTTGGATTACTTAATATATTGTGGCGAGTTCAGACAAGGAGGAGACGGAGGTATCGTTTGGTCTTGCTTCCCGTGAGCTAGCCAGGGAGCACAGCCGTTTATTACATTTGCAGAAGAACACACTGCCACTAGCTAACTGCTCAGCGCGGCAACCACAACACACATAGGGCGCCCTCTGACCCCGGAAGGACACACCGTCGCAGCGAGAGGGCGTCACCCGTCACCATGGCAACATACACAAAACATAACTGTACAAGCAGAACCCCGAACAGCCCTGACCCGCTACAATATTATCATGCTTTTTACAACAACGTGAATGTACTATTGCTGTGTGATTTATTACTATTACTGAAGGTCCGCGACTCCGAACTGTAGTAAAGGGACCTCTGACTAATGCTGGGCTCACACTGTGCGATTTTTGGCCCATTTTGAGCCGATTTTTGAGTCGTGCGATCGTTTTGGCGATCGGCCCGATTTTGGCCTTCATCGTGCGTCGTGCATCGTGTAGTATACGTGGGGTAACGAGAAGCGATTGACACCTCACGACCAGCTCCCAATCATCAATCGCTTGGTCGTGAGGGTGTCACCGCAGTTTGCCACACTGCGCACGCGCAAACACAAATGTCAGCGAAAAAGACGGCGTAGCACGGCAGTGCAGCGTGTGATCTGGACACAAGCGATGGAGGCACAACCTGTAGAACCATCCGAGCCCTTTCGATGTGGCCTCACAAAATTATCACGACCACAACAACCGTGAAAATAGTTGGATCGACACTGCTGCTCAATCACAGCTGCCTGACCAATGTTTTTCATTAGCAATTTAGCAAAGTTGATGGTGGTGGTGTGTCTGTGTGAGTGAAAGACGGAGAGGGAGAGCGAGCGACAGAATTTCTGTTATAACCTTCATTTTTATGGACGCACAGTGTGAGCACTCAGGTCGCATCAGAGCATCGGGCCGTATAGTGTGAGACCCTGCATCGTGACCTATGAACTTCTAACCCCTGCGAGTCAATCGTACAGTTTGAGCAGGAGCTGAATCGCGCGACTGAAAAAATCGCACAGTGTAAGCCCAGCATAATACGGCGGGGTCCCTGTCGGCTGGTAGCCGAAAAATAGCTCTACTTTGTTGTGTGGGTCAACTTTTCTTGCGACAGACAGAGAGAGGCGTTGAAAGGCTGCTCCAACGGAACTTGTTGTTTTCGGAGGAAAACAACAAGTCTTAATAGCTTACTTACAACTGGGCTCGTCAGGCACTCTTCTTGGCTGCAGTGGTTATTATTATATTTACATGCTTCCAGCTCCCGTTTTTGCTCGATGACTGCTCGTACCTTTCCACTCCCCTTTTTCTCCCTCCTAGCGCTCACAGACACATAACGTGTATGGCAGTCCATTCTCCCAGCAGCACAGACTACACTGAACATGATGCTACATTCTTTAGAGCTATGCTTGTAGCATTCTGCCTGTTAGCTTAGCACAACAACAACAACAACAAAAAGGCGCTCTCTCACCCAGGAAACACACAGTCGCAGAGAGAGAGAGCGTCGCCCTGTAACCATGGCAACCGTAACTGGAACAACAGATCGTAGCTGTCAAACAAAACCCAAACAGTCCTGACCCGCGACAAAATGAAACAGGAAAGTACCCCAGTGTATTCCATTTATTTCAACAAAGTAACTGTATTCTGAATACCACCTTTTTAAACGGTAACTGTAACGGAATACAGTTACTCATATTTTGTATTCTAAATACGTAACGGCGGTATATGTATTCCGTTACTCCCCAACACTGCCTGTAAAGCAGGACTGCGGTAGGCGGAGGTTTACCCTGGTGCAGGTGTGCCGCAGCAGTCAGTGGAAGAATCCGCGAGTTTCTCTGGGAATTTCCCATTACGTCCTTGCGCACTCGGTGCTTGCTTTGAAGTTTAGGGGTTTTTTTTCGGTGTAAAAAGAAGTTTTCTTCCCACGCACAACGGACACTAATGTTTTTGTCACTTTTTATGGAATCAAACTCAAAGTAAGGTCAGTACTTCCACGCTTTAAACGCTGCACGCTCATACTCTCTCTGCACTCGATATATTATCCATTGTTGATCTGCACACAGCTGTTGTCACAACGTCGCACTCGCTTACGTCACTGTCATGAGACATTCTCGCAAAAAAATCATGGTTTTAGTAACACAGTAACGCAGCGTTCCTACGGGAAAGTAACGGTAATCTAATTACCGTTTTTGCAATAGTAATCCCTTACTTTACTCGTTACTTGAAAAAAGTAATCGGATTACAGTAACGCGTTACTGCCCATCTCTGTTTGTCGGTAGTGCCTTTAGTGTGTTCCCGTCTCCATCATGTTGTTTAGTTAGTTAGCCTCAGTGTAGATATTTGTTCCTTGGTCACTTCCTGTTCCACTACTTTATCTTTATTTTTCTTGCACCTTGTTCCAGATTCACTTCCTCCTTTTTCCCCTTTGTTTTGATCATGTGCTTTGCTCCTATTACCCCGTTGTTTATATAGTCTTTCTTTCCCAGACATCAGTTTTTGGATCTGGTTGTTTCTTGTATTTTTTTCCCCAATGTGAGTCATTAAGTTGTCTTTTGGATTCTTGTTTTGTGCTTTTTTCATATTTTAAAGGTTCTCTTTTTTATTATTCTCTTTTCTTGTGTCCTGCAAAAAGATCAAGTTTCTTGATGGGGGTTAACTTGATTAAAGTGACAATCTTCCACATTCAATCCATTACACACTTCTAGATCGTAACATGTTTTGCACTGAATTTTTATCGAGCTTTATTTAATCAGGAAGTGAAACTCAAGATCAAGAGCCCCTTTTGTGAGAGCATCCTGGTCCCTGATAGGCTGCATTAATACCGCATGTTTTTCAATGTGTGAAAAACCGGAGCTCCAAGAGAAAGCCCACACAAGCACAGAGAGGAAATTTGATCATTTTTGTCAGTGGATGGAAATTAACTTGAAATGTGTCATTGTTTAACATGTTTGCTGCCGATCAGCTGCTTATTTATCACAAGTATCATCATTTAAGAGCAAATGGGTACTTTTTCTGACCTCGATGGAGTAAAAGTGGAGCAGTGGGAGTGGAGAAATTAGCTTACTGAAAGGCTGGAGCATCGCAGTCTCTCATTTTACAAGCTAATTTAAAAACTGAGGCAAACTACCAACAACAAGCCACTGCATGTCAAGTGCTGTTGACATGCAGTTAAACAAGTAAACACAATTAGCATTAGCTAGATCACTGACATTTCAAAGTCACTGACTATTGAGTGCCTCGCTCTGTTTAGATTTGACCTAACACTAAAGATTTGTTTACCCTGAAGCTCATTCTTTTGATCTTTTGTACAAAAATATGCATTCTGGAGAATATTCATGCATGAAACCAAAATTTCCGCTGGATCACAACTGAACCACAGCACCCATTATAGCCAGCGAAGCTGAAACTCTCATGTCGACTCTCTGACTATCCACTTTTGTTTCTCGGGTGTCTTTCATCATGGTGTTTGCTTGCTAGCTACATAAGACAGGTCATCAACAAATCATCATTCGGTTTGTGACATACAATCACGGGTCACTTTATTATATACACCTGTTGAACACCTTGTTATCAAAATTATCTAACCAGCCAATGAACAGGCAGCAACGCAAATGAATTTATGCATGTCGATATGGTCAAAATGACCATCAGAGCATCAGAATGGAGAAGAAAGGTTATTTAACTGACTGTTAACTGTGGCATAGTTACTGGGGCTAGACAGGCTGACCTACTGAGATTTTCTAACTCAACGACCTCTAGGATTTATAGAGAATCATCCAAAAAAGTGAAGACATCCAATGAATGGCAGTTTTATGGCTTAAAATCAAACTGTTTATATCACAAACAACCGTCAAATCATCCTGTAAATGTAACTGTTTTCTATTTAGCTCTAAATAGGTGATAACAAAAAAGGAAAATGAAAACTACAATAAACAGGTAAATGTGATTTTTTTTTGAAAATAAAAATAATTTTTATTGATAATAATGCTGTTTTTTTTTTTCACGTGGCTTGTTATAAAAATTCCATTTTGCTGCATCTCAGCATTATTAACTCTTTTGTTTGGACACAGTTCAGACAGATAAAGCCCAGGATAAACTTTAATCAGTATACCTACTTGCTAATGTGCTATTCTTCTTCAGACAACCAGCTGTGTTAAATTGTTGGACACATTTTGATGAACCAAGGAGTGTAATTCAAGCATGATGGGGATTCACCAAGCATGTAAATACCCAGTGGTCCATGAAATAAGCAGGGCTGCCATTCATCCTTCATCTTTATTAGGGCCAGCGCCAATCACATGATCTTGTAAACATTTAACGGTGTGGCATTAACCTGACCTTACAGCGCTTCTACACCATTACACACATGCTGATAAATTATGTAATAACATCACTGTGCTGAGTTATGCGGCTTGTAAATAAAGAAATACTATCAGAGAGAGACAGAGGGAGAAAATTAGTTTCTTCTGAGCTGTCTCATTAAGATTCAACATTTGTTCTCCTCATGGTCTCCCACTCACTTCAGGATGACAACAAGAGAGAATATGTGGAAGACAGGAAGGAAAAAAGAGAGGCTTGGTGACCACAGAACGCATCGCTTGCTCCCCCGCCATCCTGCCTGCCAATGTCCATTTTGCCACTTCAAGCACAACACCAGAGACACACCCTCCTCCTTCACCCTTGACTGTTACCATGGCAACTCTTTGTTTTCCAGCTCAGTCTCTTGTGGACGACTGCCTAAGCCAATCATCAAATAAACCTTAGTTCAGAATAAACACACCCATTTGCATGATTCAAACAATCCATTTGTGCGTTACCACCTTTTATAGCAGGGTGAAAAATGTGAGACTTTTGGTGTAGAGATTAAATTTCCCCTCTGCAAAAATGAATCCTCAAAGAATCCACTAGATGGGTGTTTTGCTTTCTGGGTGGATCAGAGGACGATATTTAGTAGCTACAAGGACACAAGTAACACGGCTCAGTTGAGATTCACAGTGGTGTTGAGTTACATAAGCAAGCATATTCTGTATATAAAACATGGACGCAGCTTATAGGGCTGAAAGGTGAAACCAATGTGGAACTGCCTTAAACCTGTATTCTTTGTAATAGCCGGCATGGGGCATCTCCTCAGCCTTGAATCAGACCAACAGTTGGGTAGAAATCTAAGAAAAAAATGGCCCTTGGCTAATTTGTTCTGTAAACTTTGTTTCCTGATGGCTTTATGTGTTCGCTAGCTCGTTTGAGGTTTAATTATGGGACTCCCTTAGCCAAACATCACAGTGGCTATGTCACTTTTTTATACTGATTCATAGCCATATATCTAAAAGGTTAATGCCACCAAATAAACAACTTAAGAAGAAACTATCCAATCTGAAGCTAAATAAAACCAAGGAAATGCACACCAAATGTGGTTCTTCAGCTTCATTGATGCTTTCTGGTTTTGAATAAAACTGTTGTACAATCAGTTTGGAGAATTATAAAATAAAATTATAGATATATATTTTAACTCAAAAGTACAGTTTTTAAATTTAATGTTGCTGAAACAACAAAGTAATAAAAAAAATCTATCTGATCGAGAAATCACTCATCTTTGGAAAAGAGAGTTTATTACAGAGAAATGGCTCTTTCCAAAATAAAAGCTACACTATACGCTTCTTCTGGGCTATATTCTCAGCAGCATATTGAACATATCAGGTCCCCATAAGGAGAATCATGTGCTAACGGCTGTCTAAATGACTCGGGTAAAGTTTGTAGCATGTGTGCTTGTTGTTTTTGTCTGCTTCCACTTGTCTTTGCACTAGGATGATGTTGGTGTAAATGTGCAGTCATATTCGTTGTGTTCCCACTAGTGCTGTCAGCGTTAATCTCGTTAAAATGACATTAACGCCATAACGTGGCAAAGTTCCGTTAACGAGTTACCGCGGATCGCCCCGTGCGTGGGGGTGTTAATAAGCTAACTGCGCTAACGCACTAGTTCCCACCAATTGAGCATTGCGTGGCACATCCGACATACTGTTTTACTTTTGTCCATGACGCGCTTACCATCAGGGTAGGGCTGCCACAAACGATTATTTTGATAGTCGACTAGTCACCGATTATTTTTGCGATTAGTCGACTAATCAGATCATCATCAATTGTACGTAAAACGTACAGCTTATTGCACCAGCATGCATCTGCTCTTATATAACTATCATTAGCTTACAGCTTGAAGTGTTTAAGGTATGTGCTAACTAAAAATAAAGACAAGATGATAGTTTATTAAATTTTAATGAAATGTGCAGATTGTTTCGGTGGAGTTCACTAAACTCAGCCGATTTACTCAGGAACAAATAAAATACTGAAAAAAGCCAAACAATAAAATTTTTAAGTTATCCAAGTGATTTATATATCATGTTTAACTTGAGTAGCGAAAGACGGCGCTGGGTTTGAAAACGATTTGCCGGGTGTCCGGTGTTCTCACGGGCTCTAGCTAGCTATCGAGCTGGTGGGTAACAGACGTCTCCGAAAACGTCAGAGCGCTTTTGAAAATATGTGGTGTCTTGATAAACTGAGCAGATATTTGAGGTTTACACAGCTACATTCTCGCCTGAAAACATGTTAAACGTTTATTTTGTGACCCAGAAAGAATAATAAGAGTAGTATTAAAACTAACCAGCTGCCGCCATTGTCGAAAACTGAGCTGGGCCGCGCTATGAATTCTGGGACGCAGCTTCTTCTTCTTTGGGGTTTAACGGCAGCTGGCATCCTTGTACATGCAGTGCTGCTATCTTCTGTTTCAGTCTGTTATTACACTCTTAAATCCTACTACTTATTCCTGCGTCTTTTGGGATCTTACAAAGCTTCAAATGACGCGTCGACTATTAAATCAGTCGTCGACGATTTTGATAGTCGATGTAATCGTGACTAGTCGACTAATCGTGGCAGCCCTACATCAGGGTCATGCTTCACACGAAAACCAAGATAGTTCCAGACGCCAGATCTGAATGAGAGTGGGGTAGGTTCAATTTCGGGTAGCGTTGAGGCAGTAGCCATGTTGCAATGAGCTTAGCTTCTGTCTTGCTAGCTTCCGCTGCACTCAGTGGATCTGCGCTCGACAGTGCAGCCTAGGCGGAGTAGTCGAACGCAGATCCACTGAGCGCTCAACACAGACAGCATCGTCAGAAGAAAAGTAGATAAAACAAATAAAAATTTTTGTATTGTTCAATACATATGCGTATCGAACCGAAAGCACTGTATCGAACGGTTCAATATCGATACGAGTATTGTTGCACCCCTAGTATCTTCCCCTCTTATTTTGTTGGTGCTGCACTTTGAAAGAGTCTATACAACAGTTTTCAGTTCCAAATCGACCTTGAAAGTCAAAGATGACATGAAGGATATTGCAGAAGAAATATTGGTTACTCAGTAGGCTTATACAGGCCCACTATGCTTTCTGAATCAAAAACATCCTCTTTCTGTCTTTTTTTCACAAAGAGCATCCTGCTCATATAAAATTAGCCGAACTGGACAAATTAGAGAAGAGCAAAAATGAAGGCAATACTGTAAGGCAAAAAACGTGGGCTTTGAACTTCTTTCAGACTTTACTAAAAAATGTAAAAATGAAACTTTCATTTCTTTAAGAAGGCCTCACAGAATACTGAATATTTGAGGGAGTTTTGCAGATCCATGTGGACAAAAAAGGGGAGCACCAGCAGCTACGGAGGGTTTACACTGCTGTGTGAATGAGCCTCAGGTTAACTGTTCATGGGTTTTAATGCAGGGCTCAGAATTTATTTCAGCAGATAATGTCTTCAAAGGTGTTGTAAAAGCCATTGGAAGGGGAGGAAAAAGTGGAAAGAACACACAATGCCCCGGTTTCAACTAAAGAGCAGCACATCTTAGCATATTCTGATAATAAAAGAAGTGTACTAATACGAATCTCGAAACTGATTAATTTGCCATAAAACGTGACAAGAATTTTATCATGGATTTCACTGTGGCATTAACACAGGAAACAAGAGCCGCTGGAGAGAGACGGGGAGAAAAAAATTCTTGAGGAATGAAAAAAATCCCCTTGGCTTGACAGTATTTCTGAAAAAACAAAATTCCAGCCCCTCTATCTGCAGCCCTGGGAGGGGTAACAGCTTCAATAGGGGGGTTCTGTTTCCTCGGGGGTAACCAGCAGTCAGATGAGTTACCTACCTTACACCAAAATCTGAGAGTCACTGCTGAAATATAAACAAAAATTAGAAACCAAAAAACTTTGTCTGAAAGCTCAATAAAGGTTTAGTTTATACAATGAATTAAAAGCAACAGAGCTCTCATATTAACCTCTTATCTCTTCTAAGTCTCACATAGTATTGAAGTAACTACTGACAAGCTCTCATTTTACTGGTTACACATCAAATGGAAAAACACACTCAGTAAATGTAGTTGACACAAAGTAGCTGCCTCTGGTAACGTGGAGGTCTAAACAAACTAAGTTAGTGTGCAGAAAACATTCTTGTATTGGCAGCGATCCACTTCCAACCTACTTGCAGAACTTTTTGTGCCAGTTGAGCTAAATAAATGACCGTCCTGCGGCTTTGTGCCTACGACTAATTCAAAGCCACTCTGATATTCAGTACTCAGGATTCCCTCTTATGTAATGTTGCTTCATTATAGCGTGGTGAAGCCACAACAACAGATGGGAGATATGCTTGTTTTGTGCAGGAAGGCTGTCATTAAACAACCACAGAAATTAGTGTGCCTATGCAATATTTTGGCTTTTAAATCAAGTATAACTTCAAAACGAATTCTGAAACTTTAAAAAAATGATAAAAAATGCAGCTTCTCACATATGCTGTGCACATTTTAGTGCGCAGTTGCATGCCGTCTGTTGTCTTTGATTTGTTCAAAAACACTTGAATTATGATTCAAAACGATGCAGCGTTTCTGATCTTTATGTCTTTGAGTCGACAAACTGCCTTTTTGAAACTTGTTCCGTGTCATTACTACACGTAAATACAACCAGAGCAAGTGATCATCATGCGGGTTTACTCACAGTGAGTACATCTATGATCTGGCCAGGTGGGTCGTAGGGCTACACTGACCTACATTTTAAGAAAGAAGATGAAACACTGTTTCATAAAGATTGCCTGGCGGCAAGCCCAGCTTGCAGAGAGCTAAACACAGCTAAATGGCCCCAGAGGGAGACAGATACTGGGGCAATTTCACAGGGTTTAATTGAAGCTGCCAACTGGGTTTGGTTACTGATGAGAAGGAATGAGTTGAGAGAGATGAACTTGGTGGAAAACAGGAAAAGCAGCCCTGACATCCCATCAGCTCCCATTCATGGTCGGGACTGCCACCGTGCACCCACATCACTGGCAGGGAAAATATTTTGACTTGGATGCAATGAGAAATTCTCCGCGCTGCTCTTTCCCTAACAGGCTGAAAGCTGACAGCAAAATAAATGGGGTTCAATGTAGCTGCACATGGGGATGTTGCTAATTAAAATATATGTTTGCAGTCTTGGCTGATTAAATTCGTTATTTTCTTGTCCATGCTCTGTCATTAACAGGACTAGAAATGAGTAGAAAGAAAAAAAGAGAAAGGCGAAAGTGATCTTTTTTTCCTTTATAAATTGGGAAAAATATAATTGGAATTTAATTGATAAATTAGGATTTTACCCTTTTGATTTCTATATAAGTATGTGTTATAATTACACAGGTAAATAATAAATACTAACATTAATTTGAGGAGGAGTAGGTCATTTTTATTGCTTAGACTTTGGCTATGGACATTATTAGGAGTCTGCCACACACTGACCTGCCATTCCTCTTGTGTTATCTCTGAATTGCTCCCAAGCTGGCACAATGCTCCACCTGATCCCTCAGTCAGAGGTTTTTCACAGTCCTCCTTGATGTTGACCCCTCTTCTCGGCCCTATAATCCTCATTCTTTGTCAACTTCTAATCAACAGCGGCTGTTCTTCAGCAGTGTTCACTCTCTTAACTTCTGTCAGGTCTTTTCAAATCGCAACGCCGGCCACGGCTGGAAGACTGCTGAGCCAGGTAACCTTTTGTTAATTAGCAGCAGTAATGGACATTTGACAGTGTCCTCATAATTGGATTTAAGCTGGACAATACACCACAGCATCAACTCTATTCACCAAGAGACAGCTCGAATATCAGACCACAGCAAAAACAGAGTGTACTTCTGCTCCCACAAAGCTGTCTCGCACATTGACAGAATCCTGAGGATAATGCTAATAATATTCATAGGATTCAGTGATGGCCATTGTATTCAGTGACAGTGCAGAAAAGAGCGAGCAATATTGGGCAGGGTAATATCGCCTTATCTTGTTGAGAGACAGACAGACTGAGCGGTAATGGCCAGGCCCGCTAATACAGTTTGGAGTCAGGCACATGAAATAACTTCTGGGTTCGGTCAATCACAATCACCTTCGGGGAAAACAGGAGAAAAATATTCATTCCATCAACCCCAGCCTGCCTTTCTCACCTTTTTCCCCACATCTATGCAGAGTTTGATGGAAATGTCTCGAAAACAACACGTCTAAGTGTTGACTAAAATTAACTGTAAATTGAGGGCAAGCTTTCCAAAGGGTCAGTGTTTGCCAGTGGGTGTGTGTATTGGGGGGGGGGGGGGGGGGGGGGGGGGGTGTGCTTTAATGTTTTTCATTTCTTTGTTTTGCACTGATTCTATTTGCAAGCCCAGCCTGCATGCCTGCACATCCTGAAAAGCACCATGCGAGCACGCTGCTAAGCTTTGTGTGGGTTTTTGTTTGCTTCGAGTATCACTGGCCAGCCAATAGGACGAGGATTAATCACTGAGACAGCGCCTGCTCGGCCACGCAGAGGAGCGGCGGCACTCCCGAAAGAACAAAAGTCAGATGACACACAGACAGGCTTGGTTTTCATAATCAGTGCAGCCCCGTGTTGCACTGACATTTTATTTATCTGTGTGTGCACATGTGTGTGTGTGACCTGCCACTTGACACAGTATCTCTAGTTTGGTGCATCTGACTGCCTGTCGTACTGCGTGTGTATGCGCGCGTGTTCGTTATGTGTGAAACTGTCACATCAATCCTCTCGAAGCAGTGGAGGTTTCAGCGGGGGGGTCACACCTCTCAGCATCTTTTATGCTTTACTGTACCCAAGGGAAACACACAGAGTCAGGCTGGAAGATTGAAATCAGGCCACCTCCACTCCACTTAGACACAAACTATATTTTCTGTATTCCCCAGCAACTGCTTTTATTTTACAAACTTTAGCAATTTCTATTCACACGTGTTGCACAATCTACAAAGTACTTTGCTTTTTAGAAACTTACAGCACATCTGCGAGTCCCTTCATATCAGCTATAAAGCTGTGCTAATAAGGTTAGGGTGTCTTTTCGAAAGTGGAAGTTTGGAGAAAACAAGGAGACGATAATTACAGCAGCAAGCGCAGGAGGCAGGCCCGCTATGTAATAATGTATGATTCGAAGCTATTTTAAGACTGTGAATTGCTAAACCTAGATTTCTTTGGGGAAATCTCACTCACATTGCTCAGTAGAAACTATGCCAAGTAGGAGCACAGTCAGTGGCTCGTTTTTTGGTAATCAGGCTGGATCTGGCTCTGTGTTTTACCTAGAATAGGTGGGGAACATGTTTCTGCAATATTTGGAGTTGGTACGCTGTGTCTCGTCATTGTTGTCATGGCTTAAATAGTGGATATGAAGGCAGGACATGCAGGTAACTGAGAGTAGGCCTGATTACAGCCGTCTCCAGCACCACTTTCTCTCCCCCTCCTATCTTAGTGAAAATCCTCAGCATGTCTAAAGATAGAAAACTGGAAATTACACCAAGATCAAATGAGCTGTTAAGGATTTCATGTTTCTCTTATGATTAATTAATACCTAAACTTACTAATACCTCCTGAAAGGTCAGAGTAACAACACATTCACATAAAATATGACGTTGATTTAGAATCATTGCATGAATATGAGGGACATTTTTAGATGATTAATCCCTGATGAAGATTGTTTAAACATTTAATTTCTTTCTAGTTCATCCAAATGTTTTTAACCTCTGCGGCAGATGTAAAGCAACAAATAAGCCGGTGTTTGGGTTTGCGTCTTCCTTAATGATCAGTCTGAGGACCATTTTCAACCTGCAGATTCATCACTTTGTCAACATGTCAGCAAAACAAGCAATTAGAGACAAACATGATGTCTGCATGATGTCAACCAACCCAAAAACCAAACACTTATGATCATGTAAAATAGTCATTTATTTGAATAAGTAGGAATAGCAATGCCATTTGAAAATAGACAGAAAAAAAGCCTGATGCAGTTTTAATTTCTGACAACAATCCTGTCTATTGACTAATGGATTAACTATTCATTGCAGTTTTATTGCAGTATTATTATTGTTATTTAAATTATTATTGTTATTATTATTATTACTATTATTAGCTTTCTGTGATTAACGGTTAAGAATAATTCATATTCAGTCATTTTATTTATTTTCCCTTTAAGGCTGCCCTCCTTTTAAGTCACTTTTTTTCTGATTGGCTGCCTCTCACAAACAGGAGGGTTGAACAGCAGGTGAGTGGGGCTTCTGCTCTCACTGCCAGAGCTACGTACTTAACATGACCGTATTAAGGAAAATCTGCTTTCCCTGACATCATATGGAGCCAAAAGTAGAAAAAACTGTCAGGAACATTGTGCACATCATTTTTCAAAACCAGTTTTACAGAATATATATGTCAGCAAATATGGAAAAGCACCTCCAAGCACCTCTCTTAGCTGTGCAGGATTGAACAGACTGAACAAGAATGAATTTTGGACCATTTCTACAGAATTCCAAGATTTTTAAGATGTTTTGAGTAAATGCTTCTCTTCAGGTACTCTCTCACACTGATAAGTCCTTACAAAAGTGATGTTATATTTTCAATAATTTAATTAAATAAACAAAATAAACTGTCTGTCCGATTCTATTTCCAGGGTTTACATGGATGCCCAGCTAGCAACCCTGCAATGCACTAGCTGACTCAAATTACACATGCAACCATCCTTAAAACTAGTCTAATACTTCAGTTCCCTCTTTGGTTTAAAAATCCATGGATTTCCCATAAATACTGCAGACACAGGGAGTCCCAAATGCTACAGCAAGAGCAGGCAGCATAAATGAATGTCTGCTGCTGTATGTGCACATGAATCTAGAGTAACGTCTCCCAGTTAAAAGAAAGCAATGTATAATACATTTCAATAACCTCACTGCTCTACAGTAATAACTGCATCAGAAAAAAAAGCAGTATTTTCTTGCATTAAAAAACACACATAAAATCCGAATATGCATAAACCAAAGGTAAGTGGAATATAAATTGCTAGACAGAAAAATATAAGAAGGATTATTAATAAAAACACAGGCTTACAATGCACAGATATATCACCGAAAAGACTAGCAAAAATGAATAAAACACAGCATTGCATCCACCCTTTATTTTCTCAATGATATGCCTGTTTCCCATATTTTATTGCAGCTACTGTTATCACAGCCTGCTCTATTAATGCATGTCTCTATTGCTGCTCGTAAGATTATCTCCCCTCTAGCATGCTGCAAACTGATGTGGGATAAATTGGCCTTCCTCTAGGGTGAGAGTTAACATAGCAACTGTTATGTATGCAAAAAGTAAAGGGAAGTTTCTCCAAGCATAATTACATATGTTTAAAAATCAAGACTCTGGTAATAAATGTGGAATTATATTCTAATTGATAATGTTTATGTTCCATCAACCTTTACAAACTGAACTGTCATGCTTTTATCTTTATACAAAATGACAGGTAAAAGGAGGTGGGGGAAAAATCAATGCAAGGATGGCAGCTTCCTGATACACTGCCTCAGTCACTTCATTGTGGTGTGCTGAGTACTAATTTCACTCTCCGGGGATGGAGCCAAGAATCATAAGAGACAGCAAGAGCAGAGGAAGGTCTGACGGGGCTCAGCAAGACAGGCTGACCACAACAGAGGCACATGCAGCACTGATCCAGAAATCTGGATTATTGCATCTCTCATTTGAATCCCCTTACATCACATTGCTGTCTCTGGTCGCTAAAACAGCACTGCAGATGTTTTAAAGGTTCCTACCGCTGCCCTCTGGATCAAAACAGTCAACTGGATGCTAACCAAAGGTTCAGGTTCAGCGTTTTGTATTTGACCATGCACTTTGATTGTATGTTAACCATTAGAAATACAGTGGTGAATAAAGTCGTGACATTATCGTCACACTATTTTGTTTGATTCTTGTTTATGCCTCTTCTGAATAGAGCCCATGTTTACCTTTTCAGTTAATATTCAGAAAATACATTTTATAACACAGAATACTGACAGCGATTAAGACTGTCCACGCAATTAAGAAAACAAAATATTTATTTACATTTAAGACTTTCTTTTTAATTTTAACCAAATATCTTCGGCTGGGGTTAAAATTGCAAGGCTTGACTCAGCTGTAGGAATGCTCCTGCATATAAGGCTCTAACCAACCACCTACCAACACGGTGATAAATAAATATAGAGGGGTGTTTAATTTCCTCAAGAACAAATACGGTTTTGTTTATTAAATGGTAAAAAATGACAGTAAAATATGTAGATGTCATTTAGGTAAGGTAACATAAAATGCTTTAATTAAATGAGAAAGAAAATATGAACGAAGCCACATGATGCTGATGCCGTGACAGTCTACTGTGAAACCCTGTTTTGAAGGCTTGCAATCGCTTGAGAAGAAGGGGCGGAGCTGGCTGTGAAACTGCCTGCTCATTGGCTACTGACTTGCTACTGACAAACCATTAGCAAATGAGCATATGGTTTCATTTGGAAACACAGCATCACCAAGATTTTCAAAACAGAATTATTTTTTTCTTGATTATGATTCAAAACAAGTGACTGAGCCCATAAACTTAACAGGAAAATCTTTGCAGAGGCCAAGACAGAAAGCAGTTTTCCCATAGACTTCTATAGGACCAGAAGTCTTTTTGCAGTCATAGCTATCACCATCTGGTGGCCTTCAGATAGAATGTAGGTTTAAGGCACATTTTTCTGACCTGGAAACACAGGTTTTTTTCTTACCATCTATGAGTGCTATCTAAAGGGCTAAGAGAAAACTAGAATCTCACTCACCAAAACTGAAGTGCAGACTTCTGTGATGTAAAACAATCAATGAATAGTCAAACAATCCATTAAAATTGCTCCAGCAGCTCACACACACACACATACCACCCCTAACTCAGGAAATATATATACTGTCACCTCAGAGTTGTTATGAAGGGTGAGGCTGTCCATAGAGGACATTTAATATTTTCCACCTGGCTGTAAATGTGCTTGACAAAAAAGTATATGGAGATGCCGTTTTTGCCACTGCCACTGGCTTCATTTTACCCATTGCATCCACAATCACCAGCTTTAGTCACCTGTTAATAAAACATCCCTGCTGAATGTGCATGTTTTTGTCTTTTCAGGACCCAATTCATCCCACCTGATGAGTCTTTCAGTTTGTACCCTGAGTAAAACACACCCACCTCACCTGCTTCCAGCTGCTCACCTACATCGTCTCTACTGAAAGGTCTTTCTTTAGGGGAAACTTCAGGAAATGTGCCCTAATGAGATTTTAGCCAGAGCCAAAGGAAAATTACCAGTGCTGTTAGAAATGTATTTCATTTCTTGTTTTTTTTTTTTAAAGAAATAAAAGGAAAATGCATAAATGAATGCAGACTCTACAGTGAACTCACTGCAGGTAGTCAACCCAGATAGGCTGATTCTGAGCGAGCGTGCATAGATACACAGTAGATTCTTTGCAGTATTCAGATAATTGCAGGCACTATGAAGAGCAGAAGAAAGGAAAAAATACAAATGATTCTTTACACAGTTAACAGCATATGTGATGACAGATGTGACTTTACAGTGTGCCACCAAAATCCCGTCATGATTTAGAGGTTAGTTATCTGAGAATTTCACAGTATTGTACCACAGAACCAGTGTACATATTAATGATTCGTTGTCCTTCCCATCGTCTTCAAAGGATTTAATTAGTAAGGTACAACAGAAAGATAGCACTCTAAACGCACAACCCTGCAATGCATTGGCTGACTCTAATTGCACCCATCATCAAAGAGGTCTAAAGCTTCAGCTCTTTATATTATATATAGTGCAGATAAAGTTAGTCCCAAGTGGCAACCTCTGTGGCCAAAGAAAAAATCTCCAGAGCCTCCCATTTATAAACTCCCTAACTCCTTCATTCAACACTAAGGGGGATGAATTATTTTATGAATATGATTTATTCCTTTGCATACTGGACGTAAGGGTGTGGCCTCTTTTATTGAAAGGTGCCCATCTTTTCTCTCTCTATGAAGACTCTTAATTTTAGACTGACTGTTGAAGAGAGAGTCAAAATCAACAGTAAACATCATATAAGAGGACAACTTGACGTGGACAGGGGACACTGGTTAATGATGGATGACATTCAAGTGACTACAATAACAAAGACTGTAATACACTGTTGAGTGTCAGGATGATACAGAGCTCTATTAATTTCCCTCCCTACAGGAGAACAGTGCTGTGCCAGGGAGGATGAATATTCTAGCAGATAATTAATAAATGATGAGGAAAGGCAGTGTTGAGAGGCTCACAACACTTTGAATTGCTCAAGTATTCTTACATCTTCCCCTCTTCACCCCTTCTTATGGTATGTCTTCAGTGATGTAGTCCCACAATGCTCCTCCTTCGCCTTCATCAGCACATAATCTTTGCTCACTTTCTCCGTCGCCAGCTTGTATTTGTGAATATTTATCAAAGTATTCTTCTAAAACAACTTTAGACTCAATAGCGTGAGA
This sequence comes from Aulonocara sp. 'chitande type north' Nkhata Bay, assembly GCF_057382095.1. Classification (NCBI taxonomy): domain Eukaryota; kingdom Metazoa; phylum Chordata; class Actinopteri; order Cichliformes; family Cichlidae; genus Aulonocara; species Aulonocara sp. 'chitande type north' Nkhata Bay. The sequence continues at coordinate 22,237,467 of NC_141344.1, read as the reverse complement.
GACGGTGCTAACAGGTTTAATCATCAACAGTAACGGCACTCAGTCAGTACAGCTGCTGAATTCAAAAACTCCACAGCGACAAGGTGGTAAATGAAGCAAAACTGCACTCTTCTTTATAGCTTTACCTTGCGATATAAAGAACCTTGAGGCGACATTTGTCTTGCCATATAAATAAAAATGAAAAAGCACAGTTGTGTAAGTCTGTGTGACAGTTTACTCTTTGTTTTTCAGTCAGCCGTAACCAAAAGACGTGTCAGCTATGGCTGTGTTATAGTTTGAAAATCAGTTAATGGCCTTAATTCATACAAATGCTGAGGCTGTTTAAAGTGTGCGAATCCTCTGTGTGAAACGAAACCCTTGTGTCTACATACAAACCAATTTGCTCCTCGTGGATCAGCTAACGGTTGGTTGCGAGAAGACACTGCAGGCTTCGGTTGCCTAGGCAAACCTCTAATGTATTTACCTCTCCCTCGTATGTAAATCAACGGTGTCTTTCACTCTCTCTTGGTGTCACTTCCTTCAATCGCCTCAAAGTCAAGAAAAGTTTTACTTGATTTGCACATTTGCAGCATTAAAATGAACAAAGGCTTTAAAACAATAGATCCAAGCTTCAAGATACATTTAACAATTAGTTAAAGACAACAAACCACCAGAATAACATTTCTTCACCCTCCTCTTTCTTTGTTATTCCTTCTTATTCCCTCCTCTACTCATTGTTTGTGTCTACACCACAACCTCAGTGGGCATCCAGGCAAGTTAAGGAGCTCCCGAGGGTTCATTGTTATGCTTTTCGGTTCAGTTCCCAGCTTAGAGTCCAAATGTAGCAGCACAAAGAAGGCTGCAATATTGGACATCCTATCATCTTTTTATTATTGCAGTGCACATTCTCCAAGTCTAAGCTGTCTCACCAATTTGGTAGGATGCTTCATGTGGCTCCATAAGAATTTCCTCCCACACTCCCCAGTATACCATTACAATATAATAACCTGCCAAGGCATAGTAAAGAAAACTTACTGATATCTTTAAGTAGGCAGAGCAGCTCTAGCATTTGGTTCAAAGGAGGACCTGGAACACAAAAGGAGAAAACTAAGCATCAAACTGACAAGCCACATGAAAGACACAATCCAGCGGGAACACTGAGCTTTGATTTCTTTCTCCTGTCAGGATGCACAGAGAATTAGGGGGGTGGTGATGATGTCAAGCAGGGGTTGTTGGGTCAGAGAGGTGATATACTGGAATGAGAATAAGGGCTCAAATTCACAGCAGAGGTTTTTGCAGTTGAATGAAAATAAGGCATCCAAAGATTTAGAGCCTCTTTCAATTTTTGCTATTTAGGGAAATCGGTTTAGGTCGAGATATAAACATTTTGAAAATATATAAATGTATATATATATATATATATATGTGTGTGTGTGTGTGTGTGTGTGTGTGTGTGTGTGTGTGTGTGTGTGTGTGTGTGTGTGTGTGTGTGTGTGAAGGTTCCAAAAGGCTTGTATAAACATTTGTATATTTGTATATAAGCATCTCCACTGTGGTATAATCACAGCATCTGCTCTCGACACCGCACCTAAACTTCAGGAAATACAACAGGAGTGCAAATTTCAAACAAATATGTAACAAATTAAAACAAAATATGTACGGACAGTTTTTCAAGGTTTGACCTCGGGTGCTAACAATGAAGCTCAAGGTCAAATGCTTAGTATATTGTTGTGAAATTTGAAGACGATCCATACAAATTGTGGGTAATATAAAGCTTTTTTCAATTTTATTTATACAGGAGAAGATCAAGGAGCTTTATATTTCAAGGTAAAGAAAATCAATAGATTTAATTACACAACGAGATAGGAAAACTGTAAAGTAAAACTTATGCTGGTCTCAAGGCTTTAATTTTATTTAGCAAAAAGCTCAGAAAGCAAATAGAGCTATCAAACCAACGACTTTTCTCTACAGGCAGAGGTATGGATGTGGCAAGACATACTGAATCAGCAACATTAGCTCAGCTGCAATTTCTCCCCAAATCAGCTGGGTTTTACCATCTGCTGCTAAGCTTAACCCACATGTCACATCTCGTGCTCACGGCCTGAGTCCTTCTTGTGACAACTTCAGGGTTGCTGTCCTCACTTAGCAGTTGGATCAGATCAACCGTAAAACACACCACACACGCACACACGCACACACACACACACTGCTGGCATCAGTATAATGGCTCCTTCATGACAGTCAGTGGGGGATGTGCTGATAAAAGCAAGAGGGGTCAGAAAGAAGGTGGTCAAGCACTGGTGTGTGTAATATGTGATGAAGTCAGCAACGGCAGCACTTCTATGCCAAATAAAATAGAACAGCTCAAGAAACCAATGCAATAGGTACTGTTGAACAAGATGTACTAAAAATGCTTCAAAACAGCAGGTTTCAAACACTCTTAAGTCCTCACACAACATATCTTGTTGATCTCGCAAAAGTTGCACAGACAGAACGAAGACAGGAATAAATTACGCTTTTGAACTGCAAGTGAACACTTAGTGAGTCACTCTTCTAAAGAAACAAAGTTTAGCAGACACATGGGAGAAGAGATGAGCAATACCTGTGCGAAAGGCAGAAGACAAAGGAGCTACTAAAATAATGTGAGGAAAAACAGACACTGTGTTTATTCTGTGATTTGTTCTGAAATACAAAGGATACATTCGAGACAATTTTCTCATTATCTGTGGCAGCACACGCTTGTAATTTGTACTGTGCTCGTAATGAAATTGCTTTGACTTTCTAACTCTCTAAAGGTTTTTCACAAAATAAACCATGACATGCTTCGCCTAACCTTGACCAGGGTGAAACCCAAACTCAGTCTTAGTCCTCACATGGTATCAATCTCCACTATTTTTTGTGCCCACAACGACACAAATACATCTATGTTAGCAGTGAAAGTGTCTCTTCCTTTTTAGCACAGCTTACAATGGCTCCTCTCCTACTTGCATGCAGCCCTGAGGCTTGTTTTGGTCCCAAAAGTCCAACTCATACTGCAGCACACTGCAGTGTTAAAGACAAAACCCTCAGCAGATCACACTTCGGGCCAATCAGGGGAAGAAAAACAAACCTCCAATAGCAGACAAAACTCAAGTCAGCAGCAATCTAGGAACCTTGGACTAGTGTAATTCCCAGCACCATATTAACTTAGGCCAATGTGATCCAGTGCGGCAAGAGCACATGTTTTTCAGTTTCTTACATAAGCAATACTTTTCATAAATATTTGCCTCTCTTGTTTCTGCTTTTCTTAATTGCCTTATCAAAGCCATACAGCTCTAAGTACAAATTGATTTACTGTAAAGTAATAATTGTTTGTGAGCATTCAACCCAGAAATTAGAAGGGCAACTCTATGCACATGCACTCGTGACTGAATACTAAATACATATTTTAAGGGCATTTATTTTTTATGGTATTACAAGACACCTCCCCACCAGCTGCAAGTCTTGGAAATTACTGTAGATGGAAATTAGCCTACATAGCCACTCTTCAAAGGTAATGGTGGGCTTGTTTAGTGCAATTAAAAACGGTCATGCTTTGCCCTTATTCCAAGTTACTATTTAAGCAGTGTTATTTGTCTGTACTCAGTCTCAGCACTGCACTATGTAGAACAGCACTTGTTCAAACTCTTCAATGTAAGTAGTGGCTCACACTGTCAAAGGTTGGTAAAATAACCATGCAAATTCAGAGATTTGATTTCCGCTAGCTGAGCGTGACATCGGCTGGTGGTAATACAGAGCAATCAGGCTTAAACCTGTATGAGAAAAAAAACTGGAGGGAACAAACATGCCAACAGAAAATGTCAAGTTCCCTTAGTTTATCCAGAGACTTTGCTCTTCTTTCAGTTATTCACATGACAGTTTTACTTTTGACAGGAATGACAGACTGTTTGACAGCACAAAGAAGAAATTTCAAAACTGCATTTTGCCCAGAACTCTGACACAGTTAATATTCGTAGTAAGGCTGCAGCTACTAAAATGTAAAATGATTTGCTGTTGATTGAAGTCACTGCAAAAATTATTAATTAGGGCTAAAAGCAGTAGATAGCCAGTGAACCTCAATATTACTCATATGTTGTATGGGTGAACACAAGCAAATGCACATAAAAGCAAGCTGACAGCTTTACAGCATCCTTGAAGCCACACCCACACATCCACTCAGAGCTCATCTCCAGCAGGAAATCTACCCCACTGATCTCCATCCTCCCTTCCTCCTCTATCATGAAAGGTAAAAAACATACATTATGCTCACTCTGAAGCCTCGCATGGGCCTCTCCTTGGTTTTAGCATCCCATCAGCATACAGGTTTGCTCACACCACGCTTCCTTGACCTCCTTTTCCACAACAACAACTAAGCAATCCTTTCTGTCTTGCAGACCTAAGGCACCTAAAGATTGAACAGAGGGTGAACTGAGTGGGATTTAAAGGCAGAGCACAGATAAACAAGCTGTCCTGACCTGCAGCAATGTTTAGCAGTTAGTGCTAAGCCAAAGCAAATGCTTTATTCCACCGATTCTGTTTTATGCTGCCGTATAGAGGGTTTACCATCACAACAGCATAATGACAAAGCAGCGCTGTGAACACTGAGACAACAACTTGTGTTGTTGTTTTTAAATTCATTATCCATTCAGCTGAAACCCAGTTCTCTCATTAGTATTCCTCAGCTAACTCACGTCGACCGAGGCTGAGAGGTCAGCACAGGCAGCTCCGATTTCAGCGTGTAAGACCAAACACACATACTGTTTTTCTTTTTTTTTTGGCGTAAGTACAGAAGCTCTTTCATGACCTTTAAGTACCTCCTGAACCACAATCAGAAGGCACGGGAAATTCTCTGATGCAGTGCATCTGCAATTAGCTTTATCTAGTGTAATACACATTCAGGGTTTCTAGTTTGTGTGTCTACAGATGCATAGTCTTTTATAGAAACCCTGAACCTTTGCTTTTTATTTTATAGTGTTCAAAATTTAACAAAAAACACCTCATTGTAGAAAGCAGCAAACAGGAAACAGAATGGTTTAGTGAAAGCTAGTCACATATTCTGTCAGTCTGTCTGAATATTCTATTATTCCCTAAATGATCAACAGATTTTAAATGTGCAGTGTAGCAATGCAGCATTATTTACCTTTTATTCAGTTTCCCAGTGATGTGAGCATCATTTGCTTGAAGGTTGGTTCAGTGTGAGTACTCTCTAAAAGGGCGTGCACCTTTCAAGTCTGCAGTGCTACATTCAATGTGAGGCACCAATATTTTATTTTCAACTGACTTTCTGTTCTTTTTTAGCTGCTTATCTCCGAAAAAAATGAAATCTAATTTTGAATGCTCACAGTTTTCCAATATACAGTTCCCAGTTTCTTTCCTGCCACTGAGCACACCAGCGTGCATAAAGCACAAGCGATAACCGCAGATTATATCCATGACTGCAGTCCTCATTTAAACCAGATGTTTGTGTTTTGCATTGTCCTTTGATGATTGTGGATTATATAAAGCATCCAAAATAAACCTTCAGTGTACCGCAAAATGACAACAAAAGAATAAGCACAACAACATAATCGAGGCTCAGGAGTATTACTGAAATACTGACTGTCTTTTCGGCATCCTGGCACAGCTACACACACCCAGACTTGTTGACTCCTGTCCTGTTTTTCATTCAAATGTTATTCTAAAATGTTGCAGCGTGTCGTGGGAAAACAAAAGCTAAGGCAGTCATTCCCTACCAACAACAACAACAAAATTATTGATGAGCGTTATAGATTATAGATGGCTCAGAATGGGCCTGTTTTGAGAAACAAGCCTGTGTATGATGCATAAGTAGAAGAAAAAAACGCGACATAGGATTCTCAGGGGGATGATGAAATAACATAAAATATATGAAAATCCAAAGAATCTGGATTTATAATAAATCTGTCTTTTAAAAAAAAAAAAGGCTTAGATGTTAATCACTGTACGTGTGATGATGTTCATGCAAATTTTCATTCAAGGCGAGATAAGGTACAGAGACACGCATATATACCCTGCAGTCATTATAGCAAGACGTTTGCTCTCCAGCGACATCTATTCAACTGATCCTTAATGCAAATATCTGCTAAGCCAATCAAACGGCTGCATTTAGACATGTAGACATGGCCAAGACAGCCTGCTGAAGTTCAATTTGTGCTTCGGAATGGTGAAGAAAGGTGATTTAAGCGACTTTGAGTGTGACACGGTTAATGGTGCCAGACGTGCTGGTCTGAATTTTCACAGATTGCTGTTCTACTGGGATTTTCCCATAGCCATCTGTAGGGTTTACAGAGAATGGTCCAAAAAAGAGAAAATATTCCGGGTGAAAATGCCTTGTTAATGCCAGAGGTCATGAGAAAGGGGACAGTAACTCAACATCATTACAACCAAGGTATGCAAAGGAGCATCTCCAAACACATCCAACCTTGAGTTAGGTGCGCTCAAGAGCAGAAAACCACTATATCTAAATGCATCCTTCCTGCTATAACACGTAACCTATAACAAAACATCCAAAGAAACAGAATGGCACTGCAGAGATGCATCAAGGAGTGTGAGTCTGGTGTATATGCATTAGGGTCTGAGGTATATTGTCATGGACAAGGAAAGTATTTCAAATCTTTTTCAGAACATCATGACAAACTATACAGTTGAACATTCAAGACTTGAAGACATATTTTCAGTACAGTAAATCTACGATAACTCTGTGATGTTTGAGTCAAAATCTAAGTAAACCGATCATCAGGATTAAGCACAACTGTCAACACTGAGTCAAGCTGGAGTTGCTGATCTCACTGAGAATAAACACGTCTTATGATCAGGTATGAAGGAAAAGAATCCTTTGTAAGTAAAGCTGCCAGCTCATCTGCGCCATTTTTATAAAAAGGTTTCAGAATTACATTGTTTTCGTCTCTCTCTCTCTTCCACTTTTTCATGCTTTTCTCCCAGAGCAAGCCTGACACTATAGATGAAACATCAATTTGGTTACGTTCCTTCAGCTTTATCACACAAACGATGAACAGTAATCTGTGCTGCCTATCAACAAACATGCGTGGCTATAGAAATAATGGCCCAGAGGCTAGCACTGTACTCCAATGCAATACAAAATCAGCCCGGCTCGCATTCATCATGCTTGAATAACAATACAAGGTTGCATTATGGAGAAAAATAAAAAACATTTACGTCTGCATCTTCTAGACAACATTGCTTTATGGAATAGCAGCTAAGAAAATCAATTTACTCAACGTGAACTTGCCTGCACATTGTAACAATGACAGCAGCAGGTGAGGCTCTCTGCACATCTAAATGCTAATGTCATGCTGCTCTTCAGACAATAGCGGTAGCTAATGAGCTGGCTTGGTGAATGCATCTAAAGTCTAACTGATGACATAAGTGACAGCATACTGAGGGACAGAGCTCTTTTTATGACTCACAACACAGCGGGACCAAATTTAAAATGGGTGCGCCAAGGTCACACTCTAGTTCTAATCACGGCCAAATGCTTATTATATTGTAACTCCTGGTTTTCTAATTACATCTTTTAATACCAATATTTCCACTTTTGTATGAACAAACTTGACTGTTTTTAGGAATAATTTAAATGCTCGATAAGAAGTACATGCAATTATGCATATCTCAAGCCATGTAAGTCCATACTCACTTATACTTTGGGCATGTAAGTGCATTCCCACTCAGGAACTACAGCTTCATGCAGTTCATTACAGTTAATTCTGCAATTTTCATTTAGGAGTTGAAGGACAATGTCATCAGTGGCCATGGAAATGTCAATTCTTGCTAGCTAGCCAAGACTTTCATCACACACTGACATTATATAACATCACTGTTGTGGTGTTTGGGGGTCGTGGTATGGACATTATTAACTGTAACTGTTATTTTCAATGCACCAGACTTAGTATTAGAAGTGGGATTGACAGGCTATGCTATATGGTCTGAAAATGCTGCAATAGGGATTTTTGGAATATGCACATTTGCGCAAAAAATTGAAATTCACATGTCACATAAGACAATTGTTTGCACGGATACTAACAACAGTGTCTGAACTGAAACAAGGGAAAAATACTAAAAATCAGTCCGAGCTAGTCAAATACTGATGCTGGGCTCGTCTCATCCTATTTTAACATAACAGTTCGACACAGGGCATTATTATGACAATTACACTGATATCCTGTTATTACGGATTTAGGAGGGAGGTGAGATTGTGAATGGCACAATCACATGACCAACCAGCATGAAGACAGGAGTTCTGAGTCTTTTTCATTTGAACTTACTTTGGTTTTCTTCTGTTTGGTTAGGTTTAGGTTCAAAATTATGTTGTTAGGCTTCGGCAAGGAAAACACAGGCATTCACCGTTTTTTACACAAGTTAAAAGGCAAACTTCAACCATCTGCAAAATACTGCAAATGTCTTTGGCTGGCACAGTTATGCATCCTGCAACCCCGGGAGGGTTTATTGCTATTGAAAAATAACTAAAAGGGGTATCCAGTACACGCAAGTACAATGCAAAGGCTTTAAGTCCTGAATAAGAGTCAGAATGATGACTTGGGATTATGAATGAGATGCAGAGACCTGCTGAGAGCCAGTGATGAGCAGCTTACAATGAATAAATGGAGCTCTGCTGAGTCAAAAAAGAAATTCATTACAATTTATTTTAAGGCTGTCAAGACAATATTCCTTATTGGGTTTCAACTGTATTAAAAAACCTTTTTGTAAGTATTCATTCCATTATTCACCGTGTGACAGCATTCACTACCAGAACAAGCTGCTTCTTAATTTTGGTCTACCTATGCTCTCATGTTTTTAATGTCTCTGAAGGCACCTTCTTCAGTCTGGCCCAGATGATCTTATCACAGAAGAAGCCCCGATCTCTGAAATAACTCTACATGGGAAGACAGTGACATATTTCATTATCAAATTGTAGCTACAGGTTGTGAACATTAAGTTAATAAACCTGCCAGTCAAAACTGTAGTCTATTTTCAGACAGTAATTACAGATCTCAGCTGTAACTTTGAATCGTGTTAAATGCTTTTAATCACCCACAAACGTTCAAATTAGGGCTGTGCGATATGACCAAAATCTCATATCCCAATATAAGAATTCTATCGTCTCGATAACGATATAAATCACAGAAATGTAACATTTTCTGTAAATTCTGTGAATCCCGGGCAGCTCGACTTGCGGGAAGTGTTTCCAGCTGCGCGTCGTGTAGCTGGAGTCAAGTGTTTTAACCGATGCATGAAACTATACATTTTTAGACATAAGTTGTAAAGGCCGCCGTTTTCTTTGTGAGTATTTATTACACGCCTGAAGTAGTTAGCCTGTTCTAACGTTTGAGTTTATTTTTTAACACCTGGGCCCTATTTCAGGAAGCCGGTTTAGTGCAAACTCTACCCTGAGTTAACGAAAACTCTGGGTTTTCGGTTTCACAAAGCGAGTTTAGATTAATAATGAGTGAGTTACTATGACGACACACTCCGTGAAGCTAACCTGCCCCCTAGCAGGTTTACTTCAACTAACCCTGACCTTCTCCGCCTCTTTGTCGGAAACCTGACTGTAGGAAGTGTCAGACATGGCGTGCCCCTTCCTTGAAGAGCCAGTAGATGTTGAAGCCCAAATTCTCCGCAGAGCTCTCCGCCGGGAGAAAGTGATTAGAGCGCATTTGGACATTTTATCATTTCCTGATGATTTCCTGTGTGTACGTTACCGTTTTTCAGCACAATCTATAATTTATTTGAATAACATCCTCAGGCCTAATATTGCTCATGTGACACATCGCGGACATTCTCTCAGTTCTGTACATATTACTTGTATTGCACTTCAGTTTTTTGCAAACGGGAGCTTTCTGTATAATATTGGTGACGCTGAGCACGTTTCCAAGGCTACCGTCTGTCGGGCAGTCAGGAATGTTACAGTTGCACTGAAACGTCTCGTGTACTCGTTTGTGGTGTTCAAGGAGGGATGCCACAAAATTGCAGGTATCAGGATGAACGAAACTTAATTCATGATGTGGTGATATTTGAACTACTACTTAAATTTTACATTTATGTTCACGGTTCCCAGGCGTGATTGGCTGTATAGATGGCACTCACATTCCAATCATTGCTCCTTCAGTAAATGAAGGAGACTATGTGAACAGGAAGTCTTTCCACAGCATTAATGTACAGGTACATAGTTCCCTGTAGCATTTCAAACTAACAAATTATTTCATTATAGTAATGGATGCTAATTTGTGTTCTCTGCACTGTGAAGATCATATGTGATGCTGCCAACATTATCACAAATGTGGAAGCCAACTGCTCAGCCTCTGTGAGTGGTGGTGGTGGAGGACCCCCACCTGTTTTTCGGGCCTCCGCTTTTTTTTCTGTTGGCTATAACGGGTCACATTTGAGCATACAGAGTAAGCAAATATGTACTTGTAATGTGCTCAGATAATTTCAATAAGTGCTTACAGAGGGGAAATTAATGTAGCCTCTAACTGCAATTGATTTACATCGGACAAACAGACCAAGCACTATGGCTCATAATACAATTACACCTTACCTGTTTGGACTATATTTTTATATTTCATTTTTACTTGCTGTCAGGAACGTTTGGGGCCTGTTGGGTTGCACCTGCGCTCAAATCACATCACAAAATCAAATGTATAAAATAAAAAATAAAATAAAATATAATAAAATAACGTGTTAAATGGGTGGAAATCCCTAGATCAATGTTTAAATTAACACTCACGCATTGACTCTGTCGGCTATGTTTTGCCATGCATGCTCCCTTTCTTTTGCAGCTGAGGCTGTGTTACTTTTTTTCCGCGGAATTTGCATGTTATCGGCATATGCTGCCATCAGAATTTCGGCCTCAAGCGCTGTAAAATACATTGACCGCGTCTTCTTTCCGACGGCATCCCAGGTCGTATCCTAAGAGACTGCGCATACCAGCTAGCTCCTGTGTTCACTGAGATATTCAACATCTCTTTATCTCAGTCGGTGATCCCCACATGCTTCAAAGAGTCCATCATTGTTCCTGTCCCGAAGAAACCCCACCCTGCTTCTCTCAATGACTATCGCCCTGTAGCCCTCACCTCAGTAGTGATGAAGTGCTTTGAACGCCTGGTCAGAGACTTCATCATTTCTTCACTACCAGACACACTGGACCCACTACAGTTCGCTTACCGTCCAAATCGTTCCACAGACGATGCCATCTCTCATCTCCTCCACACATCACTCACTCACTTGGACACTAGAAGGGGGAATTATGTTAAAATGCTCTTCATAGACTACAGCTCTGCATTTAACACCATAATTCCCTCCACACTCACCACCAAGCTGGAGCATCTGGGACTCAGCTCATCTATGTGTCAGTGGATCTCCAACTTCCTAACTGGCAGACCACAGGCAGTAAGGATGGGCGGACATGTCTCAGCCTCCACCACTCTCAGCACTGGAGCCCCCCAGGGGTGTGTTCTGAGCCCCCTGCTGTACTCTTTGTACACATATGACTGTGTGGCCACTACCAGCTCCATCACCATCATCAAGTTTGCTGACGACACCGTCGTGGTGGGCCTGATCTCTGATAACAACGAGACGGCCTACCTGAAGGAGATTAGGAATCTGGAGAACTGGTGCCAGAGGAACAACCTCCTTCTAAACGTCAGTAAGACAAAGGAGCTGATAGTGGACTTCAGCACTAAGCAGGAGAGGAACTACCAGACCCCCGTCATCAACGAGTGCCCAGTGGAGAGAGTGGACAGCTTCAAATACCTCGGAGTTCACATCACGCAGGACCTTTCATGGTCCTGTCACATCAACACCGTGGTGAAAAAGGCCCGACAGCGTCTCTACCACCTCAGACGCTTGAGAGACTTCCAACTGCCCTCCAAGGTGCTCAGGAACTTTTACTCGTGCACCATAGAGAGCATCCTGGCGGGAAACATCTTAACCTGGTTCGGGAACAGCACCATGCAGGACAGACGAGCTCTACAGAAGGTTGTGCGGTCAGCTGAGCGCACCATCCGCTCCGAGCTCCCTGACCTGCACTCAATCTACAGCAGGCGGTGCTGGACCAAGGCCAGGAAGATCGTGAAGGACCTCAGCCATCCCAACAACAGACTGTTCTCTCTGTTGAGGTCAGGAAAGCGATTCCGCTCCCTGAAGACCAACACAGAGAGACTGAGGAGGAGCTTCTTCCCGCAGGCGATACGGTCTCTCAATCACACCACCACACAGTACTGACCCACACATACAGTTCTTACACACACACTGGACTTTCTGGACTTTGGTTTTGCACAACACTGGTCACTATATTCTTCATTTCCGGTTAATACTTGTACAGCTGCTGTTATTGTGTATATATTTATTTATATTTAGATTTCTTCATACATTCTTATATAGTTCTATATTGTGTATTGTGTATTTTGTTGTACAGTTATTTTATTTTCAACTTTAATTTATATATTTATCTTTATCTTATTCTTCCCAGTTAAATTTACCCTTCATTCTAATTTGTGTTGTACAGTTATTTCATTTTTAACCTTAATTTATATTCTATTCCTTCCTAGTTAAATTTACCCTTTTTAATTTTTCATATTTATTTCCTATCTTATTCATAGCCTTTTCCTTTTTTGTTTTCTTTAGGTCACGAGCAGTTGTCCAAGCATTTCACTACATATCGTACTGTGTATGACTGTGTACGTGACAAATAAAAATTTGAATTTGAATTTGAATTTCCCTCCGTCTCCATGGTGACTCGCTTAATCTGTGCTCCACTAATCAGGGCTTTATGTATCCTCGTGCGCGCGCTTAACTTGGGGTTAAAGCAACTCCGCGTTGATTGAACTAATTGTTATCAGCCTTTCTGAAACCGAATATTCCGAGTTGGACAGTTCGGGGTTACTCAACCCTGAGTATCGTTTTTCACTCTGAGTTTTCTAAACCGGCTTCCTGAAATAGGGCCCTGGCGGCTCTTTTTTACTTCTCATCCGTAAATAATCTGCTCTTTCACGTGATTCAGTTTATTTTGAAAAGTCTCAACAGGATCTTGAGCTTTATTGTGAAAGGTTTATGTGGAACATAAACAAGCGGACACGCGATGCTGTTACCGTCGTTGTTGCTAACCACAACGCAAAAAAACGGGCGCTTTTCCATCTGTAGTGTGGTTATATAAAATATAAGAGAAAGAGAGAACTTTAAGAAATTAATATAGCCGCTACAATGACCATCAAAACGATGAAAAAATATTGCCGTAAACAGTTTAGTTTGCGACACCACGAAACAAACGATAGCGTAAAATGAAACAATAGATGTTTTTATATCGTCATCCGATATATATCGTTATATCGAACAGCCCTAGTTTAAATCTGTTTTTGGAAAGAGTCATTGCAAGCTATCACGAATGTTTGACTGTAGTTTTTGATGCCAAGGGCAAAACATACAATTATTAGGTTTGGAGGTCATTCAATTACTTTAGGGCCATGGAAAATTTGGACAGGTTTGTACATCAGACATGGACTTTACATAACATCTCACTGGGGAAATTCATTTGTTACAGTAGCACAAGGGGCAGAAAGAAAATAGTGAAAACACCTAAAAATACTAAAATGCACAGAAAAGAAGCAGAGCTTCTACAACAACCTTTGTGGTTCTCCATAACCTCCTCTTATGATAAACTCTGGCATGTGTGTGATACACAGAACAGATTTTACTCACTGTTTTTTGTGAGTCTTTTGTAAAACGTGAAGACCTGCTGCTCTGAAGCCTTTGAATGTTTCTTTTATTTAATGAGCAGTAGTTTTCACCCTGCAATAATGCTGCTTGGTAACTTCATGACAAGTTGGAAAGGAACATACAGTATGTAAAACATTATTTTAGCATGTATTACAAAATACTGACAGGAAGAGTTTCTCATCCCTTAATAAATGAAATCATCATTTCATTTTTATTTGATAATCTGAAACAACCTAAGAAATCTAGACGAGGGCAAACACATTTTACTTTACTGTACATTCAGCAGATGTTTAAGTTGCCCTGACCTCAATTACAGAGGACAGTTTGAATTCAGGCAGATCCAGTTGACGAATACGACGGTTTCAATGCTGCTCCTTTCCCCGTCTCTCTCACTTCCTCCCTCCCCGAGCGCCGCCTCAGAGCCATTCTTTATTGCCACCCATGATTAATGCAGCTATGAATGGGTTTCTCTTTCACCCGAGCACTGTGGGAGAACAGTTTCTTTCGTTCTTTCTCTCTTTCTTCCTTTGCCATTTTGCTTTCTTCCCAATGTGACCTGATTTAGTCACAGAGTGTGAAACTGATTTGGACTCATTTGCATGCTAATTCCATAAAGAGAGGTGAAATGATGTGTAAGTATCACCTCGCTGATTCTAGGAGACACCGTCGCATTTGGAAGACATAATATGCAGTATAAACTCGATAATTCACAGACTCATTGTTCAGAAATCCAACCAGGGAACAGCACGAAGGGACACACTTTTAAGTGCTATACAACATTTTCACAGGTACGTGCAAAAAGAGGTAAAATGCTTGCACTGCTGTGTAAAATGCCCTTTTTAATGTTGGTATTACTGCATTGTGTTTGTTTTTTCCACGAAGTTCATGCTTTCATATACACATTATGTCTTGAAAGTCAAGGTTTTCTTCTAATAAGCTCATTAAAAGGTTTGAATTAATTATATGTTTGTGTGTTTAATTTAATTCTAATCCATGAATATGTGGCCAGTAATTCTGTCTGGAGCCAGTCTCCCAGTTTAGTTCAGCATCCTCCCCTTCATCCTCCCATCAATATCTTTTCATTGTATTTTTATTAAAAGAATGTAATAAATTAATTACTACACTGAAGATGCCTCGATTAGATAATATACCTGTGTAGCAGACGCCACTTGTCTGCTTTGAAGAGCTCCAGACAATGTGCTCTTGCTCTTCACACCTGATTCAGCATGGTGTCATTTTGAAAACACAGGAGCGTGTAAACACTTCCTTCTGGCCTGAAACATTTCTCGCCAACTTTCATGCCTCAACTCGTCCGTCAGTGCTTTGAAATTGATTACTTGAAAGTGCTGGCCACTAATGCACTGAAGGAGGTGAAGAAAAGTTTCACGCAATCAGGAGACTCTGGTTTTCGCAAACGAACAAGAGGAACACGAAAGAAGCCTGTTGTTGACGAGAAGGATAACATCTAGAGCCAACAGCTGACATATGTTGGTTATTTTCTTCATCTTTTCCTTTGTCTACACTGAACAAAAATATAAACGCAACACTTTTGTTTTTGCTCCCATTCCCCATGGGATGGACGTAGAGACCTAAAATTCATTCCAGATACACAATATAACCATCCCTCCCAAACAGTGGTCACAAATCAGTCCAAATGTGTGGTAGTGGGCACATCTGCTATATTGAGATAATCCATCCCACCTCACAGGTGTGCCACATCAGGATGCTGATCTGACATCATGAGTAGTGCACAGGTGTACCTCAGACTGCCCACAACAAAAGGCCACCCTGGAATGTGCAGTTTTGTCTCACAGCAAAATGCCACAGATGCCACAAGCAATGAGGGAGCGTGCAATTGGCATGCTGACAGCAGGAATGTCAACCAGATCTGTCGCCCGTGCATTGAATGTTCATTTCTCAACCATAAGCCGTCTCCACAGGCGTTTCAGAGAATATGGCAGCACATCCAACCGGCCTCACAACCGCAGACCTCGTGTAACCACACCAGCCCAGGACCTCCACATCCAGCAGGTTCACCTCCAAGATCGTCTGAGACCAGCCACCCAGACAGCTGCTGGAACAATTGGTTTGCACAACCAAACAATTTCTGCACAAACTGTCAGAAACCGTCTCAGGGACGCTCAACTGCATGCCCGTCGTCCTCATCGGGGTCTTGACCTGACTCCAGCTCGTCGCCGTAACAGACTTGTGTGGGCAAATGCTCACATTCGATGGCGTCTGGCACGTTGGAGAGGTGTGCGCTTCACGGATGAATCATTGTTCACATTGTTCAGGGCAGATGGCAGCTGAGAATGTCCCAGTTCTTGCATGGCCAGCATACTCACCGGACATGTCACCCATTGAGCATGTTCGGGATGTGCTTGACCGGCGTATACGACAGCGTGTACCAGTTCCCACGAATATCCAACAACCTCGCACAGCCATTGAAGTGGAGTGGACCAACATTCCACAGGCCACAATTGACAATCTGATAGACTCCATGCGACGATGTGTTGCACTGCATGAGGCAAATGGTGGTCACACCAGATACTGACCGGTTCTGGGTCCCCAGACCCCCAATAGCGCAAAAAACTGCACATTCCAGGGTGGCCTTTTGTTGTGGGCAGTCTGAGGTACACCTGTGCACTACTCATGATGTCAGATCAGCATCCTGATGTGGCACACCTGTGAGGTGGGATGGATTATCTCAATAAAGCAGATGTGCCCACTACCACACATTTGGACTGATTTGTGACCACTGTTTGGGAGGGATGGTTATATTGTGTATCTGGAATGAATTTTAGGTCTCTACGTCCATCCCATGGGGAATGGGAGCAAAAACAAAAGTGTTGCGTTTATATTTTTGTTCAGTGTATAAATACAAACTGCGGTAAACTTTGCATGCTATCTATATACCAACCGAAGCATCACAGAGCTGCTGAGATTCAAACAACAGTTCAAAGATAAGCTTATACTTTAAGAACTGTCACAAACTATGAAACAAACATCCTCCTGACTGATCCACTGAACATGACCTGGATTTATCCGTGCTCCTTCACCTGTTAGAGCAATAACACTAAGTCTGACCCCTAAGTCAAAAGCTGGCAGATAATCAAGAGAAATGCTTGGTTAAGTCACTTCAGACTACCATAATGGCTGCATTGATGATAACATTGGCTCTAAAATCAAAGACGACCGGACTTTAAAAAATGCATTTAACAGGGGAAGACACAGACCACACTTTCAAGGAAAAACTGAAATTCAATGAGACACGGCTGTCCAAACAAATGAAGTAACACTGATACGGCTGTCGTATTCATGGGCGTAATCAAGAGCTGGACAACAGCGCCTGACCTGACTCGACCTAAGTCCTTCAGGATATTCATGGTTCATTCAGAGACATCTGACTGTAGATGTTAAACAGCCTGGCATTTTATATGGTTAAGACAGAGAGAAATATCTTTCACCAGCTTCATGATTTGGAATCACGTAAGCTTGAAAACAGGATAAATATGTTGTGCCATTATGATTTTTATTTTTAAAAAAGGACAACTTTGTAATGATTGTCAAATTGAATATGTCATGAGGCTATCTTGGGAGCAGTATTCTCATCATTGTGTTATGGTGAGTCACATCTTGTCTCCTCTGAGTTTTGATGCTGTAATCAAGCCCACAAATGAACCAGAAAACCATTTCTGGTTGTGACAAACACTGAATTTTGATTAGGCTACAAACTTAAAAAAAAAGAAGAAGAAAAAACAGCTGGCGTAAGCTGAAAAGCACAAGATTAAAGTCTTTGCTGCGCATCCAGAGCAGCCAGTGAAGCTGTGCAGGGAAAATGATGAACACTATACTATTGCTGGATGCTAATTTTTCATATTACCTTTAGGAAGCACAGCCGGTAGGAAGAGAAAGGTGCAGCATATTTTAAATTACTACATGTAGATGTCCTTCTGTCAGCTGTAATTTTCAAAATGTTTTTCTTCATATTGACTATTTTGGCTGGCTGCAACAATTTGTTCTGTATTTTAATCTAATTTAAGCCCCATATGGTAGACTGCCAAACCAAACAACATTGCATTTAAAACGCACATACCTCTACCAAGGATGCACTCTCCTCTAAATATGTTTTAACAGCTTAAATGTTTAGACTTATTTTTAATCTCCATCCAAATCTAAATCTGAGTGAGTGAAGACTGAGCAATGATGAGCAATCCCACTGACGTCTGGTGGGGGGGAGCCAATCAGTCTTGACAAAAATTCACAAAATGAGCACGACCTTTTAACACTGAAACGTTTAATGATGCTGCGTAATGAGTTCAAATTACATGCTAGAAACCATGAAAATCATCAGGCATTTGTTATGCAGTACACAAATACTCTGGTTCACATGAGATAGCAGGATAATAAAAGTTAAGCTAAGCTTGCTCAAAAGATGACTTTTTGTTGTTTTTTAAGATATTACTTTGGATTTTAGTTGCTTTTTCTTTCAATTACGGCACCAAAACTAATTTAACAAAATCAGCAGAGGTTTACACAGTCCACCCTTTGAAACTGTGTGAATAGCTGCCACCACTGCATTAAGTGTTATTAAGAAATCATGTTAAGAAGAAAAAAAAGCAGTCAGACTCTGGCTGCTCATTTTGATTCATATATGTTTTGTCCCTGTGTTGCACAGCTCTTCGCTTGTGAAGCTGAGAAGAAACGAGACTGACTCTAGCGATGATGCCATCTGGATATAAACCCTCCATAGATGGTGAATAATTGAACAACTCATACCGACAGGAGAATACGACAGCAGAGCAGTGATCTCAAAAGCTTTCAATGATCAGACTGCTTTCTGCCACTAGGTGCTTCTCAGTCAATACCAAAAGATTCAATTTGACTGTTTGTGAAGTAGTGTGGGATCATGGGAGTTTTGTTACATCGCTAATGTAATGATAACTGCTTGCTTAACATTAAACAGGTGGACCCATGACATTGAGGTGGACTACACATACAGCCACGTTGTGAAGTCAAGCAAAAAGTAGCCTAGTAGTGATATCCATGTCCAAATAATCACACTAAAATGAACTACATGTGCATTTATGAATGCTGTAGTAACATTATTACCATGGTTGTCTATAGGTGCTAAAGGGGAAATGACTGCATTGACAGACAACCAAAAATTAAATGTCCCTTACACTGAAATAAACACATTTCTCTGGGTTTGTACATTATTGAAGGCATTTCATATTGTAAATATATATATAATTTATCAGATTGTGCAAAAGCCAACCCGAATTACTTAATGTTTTGCTAGCAAAGTTTGTGCAGTGACTTCCTGAAATTGTGCAAATGCTCATGGAAATACAGTATATAAGGCAAATATCTACAACTCTAAGAAGGTTGTAAGTCAATGTTTGGTGTGATCACCTTTATTCTTCAACACAGTCAGAACTCTCTTAGGCTAGCTTTCTTGTAATTTCTTTAAGCAGTCTTCAGGAATAGTTCTCCAGTCTTCTTTAAAGACACTCAAAACTCTTTTTTTGACAAAACCTCCACCACTGGCTAACAGAGCCATGACAGATTCCCACCATGTTTTAATAGTGGCTGTAGACATTCACTGTTATACCTCATTCCTGACCTCCTCTGTAGATATTGACGGCAATTTGAGCCAAATACTTCAAATTTAGATGCAACACTCCATCAGACTTGTTACTGCTGATTTTCAGTCCAGTTCTTGAGTAATTCTTGAGTAAAGGTTAATTCTAACCTTCCACCGAGACCATTTCTGATGAGTCTTCAGTGAACAGCAGATGGATCAACTGTTTCTTAAGACTTTCAGATACTGTCCTACTGGCTATATTGTTTTCAGGCATGATAATTTTCTTCTTTTGTCCTCCACCTCTCCAGTTTCCTCAATTTTTTCAAGGACACATTGCACACCATGCCTAGACATGCTATATTTTCATCTATTAGCTCTCTGGGAATCACCTTGTTAGGTCCAAGGACTGAAGTGAAAATGAGTGAAAAAGCAGCCAATGTCCAAAGCAAAACTTTGACAGTTCTTCAGAAGCCTGGAAAAGTATTATTTAATGCCACTTAACAAAATTACCGAAAAATTACCAGAAAGTCTGACACCTTGGAAGCAAAATATACAGAAGTAAGAGGTGACTGGAGACAGGCTTGGATATCTACCGACAGTACTGAGAGAGTCAGTATTGCTGCAAAATATCAGATGTTGTAGTCCAAAACCTGGCTTGGAGACAGACTGGTGACCAGGCTATGTTTTACAGGTAGGATAGGCTCCAGCCTAACTATGACCCAAAATTAGACAAGCAGTTAAGTAAATGGATGCAATGATTGTAGTGCAAACCAAAAATTGAATAAATTATGCATTGATATAAACAGGTAAGAGATTCATGTCTTTGGTTTGTTTCTCTGTTTGAACGGAAGTCATATTAATTTAAATTCATTTTAAAGGGGATTACGGAAACAAGCTCTGAGCTGGAAATTATATCTCACTTATTAGTAGTTTCTCAGCACCTGTTTGCTAGTTAACATACAGACACATTGTGGTTTGTAGATTGTCTGCTTCATGCTAAATTCTGTGTAGGAACCTCCAAAAGTTGATTCTGTTCATCTGGACGTAGCGTTTTGTGGGAGAAACGTTTCGTCACTCATCCAAGTGACTTCTTCAGTCTCAGCTGACTGCAGGTTTCCCCAAGCTTATAAACAGTACATTTGCATAATGACTGAAACCAGCCCACTGAAGGAACAATGGGCTGGGAGGTCAGTTCCTTAATCATAATTATGCAAATTCTCATGACCATTGATCAACAACCACTGACCAAAACCCACTGATCAAAGACCACTGATCAATGGCCATGAGTACCATTCACAGAGAGTTGGGGAATGGCTGCAATCACAGCAATGTAAGATGGTGAAAGATGTACCCTTAGGCCCCCTCCTCGATTCAGAGATGGGCTTTCCCTTTTCACGTAAATGGCCTCCTTGACTCCACGCTCAAACCAGCGTTCCTCCCTGTCCAGGATGTGCACATCCTCATCATTGAAAGAGTGTCCACTGGCCTGTAGGTGTGAACAGACTGCAGAGTCCTGGCCTGACGAGGTAGCTCTTCTGTGTTGTGCCATCCGCTTCGCCAGACAGAGGTTGTTTGGTTTCCCCAATGTATAAATCCTGGCAATCCTCCTGGCACTTAACAGCGTACACTATGTTACTCTGTTTGTGTCGGGGACCCGATCCTTGGGGTGGACCAATTTTTGGCGCAGCGTGTTTTGGGGTTTAAAAGCCACAGAGACCCGGTGTTTAGAAAAAATGCATCTCAACTGTTGCGATACTCCTGACACCTATGGGATCACTACAGGTTTTCGCTTGGGCAGCGGTTGTCCTGCTGGAGCTTTCTTTAGGTGCCTTTCCCGCTTTGACAAAAGTCCAGCTGGGATAGCCACATTTACTCAGGGCCTTCTTGATGTGCTGTTCTCTGCCTCCCTGTCAGAGGGGATGGTGTTCGCTCTGTGTTGTAAGCTTGGGGAAACCTGCAGTCAGCTGAGACTGAAGAAGTCACTTGGATGAGTGACGAAACGTTTCTCCCACAAAACGCTACGTCCAGATGAACAGAATCAACTTTTGGAGATTTACTTTCCTGGATGATTGAGAATGCATCAAGACGTTCTGTGTAGGAAATTTGCTTCCTCTAATTTTTCACCCAATGTAACAACACTACAGCACCAGACTGTAGAGAAAGCCCATCATAAGTCATGATTTCATTTTAATGGCACGTGAAAATGAACAGATACTTTATATTGATCTTGGAATGTTTCGCTCAAGGGCACGATAGTCTTTTATTGTATCTTCAGTTATGCAAACATTATGAACAGATTACAAACTGTAAACATTTTGCATATGAAATCCACAGCTTACAGACCAAATCTTTTAAGAAGATATTGCTCATGATATCATGTAATGGATATTGAAATTCCCCTATGGCACAGCTATCCACAATGCTAAGACAGAGTCATTTATGCCGTTGCATGTTAAAACTGAGCAGCTTATTCATGATTTAATCACAGATTTCCAAATACTAATTATCTTTTATTATTTCCGCTGCAGGGCTAGAGGTTGTTGCCCTCTTCTGGCTTTCCCCCAGCGTCCAATCTGGTATCCTGCGACTGCAGCCTTGAACAAGATCCCAACAGGCTGCAGAAAAGGTGACTGTCCTTCACTGCAGGTGCTACACAGAAAACGATCCCCGCCCTGAGACAAAGCAGGGGTGGTGGTGGAAGAGCCACGCACAGGAGGATGTTATAGAGAAAGCGCGGCCCTGAAGGAAAAGGTGGAAGGTGATTGGTGAGGGGTCGGCTTGTAGGAGGGGGTGATAATGATAAAAACCTGACATTTCTACTCTAAACACGCCAGCGAGTTCACATGCTGTGCACATCCTTATGAGTATCTGTCATGGCTCTCCAGGGGCCCTTTACTTCCTTTAATAGCCATACATTACTCTCCTCTCTCTGCACTCATCCTCCACAGTCCTGTTCACCACCCTCTTCCTGAGCTGAACACAGCCATTGTTCTTCTCTTTCCGTCTTATATATAATTTTTTTTTTTATAAATTTCTCCTCATTTTTTCCTCTACCTGCACACTAACAGATTGCAAAGATTAGTAAATCAGTTATAAAGCATTTAGCTTTTTTGGCAACGGGTGATATGTGGCTGCAGGATTGCTTTTTTATAATCATGGGTAAGATGCTGCAAATGTATCTATATAATGTCAGTGACCTACTATCCAAACGCTTTCGTTGTATGTTTGTAGATTGTGAACATAATCTTATCATGGCCTGTTTCACAGATCAAACGACGCCACCTGATCATACCACAGAGATTCACTATAAAATACTGAATGGCTGTATCACTGCAAATCCTTTAAGGCTTATGTAACTCGTAATAACATTACGGAGCTTAAAATCTATCCGACCGTGGGTCAGCATCGACATTGCCGCTGCTGCTGTCAGGGAAGTCAACAAAACAAGAGTTGTACTATAAACAGCTAAAAAGGGGGATGCCATACAAGTGGATGATGGCTACACTGAAACTCATAGATGCTGCGTGATACAAAGCAGAGCCTGTGAGCCTGTCCCCTGCTCCCTCTGAACACAATGAACAGGCAGACACAATGCTGTCAGCATCTGCCCTCACCAGCATCTGTGGCTGGAACTGCATGATACACAAATCTAATATTAAACACAGGCTTCAGATACATTCAAGTTTGCTTAACTTGATTTCAAGTAAAGGGATATAACAGTATAAGTGGTGGGGACTAATGCACCTTACTTGTTTTTAACTTTACTTCCTTAACCTAATATCTCATTCAATTACATGCCAAATGGCATGGATGGGGTATATTTATAAGAAAATGGGCACATATCATGGAAAACGGGCCATTTCCACAAAGAGAACTGCACACGCCTGAGGTTTCCACCCCCTTAAATAAAACGATGCTGGAAAAGATCTGTGCCCATTAAGGACATCCAAATTTAATGACCTTCCTCGTCTCGTGAGAAACTAAAGGCCTATTTGCAATATAAGTACAATCAATAATTTTAGGCGTAGACTCGGCTGCGCATGGATGAATCACCGAGAATTGTAGCAGCAGGTCTCAGCAGACCTACTCCGAGCTTCTTTTTTTTTCTTTTTAACTGAGCTGTCCGTGAGAACAAGCACTCTGAATCATAAACTTCGGCAGCAAGAAACGATTTCGGTCAAAGCTCAGCGCCCCGTTGTTAACACTGATGCTAAAGGCAGATCCACGGGCTAGGGCGATCAGCATCCATGCACCCTGTCCCCCCTCCCCGATGCCTGGGAGGAAGGCGTAGAGGTTGTAACCGTTACCGGGGATCAACCGTGCTTGTATCTTTTCTTAATAAAAACAAAACAAAACACATCCTACCTGGAAAATGTCATATGCTGCTCAAGTCACCTCGTGTTGAGATTTGCGAGAGATGGAGCTGGCTGGTCGCGCATCACTCGGTGTGCGTGCGTGTGTGCGTTTGTGTGTGTATCACCGACAGAAAGCGTACGGAGTACAGCGGCTGGCAGCGGAACCCCGGAACGAGCATAACGCAAAGCGAGCCCTCTGCGGTTGTCTGGTCGGCACAAAAAAAAAGAAAAGAAAAGATAGAAACACTCACACAAGAGCCAGCTACCCCACCCGAGCGGCAGTTCGAACTACACCGTCACTGTTACATTACAAAGAGGGCTTAGGTGGTGTAGCTCACAGTGTATAACCGCTGGAAACAGGAAATCGAGCGTCCACATCCCGACAAACTAATGTGGGACAAACATAGTATTTGCGTGGGGCAAAGTGGGACAGTTAAAAGAACTGGGAGATAGTCAAAAACATCTAAATGCAAGGTCAAATAATTAGCCCACCTAGGTGCTCATGTCCCCCAATGCCTAGTATGTTGTTATGAAGTTTGAACATGATCCATAAAAAATGTGGGTAATATAACGTTTTTACTGATTCTCACTTTTAGTGTGACCTTGAGCCAATTTTTAACAAAATTAAATTAGCTCTAGCTTATTGGTATCTGTCACCACACAAAATGTGAAGATACTATCTTGAAAACTGTGGATGCTAGACTGCTAACAAATAGACAATCAATCAATCAATCAATCAATCAATCAAACTTTGACCTTTTAATAAATTGAGTTTCTGATAATAACTCGATAATAACTCAAAGCTCTGTTTCCAGAAGGTGCTATAGATAAAACCTCTAAACAATGTTACTACCGAAAGGTGATTCATTTTTGAACTCTTTTAATGGCACAGGAACATGAATGGTTTGTTAGTGTATACAGAAAGACCATATGCAAAAATATTGTTGAAAAATAATACAACCCTGTATGTAAAAGTTGGTTCACTGTGTGAGATACGTAAAAACAGAATGCAATACTTTGCAAAATGTCTAAATCCTTTATTTTTTTTATAATGGTTAAAAGACAGCATAAGAAATGTTGACACTGATCAGTAAACCACTGCATGTCATTTGAAAAGCTTAAACTGAGAACAAAAACATATTAAAAAGGGCCAAGTACCTCCTGTTGCTTCAGAAATGATGTTCATTTTCTATTATTAATTTTGCAGCCTTACAGCCCTGTGCCTGCATAACGTCATTACCACATTAATATGCCTGTTGATAAGCTGAGCTGATAGCTTGCTCCACACTGAATATAAGTACAATAAATAATTCTAAAAGATGATTGCAAATTTTGGAGAGTCTTTAAAGTCAGAATCAGAAATAAATCAGGAAGCAGATTGTAAAATTGACATAAAAATGTATTTTTAACTGACTCGCTAACTAACTGTGTAGACCACAGCTGATCCATCTTGAACTTTATTGTGTGTAGAAAAAGAATATTGATGTGTTTTCACATCAATTATAGTAGCAGTAGTTAAGTGACAAGGACAATTTTCTCTACAAACACCACAGCCTCAGGTTTCAGACAGAAGACAGCACTGTCACCCAGTGGCTGCACCTGTGCATCACAACTGAGTCAACAACTAAAAGCGCTGCCAGAGATGGGGGAGGCTGAAATCTGACACAGAGAAGCAGACTGGAATATGTTTAAGAACACTGATGCTTTGTGTGTCATACACTGGAAAAATGGGACTTCTTAGCACTATCATTAATGAATATATTTTAACCATTTTGATTACTTTGGTCAAATTTGTGCTAAATAATCAATTTGACAATATACTTTAGGATGGTTGCTGGTGGTAAAGAGGCTGAAAATAAGAGACGGAGGACCAAAGCCCACACAGCAACAACATGAAAAATTTCTTGTCCAAAGTATCCTGGCATCTTGTTCATGAGTAAGGGAGAGGGGAGATTGAAAGATGAATTGGTGCGGTATCTGCAGGAATATGGGCACTGTACTGGTCCAGTGTGGTGAAGAGAGACCTGAGCATAAAAGCGAAGCTGCCAGTTGACATTCCTACCCTCACGTATGGTCATGAGCTCTGGGTAATGACTGAAAGAACAACGCTGTGTAAACAAGCAGTGGAAATGAGCTTTCCCCAAAGCATGGCAACGTGAGATGTTCTGGCCATGTCCTACTGAGAAGAGGCCCTGGGGTAGGCTCAGGAGACACTGGAGAGATTACTGGAAGTGCCCCGGGGTCACTGTAGCAGAAGGACAACTGACAGTATTTGGTTTTAAAAAATGTTTCTGTGGAAATGATGGACCTGACACCAACAGCTTTTGCAGTTTTACACGTTTTTTATTTGTTCAGTGTTTTTTCAATGGGCAACTTTCCTGCTTCCCCGCTTGTACCACACACACCACCCCACCTCAGGTCCCGGCACATCTTTTACAGGGGAGACGTGATCAGTTGATGGAGCTCAGGTATCTGAGCAACAACAAATTTGGGCTATTTAAAACACCATGTTTTCACTAACTCCAACACTAGAAGCGTCTTCATGCAGTTTTATTCTCCTGTAAGTCAATGAGCTTTGCGCTCAGTACTTGTTGGGAAGACCCTCGGGCCTGAAATGGTTGGGATCATTTCCGTCTCGCCCCCAACGGTTTGCCGCCTGATCAGCTTCGGAGTCCTCAGCGCCATGACCCAGTCTCTCCTGCACCCACTCTCTGGTGTTACTAAAATGGAAATAGACAGTGAATCCACCTATCTTCAGTAAGTACGTTTCAGAACAACATCAGAAACTGAAAAAATGAGAGAAGCAGAATTAGCAGCCTTAAAAAATTAGTGATTAGTTAATCAAAAATACAAATGAATTTCAGTAAAGTAGATTGTCAAACCTGATAACCTCAGCAGCCCATCTGCCTCCTGCTCCTCTCTGTGCAGCATCAGAGTTTCCTCTGGCATGAAAGTATTTATCTGAATCTTTCCAGTTGGCCTCCCTCATGTCGCTGTAGGCTCGCCACATATCACCAGCCCCTGATCAGAATGACAGAAAACAGTACTGATAATAAATAATGACAACATTCGCAATTAAAATATCAAAATCTGAGAAATATGACAGATTGTTGTTAGGTATTTAAAATGCCATATTTCTAACCTTTAGCTGCTTCAATTGGGAAATTATACCACTGGGCATTGGTTTCCACAATTAGAATGAGAAAAATCCCAGCCACAAGCAACTTCATGGCTGCAGAAGTCACAAAATTTAAATCTAAACTGCTTTTTTTTTTTTTACACAGTTTAGACAAATCTTTAGAGCTCACTGAATAACTTACTACTGAGGGACGCACTGGTCTTATATTCTGTTCTGTACGATCATAGGATTACTCAATAATGGAAAGTTTTGGTCCATGTTTACAGAAAGGAAAGTTCAGCCAAACACACCAGGCACCAGTTGTGAAATCGCAGGTATTCACAGCTGTGGAAAAAAAGAGCAAGCTTCATGTAAACCAAAACATCCGAGGGGTTTTTTGCTCATCATGAAAAATCTCTGTTCATTCCAATAAACTCTGCTGCCTTACCTTTATCAATGTATGTGCAGCAATTTATTACTATTAAAGTTATTTATTCATTTTTAGATGTGTTAATGTTTGCTTCTTTCTAGTTTCTTCTGGTTATGTCGTCTTGAATTCAGAATGCAAATCCAGAGTTGTCAGGAAAATTTGGACAAAAATGATTGTTTATGATGTTGTTGCTGCTGCTGTTTTTGTCACTGATGCCTCAGGACGTGATTTTGCGCGAGAGAAAGTCATGCACATGAGCACAAATGCACATATATATGTGTCTACTGGTACACGCTGGTGGTGCTACTGCTGCATTAGTTTGTGTGTTACACTTTACTGGAAAAAACCTATATGGGATTTCTTAATAAATGTAAAAAAGATCTATTGCAGTCTATTGCGATCTCTTTGTCTGTTTCTTTTTAAAACATATGCATGTTAGTTTAGGTTTTTGGTTGTGTCAAGGCTGCGTCTGTGAATTTAGTTTTGTATTTTCCATCCATCCACATTTTGCCACATACTTATATGTCCGTGTATTCTTTGTAGTTATTTTCTAAACAGTTTTTATTGTTAAAAGCAGTTAAATCAGGTGGAGGAAGTGGTTGGGGAAAGGGAAGTCTGGGCTTCTCTGCTTGATGAGTCACTAGATTTGTGGTAGAAAATGGATGAATGGATGGTTGGAAGGCATATGGTGAAGGCATCAAAGCATCATTAGACAAGATGAAATAATAAAATTAATACAACTTGCAAACTAAGGATATTTCATCTCTGTCTTTATGTTAGTTTGATTTTCCCAGTTCAGAAAATAGTTTCAAGTAGCTTCTGTTTTTCCTCAAAAGTCTATGTTTTATTTTTATTTTAACTGGATATTTTTGCACATCTAGTTTTAGTTTTTATGTTAGTTTAGCTATAACTCTTCATAGTTATAGAAGACTAAAAGAAAAATATATTTGTTACTCATAATAGTTCATAATCTAAAAAAAGGAGAAGCATACAGTTATAAGTCAGAATGAAGGTAATGTAATGCACAATTCAGAGGCAACCTGCCAAAAATGCTGTAGCAGACCTCAAAGGAATATAAAGGAATGCTCACTTCAGTGACCTGAAGCATCTTTGTAGAAGAAAGAAGAGAGGATCAAAATACCGCCACAAATAATGACAGGGGGTAATATGTCACGTGTTGTTGTTCATCTGAATTTGTTATCATCTTAAATAGACAGTGAAAATCTTACTTTCCAAGCTGCAGAATTTAGAGTTCATCTTTAAAGTTCACTGAATAACTTGTTTACAGAAACACTACTATTTTTATTCTGTTCAGAAACAAGCAGGGTCAGAGAGATGAAAGTTCAGCCAAGCCCACCGGTGTCCTGAGTGTGCAGCTGCAGGTTGGGGTTGTGGTGGGGATATTTAACCTGGCACTACTTTCTGTTCTTTTTAATGCTGTTCAAATCTGCATTGAATCCATAAGGGTCAACAGGATATGTTGTATTTAAAACAGAAAATCAATCTACAGTTTATTTGATCAAAAAACCAAACTATTATTTATTTATTTATTTTGCTTTGTTTTATGACAGGCTTTGATGCTGACAAAAACACTGCTCTGTTTTGAGCAGTGCTAAAGGTTCAAAGCAGCAGATGGCAGTAGAAGCCTACTGATTCCTGGCAGAGAAATAACTGTAATTCCTCCAATCATGTCACTATGACATGACATGATATGACATGACATGTCATAGTGACATATCTTACACTGAAAAAAATCTATCACACAAATTCCTATATGCATGTATATATCATATTTATTTTTAACTTCCCTCTCACCCCTGCGGGTGGACTTTATCCGTGAAGCTCAGATTCTCTAACAGAGGCCCGGGAGCTTGAAGGTCCTACACAGTCTCTTTGCTGCTCATAGGCCTGTGCTCTTCTGGACAGAGATCTTGGATGTCATTCCTGGGATCTGCTGGAGCCTGTTGCCCAGTTTGGGTGCCACTGCCCTGAGTGCCCACAGGGACCACTTCGCATCTTCTCCCCAGCTCCTCTCTCAGCCATTTGTATATTTATATATACCAGGATTTCAATTAAAGAGCCGGTGCACACTGGAACCATAAAACCAGTCACCAATACTGTTAATTTATGATGTTTGTGGCATAAACATTACATTGGGTGATGGTCCAATCATTTTTAAGCAGTCCACATGTTTGTTTTGCCGAGACCTGGGAGAACAAGCCTTGAGAACAATTTACAAAAACTAAATAAATAAAACGTACATATTGAGATTGCCTTGTTAGACTTTGGATAGGGGTCACTTTAACACAAAATTTCAATAACTTAATGGCACTATTAGTGATCAAGTTAGCAAAGGACCCAATATGCAGGCCAAATGCAGACTCTCAGGTTGGCAATTAAAAATGAACTTATGCAAAACTTAATGTGGTGGGAAAATCCTATGACTAACAAAAATTCAAAAACAAAAACAGCAGCTAAAGAAATGCAAAGAATTAGAATAAAAAGAAACCAGAGAGCGCAGAAACAAGATGGATGTGAAGAGGAGACGATAACAGAGACAGGTTTGACGCTTAAGGTACAGAAAAAGAAAAGAACAACAACAACAGTTGAATAATGATGAAATTAAACCAAATAAGAGACTGTTTCACAGTGTAGGTGTGTGGAGTGTTGAGCAGAGGATCTGAACAAAAGATGAGCTCTTTATTGGCTCTTTAGCAAATCCAAAATGTAACATAATCCAAGGAAAAATTCCAAAAACACGAATTCGAAACCTGCACAGGGAAGCTAAACCAATAACGTACACGGATAACTCACTGGTGGACTAAGCAAAAATAGCAGGAACTGGAGATGGGTGGGGAACAAGCCATAGCTAAATAAGATTAACAAAGGTAAAAGCAATCCATTCACCAATCAAGAAGTAAAAGTGGGAAGAGCCACCACTTAAAACTAAACGTCTTAAGAAATACACAAAGGAGACTAATACAGACATGGTTATTAACACTTCACAAGAAGTGCAAGACAAGAAAAGACCAAGATGCTGCCGCCCCAGCAGACCGCACTGTAAAAGATGGCTGAGGCCACCACAGAGTCATAGAAGGTCTTCAGAAGTGGGCCCTTCACTCCAAAAGACCTGAGCATCTGCAGCGGGTACAGCATGCTCTGCCTTTTCCTGTAGAGAGCATTTGAGTTGTGAGACCAGTACAGTTTATTGTTCAGGTGAACACCAAGGTACCTGTAGCTATCCACAGCCTCAATATCAATACCTTGGATGTTTAGTGGCTGCAGTGGAGGATGTTTGTGCCTGCAGAAGTCTACCACCAGCTCCTTGGTTTTACTGGTTTGGATTGGTTTTAGTGTTGATCTGTAGGTAGTTCTGCTGACACCAGTCCATAAAGCCTTAATACTAAATAGTGACTAAAACTTAAATGCAACAAGTACATGAAGTTTAAGATTGAAGATAACAAAAAAAATCAAAACAGGAATCGAAAATCAAAATAATAATAATCAGGGAACCAAACAGAAAACGCTTAACCCACTACTGTAGGGTTACACAAGCATCTCAGGGGTCTGTGAGTTAAAGCAGTGCATTGAAGATACAGCATATTACACTGTACTGCTTATTTTTTTCTCTCTTTTCTCACAAGCAAAACAGTTAGATCAGATTAAAACAAGAGCAATTAGGAAATTCAATACAAAAATGTTACTGGTGGCCTTCAAAACTAAATTGTGAAAAAGAAAGGAGACACTGTCAAATGACCAAAACACACATTAGGTGCAAGGATTTGTGTTGCAATCTTTCCACGCAATAATTTACCTTTGATTGTTGGATTTCTGCTTGGTCAGCTTTTGGTTAACTTATAAATAAATAAATTTTAAGTATACATGACAACTGGGTTACAAATAATTGGAGAACCAATCATAAAGGATAAAGCAACCCCAGAACTTAATGCTATTACCACCACGTTTCTCCAGAGAGATGGTATTAACCATGTGATAAACAGTAACTTGGAGTTCAGCCAGAAAGCTCTGTTTTAATCTCATTAGAGCAGACATCACTTTAGCTCTTCCCCTTAGTACTTTAAACCACATATGGTAAACTCCAGGTGGAAAGAGTGCCTTTCTAGCTGCTTTACAATGATGGAGTGGTGCTGAGATTATTGCCCTAATGCCTCGCCACAGTTATCGCAGAGATCTACAAAGAATACCTTGGCGCTTAGTACTTGTTTTTTGCCACAACATGCAGTCAGATCTGTAGGACCTCAGAGACACAGGTGTACCTTCCAGAAGGTCTCAGTCAGCTTCAGGGCATTTAAAGATTGATTAAACCAAACTTACTTTAACATAATTTGGATTGCCAAAGGGTGTAAAGTGTTGGAAGACTGACATTTTGTTTTTAAACTTGTAAAAGTTTAAAAAGTATATATTTCCAGTTGTTCAAAATTGGCTACTGAGTTCTGAATGACATACAAAAGCAGTTTTATTAGTTTCATATTCTGCAAAATCATAAAAGCTGTCATTTGACTTCTGCACATTTGACATAAACAGGCTGTAACGATATTCCCTGGGCTGCTTTAAACTAGCTCAGCTGTAATGTTTCTAACAGTGCTGTTGATTGTGATATGATGAGTCTAAGATTACCTGGAATCTGAGCGCTCATGAATCACTCTTTTATTGTTTCAAATAAACCAACATCTCTCCAGACTGTGACGATATTTCGCAACGTCACCGAAAACGCCCGAGGGATTAAAGCACGGCTCGAGTTGGGCTGATGAATGTGTTGTTTTGCGTTCAGAGGAGGCACTGTGACAGGCTAATAAATATGCATCACAGTGACAGTGCGAAAAAAAGATGAAGCTGTGAGAGTGAGAAGGAGAAGTTTCTGTCCATATGCAAGGGAAGCGTATTTTTCAAGAATTAATCGAATGTTTATGCAACAGATTAAATGCATTCCACACTTGACATAAAGCAGAGGCAACAAAAGCAAAATC
This sequence comes from Aulonocara sp. 'chitande type north' Nkhata Bay, assembly GCF_057382095.1. Taxonomy (NCBI): domain Eukaryota; kingdom Metazoa; phylum Chordata; class Actinopteri; order Cichliformes; family Cichlidae; genus Aulonocara; species Aulonocara sp. 'chitande type north' Nkhata Bay. The sequence continues at coordinate 22,205,246 of NC_141344.1, read as the reverse complement.
GTAAAACTATCTGCTTTACACAGATGCACAAAGCTCATACAAGATGTCAGAGGTGCTATCACAAGAAATGTGTCAGACAGAAATCTGTGTGATTGAACAACTGAACAAAGGTGTAACATTGAGTCAACACAGCAGAGCAGTCAACTGGCACTGAGCTTTTTGAGATAAAACACTGCTACATGCTGCAAATTGAAAAATGCTCTCTATCCCTGACATAAAATTTCACTGTTACTTCAAAGATAAAACTAAAAATAATTCTGGGCCTCCCCTAAAACAATGAGGACATGGATGATTAACTTCTACACTTGAGCTGCACTATATTTACAGCAAGAAGCTGAAGATAGCTCTTCCAATGGGTAAAAAAAAAGCTAAAATAATGGTTAACTGGGGGTGCTTCTTCCTTACAAGTTGGAATTGTTTGAACTGGATGTGTAAAGTAATTTGAATTGATTTTCACTAAATGTGGTGCTGTACATTATGGCCAGACATCTTCACTCTGGTCCCATCTGTCTAGATGCAACTTTGCAAACCAAAGCTGTGCTCCTTTTAGAGAAACACAAGCTTTCTGCTGACAACCCGTTCAAACAGCCATACTTGTGCTTTCTCTTTGTTTTGGCACCACCTGACCTTTGGGTGAAGACCAACAAACTACCAAAACCAAAACCTGGAGATAATCAGTCAATTAAGGGTAGCCCCACCTGGCTGGTCATTCCTATGGAAGCAAGGTTAAGGTTGGACTTTATTTTTTCAGGGTTGCTTGTGAAAACTTTCTTTTTCACATGAATGTACTATGTTGACTTAAACAGTTTAAGAGCCAAGAAATGTTCCACTCTTGGGAGTTTCCCATTTGTGATGAACAAACAAACCAACAAACAAAACTTGCTTGCTTGTGTCACTTTCCAGGTCTTTAGCAAATTATTGACAACTCAACTTTGGTGTTAATTTGGGTTGCTCTGTGGCTCAAAATCACCAAAAACTTAGAGCCGATAAATCATATTCCATATGGTGCATTTTTCAAAATGCCATTCTAGTTGGAAAAATGTACACACCAATGGAATTTTTTTTTAAAAACTAATAAAATATGAAATATTAACAAAATATTAATGATCAAAAATACTCTCAGACACGCAATCGCATTAGGCTGAAGTAATAAATAAGTTGAGATTCTGTTGTAATAAAATCGCCAATCAGGTTACCAGCTCTGTGCTGCATTTCTGTCTTTTTATGGCTTCAAAACGATCGATTACACAGGAACAAAGAATAGAAGAGAAAACGGTTTAAAAGATATTCAGTAAGTGCATTTCAAGGACACATTTACAAGAACCTAAAAGCTAGAAATTTTTAAAGCACTTTATTGCCATGCTCACATTGTAATCTTCATCTTTAACGTTTTATTACTTTTTTATATATAATTTGCCCGCTAAACACTTTTCTTCGACTTCTTTATTAACACTGCATGCGACTTTCAGTTTAGTTGTAACACTCGGCGTTTGATCGGCTTTAAAATCACCTCCTATATTATATGTTTAACCGAAAGACAGCGTCCAGGTGACTGATTGATGGGTAACACAACACTAGAGATCGCCATTGAGCCACGATCCACGCGTGATTCAGGGCGAACGTGAATAGTGAGTAAATGTGCCTTATCGACTGTATAGGCCTTTTGGCTGTAATGGCATTATTATAATAATTAAAACGCACAGACTGCTCATGACACTACCACTAATGAAAAGCTTACTAGAGGCTCAACACGTGAGCGAGAGCAAAACGTATGGGCTACAACTTGGACACGTTATGCGTAAAAGGTATCAATATTCGCAGAGATTCTCACATGAATCCCACTGATTAGGCTATCGATCCGTAGTGAAGCCACGGAGATGAGGGTGATCAGCACTTACTATTTAAATCAGTAATTCGTGTAATTTATTTATTTCCTCCCTCTTCTGGGCTCTTTTTTTTATCATCTCACATAGTAGCGACAGACTTCTGTAGCAGACTGTATGGTTACTAGAATCGATTGTCTGTCAGAATTACCTCTATTATTAAAAAGCTCGGAAAGGCTCCGGTTCACATGACAGTAGGAGCCTCTCATTGTGCAGCTCGGAGTGAAAGAGAGGCTTTGACTCTGTGTGATGAGATGAAGACCTCAGATGAAATGGACAGCAGCACCGAGGGCGCACGGATTCCTCGCCTCGGCTCTGAGTAGACGACCTCCTACCGACTTACTTCACGTCACCCCGCCCGTCTGCTTGCCGTCTCCTCCCCTAAAACCCTTCCTGCGACCAACCCTTTGAGCGACTCTGGGCTTAAAAAAATAGAGACTGAGAGAGAAAGTGAGAGAGATAGCGAGAGCGAGCCAAAACACATACTCCCAACATCACTTAGACTATCTTCTCCAGCACAACAAGGGGAGGAGGACGCACAAGTGGAGGCGCGTCCATGCGTGCCAACCGGCAGACGAACAAGACATTAAAGCGGGCAAAGGACCACAAATAAATTGGAATAAGACTGAACTCTTTGGAAAAGCGCACAGCTTTGCAAAAAACCCCCCAAACAAACAACACCCCCAAAAAAGACAGTCTAGATGAGTGAATGGTAAGAAGAGTCATGCATCTCAACGGAGGAGCAGATAACAGCAAAGGTGAGCAAAAATATTTCAGCGGCCATCAGTGGATAATTTTAATCAGGCTCTCTGCATAGTTCAAAGCTCTCGCGTTGATTGCCAGATGCCCTTGAGTGTGCCATGTTGATGTCAAGTAATGATGCTGGGGGTCATTCCAACAAGCTAATGGTTACTGCTGTCATGGTTTTATTAGTGCCTGTTTGCCTTTCACCAAAACGCACTGAAAAGCTTCGCATGGTAGTGAGAAGGGGTGCTGCAATACACCCAAGGTGGCAATATAGTGACTGTCTGTGAGCCAGCCACTTGAGCACTTGTTGTTCTCGATTTGGATCCAGTGTGCACGGTCGCATCCTTGCACGGTCGTTCTTGCACGGGGTGACCTGAGCATACATGCACAAGGTCATTTTGATGAGCAGCCTGTCGTGTTTGTGCAGCTTCGAGGTGCGTGTGTTTGTATTGTTGTCTGTAACTGAGACGAATGCGTGCCCTCCGCTGTGGTCGGAGGGGGAGAATTAGAGAGCAGACGGTGTGTAACGCTTCCTATCAAGATAAGTACCGATGGCTGTTGATGCATCTGCGAGAGCCGTGGTGGTGGTGTTGGTGGTGGGGGTAATTTTACTCTCAGTCTTGGAACCGAGGTCGAGGTCACTGACTAACACCTGATGCTGATGGAGATTTGCCTCTCAATGTCTGTCGACATGACGCAGCCCGTGTCTTACTGAGCACTGTAAAACTGCAATTGGACTTGTGTCCACCACACCCACGCACTCAGCAAGTTAAATGTATTATAATGACTGGCATCAAGTATATGGCACTATGATCCACAGACTGATTGTTCAAACTACTGCATGTAATAGTCAGTCCCCCATAAACGTGAGATATCTGTAGTACAGTTGTGGGCAGAAGAAGTCTTAAAAAACCCCCAAACTGAAATACTAAAGAGCAACACCACAGTGTAAGTGCTGAAAATCTTTCAACTTTTTATTTTCTCACATCTGAGCAGCATGCTGATAATGATGTTATACAGTTTGAATTGGAGTACAGTATTTCACATTTTTATTTGCAAGTGGTGAGCTTTACAGGAGGCTAATATCTTTGTTTTTACCAGCTGTAAAGCATGCTGTTTGGTGAGGAGTTCCCCATGTGGAGAGGGGTGACCGGCACAGTGGCACACCGCATCGCCCCTCATCTGAAATGTCTTACGACCTCATTGCCAGATATGGTTTCACTGGGGACAAAAGATGAGTCACCATCTGCAACTGGAAGTGATTTCATGATTACATGACAGGCGTGTGTGCGTGCGCGTGTATATTCCTGTATTACTCTGCTCGTGGGGACATAAATGTGCATACAGAGTCTCAATGTGTGGGCATGCTTTCCTTCTGGGGACGAAAGGAAAGCATGCCCACAGTGTAAATTACAATAATTTAGTTTGAAGATGCGCTTAAGGCTAGGCTTAGGTTAAGATGTGGTAATGGTTAGGGTTAGGGAGTTAGCAGCTATGTTAAGGGTTAGGGTAAGACTGTAGCAAAGGAAGTTAATGTTCTTGGGAGTGATAGAAGCGTGACTGCATGTGTATTTGCACATGTGCGTGCTTGTGTGAGACAGAGAGAGTATATGTGTCTGTGTTTGTGTCTGAAAGTGAGAGGGAACATGTGAGAGAGAGTCGTGAAGCCAAAAGGTATTAATCAAAAGGTTAAGTGTAACAGCAGAACTCAGGCTAAAGCTCGGCTCCTTATATATTGAAAACACAGAAATAAATATTATAAATGTCACTGAATAACATCAGTGATGACGGAGACACTGCGTCCAATATAATAACAGCTTTTTTTATTCTAACAGCAAAAATATTACATGTGGCATATTAAAGATGTCTGAAGTTCATGAAGTTAATGTTCTGTATGGCAGCTGAAGCAGATGGTGTTTTATGCTTATAGGCTGTTTACTGTGTCAAAATGAATCACATCAATGGCTCAGACTCATTACCCAAAAAAATTATAGCCAAGCCTCCAGCTTTAATTGTCACATTGCATTACCTTAGATAGTCTAGACAACACAGAAACGCGTTTTCCGGCAGACACAATCTATTTCAAGATTAATTTCAGCAAACGGTTCAGTCAGCAAAGCGTTTGTAATTTGTCTTAAAAACAACCGGGAGTGTTCTTTCTGGAGCTCATACATTTTTAGCTTCACGGGGACAGCAATCTAAACTTCAGCAATCATTAGCCCTCTTCTGCACCGTGGCGCGAATTGAGCAGAAGGGTGCCAGTCAAACTTTGAGTGTAGTTAATGTGTTTGTGTAGATTTTACCTGGAGATTGAATTGATATTTTCCCTGCTTGTTGGCTCTTAAGCAATAACTGTACTTTGGTTTAAAATCATCCTCAATTTACACTTTCCTATGAAATAATACATTAGTAAAACACTGCATCAACAGGCTTCCTGAGTATACCTTTAGGTGTAAAATGCAATCACTTGGCCTTTTTGTCCAATTGGACATTAGTGCTAAAATGTGTTTTATGAGGCCACCGTGGCCTCTAACCTTATTCTAATCAAGTGAATGGTTTTGCCAAATGTAATGAAATCCCATCCATGGGTTCCTGTGGCATTGCTTTCACAAATAATGGGTCAGATGTGAGGTAACGCCTACCCTGACATTCATAAACCAAATTCAGATTTGTTCATGTTTGAATCTAAAGGAATATTTGTGCAAAAACTTTAGAAATCCTCGCAAGATGTTCAAGTGATATTGTGCTCAGAGTCTGAAGCAGACAACCTCGTAATGCCCAGAGCTCACTGTGATGAGACTTTACTTGTTTATGTGACCAAGATTAAAAAAACCCAAACTCATATTGACTTTACCATAAAAAAGCTGATCTGGCAAACAAATAATCAATAAATGCATAAATGCATTTGCTGATTGTTTTTTTTTCAATTATCTCCAAAAATACCAATTGTGGCTGCTCTTAAGTCACTTCAGCTTCATAATGACATGTTGGTGACAGGGCATATGAATACTTTCATATTTACTCATGATATCCATTCTTAGGTCAAATTTTCAATATCAGACTTCTTGTAAATGCGGAGTATTTGTGCTTCCCAGTGCTACTGTCATTTATTTTAACATAGGCTATTTACCTTGACCCTGTGTATAAACGTAATCTTACAAAGTTTTTAAAAAAAGGTTTTCCCGACCATTTCAAATATTTTCTGAAACATTACTTTTTCCTAGTGGAAGTATTGAACTCATCCATCATACCCAGTGCATACGCTCAATTTTGTGAAGTAAAACAAGTGAACCAACACACTGCAATTACATCAAGATTTGATATAAGCTAGGATTTGAAGCTTTATTCATTCTAGTTATATCACTACTAAAGGAGACTCCATCTAAAAATATCCTCATTTATGGTTATGTCAGTAAATGAGTTCAAATTTTGATGCTATAAAAGCAACAGCTCATTTTCCCAAATATTGATTAGGCTCACAGCAAAAATAAAATACATTACATGCAGTCTGCAGGATGTTATGTAATTCTTTCCGGGCATAGAGTCACTTTTTTGTGTCTAGTTCCCCAAACGAGCATTTATTATGCAACTTAAAGAGGGGAGCATATCATTGATTTGCAACCCAGTATTATTTATTAACAGAAAGGAAAAAAAAGGATGGAATAAGAAAAGGTATTGTTCCAGGGACTAAGAGCGTGAATACGACAGATTGAGGAGCTATTTATATAGAACCAACAAGCAATTTAACACAAGCAGTTACCAGGGACAGCACTGACAAGACAAAAATGTAAATGCACAAGCAGAATAAAGACAAGACCACAAGTTTGTGGATGGCTTGTAGAACATAATCAGAGACACCTTTTTAGTGTTGTAGTAATAATCAGTGGGTAGTTAGTTGTGGAATTCCTGCATTGTTGTTGCAAGTTCCCTTCACAACAGCCCAGGTGTAAATGTCAGGTCTTAAGTAAGCATCAGGGCAAAGTGCAAAAGAGACGTCTTGTTAATCAAGCATGTGAGAACAGTCAGCGATAACCACTCAGTATTAGTAGCATTGGGATTCAGTGGGAAATGTTTAATTAATATTACGGTTCAAAACTAATGGACTGGAATTATTATTAGTGGTATGAGACAAACTGTTAGGGAGACAGAACACTAATTAATAGAATTTGAAACAAATATATTTTTATTCCTTGTTTAATTGTGAGCCACAATGTTGGGGAAACAAGCCACTTAGATTTACAGACTCAAGAGACCAGACGAAGAGGACATGAAAGAGGAAATATTGCTCTGTTCTACTTAGCTGCGCACATATTTTTAACTGAGGAGGAATATGATAGACTACCGCTTAAAAAATGATGACTGAATTAAAAAGTCAGACAGGAGGGGCCAACAAAGAAATAGACACAGCGTGTCACTTAGAGGGACAGATCGAGGCATGTCTCGAGCTAGCAGGCCCGGACAGATGAATTCTTTAGCCTCGGTAAACTGTCACATCGTCACCTCGTGGTGTGAGGTTTGAAATAAAGAGAGCAGCAGCAACAAGGCTTTTTCTCTGATGAAGGCATCAAAGTGAAACACGTCAGGTTTGCCAGTGCCTTTGTTTCAAATACAACTAGAATAATAAACGAAATGCCAAGTGATGTATCATTAACATATTTTTTTAAACCCAGAATTATTTATATTGGTGTTTTTATTGCGAGCATACCTATATTTATACCAGAAGTAGGCAGGTCTATAGAAAAGTTATTAAATATATATAGAACTTATGTCATTTTCTTTATTGATATGGAAAAGAAATGTGTGCACAGACCCAATCATCTGTCCAAATATACATTGTCTTAACCACTAATGCTTCTTAGTGTTGTAGCGAGACTGTTTCCTATCCCACCTGTCATAAAGCATGGAGGTGGAGTGCAACCTTCCAGTCCTACACCAGTCCATCACAGAGCTTTAGGGGCAACCACACACTCACATCCACACCTACGGCCAACTTACAATCACCAGTTAACCTAACAAGCATGTCTTTGGCCTGTGGCAGGAAGCTGGATCACCCAGAGGAAACCTACACATGCACACTCATTCAAGCCCCACGCAGACAGGCTCCAAACTGATCAGGATGTTTAAACTAAGAACCTTGTTCCTGTGAGGTGACAGCACTAACCGCTGCACCACTGGTTTGTGGTTAGGCTCAACGTGTCCACGCCGAAGACGGCATTGTAATTGTTCTCAGATTCTTTTCTTGACCCTGTTTACCTTCTTGAGTTTTACTTTGCACCTCAAGAATACTTGTGGTGGAGAAGATTGTGGAATCTGGCTAAGGTGGCATCGAGGAAAGTAGTGCACCAATCTGCTGGCAGTGTGGGTTGAAAATCTTACTGGCAGATTTAGGGGGCTGGTGGAGGAGACAGAAATAGATAATTGGAGACACAGGCAGAGACGAAGGGAGAGAGGTAGTGTAGATTTAGGGAGAATGTCTGTGTTGTTCCTCCTAGTCATGAGTACTTCTCAAGAAGAGGCAAGTGACAGGAAGAGACATATACTATGCCTTTTAATCAGTGAACTCATTGAAGCAACACTGATCTCCACACACTTTACACAGCAAAGTGGAGAAAGACAGAAAGCAGAGAAAGACCCCAAAAATCTAAAAGTGCTTCTTTTTAAATGCTGATTTATATTTACACATTAGCAGAGGAATGCTGTCGAGGCTCAGTAACAGAAACAGTGTATTTAAATATCTTATAATGCAGCTTCTTCAACTACATGTACTTTCTCGGAGTCTAAGCAGTTTGATGTATGAATAAATATGCACAAAATAAATGGTATGAATCAGCCTCATGTGATACAGGAGGATGTTTCTGTGAACAGAGTTAAGATGAGCAATAACTTCAAATTTAGCACTGACTAATAAAGGTTGTAGAATCTTTACATGAGCACATCAGTATATATAAAAAATTTTTGGCTAAATAATCATTATCAGTACTGATTATATTATTTCCACTTTACTTATGTAAGTTAGGACTTTTTTTAGTGTTATTTCTATCTTCAGTAATTTGCTTTTCTAGCCAAGATTTGCCAATTGGATGCATAAAAAGGCATAAGATGAGCTGTCAGCGGATGTGGGTTGGCATGGAGATCACATGTTATCAGCTCATCTTCTGGGACGGTTGCTGTACACAGATTTTGTGGCGTACATGAAATAACACTATGCTCAGTTTTGGGGTGAATCCCTCTGCGCTCTTTGTTTCTGACACGAGCTTCACAGAGAGACTGTGAGACTGTAACAAACTGCAACAGTTAATCCTTTTCTGTAAGACTTTTCTTGGCTGCATCACGCTGTCTCCATGATCTCCCCTCAGAAGTCTTGTGTGTGTGTTTGTACCTGTTTAGACATCTTTGTGAGAACCAGAAATTGGCGTGCTACTATACTTGTGAGGACCAACAGTCACTTGTGAGGACACACATGCTGGTCCTCATAAGTTTAATGAGACTCAAAATGTGGTTTTAATCTCAGGGTTACAATTGGGTTATGGCTAGGTTTATGGTAAGGGTTAGGCATTCATTTTTGATGGTTAGGGTTAGAGTGAGCAGCTAGGGGAAGCATTATGTAATTATAATGTAACGAGAACGTGTTTGTGTGTTTTATGTGTCTTTGTAGTTGTAGTTTCTCTATACAGCAATATGAATACAATAAAGATAAAAATGCTCACTTTCCTAGCACAGTTTATACCACATGGTATTAATGTTGTGCTATTTGATTTTACAAGCAAAAATGGAAACTATCTCCTTTTAATTAGATCCAAATAAAATGAAATTGTTTTCATATTAGATTTAGCTTCAGCGCAATCACAACTTGCATTACATTACGATGAATTTTAAAAAGACATTGGAGTGATGTAACTGTGGTTTGTTTTGATAGCATACATACAAAATGCACACATACAGAGGACATGGGTTCAGAATTTAATCCTCTTGCAGTTATGTTTCATTAAACATGCCTTTCCTGTTGCAACCTCTCTCGGAGACTGAGTTGCAGAAGTAATGAAAATAGTATTGACAACGTATGCTTGTTCACACCTGGCATTAGAATATATCTCTACATGCATTCAAGTGCTAACGATTCACCCATTTTCTTCCACTTATCTAATTCCGGGGGCTGGAGTCTATCACAGCTACCACAGGATGTGATCCTGGGTACACCATGGATAGGTCTCCAGTCTGTCACAGGGCTAACACAGAGAGACAGACAGCCATTCACACTAAATATTCACACCAAATCCCATTAAATGAATGTCTTTGGACTGTGGGATAAACTCCACACAGGAAATCCCCCAGCCAGAAACGTAGATTCAAACCCAGGACTTTCTTGCTGTGAGGCACTGGTGCTGACCACTTGTTGCTTGTGGCGAAGAATGAGTTCAACTTTTGATGAAATCAGATTTTCCCTCCAATGTGAAATGTTTACTCTTTTTTACATGTATTTGCAATCTCAAATGCCACAATCCTGCACACGTGCAGTTTTGCAAACTCATATCTGCTGAAGCCACATCGCTCAGTATACTAATGTACTGTCAGTCTGGAATCCACACCATACACTTAATTTGAGGCCTGCACCCAAACCTGGGATTCAACAGAAAGGCTGTATACTAACTTTAAAGTGTTTAGTTTTAAGTTGCAAATTTGACAAGCAGCCTTGAAAAATGAAGGCTGCGACAGAAATGGCTACTAGTACCTGCAGGCACCCAGCCCGATGCAGTACTATGCCGATACGCGTTGTTGTTTTCACTACTGGGAGCTCTGTAGGTTCAGGAAACATTTGCATACAAATTGCTAAAAGAAATGCACCCACATGAGGCTTTGACCGCTCCTTAATATGGTCTGAGATTCTGCAGGTAAACATCAGGTTTCTGTCTGCTGATGGCGTGACTGTGGTTAATGTTTGGTACGTGGTTACAAGTGGACACAAAGGACTTGTAGTTTGGTAAAGTTTTTGGAATTAGGATAACTATTTCACTGTGTTTAGAGCATCTCCACTGCTAAAAATAAGCATGTGGTAAAGGTCAGGGAACTCTTAACCTACATTCACTTATAGCTGAAATGGGAAACAAATAGTTGTGTTAAAAACTGGGCATTCTTGATCCATCCATCCAACCTCACAGGGGTTATTTTAATGTAGATTAGATTAGATAGAACTTTATTAATCCCTCGGGTGGGTTCCTCTGGGAAATTCGATTTCCAAAAAAGCACAGCACCGACAGAAGTTACAGAGTTACAGAATATTATATATATATATACACACACACACACACATATATATAAATACAGAGACAATATAAATAAAATATACGAAGGGGATAAATAGAATAAATAGGAATAAAAAAAATAAAAATACAAGTGAATTGCACATTTCAAGTATTGAGTCTATTGCACTGTTGACTATTTACAAAAGTATGTAATAAGCTTATCTAAAAAAAAAAAAAAAAGCAAATGAAAAAGATTTGTTTTTATTTTCCTTCTTTCTTCAATAATAACTTCTGAGAGATTTGTCAGTTTGCGTGCCGTCATGCTATTTTGGTCACTTGCTGAAACGACTAATAGAGCTGTTTGTGTTTACAGTGACTGTTTTTCTCTTGCAAAGAATGAAAGAAGACAGGTTGAGGAAGACCAAATTCGCAGAGGCCTTGATTTATACAGAGGCTTAGATTCTCAACCCAGCAGAGACCAGGTGCCCCAAATCAGTAGAAGTTGCTTGTGCTGTGACAGAGACGTGACCTGCAAATACTGTTGGTTGTTTTGCTGGAGTGCTGTAGGCATCAAGGTTTTCTAACAGCTCACTGAACAGGAAGGTATCCTGGGTTGGGACATGTTTGTTGCAGGACCTCTGATTAACATTTTAGGTTGACCACTGCTGTGAGAAACGGGCACAAAACCCACTGTGTGGAACAACAAATGGTGAAGTGGTGATTGCTTTATGTTAGTGGCTATGAAGAGCAGGGCAGGTATTTGTTGGGACTGCTTTCCCAACCCACAGTGGCCTTGTGTGTCTCCGCAAGGCACTCAGGATGAGTTAGGCAGAAGGCTATTTGTGGTTTGTTCTCCTGTCCAGAATGGAGGCTTTAGAGAGGGAGCACTCTCACATCAATAGTAAACATGGTGTTCCCTGACTTTCCCTCTATTATTGAACAGGACACAAAATTAAATCTTTAAGTGGAGGCTTGATAGCTGGCGGGATGTTTGGATGGCTACATGGATGGATGCATGGATGGATGAATGGGTGGATGGAAATTGTCCAAGATACAAGATTTGTGCACCCCACCTAGTCGAAGAGAGGCGAACAGGATATTATAAGAAGAGATATCAGCAGTCTAGCCAGGAACAGATGGTGAGACAGAGCTACGCACAGACAGGATCTTCCTGCCAATACAGTACTGACAGGGAACAGTGTCAGTGTGCACATGCAAAGACACATATAAACACAGTCTTTGACTTGTCAAAGTCTCGATGAGGGAGCATCAATGAAGTCAAAGGCTGAATCGCTGTCACTGTCAAACCCCCAAGCCTTTCATTTCCTCTCTCCTCTTTGTTCAGTTTCCTCTGCTTTTCAGTTTTCTGATTGCTCCGTGCCTCTTCGTCTTCCTGTAACTCATTATCCATCCTGAAGAACGTGTTAGGATAATTTGTTAATGCTAACAAACACTGACACTTGCTTGATAAACTTTGCCTTCATTTTATCAGCTCTTGGTGTTCAGTTCCCAGCAAAAATCGTTTATGTTGGGCTGGTAAATTATTCATTTCAGGTATTAGAGAGGCAATATAATTAAATAAGCTAATGCAAAGAAGCTCTCAGGGACTATAAAATATAACATGACTGTGTAGTTCTCCCTTAATTAGATTTATAATTCCTCTGATGCACATCAGACATGCGAGTGTTATCCTGGGGTAAATCTGGCGCCAGCTGGTGTGTATGTAGCATGTGGAGCCCTGGGAGTCCTGGGAGCTTGTTGTCGTCAGGTGGTGTGTCCCGAGAGAGCTGCTGCAGCCCACCTTAACAGACACACACTGACCACAACCCTGGGTGTAGCACTCTCCCACAGATGGCTCTGTTTTTCATTTCTTCCAAACACTGACCATGTTCTTCTAAGACTAAGAATGTAATTATTTTTAAAGTTTTTCAGGGAAAGTGTGCGTTATATGGTTGACAAGTATTGCTCAGATGAAACATCAACATTTTCCCTTCATGCAGCTGACTGGGCTGTCAAGCTGTTCTGGGAACTTTTTTGTCGAATAGAGTCTTATTTATTCCCCAGCATTGGAATCTTTTGAAAACAGGGTGAAATACAATCCATTAAAATGCTGAAGCATGTTTGATTAACAGTATTATCATTAACAGGAAACTGAGTGGAGCCATTATATGCATTTACACAGTATCACTCTCTATTCTTTCTTATTAGATCTGATGTCAAGCTAGTTTTAATGGGTTAATACTTTTTACTCAATGTTTTGCCTAGGATACTAAAAAAGTGATGAGCTGCAACTATCAGTCAAAAGGAAGTCATTGCATCCTTTTTTTTAAACAAACAAAACACAACAACAAATGATTTGTGATTTAGATTCATTCTCAGGAATTTTGGTTTTCACCAAACTACAATCCCAATGGTGAAGACATTCAATTTAGATTTTCTAGTAAACGGAGAAAAATCATATTTGATTAACTGGAATCGGGGAATAATTGATTATTGTAGCTAGCTTTGCTGCGTGGCTTTAGGGAGTTTAATACTGGCCTGTTGTGGGCTCTTGTGAGCTGACTCAGTGAGCTCCAGTTGGGAATAGTGCCAATTAACAACATCTGCATGGTTGAGAACAGTGCTAAGTGGTGCACGAGTGTCACCTTATCTTAAAAATTGACCAGTTTTCTATTCTTGTGTTATTTTCACACTAGTTTTAATTAAAACGGTCAGTATACAGAAAAGGATTTTCTGCACACACTCATACCAGCAACATTGCCACTGTGCTCAGAAACTAGTCTTTCTAAGGTCTACTGCAGTCTGTAAATGTTGACTTACCAATGTGGAAAAAGTCTCACAGTTTCACAGCGCATTGATGTGTCCAAAGACAGAAGACACATCTCAATCCTAATCCTAAAATGAAAACTCACTGTCTTGTTTGGAGTGTACTCGCACAACCCTACACCAAACATGCACTGCAGGTGGTGCTCCTGCAAAGAAACACAGTCCACGGCACATCTGCTGAGTGAACAGGCCTTATGTGGGCTGTCTGTTTACTATGTAGTGCAGGCAGTGTTAGTTTTGTTGCTTTATAAGAAACTTCAGTGATAAAAATGATTAAAATAGCTCCCAATAAATTTCCAGCAGTCAGGTATCTTTAATTAGCTTGTAGTTGGCACTTTAATAAAACTGTCATTTTACTGTCCCCTCTTTTATAATTCTGGGACGGAGCCTACCAGCTGAAGTGGATGAATACCGTAACAAAACAAAAAAAAAACCTCCCTTCCCTGTTTATTCAAACAGAAGCACAGTCTCTGACCTGACAATTCACACCCAGTGTAGTGAAGGTCTTATTTTGGAGAGCTTTTTCCCCCCTGTCAACCTCCAGCTGCCAGTTTCACTCTGCTCGGCTTGGATGATGTTCGTGGTCATTGAGCTGCCGCCGTGTTGAGCAGCAGCTGAAGATATGCAGGAGCATCTTCTCCTGAGGCAGCGAGGCCACGGAGGTGACTCAGCTTCGCTCCTGAAGAACAAACTATACATGCTGTTGCACATACAGTGACTTATTTTAAGAAATTTCTGAACAGTTTAGTTTGAGATGTACTCATACCACTGTTTTATTGTTGTTGTTTTTTTCATTTTCTCTGATTTTTTTCCTCCCTGATTTTACATCATGTTACTTTTTCCCCTTTGATGTACTTTGTGTAAATACAGCATGTTACTGTTAGCTACAAGTATGCATTCTGTCCACCCGTTACTGATCAGTAGTCAACTCACTCTCTGTAAAATTGAAAGTATAAATGCAAAAATAAAATTTAAAGTGCTTTTAAAAGCTTGGCAAGACCCGCACATCCTCGCAATACAAGTCGGCCATATTTTCCATTACAACTAGACGCCCACCACCTGCACTGATGCCTCTGCCACTGATGATTGTAATTGCCATATTCTTGTTATCAAATATCTATACAGTGTCCTCTCTCCAGGGAAATGAGATGGAGAAATATGAGTATGCGTGTTTGTTTTCAGGTTAGAATAATGGAGGGCCTCATCACTTTGTAAATGAGTGTTTGCTCATGCATATGCGTCTGTGTTTGCAGCAGTGTGTCACAACATCCACATTAATTTTTGTGTCAATGCCAAGCTGAGGTTCTCTTGCTCCTCTGCGCATCCTTCAACTTCCCTCTCTTCTGCTTTTAAGGAGTCGTTTTTATTTCCTTGTGTGTCTAAAACCATCATACATTTAAAATGATTAAATTATGGGGATGGAAAGAAGCCAAGAATGGAGAGGGAAGGACAGGAGGAGGATGGAGCGCAACAATGGCACTCTGCTGAGGACTTTGGAGAGACAAGAGTTGGCAAAGTCGATATAATTTTAAGAGTAGGAAAAGATCCACTGAAGCAGTTTATTTATCTATTCATCTAGTGTAAGAAGCTATAAAAGGCAACAAAAGAAGAACGTGTAGTTTCACTAATTTGGATAATAACAAATGAAAAGCCATCTGTGAAGCTGCTTTTTCTTCCTCTTTTGGCTGGTCCCTGCAGGAGTTGCAGTGGATTATGTGCCTCCATCTCACCCTATATCTAGCATCCTCTACTATCCCCCTTTCCTCTTCCTTTGTTTTGAGGTAATAGACTAAAGACAAAATTGCTGCTAACCCTTGCCCTAACCAATTCGATGGGGAAATTTTATTGATGATCCACATATTTGATTTGGCAAGGAGTTTATGCCAGAATCTGTTCCTAAAGCAACTCTCCCATGTATCTAGGCTTGGGGATTGCACTAGGAGTAGAGTGACTTGATTAAAAACACTGTGTGAAACTAGTACCACATATTGTTCATTAGTAACAGAGGAATACAGCAAGAAACGTTTCTTTTCGATACTGTAACCAGGCCCACAGGTGGCAGGTTGGGATTTAGTCACTCAACAGTCACTGCTACATTTTTCACTGACTTTAAATATAAAATATTTTTTTAATTCCTTTCCAGATGAATGAATGACTGACTGAAGCCTTTATTTGTCACTTGCATTTGCCTGCAGCGAAATTGACCTTTTCAACTAAATGGATAGAATTATACCCAAGTAGAAGAGAACAGTACATGAAAGTGAATAATGATAAAGTCACAGTCCATAACTCTGCTACTGGTATCCCCACAATGTAGATAATTTCTACTAAATTATTAAAGATTTGTCTTCGTCCTTATGTAGAAATTCAACTATATGCTGATGATACACTGATTTATCTCCACTGCTTCCAAAGGCTGAGACATATTACAATATGATCAGATGACTCATCTCTCAAGTCAAATGTTACCAAAGCTACCAATAGTCTAATTACTTTATTGAAGTATCTCGATTTCTGGATTCTGGATCTAATCATTGCTTTATACCTTATGGTACAGCATAGGGTATTAGATCTACCAAAAAAGGATTGTTTCTGTTTTGAAGAAGTGCTTACAGTCAATGAGCTTTTTCTGGAACAGCATCTAAATAATAGATTTTACTGCCAGTTCATATCAGAGAAATCAATACTTACCCTTCCTCCACCGATCAGTTGAAGCTGATATGTGAACATTAGAATACTATCAGCTGACTGACCTTTTCTTCTTCCTTTTGTTTTGTCCTGCATTGATTTCTGCTTTGGAAATGCACTTACATTGTTTGGTGGGGGTGCTCATTTGGGTTTGGCCAATATCTATCATGTGTAGACGTATGTGATGTCTATGATCATTTATCCATCCATC
The DNA here is from genome assembly GCF_057382095.1 of Aulonocara sp. 'chitande type north' Nkhata Bay. NCBI lineage: Eukaryota > Metazoa > Chordata > Actinopteri > Cichliformes > Cichlidae > Aulonocara > Aulonocara sp. 'chitande type north' Nkhata Bay. The sequence continues at coordinate 22,188,651 of NC_141344.1, read as the reverse complement.
CATCTTTTGCCATTCATTCAGGTCCACAGAGACACTCAGAATTCCCTCTCCACACCTACCACCTTCAGCTCTTCTGGGGGACACCAAGGTTTTCCCGAGCCTGTTGAGAGACATGGTCTCGTCAATATATCCTGGGTCTGCCCTGGGGCCTCCTCCTGGGTGGACATATCCAAAACACCCCACCCAGGAGATGCCCATGAGGCATCCTAGTCAGATGCCCAAACCACTTTAACTGACTGTTTGGCAGCTCTATCATGAGCTGAGGTCCTCACCCTATCTCTAAAGCTGAACCTAGACAAAATTCAGAGGACTGATAAATTAATTTACTTTAATGTTCGGTTGGTGTTGTAAGAACTGGCCAGGGACATTTGGCACTACCTCTTTTGATCAATGAGCACGGTCCCTGTCAAATAAACAAATAAATTAAAAAAGTAGTGCAGTGAGATGATGCTATCATTTGGCGCTGATAATGCTGAAAATTGGAGATGATTTGCAGGCAAAATATTCAGTATTTCAGTGTGACATTCTGGACTTGTTGCTAAAGTTCACCTGGAGCTGATAATAATTTTTATTACATTTACATTTGGTCATTAAGGATAATTTTAAAACGTGAAAGTGGTCATAGCGTCAGAGTTATCTAGTGAGGGATGTCAGCATCTGCACCAAATGTCAAGGACTGTCCTCGGAGAGCTGCCAAAGTCTTTCACTCAAAACCACAAAAATCATGTTTTGAGGAAATGTTTGGGTTTCATAAAATGAACTAGTGAGATTCATTGATTGAAGACACTGAATGTTGTTAAGAAAAAAGAATTAAAGAAAAATAAACATCATCCATTCGACCCGAGTATTAGAGAAGAAATGAGAAGAACACGAATTCATGGTGAAGTGAAGTGAAATGGACATAAAAACACAAGTTCTGAGATTTCTTGTCGAGTTTCCTGGTTGTTTACTTGGTTGAGTTGCAGGAGAGAAGACAACACACCTCAGTACTGGGATAGCAGTGTTCATTTATAAAGAAATTCTTTGAAAAGTTTTCAAGGAACTACCGCAAAAGAACGTAGCTTGTTTCCAAGATGGTTAAAAAGGGAAATTAAAAAGATTAAAGGTGCAGCTGAGGTTTTGTGTGAAGTGAAGCTGTGTTAGATCTCACCAGACCCCTAACATGGTTAATAAAAAAAGAACAACCCAAAAAACAAAGTAGCAAACTGCTTATCCAAACTAAAATAAACCTTCATGTGGCTGTCTAACTCTTTGTATCTCACTATCTGTATGTGTGCTGGAAGATTTGTTGTATCTTCTCCTTGTGAAGCTGTCCTAGATTCCTGTGGCGCTGTGGCCCAGACTCATGAAACAGCGGTGTGCTGCACGGATCACAGGAGCACATGCTGGACATACGCAGGCAGAGATAAATACTGCAAGGGGGGAAAAATTAAATAAACAAAAACAAAGAAGACAATGTGACAGAGATGTGTGCGCACAGGCTTGTGTTGGGCTTTGGTATATGTTAGAAATGGATAGGAGGGGATAAAGAAGATAAACAAAGATGGACAAAAGGTAAAGAGGAAAAATGAGCTGGTATTTGTTTTCTGTACCTTCTTTCCTTCTCATGTACAGCTGGTAGATGGATGCAGCAGCCATGTGGCAGGGTTATGTATTTTTTAAGGCTTTAGGCAGAGCGAAAGCAAAAAACAGGAATCTGTGAATGCTGGTGGGCTTTGAAACAAAAGGAGAGTTTGTCTTTCAGATGGGCTCATCTGGCCCTCAGTAATCAGCTCTTTATTCTGTCCTCTACAACCTGAGACAGTTTACAACTTGTTACATCATCCATCCACAAGCTTTGTTTCACTTGGGTTTAATGTTCATATATCATATCGTTTGATATGTTTGCTCTCAGCATGCTGTACATTAGCAGACTGAAAGAAAAATGTATTTTTTCCATATTTTAATGTAAAAATTCAGGTTTTTCCTCCTTCTCTATCGTGGATAGAGATATTGCCCAAAAACTGCCATATTTAGTAGTTTTTCATTTGGCTTTAAGAGGATAGACAGTATTGGATAGGTGGGCAATAGCTGTTTATTCCAAAGATGTTTCTGCTAAGTATTAGCAAAAAAGGCACTAATAAACAGTGCCTTTCATAAGTTTAAAAACAGGCTTGAATTCAAAAGGAATTAAACTAAAATTGAAGAATTTTCCATGTATTAAAATGTTTTTTCTATCAGACAACATTTAATTTTACTTTGGTCCAAGTTATTCTGACTTGGTGTTTAATGTGTGTTGTTGGTGATTTTTGCCTCCATCTACAACACACACACACATACACTGTATGAACAAGCACTGAACCACCTACTCATTTTACAGACAGGAGCTCCTTGTCCTTGGAAACCCATGCCATGAAGTTCCTGGCCCACATCTTTTGTGCTGATGTTAATGCTAGAAGAGGTCTGGAACTCTGCAGTTAGACTCAGCAGAGTATTTGTGACAATTCCCTCACTCAGTTGTGTAACTTTATCTGGGCTGCTACTCTGTGGCTGAGTTGCTGTGTTTCTTAAACACTTTCAGTTTGCAGTAATACCAATTACAGCTTATCTTGGAATATAGGGGAAGGAATACATTTCACAAACTGGCTTGCTGCAACAGCTTGAAGTCACTGAGCTCTAGAACAACCAATTAATATGCACGTGTTTGTAAAGGCAGACTTTGTGGCTAGGTGCTTGACTTTATTCACCTGTGGCAATGAGACCGAAAACACCTGAATTCAATACACAGCCTGTACAACAATACATAGAGTGAACATTAATGAATCATTAATGATTTAATGATTTTCTGGATTTGTTGGGTTTACCTGTAGATTTACAGAGCAGCCTGAAACAAATTAATGACACAAACAAGGAAAACACATTTTAAAGGCAGAGCAGTGTGAGGAAATATGGATCTCCGCTTTACTTTTGTAGTACATTTCATTTTAATCAGTTTTTCACTCTGATTTTATCCCGTTAGTTAAATCATTTATTAAACTATCCCTGTGTTTCTCTGAGTTTTTTGGTAGCCTAGTTTTGGCTTTAGCGAGTAGGCATCCAACTTAGGATCTGTCAGACATTTTAAACTTTAGAAGATTATTTGTTCACAGTACTTCTAGGTCATCATACATATTTCCTTCGCTTGAATCAGCTTGTCTCTCCATCCCGCTGTCGCTTCTCTTTACTCGCTCTCTTTTTATTTCTCACTATCTCTCCCGGCACTTTGGTGAGTCACCTTGCATGTCTGAGTAATTATACACATCCCCTGGCGTACGCATGCACAACAATGCAGTCACAAACAGACTTGGTACACATCATGCATTTTTTTCATATATTATATGTTTTGGGGGGGGGGGGGGGGGGGGATCTGCAAAACTACAATGGATAAACATTTCTAATTGTAAGCAGTGGACTGTTAAGTGAAGAGGGATCACCTTAGATCAGCCTGCAAAACAGCCTTGTGTCAAACAGATGGGATGTGTTATTTCAGGTATAGTTAGACAATAAAATATGAGTCAGAGAGGTTTGAGTAATACATACGTGGACACCTTGGATGCTTATTAGATGTCCAAACGCTGAGCTGCAGACTATAGTGCAACGAGAAAGAATTATATTAATACTGAAAGTAATGACAGTGAGTCATTTCATCTTCTGTTTTGATCTGAAGGTTTAAAAAAAAAAAGAAGAAAAATGACCGGTCACGTTCCAAAGTAATCTGCCAGAAATGGGTTTACTTTGAAGGCTGAACAAGAAGAAAATGATCCAATTTTTCACAACACACGTTTCTGAAAATTAAACTTCCGTCTGGCTAACAATGAGATGTGTTTGGAGCTTAAACTGGGAGATAGTTTCAGCTGTGACTGGTTTTCTCTCATCAACTATTGGGCTATCACAAGGGTCACCCCAGTGAGTACCTCCTCACGTTTGATTTGGCAGAGCTTTCAAACAGTATCTTCCTGATGCAACCCCAAAGAGAGTTGCACCTTGTCCTCAAACCAGGGAGCCACTAGACTACTTCGTCACTTCATCTACAATGTGTGTGAGAAACTTACCTTTTGAACTGAGAGAAAGCAGTAGTCTGAGAAATAAAAATAGTCCTGTGCCCTTTACACTGATCAGCATTCAGATTAGGACCACCGGCAGGTGAAGTCAATAACACTGATTGTGTCTTCATCGTGGGACCTGTCAGTGGGTGGGATATATCAGGGAGCAGGAAAATGGCTGAGCGAGTTCAATAAAGGCCCAATTGTGATTGCCAAACAAATTGATCAGAGCATCTCCGTATTTATTGCTGGTTCTGATAGAAAGGTGTCAGCGTACAGAGTGCATATCTGCAAACTAGTCAGCATATTCCCTGATGGCTGTGGCCTCTTTAAGCACGATAATGCACCCTGCCACATATCACAAATGTTTCAGGAATGGTTTGAGGAGCACAACAGGAAGTTTGAAGCCTTGACCTGGCCTCCAAATTTCCCTGATCTCAATCCAATCAAGCATCTGTGGGATGTGCTGGACAGGCAAGTCTGACCCATTGATGCCCCACCTCCCAACTTACAGGATTTAAAGGATATGTTGCTAACACGTTGACGCCAAATCACAGCACACCTTAAGGTGTCTAGTGGAGTCCTCGCCTCGATGGGTCGGGGCTGTTTTGGCAGCAAAATGAGGACCAATTGAAATTTAGGCTGATTAGGCCATAATGTTATGTCTGATTGGTGTATAGGGTCCTATATAATGAATATAAGGTTGTTATGTGCGAATAATCCTTGACTTTAATCCTCACTGACACACCCACAAGTAAAAGAACATAGAAAATCATAGCCGTTCATCTTCATCTTCATGTGCTTAATGGCAAAGGTGCATTAGGTTACCTCTATTATGCCCCCTGGCCATTGCAAAGTAAAGCTCAGTGAGAAGAGCTGGACTTCTCTTATGAATTAGATATGACATTAGAGAGTATGTTAAATTAATCATGACAAAGGATTCCAGCTTGATTCACATATTAAAGCACTCTACCTTTAATAATGACTAATTATTAACAGGGTGGTACAGGGCCATGATTTTACAGAGGCAAATCCTGATAAGCCAGTGCAGAAATGTCTCTTCCACCTCAAGCAACTTTGAGGTAGAAAATTCATCTTATTCCTCTCTGTCCTGTATTGTTTTTTTCTGGATCATATTGGCATAAATTAAGCTTTGTATTAAGCAACAAAACAAAGAGAGCATGATTCAGTAAAGAAAATAGTACACAGCTTCAAAGGAAACAATGCACAGCTACTTAACTGCCCCACTAGAAAACAGAATAGCTTTGGAAATCAAGTGGAAGTAGAAATCTACTGCCTAACAAAGAACCACTAATAACAAGACACATATAATATTTTGCAATAACACAAAAAAACTGATGGGGTCAGGATGGCTAGAAAAGGAGGAATGAGAGTCTTGCTTCAGCATTGGCATGTCCGCTGGGCTCTCTGTATAGCCAGATATCTTTTGGGTAACCAATTGCCTGCAAACCCTTCCAGACAATGAGCCAATCACCACCCCGGTTAATCAGGCTGCTGCCAGCACGCGCTGGATGCAGGGCGTGCTGGCAGTAATTCTCATTTTTGTATAAAATCCCTTCAGCAATCCTTTTACTTTCTGACATTATGTGTGGTAAAATATTTTGCACAAAAAGTATCGCAAATGAATGAAAATTGTTTTCTGTTTCATTTTGGAGTTTGTTGATCTTTGAGGCCAAAGTCCAAAATACAAACATCCAACCACAGCTTTACAGTGTTGTTGTAAAAATGTTTAGCGAGTTCTATGATGCTTTTTTGTAAATTCATAATTTGGGAAGTGCTTTAACTTCTTTTTTTTTAAAGTCAAGTACGGATAAATTTAGCATTTTTCTCTGAGACAAAAAGAAATAAAGCTTGCGGAGCATGAGTGGGCATTCCTCAGCTGCTAAACATGATTGGGTTAGGCTTAAGGGCCAACCACATCTAAATCTTTTGTTTTGTTTTTAATTTTCTTTTCTTTTTATAACGTTTTTAAAAAATTGGCATGCCAGAGATATTAGTTTCAAGAAACTCCAAAAAATGAATCAACACCTGTGCCTCAGGGTACAACTGTGTTCACCAGTTCTCGTACGAAGCTGAAAGGAATGATTTATAAGGGGTGTTTTTACACCTGTGGTTCATTTAATATGGTCTGATCAGATAATGAGTTGGTTTCCTCACAAAGGAAACTTTAAATAAACTCCAAGCAAACCAAAATGTGTTACCAGAAACCACACGAGAAATTCAGTCTTCTTGTGTCTGGTGCAGAACCAACAAAAGTAAATACAGGACGATTATGCTTTAGATGGTTCTTGAGTTTTTCTTGCGTGGTGGCCATTAGAAACCAAAAAAAAAAAATCACAACCCACACCCCACAATTGTAATAAATCACATGGAATAAAAAAGCGTCCAAGTTGAGTTCAGTTAGCAAAAGATCAGCAGGATAGCACATGTCTGCACATGGCGCAAACTTGCTTTTTGTTCTGTTCTTTGAAAATAATATTCAAATTAGTTTTCATCAGTAGTAGTGACCCCACAATTTGGCTTGGATTTCATCAGGTGAGTGTTTTGTCAGGTGTTGCTAACACCATAACAGACATTGACAGGAGTGCTACCTTCATGTTGACTAACAACATAAAAACCAGTCACAGCTGATCCAGTCTAACAAGCCTGCTCATTCTTTGTTTGAGGGTGTGCCAAACAAGGTATTATAGACAGTTCAGGAGCCGTGAATACGTCCCTTCGAGGTGAACTTTAGTCTGGGAACTTTGCAGACTTTTGAAAAAAGCTAAATAAGAGGGTAAAAGAAATAGGAAAAAAACCCAAAAGCAAAATATGGTCACTTGAAAACACACTGGACAATTCAATCAATGCAATCACAGTATAATCACAGGTCTCTCGCACTCATGAACACATTCACCCTCGCATTCACAGCTTTGTTTTGCCGTTTCATTTCTCCAGGTAACCTAGAGACAGATCTGCAGGTGGGTAAAAGGAGTAAGTGAAATCAAATCACTTACTTTAAAAAGGTAAAATTCTCATTATGCACGGCTGAAGTTTAACATTCATCTGCTTCTGTTGTGCCTTAGCGAATGTGTTAAGTGTGCCAAATGTGGCGTTTCTTCAAAACAGTGGAGCAGACATGTGCAGTAGCTGTAGAAATGGATTCATGCAGACACAGGTGGGTACGATTTCTAGATTAAATAGAATCAGGCGGCCTTGGTGGTTGGCAGGTGGGTAATTGATGTGTACGTGACGACTGCTGAAGTGGTCGATTCGGAGCAAACATGATAGATGATAGCACGCAGAGGAAGCCCTCACAAACAAGAAAGGCGCATGAAAACTCCTCACAGGTGACAGCACTAACCGCAGAGGCACCGTTCAGCTGTAACACTGATTAATCATGAAAATGAATGAGCTGTATTCGAATAATCAGCTGTATTGTGTGCACAAAATGTGAGTGGGCACTTCATTGCACTTTAGTGCTACAAAGCCAAGGATGCACAAAGTTTGTGTGTATTAGTAGAGTGGAGGGTGTTCATCACAGAAAGTAATATTTATCAACAGCATAGGAAGTTCATTACTCAAAAGTAGTTACTGGCTTAAAAAAGTAGTGTTAATTTGACAGCAAAAGCAGGAGCAGATAAATTTTCGATGGTCGATTGGACAAATTACTTCCCGTCGCCTTAATTAATTAGAGGTAAGCAATCTGGTTACCATTTTCCCCCAAAATGCAGGATTCAATTAATTGGTAAAGCATTTGGAAATGAAAACAAGTGCTCCTGTGACTGATTCACAGGTCTGGTTAAAAAAAAATTTCAAAATGAAAGTTTCATTATAGACTAGTACTCGTAAAGGTTACTTTATTAAAACAATGCTATGGCAAAATCAGCCCAATGAAAAATGTAAAAGAAAATTTTTTAACTTAACAAAATTTGTTTTCCAATGAAAAGCTTCGCTTTTTTTGCCTCTTATTTTCAAATATCTATTCCCAAATGAATGCTAGAAACCACAAAATTACACTGTGAAAAGGCTTAATTGACTAGATTTTCTCAACGGGTTTTGTTGATTAAAATCTGCCAGCAACAGTCATCATTTCAGTCATCAAAAACCACAATCGTGGTAATAATGAAGAAACAAAAATCAGACACTTAATTTTGCAAAGTTTTCTAAGAATTTCAACTGCCAAATCTGACTATGTTATCAATCACCCCACTGCAGCTATGCTATTTACACTTAGTTTATCCTACTGCAAGATTACAGCATGAAAAGTACAGACAGTGGCTGCAGTGGGCACTTTTCATAGTTTTTTCTGGAGACATTTCTGGAGACAGGCAGTAGCTGCCTATGGACCTAATCAAGCAGCGAGTGAATGCCAAAGTAACAAGTGAGTGAAAAAGAAACTCATCAGCAAGTAACAAAAACAGTCCAAAGCACAAAGCTCCCAAAAGGAACAGTCTTCTGTACCCCTTCAATCTCCTAATACAGAATTTTCCTCTTTAAAAGAAGATGGCACAGCTGGTGCACAGAGGCGTTAGTGCCAAAGGACACCTTAAACATATCTCTGTGACACCAGCAGCATTGCCGGCCTGTTCGGTGGGAATGCTAAAAAAAAGTATTAGGCATCGGATGTTAATCGTAACAGGCATATGAACCATTTGGTTCTGCTTTGCAAGTAAAACACTAAATAACACAAATTCCAGTGGGTTTTGTGAAAAGTCTCAGAGCAGAGCAGTGTAGATACAGCATAACAGTGCTGGTGTACTGTATTAGAAAGACTCTGTACAAATGCCTTCGGCCAAAACTACTTAAAATTCAAGGCCATCTGACATATCATAGCACTGAGGGCTGTAACACACAGCATCATCCAGTCTTTAAGAACTCGTGATCAAGCAAACACGATGTGTTTAATTTAATCCCTTATTTAGAGTGAAGGGGGGAAAAGAAAACAGCATTAAGTCAGAATTATGTCACCTAAACTGTTCAAGCCTCTTTAGGGATTAGACGAGATTAAATAACTCAATCCGAATCACACATTCATTCAGAGGGCATGTGTTAAGCAAAAAGAATCTAACATATGACTAAGAAAACCGAAGAAAGCCAGCTGGCTGGGAAAAAGATGGAAAGTGGGCAAGAAAAGGCAAGGGGGCATGAAAAATTCACCCTTGCAGAAATGAGATTTGCAAGAACCAAGACACCCTATCTGATGTCTTGTGTAGTCTGTGAAGTTTCCAAGACTGTTAACAGTTGCAGTACACCATCCTGTACTGTAAACACCTACTGATTTCTAAAAATACACCAGGTTGGCAGTAGGACGAAAGGCATATCTCATCCTGAACCTTCTCACATCTTTAAGGGGTTGTTTTTCAAAACACGGCACGACATTGATGAGCTTCAGTGGATATAATGAAACTTTTTGGGTATAAACTGAATGCCCGCATAGAAACCTGACTTTGCTTTCAAATGGGCTGAAGCAGAGTGGCGATACATCATACATCATCGGTTATGTATTACAATAGCAAGCGCCTTCCTTTACTCATGCCTTTATATAGGCCTTCAAACTACAAACCTTATAGTGCACCGCAGCACTGATAAGATGAAATTGCTTTCACTAGACTGCACCCATTTTCTTACAGTTCTGTAAAAAGAAACCAACTCTTTCCACCAGATCAACAAAATTGCTTTTGCAAACGCAGAGAAATGATTCGGCTGACCTGGCAGACATCCCATCCAATATCGACAAACATACAAAGTCTGTTGATGTTCCCTGCATTTGCAGTATTTTGTTAGCTAATTGAGTCTACAAATGTGCAACTGTTAAAGGAAAAACTTCATTTGACTACTTCCTTCTCAAATAATAAAGCGAATAATGAACCGTATGAGGTATTTGTCAGTTTGTTTGGTGCAGGTAATGCTGTTAACCATGCTTTGCTTTGGAAGTAGATCCAACTTAAAATCAAAATATGTAGAGAGCTGCTACACTCTGAAGGTGTGCCTGACAATGATGAATTAAAATCTATTAAAAAATTCTGTGGATAATCCGCGGTATTGTTTTATGTAACTCATAGCGGTAGCATCAGAAGAACATGTCTCTCATTCTTTGATCAATGAACTGTAATAAACTGGGCACATTTCTGTCCCTGTGAAGATAAATTCTTCTCATTTCAATGCACTGTAGACTTCAGCGAAGAACAAACTCTGAGGACAAACTTTAAAGTAGTAAGAATCAAATAAAATACCAGATTTTCCTCTGTGGTAGAGATTTTAATGGCTAAAGGCAAATTCTTTGGCTATACAGTACTGTCACTTAACCTGACTTAAACCTCGGAAGGTTATACTCGACTGTGAGTTTATCAGTTTTGTCCAGATTATGCCCACCTTTACAATATTTTTTCAGCTTTTATAACTTCTATTCACAGCTTAAACTCTACACTCACCAGCCACCAGCCCGTAGTATGGTTGCTGGTGCCAGATGGGCCGGTGTGAGTATTTCACAAACTGGTGATCTATTGGGATTTTCCCACACAAATATCTCTGTGGTTTACTGAGAATGGTTCAAAAAGAGAAGATGCCCAGTGAGTACAGTTCTCTGTAGATGTCAGAGGAGAATGACCAGACTACTTCAAGCTGAAAGGAAGGAAACTCTAAATGACTACTGGTTACAACCAAGATAAGCAGAAGAGTATTACTGAACACACAACACATCAAACCTTCAAAAAAAATGTGCTAGCGCCACTCCTATCACCTATGAACAGGAAACTGAGGCTATGAATCGCACAGGCTCACCATGATCACAGAATAGAAGATTTGATTATAGCCTCATTTGAGGAGTCTCAATTTCTCTGCAACATTGATAGTGTAAACATGATGAAGGCATGGATCCACACTGGTGCATCAGCAGTTCATTCTAATGGTGGTGGTGTAATGATGTGGCGATTATTTTCTTTGGGGTCTTTATTGTTTGATAGTGTGGCAATCAGAGTAATCATAATAAGTAATAATAATAAGTAATCATTTCTTTCTTTGTATTTTACATATCCTTGAGGTTGTCTTTTGTCCACAAGCTCATACACCTTCATCTATTTCACTGCAGTTTACGGAGCTGCTTTTGAACACATCACGGCAGCTTGTCTGTACTGCAAGGCACGTGTCAATTGTTCTATCAAGTTTGACCATTTTAGGCTTAAATGAATAAAACATCATATTTTCATGCTGGAAATGTTTAGCTTCAGTTTCATAGAATCTTGTGGCGCGTCAGCGAATGACGAGCCACCAGATAATACTCGTACACTTTGTTTTTTTAATTAAGTTTACGTTGCATTAAAGTTTCACAGTTAACATGGAAAAATGATTAAAAATTGAAACAGACAAGGGACTTTCATGGCTAAATGTTTTTGTCCTCATCTGGGTTCATCTATCACAAGCAACAAGACTTTCTCTTAAATGCATGCTGGCATGCCTCCAAGTGGCTTTTAACCAGAAAATCTTAGTGCAGGGGAATGCAATAGAAATGCTAAACCAATATGAAATGCCAATAGGTGAGCCGAGCATAGAAAAGGTTGTCTGTCTGTGGTCTGTTTTAAAAAATAACTCAGAGACATTTGCTACAGAAATAAGCTTTTTTTTGTTGAAGATTAAATATTGAAAGCCTCTTGAATTGAGTTGCAAACAGCGAGAAATGTTCTATTAGTCTTGAATTGCAGTTGGAAACCAGTTAAATTTTAAAGTCTGCCCCCCCTGCCCTAAATGCTGTTGCTTAACCATGTGCGTCAGGTTTTAGTTCCTGACAGGAAGAGATGAATGACCTGTTATTAACCTCATTACTGGACAAAACCGCGATTTTTCAATTTATTATTGCTGAACTATATTAAGTTGCTGCTTCCATGGAATACCAGTGAAGATATGTGCTTCATAAAAGAAGACTTACAGTGTAACACCATATTTCATGAAAATGGCAGTCTGCTAGGGACGTACCGATGCATTCACTGTATTAGTGCCTTGTTTATAAATGATGTTGATTCTTCTGCATTAATCTGCTAAAAGAACTACAACGAATGACTCACCCTTCAGCATCAATGATTACAAAACACTTGAATGATGCTATACTTGAAACTTAAAGGAACATTCCACCAGTTTTACCTGTGAAGATTTACTTGTCATGAAGAGGCGCACTCAGCATAGTGACTTAGAGCATAGATTGGTCAAGTGTGATGTCATTGGGTTTTTGACGCCTACGTCTTATAGATTTGCGTATTTAGAGCTTCAAACAAGAGACTAGATGTCAAGATAACCATTAGTGCCAAATGGACAGTCACTTGTACACCTTGCTGGTTGGACACCAATAGATTCAACATGGTGCTCCTCTGAGATTTTGGACCATGTTGACGTGATAACATTGCATAGATCTGGATTTCTCATTCATGGTTCATTCATCCCAAAGGTACAGTTTTAGTGATCCTGTTTAAACTGTAGGCTCCGTTTCGTGTTCTGACACCCAGTTTGGTCTGGTTCAAGGTTAAGTATGTATTGTAATGTGGCTGTTCTCCTCTGACCTCTGGCATCAACAAGGCATTTTCACGCAGAGAACTTTCTCTTTTCCAGACCATTCTCTGGAGATGGTTGTGTGGTAACATCCCAGTAGATCAGGAGTTTCTGAAATATTCAGACCTGCCCATCTGGCACCAACCACCATGCAACATCACTTTTTTCCCCCCCAAGTCTCATCCTCAGTTTGAACTTTAGCAGGTTGTCTACACGCCTGAATCCATTGAGTTGCTGCCATGTGGTTGGCTGATTAGATATTTGCAATAATGAGCAGTTGAACCTGGTAAAGTGACCAGTGACTGCATTTTGTTAGTGTGTTTAAATAAATGAGTAATAACACCTTAAACTAATGTGTCAATCAAAAACAGGAAACTGGTTCTGTACACTGAATTCAAAATCAGCATGTCTCTGTTGTTAAATTTAAACTGCGAACATATCATAACAATCTGAAATATTACTGTCATTGTTTGCACCTCCAGCGTTCACAAAGGTTAACAGTATTTGACTATAAATCCGTTAAGCATATCACAATGTAACAGTTAGCGTTCTGCGCTCACTTGCAATAGCTCTAAAAAAGAGAGATTATTTAAAAGTACATGAATACATTTGAGGGAGCTCATTTTGGGATGCAAAAAGGTTTCTGGTCTAGCTGCAAAAATGAAAGTGCACCGCTGGATTCTGTAGCATCTCTTTTAAGAAAATAAAAGTTTCTGACACTACATTTAACAACAATTGTAGGAGACAGCAGCCAGGATTTGCCTGTGTAGAGTTGTCACCTTTAATATTATGACCAGGAAATCAGCTTTAAGCTGCTTTATTGTTCATCCAGATGGCTGTATTGGGTTCGGGTGGCAAGCAGACAAACTGAATTATTTTAGTCCAAGTTGGTATTAGATTTATTTTTGTATTCGGTATCAGATATTTTCAGTGCTTGTGTCTGAGGTCATCTTTCAGTGAGGTGGCACTCTTTTCAAATAGGTTTAAAGTTGAACTAAAATCCCTGAATTTAATAGAATCTCTGTGAAGTTAAGGATCAATATCGCTGCATCTTGTCTAAAAAAAAACCTTCCACTTTATGTGACTTGAAAGTCATAAACCTTTGCTAGTATATTTTAGGTGAATAGCTGCCTTTCTATCACCAGTCTCAAAATTTACTGAGCATTCACTAGTATGCCATATGTAGGTGTAGGCAATAATAAAACACTGTGCAGGTGTGTGGGTCTAAGTGCCAAGTGGCACTGAAAATTCTGAGATTACACAACTTTGTATTTAGCTTTGGGAGTTTTGGCCTTATATCAGCAGAACATCTGTGATGGGAGTTAAACACACTCGATTTACATCTTCAGTGAATGCACCTAGCGCTTTCTCTTCATTTGTACTTGCCTTGAAAAACAGCATAAATGACACCTCATCTTGTGACATAAACCAACAGGGATTTCTGCATAAAAACACTTCCCAGAGGTTTGTGTGTCATTTTTGTCCCGGTAGCTTTTAATGATGTCGTTATCTAATAATAAGCATGTCCTGTCTCAGCAATAACGACACAGTGTCAGCAGAAAACAATGGTATGGTCCAGTTCTCCTCTTTGATTCTGACCTTGTGCTTTGCCATCTTTAATCAGGGCCATCTTTAAATGTGATCCTGATGTGATGGGTGATGAGGGCGTCCTGGCTGTGTGTTAATGGGTGCAAACTAGAGCGCAGTATGACAGTACAGCCCCTCCATGAGTAAGACTTCTTTTGTCAGACAGATGGGACACAGTCTGACTGATGACCTGACTGCTCCTGGGGCTTTTTGGACTCCGACCGACTCTTCACTACGTCCACAAACACACATACATCCACGTATGTCTTCATTGTTCCCTATAATGCTGTGTTCTGCACCGCTGTCTTCAGCTCAACTCTTTGCGTGTCATCGTCCAACCCAGGTGTGTGTATTTCTGCCCCTCTCTTTCATTTGTCTGTCTTCATAACTAAGTGTCACTGTAGATATATTTACACTTCCTTCCATCGTGAGCAGCAGAGGTCACTGAAAACACCAACAAGTGGAGATAAGAAGAGCAGTGACAGAGCCACCCAGAGAGGCCCTTCCAGAGTGAAAGTCTGACAATGGGGCTCAAGGAGGTGTGTCCATATGGACTTCCTTGTCAAAGCCACTCAGCTGTGCAGTCAATCATAGTGCTGTGGGGCAGGGTTAACACTGTTCTCAGGTCTAAGTGCCAGTAATGAAGTCATAAAACCCTCCACACAGGGCCTCTAAAGTGGCACTGCCAGAAACAGACTGGGCTGATAAGGCATCTGCTGTTTGCATAAGGTGGCTGAACCTCTGGACCTCAACATGTGACAGATAAAATGCTTTATGTGTTTCCATTAGTCACAGTAAATGTTATTTTTCTATATTAGCTCATCACAAAACTCTAAAAGCCTATATTTGCCAGTAAGACCCTAAGAGATGTATTTCATCTATTTCCAAATAGTTACCCCTTTGCATACTTTATCCACCACTGACGGATCGTTTCCTGACTAGTTTGGTCTTAATTATAAGAAATGTAAGGACTTTTAAATTTTAGATAACATTCATTGGTTATATAATTAATGGTTTCATGAATAGCTAATGAATACACTAGATATTTTCCTTCCTAGCGTGGGTGGGCCTCTGGAGCAAATGTTTCCAGTCAAGAAGAGGCAGATCAGGTGGTTCCGGCATCTAATTAGGATGCCTCGTGTCTGCCTCCCAGGTTTACTAGGAAAAGGTTTATAAGTATAAATCCAGAACCTGCTTGAGTGACCATCAGGAACACCTTGACATCCCCCAGGGAGAACTAGGACACACTGCTGGGGATAAGCATATCTGGAATATCCTGTTGCCTGCTCCCACCATGACGCATGGATAAGTGGAAGATAGATGGATGGATCAATCGATGGATCAAAGGACTGATGGATGCTGATGGGTCTCAGTGTTTTTATAAGTTATGAAATAATTAGGTTAAAGCACCGGGTAATCTAGTGGATTTCCAGAGTAGAGCAGTGTAGTTAATACAGTCTGCCTTTTAGTTCTGACATGAGAAATAATATCACACAGAGGATCTAAGGTTCCCATATGTCTATTGTGTATTTTAACTATGTCAGGTAAGACTGGATGAAGTCATTCAGTGATTTCAAAACAATTAAAATTGATCATAAAATACTATACTGGAGATTTTCTGTGGATGCATACTGAACATGAGAGTGTTACTGTGTAAAGCTCAAGCCTATAGACATAGAACCATTACATCTTTTTTCTCTTTTTCACTTCTTAAAAAATACATTAGTCAAATGTCTGCGACACTCACAGTATAGTCTTCCCAGATATTTGATATTAATGGTCGTATGTGATTAGACACATTTTCTTCTTCAGCTTTTGCTCCATTGACTATAATTTTCCTTCGTTTTTTTCTTGTTTCAGTTTTAAGTTGTTCTGACTTCTGAGTCATCCACTGATTTATGTCAAAGATGTTGATGGAACTTCAATTATTTGGAGAGATATATAGCTCAGTATGATCTGTGTAGTTATGGAAACTGATGCAGGTTCAGTATGCATTTATGGTTGCACAGGATTATACAAAAGTCTTGAGCCACTCCTCATTTCTTGATATAAGAAAAAGGCAAATATGTGCAGTGATGTAGTGAAACATGGAAGCATACATGGAAGCATACATTATTCCCTGGCTTTTAACGCTGTAGGAAAACTGACACCTTTCTGATTAATTTTATTGTATTTTTTAATAATTTTATTGTATGTTTAATTTTGCTAGTTGTTTTGATCTGTGTTGTTTAGCACTTTGGTCTGCCTGGTGTGTTTTTAAAGTGCTACACAAATAAACGATGATGATAATGATGATGAAATATCGTATATAACGCAAAAACAGAGTTTGTAATATTCTAACTGGCCTAAAGGCCTAAACAGGTGCAATTTCCTTCAGTAGTCTTCAGGAATAGTTCTCCAGGCTTCTCAAAGGACATTCAGATCTCTTCTATGGATGTTGGCTGTTCTTTGTTTTGTTTATAGTTAAAATGATCCCACACTGCTTGAATAATATTGAGGTCAATATCTCTGGGGAGGCCAATCCATGACTGATAGTATTCTGGTGTTGTGTTGTTCTATCCACGTATGCTATTAAGGCACTGGCAGTGTGTTTGGGATCACTGTCAAATTGTATTGCATTGTGGATCAAAGCCTGTTGGTACTTTTCTGCATTCATAATTCCATCAGTTTTGACAAGATCACCATTTCCACAGGCTGAAATGCAGCTCCATGATCCATGACAGTGCTGTCACTGAATTTTCTTGTGTAATTTATCATACCTCAGCCTGTTTCCCTTCCTTAAGGGTGGCTTCTTGACAGACACCCTTCCACTGAGACCATTTCAGATGAGGCTTCAGCACACAGGAGATGTGAGCTCAACTGAAGGGCCAGTTGGAGAAATGTTTTTCAAGATCACATCCTGAAAATTAGTGGCTCCTGAGAAGCAAAATATATGATGTGATGGTTTTGCACAGGACGGTATCGGTATATCCATGATTTGATTAATCTTCATTCTAGCTTTTGGTCTGCCAAGCATCAATCCTTACTCAGCTTTACACTGTGAAAATCAGTGTGGCAAGGAAAAGGAAATATCTATAATGCCCTTTTCTGCACAACAGGCTTTTGTTGGTTTAGGCTGTATACTACAGGACGCTCTCTGCAAAATTGGCTTATGTTTGAGTCTGTTCTGCTTGGCTCAATTCCTGCTTTCTTGTGGTGTTCATGTGATTAAGGTGACAGTCAGAGTGTGCAGTTTGAAAATGCCACTCACACTGCTCCAGGGCGCACGCTAGTAAATGTGCTACTGAGCAGTTGTTGCTATGCTACCGTTGAAAGTAACAGTAGGAGATGACATGAACTTGACAGAGTTAAACTTCAGGAGATGCATGCTTTCTTAAAGCCCTTTTCAGCCAAGCAGCTTCTGTTACACCCATAGTGGTTTCAGGAATAATTGAATGATGTTGGGAAGTAGGCAGTGTAGCAGTAGGTAGTGGTTTCTAATTGAGTTTTTGTATTCGATACGATTTCGATGCAGCAGGCTATGGATAAGAAAGGAGTACTTTGATTGTACAGCTAATCATTAGCATGTTCATTTGTAGTGTTTGGTAACTGTACATAGCTCTTGGAATGACTCTAGTATAGATATCTATTTGATGCACGGGCACAATCTCATGTGCAGAAACTGATGGTCCTGAAGCAGCATGAAGGTTACACACAAGCCAAGTTTATCTCTGTTTTAAAATTGGACTTAGCATGTGAGTCTATGGGGATTAACTTGCTTTCTGAGAAGGCCTCAAGTGGCCATTTGAGGAAATGCAGTTGTTGGCACTTGCGCATTTAGCATTAGCTTTGAATTTATTGCCCGGTAGACTTTCAGAGCTACTATTATGGGTAGAATCCAATTTGTTTTTAGGCTTGTGAACTATTGATTTTTTTGTTTGTTTGTTTCAAAGCTGTGTCTTATATTTGACTTCACAGTAGATTAACTCAGCTGACAGAAGTTTTATTTTGGCTGAACCTTTGACCGCGTGCTGGCCTCATTATAAGCCTCATGATGAGCTGTCTGTTGTTGGTAATTAGGAGGGTGTGGAGGGAGGTGCCTCTTGATAACCCAATAACAAACCCTCAACCAAGCCTGTAACATTTACATTAGATTATTCATTTAGCCGTGTACGTTAATGTCTTAGGGTGTAGCCTGATTTCCACAGTCATCAATTCTTCTGTTGATGACTGTTTTTTGTTTTGTTTGTTTTTTCCATCTGACATGAGCCTCTTCATTGTTGCTCTCGGAATCTGTGACATACAGTATATCATGTGAAAGGGAAGTGTGTGCTTTTGTGTGTTTAGGGCTTTGTATCTTTGACAAAGAAAAAAAGGAGGCACGATACAGAGAAAGAGACAGATCAGATAGGGACTGGACAGACAGCAGAAGAGCTGAGATGGAAGAGTGATCTTATCACTGCAATAATGTCACACTGAGAAGAT
Source organism: Aulonocara sp. 'chitande type north' Nkhata Bay (assembly GCF_057382095.1). Classification (NCBI taxonomy): domain Eukaryota; kingdom Metazoa; phylum Chordata; class Actinopteri; order Cichliformes; family Cichlidae; genus Aulonocara; species Aulonocara sp. 'chitande type north' Nkhata Bay. Next base: position 22,170,001 of record NC_141344.1, on the reverse strand, counting down.
TAGAATTTAAATCCTGGCAACTCCACTGCTTCAAAATTAAGGGCACAGACACTATATCGGGAAAATAATATCATACAATATACTGTGGGAAAATGCATGATGGAAGCTGTTGAACCTCGGATGTGTTAAATAGGTCTTTGATTAGGGTTAGTCATGCTGCTCGTTATTGACGTTATAGTATGGTGGAGCGTCAAATCAAAAGCGGTTGTCCTTAAGTAAAGGAAAGCTCATGATGGGCACTGTCTGGTTATAGTGTACACATGCTCTTAGAGATGAGGTCGTACTGTCTCGATTTCCAGAGTTTGAGTTGATTAAATGCTTTCTTTAAAATCAATAAATTAATAATTGAAATGAAAAAGTGCTTTTTTTTTTCCATTTTGACTCTCATGGCGCTCTGAGTTTGTGATTCTTAGTAGACTGACTTATGATTCCTGTTTTCATTTCATTACCATGTAATCAGTTATCATTATTTCTTGTTATTTTTGAGTTCTTGTTATTGCTTAGTATTCATGAAGTTTAAAGCCTGTTAAGCTGATTTTCATTCCTCTGTGTGCTGGTGTTGAATCCTTGGGTTTCTTTCAGCTTCAGTTTCTGCTTTGAGTTTGTATTTCTGTTTATTTTGTGTTTAGTTGCCTCAGTGTTTCCCCATCTGTTCCTCCCTCTCTCTCATCTTTATCATTCATGTTTTAGCATATTTTTATGATTATTATTCATTTCCAATTTTATTCTGTTAACTAGTTTTCCCTTGTTTCTTGCTTTGGATTTTCCTTTCTGACGACTGTCTTGCTGTAAGTTCACCTGAGCCTTGTTCCCTGCTTGTTTCCCTCTGTGTCAGTAAGGTCCCGTCATCCCTATGACTTTCCTATTCCTCGTTGAACTTCAACGAGTTATTGTGAAGCAAAAGAGCAATTAAGCAACATTAGTAGATGTGTGTGGCATTTAAGTTTCATTGTTCAACTTTCTGTGCATAAACAGTAATAAAAGAATGCAAAAAGAGACTAAAATATAATTACAATTGTAAGAAAATGTGATCAAAATAGAACAAAAACAATGCGGCATGAAACTCTTCTAGTTCTGGAGTGGAAATGTGAGCACTTTCGGAGAAGAGAGAAGATGTTTGATGAAGGAACATGTGGCTCCTCCTCACAGAGAATATTTGTTCTCTAAACAAGGCTCCTTTATGTGAAGTGTGCGGGTGGCCTGAAGGCGGGTTTGTCCTGTTAAGCAAATTCTGTTCCCACAAGAGGTTCAAACCTGGCTCTTTCCATGTGTTTGCAGTAAAATATATTCAGTTCTATCTGCAAGTCTCCTGGCGCTCCTTCCATGCCGAGTGCAAATGGATTTGTATGTTAAAAATGGCAAAACCTAGTTAGTGAGTTTGAGCTGTTATATTTTACTTTGATGTATTTTTGTGCAGAAAGTTTAGGTGGTGCATACATTTACAATTGGATATTCTTTTCATATTAGAGGCTACAAGCATTTGATTTTTTACATATAATCACACTGAAATTTGCTCTTTGTGGGAGAATTTTCCTAAGCTGAACTAAAACAGCTACCATACTCATACAAGACTGGTTTAAATCTAGTGACTTGTCTTTATCTGGGACGAAAATTATTCTGATTATGAAAGAAAGATTTTGGGACTGATCAGCAGGTTCTTTGTCTTAATAATCTTAAAGATTAGCAATGGCCCAAAAAGTGTGCTGTTAATCATATAGTGCAATGCTACATGCATCAAACAATTACTGTAAACTACACAGTTTTTAAGAGTTTAGCTCAAAACTTGAAGTCATTAATTTCACATTAAAGCAACTTATTTTTCAGGGTTTAACTAATCCTGTAGCAGGATCCTACCCCCAACTTTTCTTGTCACTGAGCAGCAACAGTGAAGAAGTAGCAGCAATGCACTTCAACTGTGCAGCTGACTGTGTTCTTGGATGTATGCGTCAACTCATGCACAGATTCTCATTCTGCTTGCTATGTTACTGTATGTTCTTCAATATGACTGATGACAGCAGGCGGAAATCACCCTCAGGGTACCAGTGAGGGTCCTGGTGCTAGTGAGTTACAAACTCCACCATGTCAAATCAAATCAAATCAAATCAAATCACTTTTTATTGTCACATCACATGTGCAGGCACACTGGCACAGCACATGCGAGTGAAATTCTTGTGTGCGAGCCCCACAAGCAACAGAGATGTGCAAACACAACAACACAAACGAGCAAAATACAAGAATGGCCAACCTGAAACTAATAAATATATGTACAATATATAATAGTGTATGCATTTCTGGATGTGTATACTAAATATTTTCCTACGTGTGTGTGTGTGTGTGTGTGTGTATACACATTTTTACAAATTAAATAGTAAAAAAATAAAATAAAATAATAATAATAATAATAATAATAAAATATATAAAATATACAGAGTTGAATATGTGCAAAACAAGTGGCATTTATATACAGTGTGGAGTGCATAATGTTGAATGTTCAGTCTAGACAGTTGTACTTTAGAAGACCTAGCTTCTTGAAATTAGACGGAGCCTAGGGAAAAAAGAAACGCTTTGACATTAAAAGCCTAATAACAATTAGGTTTTTATTGTGCCGGGAACAATCTTAGTGATTGAAATATTCAGATGTTGCTAGAGCAACTATGATGTTGGAAACGTGGTATTAATATTACTCCTTTGTTTCAAGGTCTGCTCAGTTTAAAGCACTTTTATGAAAAAGAATCTCTACACACAGATTTAGTGCAGGTTTCTAGTTGAGGACTTGGCAGCTTGGGCAATGAGTGATGTATACAGTGGCTGCAAACTTTAACCTGGATGCAGGACTACCGTTTTGTTCACACTAATATTAAAAAGGAGGTATCTTGAGTATTTTGAAATATAGAAATAATCTTTTATGTTACCACTAAGCTTCATAGTTAATTTCATGAAACAGAGGTACTAACTCCCTTAAAAGCTTTTTTTTTTAAATCACCTAGTTAGTGGTGAGTTAGTTAGCATGTATGCCTTAAATAGTCCAAGTCCCTGAGTTAGGAGATTGTTGCATTTCATTGTCTAGTAAATCAAGTGAAAATAAAGTAAAGTAAAGAGATGAGTGGAAAAGACTCATGGGGCAGCTTTCCTCCATCACAAATGATAAGCTCAAACACAGGCTAGCCTAGTAGGTCGCAATGTGCCAGCTTACAAGTCTGCTGTTATAGGGTTGAAAAAGCTGAAAGCTGTGTCTCTTTCAGGCAATAGCGCAACAGGGAATTGTACTCAGCAGATTCAGCCAGAATGAACAAACAACAACGATTCACCAGCCACTATAGTAACATTTACTTTGAGCTGGATGCAGCCAGCGTGCCACAAATTTACTCAACAAACAGATGCAGGATTTTGTGAAACAAAGTGTGAAAAACACAGAATTAAGCATTCGCCCTATTAGTTACAAAATAGGGGTGAAAATAGGTTTATATGGTTTGTAAAAAAAGGTGGTAAAAATTATGTGACAAAAATGTAATGGCAGGCTTTTAACACTTGTCTGTTGTCAGTGTCACGCTGCACACAGAATTCATTTTAGAAATGAAAGAGGGTGTATCCAGAAATATTTTCAGGAGGATCAGGGAGCATTTTATTTGACTAACAACTGTGGAGGTAATACTGCCATTATTCACATTCTTATGGGTCCTCAAAGTCAATCTTATTTATTGTAAATGCAGCTGCTTTCAGCTCTACATTTGCATGATATCACAGATTAGAGACATGGTTATATAATTTTTTTGCTTCAGGGAAGAGTTGTTCATATTCAAAACACTGACTGCACCATACACAAAATGCGGAGGGAAAAAAAGTGTTCACAAGCGCTCACAATGGAAATATGTTTTTTCTTCCTTGATAATGGCAAACAGGATTTTATCACATAACATGCGGTGCTGGTGATAAATAAACTGATGAAGAAATCTGGGTATATATACAGTGGATGTGTGCATGCAGTAGTAGCTGAATTTGTGATTTGTGATTTAATATTGCTAATATTATTATATCTAGTTGTCTTCACAGTACCAATGCCACCTATACAGCTGGAATTTGGAGTATTTGGTACCACTCTTCAAGTTGAAAACAGGAAATAAAAAGAAGCAGAGATACCAGTTCACTAGCCAGGCTATTAACACGTTCCATCTTCCTTATCCTGCTGATTTAAAGTTATGTTACTTATCCTGGCTGCCTGTTACTTTCATATAATTTCAGCCACTCCCACCTGCTCCTCTTTCCTGCCAGTTGCATCACTTGTCCTTCTGCTCATCTACTTCCACTTCAATCATTAGACCCTTCAGTACAAATACCAGCCATTCTTGTGCTTTAGTGGACTGGCTTTGTGCATTTTTGGCCTTGCTTTTCAGAAAATTATGTTATCATTTGTCCTTCTTTTTTCGCTTTGGTGTGATCAACCTGGAGCTTCGTTCGTGGTGAATTCTTCATTTTTCCTACCAGCTTTGTTAGTTTTCATCAAATTCACTTTATCATGTCTGTTTCAGTTTTACAGACTACTCTTTAATCCAACATATTCCTACTGAAGGTACACTCGCTGACAACTTTATCAGGCACACCTGTTCAACTGCTTATATAACGCAAATATCTAATCAGCCAATCACACGGCAGTAAGTTGGAAACATGGTTAGGTGATCACCAGAAATGGCAAGAAAGGTGATTTAAGTGACTTTAAATCTTCTAATGTTGTTGGTGCCAGATAGGCTATTCTGAATATTTCAAAAACTGCAGATTTACTGAGAATTTCATCTCAACCATCTCAAGGTCCAGAAAAGAAAAGAAAAATCCACTGAGTGGGTGCTGATGAAAATGCCAGACTGCTTCAAGATGATTGGAAGGCAACAATAACTCACAAAAGAAAAATAAACACACAAAAAACCCACCCATTACAACCAAAGTATGCAGAACATTTCTGAATGCATGTGTTGAACGTTGAAGTAGATGACCTACAGCACCACAAGAATGCACTGGGTGCCACTCCTGTCAGCTAAGAACAGGAAACTGAGGCTACAGTTCACACGGCCTCGCCAAAATTGAACAAAAGATTGGAAGGATATTGTCTCGACTGATTAGTCAGAATCAGAGAAATTTTTTTAATCCTACAGGATCATGTAAAATTAAGTGTAGAAATAGAGATATAACTAGGTAAATATAGATATAAATATAACATAAATATAAACAGACACAAGCATTAATTCCAATGTTTCTAAAAGAATATTACAGGTATTATAGGTGCACAGATGTGCAAATATACAATCAGATAGGGTCAGAATTTGGCATAAACACCATTAAAGCACTGATCCATACAGTTCAGCTTGTAATGGCATGGGAAATATTTCCTCAGCACACTTTTGGTCTCTTAGTACCTACTGAGTATTATATAAACCTCCTCCCTGAGTTTTGTCCATCTCTTCATGAACAAAGTAAACCGGTTTTCTGAAGGCTGCTCCCACTAGTTAATGCACCCCGTCACAAAGCCCAAATCATTTCAAAATTATTAGTTCACTGTACTCAGATAGCCTCCACAGTCACCAGAACAGGATGTTCTGTAGCAACTCTGTGATGCTATCATGTTCATAATATGTTAATATGGACTAAACTCTCTGAGGAATCTTTCCAGCATCTTGTTGAATCTACAGTAAACCACGAAGAGTTAAGACCGTTCTGAAGACAAAAAGGTTGTGAGTGTATGTTCCTCCAGAATGTCCACAAATGGCCGTGTACTGTAGTTTTTAACAACACCAATAAATGTATACATATATTTTGAGATGCACATTTTGTGCCTCTCAGTACAGAGAGCAACACAGTACAGGTCTGCATAGTGTGTGCCTTTTGCCTTTAAAACAGAACCAGTTCTCCCAGCTCCGCGCACAGGTGCAGTTTTTGAGGGTACTTGACAGGTGCGATAGCTTGCTCTAAACTCGGCGTCTCCGAGGACTTGTCACAGTTCTTCGGTAAATTTATGTTGTGCAGTTATTTTTGTTGGTTCATGTACTGTAATCAGAATGACTTGATTATGTTAAGATCAGAGCTGATCCATCTGTTGCAGGTCTCTTGTTGTTGCACATATTTCTTTCTGGCTTTGTTTGATGTCATTATGATGCCATAGATTGAGTTTGGGAACGACCGGACACCTCCCTGGCGATACTGCTTGATGGATGAGGATCTGAGCACTGGAAGTTCCTAAAAATGTTGCACAGTAACATGTCAGCTAAAACAATAATGCCTACGGCAGTCTATATATCATAACCTGGTGGCTCACTGATGTGTTTATAATAGTCTTGGGGCAGCATGACTCTTTTCTAGTTCTAATATCATCAGGAAAAATATATAATGCCACATCTATATTCATAAGTGTCAGATACATTACAGTATTATGAATTATAAACTTAAATAAATAAGATTAACATTCATTAAGCTACACAGAAGATCAGGACAGGGAATGACGGTATAATGACGTTTTGATTTATGTTGAGTAAAGCGTAATCTGTGGTTAAATGATAATGAATCTGTGATACCGGAGTTTAATTGGAGAACACGTATCTGTGTATCTCTTCTCATTCTCCTCTAGGCAGGATTTTCTCTTCTACTTTCAAACAGTCCTCCAAGACTTTGTGAGAGTTTTTAACCTCTCTCTACGATCCCATCACTCTCCCTGACTCTTATGACTCTTCAGTTGTGCCCATTCACCCATAGCCTGTCTTGTCGCACGCAGTAAACTTCTGGATCCTCCTCATTACGAGCAACACATCACAGATCCTACAGAAACACACTTTGATGGCTCTGCCTGCAGACTGTTAAGATGTTTTGCCTGGATAAACACACCTGCCAGTCAAGTATATTAGGTTATGAGCCAGTCATGGGTCTGTTGTGTTACGGCCCTCTGAGACAGCAAAGAACAGCTTGTTTGCTGCACATCACATGTGCTGAAACATAGCACGCCTTCCTGTGTTTAGTCACTGTAGCAGTTTTGAAAAAATATATCTCTGAGTGTTTTTGTCCAAGGTTTCCCTCTTTGCTTGTACGTAGCAGTAGTTATATATGTCTCTGATGGACACACAGATTAATTGTGTACTGAAATGAAAAAATACTGCTTAAACTGGAAAGTCGCCAATGTTGTGCATGCCCGTCCCCCTGTGGGGCTTGGCTAGGAAAAGAAAGAGGCAACCGAGCGAATGCTTTTGATGTTTCAGTTGAATGAGTAGCAGGGTTACAGAGTCGCAGTGATAGTTTGGCAGGAGCATGATGAAGTCTGCTGGCATCCATTAGGAAATGCATGGTTTCGGAAAGCGAGGGGAACAAATAGCAGGTGGAATGGAAAACTTGATTTACAGTGAACAATGTGAATGGAAGTGGAATTTGTGTCACTCAAGTCTCATTACGAATCATGAAAAATAGCTGACTGCAGAAACCCTTTTTCAAATAAAACCACACAATGAAGAGTCTCTAACCAGGTTGCGCTGTTAATCTGAAGCGTGCCTCCACGACACATTCAAACCCAACTCACAGTGCTGTCTTCTTTATGCTGTCTACACTCCTTCATTTTATGACAAAAGTCATATTAATTGACTTGTTGCTCATTTTTATTGAAAATAGTTTTGTGTGTGTAACAACCCTCTGGTGAGCTTTGTTAAGCTTAAGCATAAAGATGATTACTTCGGGTTGGGGTGGGATAAAACGACTGCTTTGCTAATTGCAAATTTTGCAAGCGCATCCATCCATCCCGACTAGAGATGAAAGATTTTAAGGGTTCTGGTGACATTATTGATTCTGCTTAAAGGTCAGATTTTGTATCGATTACCCTTTGATTCCCCATCAGTTTTCTCCGGGGAGGGAAGTGGACTCTAAACACAGAGTGAAAGCTGAGAAGAAAAAAGCTTGACTGTGTGCAAAAGCTCCACTGCCATGAGTTTGATGTCATTGTTTAGCAAATTGCAATTGTCAAGAGCAAAAAAGAAATCATTGATAACAGGAAAGGATAAACTTGGGGGCATGGATTTTAAATGGACTGGGCACTTTGCTACCAGTTTACCAAATCTTGACCTCCTCAGTAATTATGTTATGCAACTTCCTCCTTTGCTCCATTATTGGTACAATTGCTAGAGGGCATTAATTGGATGGATTTGGTGCTTTTTGCTGCTAGATTGAAATATAATTTCTGTAACTATTAGTATTCTGAACTTTCTTACAGCCCGTGGCTTAAAGTCACTTTTCACATCCCATAAAAAGTTCAAAAAACAATTATTCTTTTTTTCCAGGATCTGTGAGTCAGAGTTTGTGTTTGAACTGTAAATTCCTAATTTTTACTTATTCTCTGTTTTAGTTATAGTGTGAGTTATGGGTCTCTTCTTTGCTTATTATGTCTTCAACTTTAGTTATAGATCTTGCATTTTTTTTATTCTGGGTTGTAGTGATTGTTTGGTTTGATTCCTGGAGTTTCAGTTTAGCCCTGCCTTCCATGTGTCTTCTCTCCGCTATTCATCTTTGTGTTAGATTTCTTTGTTACTTGCTGGGTTTTTTGTAGTTTTGGTTGCTTGTGCCTTTGATTGAGTTTAACTTCCTTTGTCTCATTATCCATGATTTATCCCAGCATTACCGTGTGTATATAATGTTTGAGTCTTTCATTGCAATTTTTTATTTGTGTCTTTACTCAATGCTGTGTGCTCCTCTGCGTTGTATTTTCTATAGCTCCTTTTCCTGTCTTGGTTGTGTGCTTCCTTGCGCTGTGACTTTTCCCTAGATTCCAGGTGCATTCCTGGCTTTTTTGTATTTTTGGAAAACTTCAGCATTAAATCTATTTATTTAAAACAGCATCCCATGAGTCCTGCATATTGAGTTCATATCTTTCCTGCCACGCATCCATTTATGACAAAGTGATTATGAGACATATGAAACATGTAATGACATGTCAAAGAAAAGAAACTTCCTGTATTCCAAAGATGACATTGCATATAAGTCAGTGCTAACATGAGTATGTGATTTTTTGGTTCATAGGCACTTTTACAGCCTGTAATTTATGACAAAGTTCTGCACTGGTGTTGGCATGCAAATGTGTTTCCATGAATACTAAATTATATCAGAAAAACCGCTGATAGCCATGTTTTTAAGTTACAGGCTCTTTTAGGTTTATGCTCCTCAGAGTGATTTGATAATAGGTTAGGTTTTAGAACTGTTAAAATCGTATATTTACTATCACAAATAAGTGGCTGTCCCACACATGACAAATGAGCTGCACCAGAGTTTGCTTTAAAGTGGCCAAAGACCCAAATTTAAGTGATCATTATCAGAATGTTTTGTAGCTTCACTTCTCCACCCCCACAAACGCTGAGCAATTTCACCTGTATAACAAAGGAGTCTCAGTTCTTTCAGGTTCATCCAATTTATTCAGCTATCATGTTTTTCAATGTGTGGCTGTAAAATTTGAGGTCCAGTGCCAACATTCAAAAGAAAATAAGCGAAGCAAAATGTCACACAGGAATAATTGGACCAATTGTACTGGTCATGCAGTCTATCTATCATGTGTTGGAGGCCCTCCATGAGGTGATAAAGCGTTCATTTGTCATGCATATGTTATGTATTCAGTGTATGAGTTAACCATTAAATCACCTTCTATTGTCAAACCAAAGTATAAGTGAAACGTACTTAATTTTCCAAAACCATTAGGTCAGCGATACTCGTTTTAGCTCAATCTTTTAAACATTCACATTTGAACTCTATTAAAAACATTTTGACACAAGCATGTCATTTAATTATCTGAAGAGAATGGGATTCCTCTTTTTTGCTTGTAAAAATGTGATGCTTCGGGCTATACTATGAGACAATCCAGGGAAAAGACATCCCACCCCCAGCCTACACAAAGGCTTCTGAGGTTAATTTAGTAACTGGTAGTAAAAACCATAGAAATTATCTACAAGGTCAAATTGAACTAGTTTGGAAGAAAAAGGTAATCAGACAAAGCAGTCACTTTCCATAGTTGCAGTATGTGACTCAGCAAGCTATTAACAGTAGTGATTACAGAGATGACAATATTTTCCATTATTCAGTGAAAAAGCCTAATGAGAAATTAACCCGTACACTTATGATAGAAAGGTTCACTGAAATGGAAATCTGCCACGTCAGGATCAGGTGCTCGCACACATCTTTGCTCTCACTGGCAGCTTCTTCTCTCTTCTTCATCTCTATCACTCATCACTAATCATGAGCTGGAAACAGTGTTGGAATCCATCCATCCCTCCATCCATCCACCCCTCCATCCATCTAGCCATTTATCCATCCATTGCCGCATGTCTCCCTCCTTCTTATTTCCTGTTATTCTTCTGTGTATCTGTGTGAAAAGGCCCCAAAAAAAATTTTGTTAAAAAAGTAATGCAGTACATTACTTAATCACTGGCTTGAGAAAGTAATTTGTTACACTGCTCATTATATTACTTGTATGTCAGTCCATAAAGTTACGTCTGATTTGCACTGTCACATTATAACCCGTTAACAACATAAACCTTAGGGTACAGTCCCACACAGTGACACAAGATCAGGTGAATGAAGAAAAATGCACGTTTGATGCACTGAACAGATGATTGGAGAACGTTTGTAGTACAAGTACCGACATATTTACAAGTGTAATCGATCGATCGCTGGATTTAGCACAGTGAAGTGTTTGTCACTGTGTTTCCAGAAAATGTAATGTGATTACAGTAACTGGTTATTTTCTTACTGTGTTACTTTGTAAAACATTACATACACCCTAAACTGGTCATACACAATGTTCTATATAACGCCAAACCACAGCTCTTTATTCTTAGCATCTCAGTTTATACAACAAGCAGTTTAAAAAAAAAAAATGAATGAGTAAATAGAAAAATAGAATCTCCAGATCTGATCTTTGATACAGTCGCAGACTTTTAAGCAGAGACCTACTCTTCTCTTTCATTTCCCTTTGCTTTTCTGTATAATTGCATGCCCATCTTCCTCCCACTGGTCACCACTCTTCTGGCAGAGCGTTTGTTGTGCCAGTCAAGGGTCACCTCCCTTAGTGGTGGCCCTCTCCGTGTTGTGCCGACCTACAGCAAAAGATGGCCCTTTGGGAGGTCTCCGGTGACTAATAGTGCTTATTCTCTGTGTCGTGTCAGGCGCTAACACCAGGGGCTGAATGAACAGAGCGCCAACAGATAAGCACAGCAGGTGGAGAAAAAAAAAGGGAAATGCAGAGACAGTAAGGGGCACATTTGACAGAAAAAGATATTTGTGCCCACAAGTGAGGAGAGCATGGACTGAATTAGGATGGAGAGTGTGGAGGAGTGTTCAAGAGACAGAGAGAAGCTGAGGCATCTTAAAAACAACCTTAAAGAATAACTACAGTTTAGACAAGCTTTTATAAATTTGTCTACCCTTAGAATCATTAATACCTCAACAGTTAGGTCCTTTTTAAATTCTCTATTCAAAACAGAAGTAAGGATCTTATTAGCTTAGCTTAGTATAACATTTTTGAAGGGAGGAACGGATAGCTTGGCCCCGCCTGAAGTATGCCTACCAGCACATCTAAAGCACACTGAAGCTCAGGTTAAACACATCAACAAAAGTTCTGCATGACACCAGCACTTTTTATATAAAGTCACTAACAGAGATGCTTCACTACATTTTTACGTAAAGAACCAGGTGTTCCTATCCATTTTTTATATTGTGCCTTAGGTCATTTACTGTAGTTCAGAAGATCTTATGCGATGGGATGAGATGATATAGACATATATAGTTGCATAGCATACAAGCACATTGATTGATAATGAACTTTCTACCGTTCTCTACATTTTTAATGGCAGAAACTTATTGGAAATATGTTGTGAAGGTGATTTAGACACCTTCACAATCACAAGCACTACTGTAGTGAGTGTGTCTATGTCATGGTCCGGAGTCTGCGACTCCGTGTTTATGTTTAGTTTATTAGTATTCTGTGGTTTTGGTTACCTTGGGTGTTTGTACTCTTCTGTTTCATGGTTCATGTTCCTATGTTCTGTGTCCCCCAGTCTGTGTTAAATTGGTGTGTTATGTCATTGCGTGTATGTGTTTCCTGTTTTATTGTGAAGGTCTGCGTCTTATGTGAGTGTTTTCAGTTTGCCTCCCTAGTCTCGTCACGTTAATCACTCCCAGCTGTGTTCCCTACCTGTGTGTAATCTCCCTGTGTTCTCTGAGTGTATTTAAGTTGTGTCTTCTGTCATGGTAGTTGCTGGTTCGTCTGTGTTGTTTCCCCTCGTCTCCCCGTATGTATTTCCTCGGACCTCCCTGCATCTTCGTTTTTGGTTTGTGTTGTTAGTTTCCCCAGTTTAGGTTTCCGGTTTCATGTTCACCCACCATTGCTGTTTGTACCCACTCCTGTAAATACATACTCACCTGCACCAGAGCTGCCGCCTTTTGGGTCCTTTCTCCAACTCCACACGGCTTGCCCCGGCAAACCGTGACAGTCTACACTTGCCTTGTGCTATTTCTAACTTTTGCGGTAGTGTGAAAATCCTTTTCTCTACAGAAAACCCCAAATTGAGCTTTAGAGGTTTTTAGAAAGTGTATAGCTGAACCTCCAGTAACACTGTGAGGAATCTCGGAGTCGTTTTGGACCAGGATATGTACATCAGTGTGCATATTAAAAAGTATGTAGGATTGCTTTCTTTTGAGCAATATCTCTAAAATTAAAACCTCCTGTTTCAGAGTGACGCAGAAAAACTAGTTCATGCATGTATTACTTCTAGGTTGGGCTACCGTAATTCGTTATTATCAGAATGTCCTAAAAACTCCCTGAGAAGCCTTCGGTTGATCCAGAATGATGCAGAGGACTAGAAAGAGAGAATATATTTCTCCCATATTAGCGTGTCTTTACTGGCTCACTGTTAAATCCAGAATCAAATTTAAAATCCTTCTGCTCACATACAAGGTATTGAATCATCATGTGCATCTTATTCCAGTGGAGCACTTCGCTCGCAGATTCCTGGCCTACTTGTGGTTCCTGGGATTTTTCAAAGTAGAGTGGGCCCCCCAGCTCCCGGTTTGGATTCAGGTGACTGAAACTCTCTGCTTGTAAGATTAGGCCTAAAACGTCTTTTTTAAAAGCATATAGTTAGGGTGACACTGAATCCTCGCATAGTTACGCTGGAATGGACCTAGGCTTCCCATGATGCACTTAGTATTTCTTTTTCCCTCTCCGTTTTTCACTCCGTGCGTTTTTATGAACCACTCTGCATTTAATCATTAGTTATTATTCCACAGTGTATTTTTTTTGTCTCGTCGCTCTCCCTCCCACCGCCAACCAGTCACAGCAGATGCCTTACCCTCCCTGATCGTGGTTCTGCCAGAGGTTTCTTCCTGTTAAATCAATTGTCAATTGTTTTTTATTTGTGAGTTTTCTGTAAGTTATAGTTGGTCTTTAGCTTACAATGTAGAGCACCTTGAATTGAATTGAACTTTTGTTTTACATTTCATTGCATGATTCAAATTGCAGTGTGTTTTAGAGCATTTTAAAATGTTGTGAAGTTGACTGATGCTTCTCTTGGATTAATCAAATTTATGGCTTTCATTTGTAGCTCTGTTGTGTCCTCCTGGAAAATTCTCTCTCATGGTTGTTGACTTTTAAATTTAAGCAGTAGCTAGTTTAGCTAACTTTGCCCTACTTTTTACTGCATGACAGGTAGCACACATTGATTTATTTTAGCTGTTTTGTAGAAGTTTGCTGGAAGCAGAGTTAAGGAGAGTGGTGAGACTGAACCATACAGATATAGCTGCAGGATGTAGCGATCATTTTCTGTAGTTTGTGACAGAACAACTTAATTTTACATTACAGAAAGTCATTTTAATGAGAAATATTGATTTTGTGCATCAGCTGCTACTCTTCCTACTCACTTCGTTACATTATGACCACCTGCTTAATATTCTGTTGGTCCCCCTTCAATGCCAACAAAAAGTCTGACCTGTCTGGATATGGACTCCACTAGATTCCTGAAGCTGTGCTGAGGTATCTGGCACCAAGATGCCACAACAACAGATCCTTTAAGTCCTATAAGTTGTGAACTGGGGCTTTTATGGATTAGACTTTGTTTGTCCAGCACATCCCACAAGTCCCACATGTCTCAACACTTCAAACTCGCTGTTGTGCTCCTCAAACCATTCCTGAGTCATATTTGCTTTGAGGTAGGCTCATTATCCTGTTGAAAAAGGCCACATCCATCAGGGAAGATCGTTTCTATGACAGGGACAGTGCAGGTAGATGATATATGTCAAAGATCAACATGGACGCCAGGATGCATGGTTTCCCAGCAGAACATACAGACCACACGGGGCCAGCCCGTGAACCTTGGCCACCTGTGACCCTGTTGCTGGTTCACCACTGTCCCTTCCTTGGTCTACTTTTCATAATAGCTGGGAACACCCCACAAGAACTGCAGTTTTGGAGATGCTCTGAACCAGTCGTCCAGCCATCACAGTTTGACGCTTGTCAAACTTGCTCAAAACCTTATGTTTGCCTATTTTTCCTGCTTCTAACACATGAAGTACAGCCCACCCACCGACAGGTGCCATGATGAAGAGATAATCAGTGTTATTCACTTCACCTGTCATAATATCACGGCTAATTAATTATTAATCAGTTGACTTGATTAGTAATTATGCCAGCTGAAAGTCATTAAAGTAACATTTTTTAAGCTGTGAACTGAAAATAACGACAACGCGTGAAAATGTTTGTGAGTCAAAAGTCTTATTCTTCTACTTTTTTGACTGCTCCCTTTAGGGGAGGGGTTCTCACAGTGGGTCAGCTGTCTCAGAGGCATCCTCCTCTGTTACACTAGTACTGCATGTCCTCCTTACTACTTTGGCTCCAAATTGCTCAACTTGAGCTGTCCCTCTGATGTACTTCTTTCTAATGCTGTCTCGACACTGAGACACTCTCTATTATTGCAGGGTCTTTACCTTGCAATATAAAGTGCCTTGAAGCAACTGCTGTTGTGATTTGGGGCCATATAAATAAAACTGAATTGAATTGAAGTGAATTGAACTGAATCCCAATGAAAATCTTAAGCACTGCCACCCCCAGTTCTGCTTTCTGTGTTTTTGTCAGCGCCACCATCTCCAAACCATACATCACAGCAGGTCTCACTAGCATCTTGTATACCTTTCCTTTCACTCTTGCTGCGATCCTTCTGTCACAAATCACCTTTGACACTCTTCTCCACCCGCTCCACTTCAACCTGCCTGCACTCTCTTCTCTTGCATTCTTGATGATCCACATTTGATTTTATGTCGGATTTCCTTCCTGATACAAGCTGGGCTTATATCAGGAAGGCAATAGGAGTCCAGTGACCCCCCCACCCCCCAGCTAGTTTAACAAGCTTTCTACCAAATATCATTAAAAATTAATGCAACACAAGGATGCAGTCTACATTAATACAAGAAAACTAAATAATGGCTTACAATCTGTTGGAGCTGCATGTGGGGAGAAGGGAGACTAAGGCATGTTTAGAGAGACTTCTTTTCAGATGGGCAGTTTCAATCATTTGTCTTCTTACCATAATTGAAAATAATGTTGTGTTGACAGGACACTGCAAGTTGAAAAATGCTGACAACAATAAAATATGTTGAAGAATGGCAAATCACTTCTAATTAAATATCAGTCTCTGTGTTACATTTACTGCAGTTATTGTTATCACAAGGATCTCCGACTATGGCTGCTCCAGTTGTATACTACACAGAGGGAACAAGACAGAGAGAGAGAGATTTGAGTTATAGTAACAGTGTCTTGTTTATATTTGGAGCCATAGGTGGTGCCGAGAGTGATACTAAACACAGCGCAGCGGGGGCTTCATCTGGAGGCAATTCACATTTATTGAACCCTCCAAGACCTGACTTGATATTGTTACATCAGCATAGCCTGTACAGTTTTTCCATGATGCATAAGGTAAATGTTACCATTAATCTGTATATGTAAACTTATTAGTAGGCAGAGGTTTGAAATACACATATACATCTGTTTTGTTTTTATTTCTAATCTGGTTTTTAACTGTAAGCTGCTGGTTTAGTGAAGACTCCACTAATACTTTGAAGCCAGTTTCTGGAAATTTCAGTATTTTTCTTTGTCAGGTGCACTTTGACATAAACCCTACAGTTCGCTTAAGATTTTTAGTCTCAACACTTCAGGGTTAGACTTTTGATTTGCAAACTTATCACCGGGCTTGATTTTTTTTATCCTTGCATGGATAAGGGTGTAACAGGTACGTATTTGTTAGGCCGAGCTGCGATGTTAAGTATCCAGCCCAGTCATGGTGAGGTCATCAGAACTGGAAAGTTGTTGCAGTTCATCATTTCTTTGTTCCATCAATTTAATCCTCTGGCCCCTTTGCTTAATGTGGCCTTAAGTGCACAGACTGCCTCCATTAGGTTCATGAAGTTAACTTGCTGCTTTACAACTTTACTGTTTTCTTCTAACATAAAGTTGAGAATTTTTTCTCAACTTGACTTTTTTTTTTAAAGTCAGTGACAAAAAAAAAACAAACAAAAAATGAAAAAAGGTTCATGAAAAAAACCCTTTGCTGTCAGAGGTGTAACACAATGTGTCAGCAAACCCACATCTGTAACCACGAGCCAGAGATCCTAACTCCGGTTTCTGGGATGTTTTCTATGATTCATGGCCTTTTTTGGCGACAGGAAGCGAGCTGCAAACACACAGCTCCTCCTCTCTGTGTTGCGGATATTTAGCGGTTCAGTGTTTAGAAAGTCTTGCAGTTGACTTAACATTTATTTCATATATTTAAAAATAAATGTCAAACTGAATGAAGGCACAGGACAATAAACTGTGCTGCTGAACTCCATTTGATCCTTCATTAGATCATCAGGTACACAGATCTTGCTTTAGCCTGCAGGTGGAGGGAGCTCTCTGTGGTGCTGAAATATAGTACCGTTGAGTTGTAACTATTCCAGAAAAGATAACCAGAGCTCACAGGATGGCGCATTTATGAGATAACACATGTTTCTGTCACAGCAGCACAAAACAAGCAAACCGGGGGGACAGGAGAAGGGTAAAATGGGTGGATGGGTTTGGCAGCAGGATCACAGGGACAGGCAAAAGGCAAAGTCCATAAACAGATAGGGAATTAAAACTGGGCAGACTGAGCACACAAATGACTGGAAAGCTCCAGGGGAAATACAGCTGGATAGACAGTCTGGTTTAAATGAATGAAACCAGTATAAACACTGAGGGAGTTAAAGGAATTGGGAATGGGTCACTGGATAGATGTGAGAAACCAGGTGAGCACAAAATGACACATGAAAGGCAAAATCAGGCATGAATGAAATAATGAAGAGAAGGAATGTCACAGAAACAGTGTGATGCTGCATGAAGTCAGTGATTCAGTGCTGTTTGAGAACTGGTAGCACTGAGTATAGGTCAGTACTTATAATATGCCACAAGTCTATGCCACCCTATTAGAGCACTTCGCTCTCGCACTGCAGGCCTACTTGTTGTTCCTAGAGTATTTAAAAGTAGAATGGGAGGCAGAGCCTTCAGTTTTCAGGCCCCTCTTCTATGGAACCAGCTTCCAGTTTGGATTCGGGAGACAGACACTATCTCTATTTTCAAGATTAGGCTTAAAACTTTCCTTTTTGCTAAAGCATATAGTTAGGCCTTAGTTATGCTGCAATAGACGTAGGCTGCCGGGGATTCCCATGATGCATTGAGTTTTTCCTTTCCAGTCACCTTTCTCACTCACTATGTGTTAATAGACCTCTCTGCATTGAATCATATCTGTTATTAATCTCTGGCTCTCTTCTACAGCATGTCTTTATCCTGTTTTCCTTCTCCCACCCCAACCGGTCGCAGCAGATGGCCGCCCCTCCCTGAGCCGGGTTCTGCTGGAGGTTTCTTCCTGTTAATAGGGAGTTTTTCCTTCCCACTGTCGCCAAAGTGCTTGCTCATAGGGGGTCATATGATTGTTGGGCTTTTCTCTGTATCTACTGTACAACATAAAGTGCCTTGAGGCGACTTTTGTTGTGATTTGGCGCTATATAAATCAGCTGGTCCACTGATAATTTGGCCATGGCTGGCTATAGCATTTTGCACATAGTTTGAAATATAAGAAGGGACTTTCATATTGCATTGTGTTTGTTTGTCTCTATTCGTAATATTTACATGAAGAAAGTATTATTAAGAGGATATTATGATATCTAAAGATATGCTTTTTAACTAATTATGTATATAACAGGTTAAAAAACACACTTGACATTGATTAAAAAAAAACAATGTCAGTATAACATATAGGCTTTACTGCCTCCTTGCGAAGGCATTTTTTTTCTCAGCTTCTTTTTCCTCAGTTTCAGAAACTTGACTTGACATTTTGGATTCTGATCCAAAAGTTGTAACCTTTAATCTCCTAAGACCTGGACTCTTCCATGGCATGCATTTTTAATTTCTCTTTGATATTTGGGCATATTGGGACCTGATGAATGTAAAAACAAAGAATTTCCAGATTTTTTTTACCTGATTTTTGTTTCTGAGAGAAATGAGATCCACATATGAGGACATTTGTTTTAAATGTCAATAGAACAGTGGCAGTATAATGTCTTCGTATCTGGATATCAGGCCCAGTTTTGCTCATTTTGTAGAGCAAAATGTATTATTTTGGTCTAGACATCCCAAAATGCGATGTCCACATATGTGGACGCCAGGTCCTAGGAGGTTAAGAGCTTCTCATGCAGCTCTTAAATGTTCTCTCTAAAGTAAAAAGTGAGTCAAGCACTCGAAAACAGTGCACCATGACAACATTGTTTCCATAACAAAGACTAAAGAAAGCAGCAATACAGTAATAGCTTGCATACACTCGTTTATATCTTTGTATGCATCTTTAAAGTATCTTGAACTTTCAATTATCTTGGGCATTAAAGGTGAACCTGACTAGAAACTATATAGAGAGATAATTAGTGAGTGAAGAATAAAGTTTTCTTGCACACATATCATCACGGATCATGCACTGGCTTAACTTTGGTGCTATCTTGATGTTCTATGTGGTGAGCCGGTTAAAGTTTCTCATCATGCAATCATAAATTTGTCTTTTTGATTACACCCCATCAAATATCGCTCTTATGTGTTCGCACACATTGTCTTTTCATTCTGAAAGATATGAAAGGATTATTCTGTTTCCCAGCTGGTTGTGTTTTACTCAGCTGAAGAGCACTGTAGCCGCTTTAGTTGTGTTGTTCTAAATGGGCATGGAAACACTTGTAGGATTGAGCCTACTTATCTGTTAAGCACCAAAACACTTTACTACAGCACACCCTCTGCTGCCAGAGTGAAAGGCTCAGAGCAAAAAATTCAACCCTGCCATCTTTGAGTAATTGCCACCACAATCAAAAATCAGATACGCTATCAAAGAGTTGAACAGACTTTAATTTTATTGGGGATGGAGGGTAAAACAAGCTGACATTTGAATAACCAAACTAACATATATGAGGTGCATAATACGAGAAGAAGAAAGTGGATGGAAAGAGTGCGAGCATGGGCAAGAGGGTGGATAAGAATGATTAAGTTGACTTAGCTGATCCTCTTCCAATATTTATTGGCCTCAACAAATTTGCTGTCGGTGCACAGGCAGGGATAAAAAATGAAGTCAAGGGATCAAGGGAAAATTCAGCAGTCAGATGAATTTTTCAGGTGGAGGGGAACTCAGAAAATGATCATCTGCGTAGCAGAGACAAAAAGGATGCAACAGTTATGAGTTCATTGTTTGCCAACATTGCTTTTGCTTTGTGCCAGTGGATTACGAATTGCTTGGCAGACAGCGGGATGAGCTGTATGTTGATAGGCAGAAACTGAAAGAAATAGAGATGAAGAATGGAAGGCTGTGGAAGAAGTTTTCATCTGTCAAGACGGGAACAAAGTTGCTGAAGGATTTACGAGATAGAAGAGAGCAAAAGGAAGCTGGTAATTGAACAGCTTCTGGCCTCGTGATATTATCTCTTCCTGACATGTGCGCATCGCCCATTGATACATGCAGGGAACATGGGGATGATGCCTTTTCACTGCCTTTGTGCCCCCCTCGTTCCTGTTACATTTCTCTCTGTCTTACTGATGACAGTTGCCAAATGACAAGGATGAATGGTGAAAGGAAGGAAGGAAATAAGGAAGGAAAGCACATTACTAAGCATCACTCCTGATTATCTCAAGCATTTTCCCAAAATGTTGAGCTCTGTCTTTTTTTGTCCTTCAACAAGTCATCTTAGACTTTAAACCTCAGGAGCTTCAAAAGGCTAATTGTTACAATAAATGCACTAACACCCTCTGTGTGTGTCTGTCTCTCTCCCTCAGGCTCAGTGTCTCTCAGTGTATTCCTGGTGTCTGTTGCATTCATAGTATGTGCCATTTGGCTGGTAGCTCTGTGTGGCGTCTGCACCTGGTGCCAACGTAAACTGGTAAGTTCCAATACTTATTATTCACATTTTAATGACCATGACATTTGCTTTAAGTCCCCAGCAACCCCAGCAAGAATATATTGTAGATCTTTAATAGGCATCTAGGAAATCACTGTGAAATGGAAACTGAGATGTTGGGTTTTTTCTCCTGGTGAGTAGGTGGCATCATTTATTCTAGAAATAAACTTTTGGAATAAAAATAGTTGCATAATCACTTTGCAGATTCGTGATTTCTTTTCTTTTCAAGTATAGTAAAGAAAATCTAACCAGATACATCAACTGTATCTTTGTTATATCCTACATATTTAAGTGTTTTAGAGGCAGTTGGTACAATTTGTAAGGTCTTGTTTTGGAGGATGACTGGACAAACTGGCTGAGTGTAACATCCGTTTTTTTTTAGGAAGTAAGAAGGTTGTGGAAATTCTGCTGGGCCTTCTCACTGTATGAATAATTCATTATTGGAAGGATCAGCACAGCTTTTTTAATGCCCTGCATAGAAAACAAGATTTTTCATTTATTGTGTGTCCTAACCT
This sequence comes from Aulonocara sp. 'chitande type north' Nkhata Bay, assembly GCF_057382095.1. Lineage (NCBI taxonomy): Eukaryota > Metazoa > Chordata > Actinopteri > Cichliformes > Cichlidae > Aulonocara > Aulonocara sp. 'chitande type north' Nkhata Bay. The sequence continues at coordinate 22,149,002 of NC_141344.1, read as the reverse complement.
TCAAATGAATCGAACGTTTTTGGTGCACAGGATGAAGAAAAAAACCTCATTTTGATATGGTGGTCTTTAAAGAAAAAAAAAGATATATTACTAAATCTTGCACATTTTTATTCAAAAATAAATTAAATGTTATCTGAAATGCAAAATTTTGATATGCAAACAAAGTATGTGCTCATTTGGATGAACAGAGTGTACTGAAATAATACTCTCATGTGCAAGTTGAATGTTTTCTTTTCACTCCTCTGAGAAAATACATGTTGTGAAAGCAAAATGGCCCCAATACTGACCAGTGAATGAAAAAAAACAAACAAACAGTGTTTCTGCATGAAAATTCAAATTAATGTGATTTAACTCTTTAAAGCCTGAACTTTGAAAAAGCTGCCAGAAAATTCCTGTGAGTGTTCAATGAAGCTTCTCACAAGTAAAACAGATTTTAGATATTAATTTGTATATATGTAAGTTTTAATTTGTATAATATTTTCTGCATGCAACGTTTTACTTTTTGCAATTTATTGCTTAAATATGTTCAGTTTATTTTAGTTTTGTGGGGTTGAGGTGGGGAGATGGGGGTGTCACATTGATGAAAACTCAGTGTCAAAAACTCACAAAGACTCGTGTATTAAATATGGTTCGCTTGTCATTGCAGAGTTAAATCAGCATCAACTTAATTAATACTAGAGATTTGACATACAGCTTTCAGTTTCTCACACTGCAGATGAGAGTTGCAGATCCACTGTGACTGATGGGAAAACTTCTCAAGGTTTGGTCCTCTGCCTTATAACGGAGGGTTGAAGCAAGTCTTTCTTTACAGTCAAACTGTTTCAGAACAACATCTTGTAGCTGTGTAGAAGATTTACAGCTGTATAGACAGTCAGGGTTTCTTCTGAAATATCTGCAGCCTTAAATTGAATGTGTTTGCCTTAAATAGTGTTGTGCTTTTTCTGCGCCATGGCATTAGAAGCAGGAGAGAGGCTGTATATTTGGCTGTGGCGGCGAACATGAACAGAAACCTCTGTAACTGTGGCCGTGGCTCTGAGCCTCGTGCATCATGACAGCCGCTCCATGCTAATGATTAATATGCTAATGAGCGTCACTTTGAGCAATTGGCTGCTCGAGTAACTGTAATTCCTAATTTTGATCTGCTGGCATTTCCCCCACTTTGTCCTCTCTTCCCCCCCCTTCATGCATCTCTTTTGTCCTGTTCGCATCTCTCTCTGTTTGAATAGTGACTGTAGCACAGCAATTCATTCACCACGACAAGCTAAGAGTTAACTGAGCTATTACAGATGAAAAACACCTTCTAAGTAACATTTACAATTGCTCACGACTGAGAAACAAACCCATTTCTTATCTTTGTTTACTTTAAAGTTATCCATATCTCTCTGTGTTTTTGTGTCACCTTCTCTCTGTATAACAAATGATCTGGTTTGTATTTGTCTCTTTGTCACCTTATCACCCCGTCCTTGTCAGAATTTCACTGCTTCTCTCTGCCCTTTTCTAGTATTGTCCCTTGCTTGCATCTGTTGCAACTTTAGTTCTCCCTTCTGCTTGCTTTCTATTTCCTTAAGGTTAAATAAATAATCACAAAAATTATAAGAAAAGAGGAACATACATTGTATATACACATATGTTATGTTGGGGGTGGGGGTGCAGATTTTAGATAGTGAAATCTGCAAATAGTGAGTACTATTACCTGAAAAAATAGCTAGAATCTTACCTACTGATCAAAATTTACTGTCAAAGATTTTCTGTCAGCAGATTAATCATTTCATTGACTAACCTCTTTGGCTCTAGTCAGTAAGGATAGTTCAGTATTGCTTGTAATGAACTATTTTTTCTTTCTCTGAGCGAGAAATAACAAGGACAACAGATGCATTTTAAAGGAAATCACTGGATTACAATTTTTTTTCATAACATAACAAATTCAATGTTTTCCTTTTAAAAAATCAGCTGTTGTCCATTTTTAGTACATGCCCATCCTGCTTTGTTATCTAAAGGTCATTTTAGTTGGTTTTTGGCCATTCCTTGACTCCCAGCAAAAATAAAAAAAATAGGGAACCACCCCCCCCACCATCTCATGATGCTTAATCGACGTAATCAACTTTAATTTGATGCAGTGTGAAAAAAAAAATGCACAGAAATAAAAAAAATTTCAAGAATAATTAAATAGATTCAACATCTTTCTTCAACAGAATTGCAGACTGCACAGATGGTATCTTCCCAAAGGAAAAAGTACTATAGCTTACTAGGGTATATTAGACTTAATAGTTACTATATACAGTAATGGACTTCTATACATTTTACATCAGATTAAAACTTTGGGTGTAAGATTCAGATAATTATTTATTATTAACTAGACATTTTAAATGAGAATAAGAAAGAAAAGTATGTCTTTGTGCCCCCCTTTTCCCTGTTAATGCCCTATCGGCCCCCCTGGCTAAACTTTGGTAGATCCGCCCCTGCACAGTTACCAGCGTCAGCTACGTAGAAAAAGATCCTGGTGTAGAAATTAATATTAAATAAATTCTAACAACAGCTTAACAAGCTTAAACGTGCTGCTGTTGTTCAGCCGCTGGTTTCTTCTTTCTGGTGCAAAGTGGGCCAAAAACAAACGGACTCGCAACAGAAAAGCCGATCAGCTGATCATTAAGCAGTTTCATGATTGAAGTAGCAGCAGGAGAGGGAGGGAGAGAGAGAGAGAAGAGGCGGTCGCTCTATATATCGGTTGTTAAGCGTAACGCAGGAATGCTTTACAAACATTCAGAGATGAACTTACACACTTGCTTTACTTCTCTCTGGGATAACTTTCTCGGAGATGAAATGCCGGTTTGGTAGCGAGGCTACAAACACACACAGCTGCTCTATCACGTGATGCACACTGCTCCGACGCGCTACGGTTATGAGCCGAGTTACGCCATGTTGCAAGTTTTGTGAGGTGCTTTTTTGATATTTAATGGATCGGATTATATTTTTTATTTCTCTCCATATATCTGATCCAGTAATTTACGTCAGTATTGGACCGATACCGATACTTAATATCGGAGTATAGAGGGAAGGAAGAGGGAGGCAGATGCATACAGGCAGGCGAGTGTGGAAGGTGCTGTTGGTCTTTGCTGAACATCCAGGTGTGTGACAAGCATAATGACTGTGTGACTTAGGAGGATGATCCAGAGGGAAGCAGGGCCACACTGCTCTGAACAGGGAATCACCCTCTGTGTCTTTCACATCTCCAGTTCATCTCATGTGACAGTTTTATCATCCTCTGCACAGCTTCATTATTCTAGATCCAGTTTCGAACCTCCCGTCTTGTCTCTTCCTGTTTCTCACTTGGCCCTCCGCTCAGTCGTACTCAGTTGCTTCTGCTTCTCCCCATCCTCCCGATCCTACCGTCTGTTTCTCACATCCTCCCACACTCTGTCAGCATTGTAGCTTCTCCAACCTCTCTCCAGCCTCCTGAAGATTTTATGATTTTGCTTAATGATAGATGAGCCGCACTTGATAGCATATACTTGACTGTTATGCCATCCTTCCTTTTCTGAGTCTGTGTACATGTGTTCCAGTGCAGTGTTGTGGCTGGATGTAGGTACAGATCAGGTCAGGGCCCCAAGCGTCGCTCTCTATTGAAGATGTTTGTGGAGTTGAGTTGGACATATGAGAAGAGACATGTTGAATAATAGAGTTTATTTTAGATGCATTGGCGATAAAGTAGAATGCATAAAGAGGCCACCTGTCTGTAGAACACTGAAAGCCGAATTAAGATAAACATTCGGCTCTGTGCAGTGTCTGAAAGCCCCCAGGCTGTGAGCAGCATGATATCTTTCATTGAGTACAAGAGTTGCATTTGAACCAGAAACGGAAATGAAAAATTAGATAAATCTTTTGAAAAAGTTTGATAACTCGATCGTGTGAAAATGCACATTTGCATTGCATTTCTTCTCTAGATAGATAGATAGATAGATAGATAGATAGATAGATAGATAGATAGATAGATAGATAGATAGATAGATAGATAGATAGATAGATAGATAGATAGATAGATAGATAGATAGATAGATAGATAGATAGATAGATAGATTAGATTAGACAGCATTTTCATGTATGCATAATAATTCTGCTCTCTTTTTGGTCTTGGTTTACTGCAATGTGGGCCATTTTCAGTGACCTGTTTTGTCTAGACATGAGGAAGCTAAAATTCATTGTGTCCTCTTTCAACTCTGGAAACATCTGTTCGAAGGTTTTTCAGACTACTCTCTTAAATATTTATAAGGTTGCATTAAAAAACTCCACATGGACTAAAGTTTTGACCCAGAGAATCTTTGTTTGTTTTTTTTCATTTAACACTTAATTTAATCAAATGTTTTAACGTTTTCATCCTTAAAGATTTTTTTGTATAAGCTCTCTCTGGAGTTCTGTAAAAATCTTTTTATACTGCTGTTTTTCTCTGTAAAAATCATGTTCAAAACTCGGATTTTTATGAGAAAGTCTGTGACAGCTGCTCTGTGGTGACTTTCTCACTTTTACAGTGAGGTCCATAAATACTTCTGCCTCTGTACACCACCAAAGTGGATTTTAAATCAAGATGTGATTGAAGTGCACCATTTCGACTTTCATCCACAGGAGTTGGCATTGCAATAAAAAACAGTGCATTGCCATTTTTAAAGACACTATTTATTTTCAGATGTGCAAATGTAATCGGCTAATTGACAAGGAGTTTCATGGTTAGTTCAATTCAGTTCAATTCAATTTTATTTATATAGCGCCAAATCGCAATAACAGTTGCCTCAAGGCACTTTATATTGCACAGTAGATCGTACAATAATAGATACAGAGAAAAACCCAACAATCATATGACCCCCTATGAGCGAGCACTTTGGCGACAGTGGGAAGGAAAAACTCCCTTTTAACAGGAAGAAACCTCCGGCAGAACCAGGCTCAGGGAGGGGCGGCGATCTGCTGCGACCGGTTGGGGTGGGAGAAGGAACACAAGATAAAGACATGCTGTAGAAGAGAGACAGAGATTAATAACAGTATGATTCAATGCAGAGAGGTCTATTAACACATAGTGAGTGAGAAAGGTGACTGCAAAGGAAAAACTCAATGCATCATGGGAATCCCCGGCAGCCTACGTCTATTGCAGCACAACTAAGGGAGGATTCAGGGTCACCTGGTCCAGCCCTAATTATATGCTTTAGCAAAAAGGAAAGTTTTAAGCCTAATCTTAAAAGTAGAGATAGTATCTGTCTCCCGAATCCAAACTGGAAGCTGGTTCCACAGAAGAGGGGCCTGAAAACTGAAGGCTCTCCCTCCCATTCTACTTTTAAATACTCTAGGAACAACAAGTAGGCCTGCAGAGCGAGAGCGAACTGCTCTAATAGGGTGATATGGTACTACAAGGTCATTAAGAGAAGATGGGGCCTGATTATTTAAGACCTTGTATGTGAGGAGCAGGATTTTGAATTCAACTCTGGATTTAACAGGAAGCCAATGAAGGGAAGCCAAAACAGGAGAAATATGCTCTCTCTTTCTAGTCCCTGTCAGTACTCTTGCTGCAGCATTTTGGATTAGCTGAAGGCTTTTCAGTGATTTTTACGACATCTTGATAATAATGAATTACACTAGTCCAGCCTGGAAGTAATAAATGCATGAACTACTTTTTCAGCATCACTCTGAGACGGGATATTTCTGATTTTAGAGATGTTGCGCAAATGGAAGAACGCAGTCTTAAATATTTGTTTAATATGTGCATTGAAGGACATATCCTGGTCAAAAATGACTCCAAGGTTCCTCACAGCGTTACTGGAGGCCGAGGTAATGCCATCCAGAGTAAGAATCTGGTTAGACACCATATTTCTAAGCTTTTCAGGGCCAAGTACAATAACCTCAGTTTTATCTGAATTAGGAAGCAGAAGGTTAGTGGCCGTCCAGGTCTTTATGTCTTTAAGACATTCCTGCAGTTTAACTAATTGGTGTGTGTTACCTGGCTTCATGGATAGATAGACCTGGGTGTCATCTGCATAGCAGTGAAAATGTATACTATGTCTTCTAATGATACTGCCTAAGGGAAGCATGTATAATGTAAACAGAATTAGTCCTAGGACTGAACCCTGTGGAACTCCATAATTGACCTTAGTGCGTGAAGAGGACTCTCCATTTACATGCACAAATTGGAGTCTATTAGATAGATATGATACAAACCACTGCAGTGCAGTACCTGAAATACCTACAGCGTGCTCTAACCGCGCTACTAGAATATTATGGTCAACAGTATTGAACACTGCACTAGAGCAGGGCGATATGACCAAAAATATTTATCACGATATACATTTGAAAATTTGCGATAACGATATAACTGACGATATAATTGACACTAGACAAAATACTTTACAACTCCACAACTTTATTAGTGCAAAAAAAACCCATCAATGTATTTTCACTTAAACAAGCAGCTGTTTTTTATTTGCATTAAAGTTATATAAAAATGTAACTGTGCAAATGCAAATTCCTTGCTGACAGTTTAACCAAAAGGCATTTCCAGTGAAAACCATAACCCTAACCATGTAGACTATCCACAAAACTTAACCCTCCTGTTATGTTGGTTTCCAGGAACACTAATTATGTTCCTGGGTCAATTTGACCTGGGGCATGTTTACTCATCCAAAAGTGTCAGAAACACTGGCATTGATTATTTTACAGTTTTGTTTTATAATTTAGATTTTTTTTTTTTTTTCTGTAGTGATGCAGATGACATATGACATCTCTTCTGTTCTGGGTGAATCTGACCCGCAACATAACAGGAGGGTTAAAAAGAGGTTATATACACACACAATACGGTAATATTATGTTGAAGCACAGTACGTATCACTCCGTGAGGCTCCTGCCTATGATAGCCGTAATGCTCCGACAATCCATCAAGCATTGCGGGTTCGTAGCTTAGCAAAGTCGTACTGAAACATTTGACAGATTTTTGAGCGCCGTGTACATAAAATCATTTCGAGGTCAGTAAACACAACCAGAATTCATACATAAGGCACACGGGATTATAAGGGGCACTGTCGATTTTCAGAAAAATCAAAGGATTGATTTTAAGTGTGAGTTTGTCAACCTAAAACAAATGGGATGTTACAGTTAAAGCCTGGCAAAGGATCTCAAGGGAGGAAACACAGCATTTGTTTCCTCTCTTAAAGATGACAGTCTGCACTTTAGCCACATCTTTATTGTTTGAATTAAAATCCACTGTGGATGATGTGTACATATAATGTAAGGAAGAGCAGCACAGCAAATCCTGATGTCAGACTGTCCTCATCATTTCTTTATGTTACCTACATGGCTGCGGGACGAGTAGCTGTTAAGTGTGTCACTAGCAGTATGTCTGCCCTGGGTGTGAACTCACTGCTCAGCCGGCTTTTAAATTTGTATGTTTTCTACATTTGTAGGGTCCCTCAAACAGCAGGAAAAGTACAAGTAGTACACAATATAATGTTTGTGTTCAAGCAACACCACTATGGCTGCTTTTCTCTCGGCCTGACATTAAAATTCACCTTTGTTTGTCGAAGTTGTGACGAGAGTGCAGGAAGGAATCACGTCACACCTTCAGCCTCAAACAGCTTCTAAGAGACACACTGAGAAAAAGCAAGAAAACGAGAAAAAGATTAAAATAATATAAATACCTGCCCTTCAACACTCAATTAGTCAGCATTTGCGAAATTAATGTTAAATTTAAAATGTCACCACCACATTTCAAGTTTGAGTTTTTTACCCCTCTGGCATGGTGCGATATTCTTATTAATAGTCCGTAGAGAGGATTGGTATATATTTTTTATGAAAATATGCATATGTAATTAAAACGCATGTCAAGTTGATTTTGTGGATAATTAATTACAGCAACAGATGGTAATGTAGCTGAAATCTTCAAATAGGAACGAGTCCAACATGTAATTTGCCTCAAAGCAAACATAAAAAAGTCTAACAGCAATTTTATGTCTTGCCTATTTGGTGGACACTTTATTACATATGTGCACCTCATGTCGTTGTCGTGAGCTTATAATGGAAAAACATTATGTAAGAAGCGAGAGTCGGTGTGACTCAGCGGGAAAGAGCTCAGTGTTATCACCCCCAAGAGTTTAATAAATACGGAGTTCAATAAAACATAGAGGTCAATAACTGTAACTACTGTATATTGCTTTGCTGAAAGCACTATCCATTAAGTAGAAAATATTTGCACAGAGTAGGTAAGATACGGTTTATAAGCCATCGCAGCAGCAATGTATGCAGTTACGTTGCCCGGTTGGAATTTCACCGTCTCCCAAATGAGCTGGCTTCACCTTAAAAAGCAGCTGTTTTCGGTTTGAGAGGAAACCCTTTAGATTTCCAGTCTGTAAATGTGTTTTTTTCCCTTTTATATAAGATCTGACATATCATTGTTTCATATCATATCACAGATTTTTTCGATGCCGAGGTTTAATTGCATGACCCGCAGCTTTTTTATATATGGTACAGCCCAGCATCTGATTTCACCTACTGCGACACTACAGTAAAGGCATGTCAGTTAGATTTCCATTACATTTTATTGACTCTTCCTGGCAGCGATGGAGAATTTAACTTATTTGTTCAATCTTAACTATCAAAACATGCACAGCAATCTCCACAAGCACGGGAAGCTTTTTCAGAAAACAAAAGCTGTTGTAGACCCAAAAACTACTTTGATTTTTTTGAGGAGACACACATCACAGCATAGGCGCAGTGGTGATATGTGCAGGCCCTCCGGCTATGCTGTAACTACAGCTTCAGCTGTAATAAACAATGCGGTGGCACCTCCGAAGGCTTTCACGAATGACTTCCTGTTTTGAAATCTTGAGTTATCTCATTATCTTAATGTGTCTGATTTCACTTTAAGTCTGATGTAGCCTGCAGCTGCGCTGTGTGTGTGTGTCTGCGTGTGTGCTTCTTGTGTGCGAAAACATTTTTGCCCATGTATCATGCATGTGAGATTGTGTATTTGCATCTCATTTTAGTTAAGTGGTCCCTGGCATCAAACCAGTGTGCACTCTTCCCTCATTTATTACATTTTACAACATGTGTTGGAACCTGATGTTATTCTAAAAACCTGAGTAATGAACACTTGACTTGCACAGATGCCTTTATAAACGATGAGAAACACGCCTCTAAGATGTGTGTCCCTCTTACTCTCTCTGTCTCTCTCGTGTCTTTGCAGGGGAAGAGGAATAAGCCCGGGATGGAGGCTGCCAGCTCTCCAGATTCAGTGAGAGGTCGAGGGGAAAATAAAGCCATCAAGTAGGTGTCAGGGAGGGAGTAGATGGGGCACGTGGGAATAATGTATGATGTGGTGATAGTATCACATTTAAACAGCTATTTGTGATTGCAAACTAATCTTGTAGCTCTGTGCGTGGACTCAAATGCTTTCCCTGAAATTATGCCCTAAAGATAGTGAGCATTTATCATATATATATATATATATATATATATATATATATATATATATATATATATATATATATATATATATATATATATATATATATATACGATGTGTGACGCTGCTACTGTGCCCATAAAAAAAAAACTACCTGATTTAAATTTGTCCTTGGGCAGCTCTGGACCACTTCCAACATTGCTGCTATTTTTAGATCACTCTTTGAAAATCATGTTCTGACCTCCTGGTCTGCTGATGTAAATCAAAGGCTGCATTATGGTAAATGGTCTTTACCTTATATTTAAACCCCTCCCCAATTTTTTGACATAGCAACAGCCTGCTCACCGTTTGCTCTAGTTGGAATAAATAGAAATAAGCACACTAAGCTAATTGTTAAGATTAGGATATCGACAGCTATGAATATACTTCTGCCCCTGTTTCAAATATAATTAAGCATTATTGAATACAAGAGGGTGACGCTAACAACTTGCCACAAATCTATTAGCTTTTTTGAGCTATTTCCTTTGACGTTTTTATTCTGAGTGCATACCTGACTTGTTTTTTTTTTGGTGTTTTAAATTCATACTGACTTTTCTCCCTTGCCTCCTTATCTCCTTTGTTTTGTTTCCTCATCATTGACAGCGTGATAAAACACACAGGTCACGTCCTTCCATCCTCCTCCTTTCTGAGCGTTTTGACCTACTTTTCATGATACTGGGTGACCATAAACTTGTAGTCATCCTGTAGCCAAATTCATGTTAAATTTATTTTAAAAGTATTTAAAAAGAGTATTTTTCTTTTTAGATTTTCTTTTTAATTTATTTATCAACATTTCTCGAGATCTGCTTTGTTTTCTCTTCTTTATATACCGGTATGTCTGTGATTGTTTACTGCTCTCACCTGTCTCACCTTTTGCTTTCTCTCTGGCTACAGCGATCTAGACAGAGACTTTTGGAATAACAATGACAGCAGCAATGTCCAACAGAGGTGGAGCTCCTACCCACCCAAGGAGTTCCTCTTAAACATGTCTCCCTATGCACCCTACGGAGACCCCCGCCTCACGCCCAAGTGAGTCTCATTCATGTCTGGTAAGGGACTCCTCTGTCTGGGCAGGGCTGTAATGAACAGGGGCTTCTGTACAACGCTGTAGGAGTGGTCAACATAATAAAATCTTTTGCTCTTTGAGGTCATAGGTATGAGACAAATAGCACAAAAATATTCCAAATCAAAGGCTGATCAATACACAACTCAGAGCAGTGAAAAGATCACATTTAATAGCCTAAAGCATAGGTGTCAAACTCTGGCCCGTGGGCCAAATTTGGCCCGCAGCCTAATTACATTTGTCCCGCGAAGCCATACCAAATTACTATTAGAGCTGGCCTACTGGTATTATACAGCTAATATATATATTGTTTAGTATTAAGCTTTGCTTGTTCCATATTCAGTTTTTCATCAAAACTTGTTTGAGTCCATAAGAAAAGATTCATTCTTATATCTAGAGGAAGATTTTTTTTCAATAAATATTAACGTTAGCCCGCGACTTTGTTCCAGTTTTGAATTTTGGCCCACTGTGTATTTGAGTTTGACACCCCTGGCCTAAAGGGAAACAGAAAGCCTGATTTTGTAACGCTGTCAGATCACATATCTTTTAAATGGAATTCTCCCCTCTTCCCCGGTAATCCTCATGTTTTTGCATTCAGGCATGTCCACAGTGAGGTGGTGTTTAGTATGCACTGCTGGCCATACAGCAGCTGATAGAGATGTGCAGCACCATCCCTTAATATCTGTGATTCCTTGGGCTGCGCTGACACTAACTAAAATTATGCACAATTTCCAAACTGCTGCTTTCAGACAGAAAGGCTGCAGTTGTATAGGAGTTTGAGCCCTGTGTCTTTAAAACAATACAGAAGAGTAAACTGGGGAAGCAACAGTATAGTTTGCTCTTAAATCACATACAGCGTGTACAAATGAATGTCTTTGATAGCTCCACTGCTTACAGCCCTGCTAACTTCACCTGGGTAGACCCTCCCTACCTCTCACCTGCAGCCCATGGACTGTTACCATGGAGACGGACAACCCTCAGAGAAAAGATCCCACTGTTTAACAAAACTTTTCCCCATTCCCCACTCAACGCCAAATATTAAAATCTTCTTTTCAGGATTGTGTAATAAATAACCAACATCCACAGAGGGTTGAACGTAGTGCACTAAGAAAATGAGTTTTTCAGTTTTTGTCAGGATTACTTTGACATTCAGAGAAGTACAGTGGGGCAAAAAAGTATTTAGTCAGCCACCGATTGTGCAAGTTCCCCCACTTAAAATGATGACAGAGGTCAGTAATTTGCACCAGAGGTACACTTCAACTGTGAGAGACAGAATGTGAAAAAAAAATCCATGAATCCACATGGTAGGATTTGTAAAGAATTTATTCGTAAATTAGGGTGGAAAATAAGTATTTGGTCACCTCAAACAAGGAAAATCTCTGGCTCTCACAGACCTGTAACGTCTTCTGTAAGAAGCTTTTCTGTCCCCCACTCGTTACCTGTATGAATGGCACCTGTTTGAACTCATCATCTGTATAAAAGACACCTGTCCACAGCCTCAAACAGTCAGACTCCAAACTCCGCCATGGCCAAGACCAAAGAGCTTTCGAAGGACACCAGGAAAAGTATTGTAGACCTGCACCAGACTGGGAAGAGTGAATCTACAATAGGCAAGCAGCTTGGTGTGAAAAAAATCAACTGTGGGAGCAATCATCAGAAAATGGAAGACATACAAGACCACTGATAATCTCCCTCGATCTGGGGCTCCACGCAAGATCTCATCCCGTGGGGTCAAAATGATCATGACAACGGTGAGCAAAGATCCCAGAACCACACGGGGGGACCTGGTGAATGACCTGCAGAGAGCTGGGACCAAAGTAACAAAGGTCACCATCAGTAACACACTACAACGGCAGGGAATCAAATCCCGCAGTGCCAGACGTGTTCCGCTGCTGAAGCCAGTGCATGTCCAGGCCCGTCTGAAGTTTGCCAGAGAGCACATGGATGATACAGCAGAGGATTGGGAGAATGTCATGTGGTCAGATGAAACCAAAGTAGAACTTTTTGGTATAAACTCAACTCGTCGTGTTTGGAGGAAGAAGAATACTGAGTTGCATCCCAAGAACACCATACCTACTGTGAAGCATGGGGGTGGAAACATCATGCTATGGGGCTGTTTTTCTGCCAAGGGGACAGGACGACTGATCCGTGTTAAGGACAGAATGAATGGGGCCATGTATCGTGAGATTTTGAGCCAAAACCTCCTTCCATCAGTGAGAACTTTGAAGATGAAACGAGGCTGGGTCTTCCAACATGACAATGATCCAAAACACACCGCCCGGGCAACAAAGGAGTGGCTCCGTAAGAAGCATTTGAAAGTCCTGGAGTGGCCTAGCCAGTCTCCAGACCTCAACCCCATAGAAAATCTGTGGCGGGAGTTGAAAGTCCGTGTTGCTCGGCGACAGCCCCAAAACATCACTGCTCTCGAGAAGATCTGCATGGAGGAATGGGCCAAAATACCAGCTACTGTGTGTGCAAACCTGGTAAAGACCTATAGTAAACGTTTGACCTCTGTTATTGCCAACAAAGGTTATGTTACAAAGTATTGAGTTGTATTTTTGTTATTGACCAAATACTTATTTTCCACCCTGATTTACTAATAAATTCTTTACAAATCCTACCATGTGGATTCATGGATTTTTTTTTTCACATTCTGTCTCTCACAGTTGAAGTGTACCTCTGGTGCAAATTACTGACCTCTGTCATCATTTTAGGTGGGGGAACTTGCACAATCGGTGGCTGACTAAATACTTTTTTGCCCCACTGTATGATTATTTGCTTTCTGGCTGACATGACATGATACTACTCATGTAGTATGTTTTATTAAGAGCTAAAGCTTCTTTTTTCAAACTGAGAATGAACTAAGGGGCTGCACCAGAATCCAGTAAAAAATAAATAAATAAGGGAGGATTACTTTGGAGTGTAGCATGCAAAATAGTAAATCCCCTTTAAATATAAATCTGCAGTCAAGATGTGGTCAGATTAGCTTGAGTTCAGAGGTCTGAAGAAAAAGTGACTTCTTCAGCAAAACATGTAATAGGCACACCGGTCCAGTTTGTCCATTTCATGCTTTGCCTCTCCAAAACGTGAACATGCAGAAGTTGTATTGTGCATGCAGAAGTTGAATTACCAGCGGAGATGATGTATGAAGTTCATTTCAGGGTGCCTAATTGCCAGAAACGATTAAGCTGTGCGGCTAATATGTATTTACATGTAAATGCGTTCATAATGTCTAATAAAATGCTTTCCTGTGATTATTTTCATGTGGGCTTGAAATAAAATGTTTCCCTCTGTTGTTACTGCAACTTCTGCATGTGTATCTGTTTCACATTTTGGAGAGGCAAAGCGTGAAATGGACGCAGTGGACCAGCATGACCAGCATGTAATATCTGTAATATCGGGTTGTAATGTTGGTCCAGGATCAACATTGCATCTGACCAATCACGTTGTTGTGATGTGATAACTTTGGAATGTGGAGCAAAAAGAAAAAAGAAGCTTTTGTTAATATAAAACCCTCTTCATGAAAAAAAATTATTAACATTTCCAGTGTTTTCTTTATTAATTTGAACAGTGTAATAAATATATTATCAAGTTAGGTTTCCTAGCCAGATTTATGTTACTGATATTAGTATGCCAGTGATAGTTTTTAATAGCGTTAGCTATTTTTTTGGCTAATGCTAAGACATTGTGACTCGTCAGTTGCTATGTTGATTCTGGACTACAATTGTTATGATGATAGGAGGATAGTAACAACACCAATTCGTTGATATTATGCTCAGTTTTTCCACTGAAGAAGAAGTGAAAAGCTATACCCAAATGAACAAACCAAACTGTATCGGATTTCCTTATCTTGATTATTGAACATGCACCAAATAAAGAGGCAGCTTCATTAATGTAAATGCAGAAGGCTTACAACAATGGGTGAACTGGTTACACTAAAAAAACGGGAAAAGTTCTTTGAACAGTTAATTCCAAATGTTGCAAAACTGCTCAAATGCAGTCCTATGCCCAGGTCAGCTCGACCCAGCAGAGCAGCTTTTCAGTTATTGAAGACAAAACTGACCCAGAAGCAAGCAGCAACTGAAAGTAGCAGCAGTTAAGGCCTGGAAGAGCATCTCAAGGGATGAATGGGTTCTTTCATCTAATTACTGAAAACAATCCTTATATTTAAATAATGTTAGCTTGTAGCTTGAAAATGAGTAACTGTGTGTAAACATGGCTGCAATTCCTGAACAGTTAATTCAAAATTTTTGTTACAAATCTTGAATGAAAAGTGAAAGTTCACACTTTCAGTATTATATTCAATATCTGAGGGTGGTACTTTCTTCTTTCCACCAGAAAACAAATAATTGTATTTCTCAAAATGTCCATCTGTTCCTTTAATGACGTGGTTTTTGGTCTGACTTTTTTCACTGTTTTGTTTTGGGGGGTTTTGTGAGTGTAAAGTTACGTGTTTTTACCCCCACTCCCCTTTCTCCTTCACTCTTTCTGTGTTTTCTGCTTGTTGTCACTACTCGTACTATCACTCATAGTACTTTGAGTGCTTTAAGCCTCCCCGATAGCCCTCCTGAGTCTAGTCTACTAAGCCTTATTCCAAAAATAGTGACACTGTATCCTTGGTGTACAGTGCAACGTCTGTTTCATATCAACCTCCATTCCATCATTTAGATGCACCTCACACAGTCACTGAGGCATTAAGTGAACCTGTTCTTTCTTATTTTCTCTAATTATAACTCACTTGACTCTTTCAAAACCACCGGGCGCTCAGTTATTTGGTGTCTGTGCAGTGGTGCTGAAATTATTTTTAAATTCAGCGAACAGCAGTGATTATAGCTTTTGTTGTGATTGCATTTCATTCTGTTATTGACAAGATTAATTCTGTGTGGCATTTGATAAGATAGTAATGGTGAGATTTCTGAATAGGGTGATAGTGGATCACTGAGCTATTTCATAGTCCTTACTGTGGCGATTCCTTTGTACAAAGCAAGTTTGTTTAGCAGCTTTCAAAGGTGTCTTTCTGAGGTAAATCGAAAATTACTGTTTGGAAACAGTTCAGACAAATTATATCTAAAAGCAAGGAAAAAAGGGATCAAGTCACGAAAAAGAACATGTTATTCAAGTAATGATATTCAAGTTGTGATTAATTATATCACATTCATCATTGCAAAAACAATCATTCACTTAACTGTCAGCCTACACTTAATGCTTGAATGTCGTTGTGGACGCCCTCCTGTTGTTCACCTGTGTGTCGTGTGATTTGTCCTCAATCAAAAGGTCCCGTACTGATCTCAGCGTTCTGTCTGTACTCGTCTCTGTGACGTCCGAGTCCAGGTCAGCTGGGGTTGGGTTTGTGGCATGCTGAGAAGAAAAGAGGACACTTTATATTGAAATGCTTTTTTTTTATTTCAATGGGAATATTTGCAAATTAAGTGAAATATTTTATGCAAATGCATAAAAGTGCTGCAGGCGAGTTCTTGTGAACAGACTATAGCATTCTGTTTTCATGCCCTGCAGTCTTAAAATGTGAAAATGACGCATTTGCATCATTTCTCGGCTGTTATGCCTGCCTCCGAGAGCCAGCGGCTTGGTCACTGCTGTGTACATGTATGAGTGAAATGGGCAGAATGTCGGGTTCTTGTGGTCCTTTTCTTACCTTAAACTAGGATATAGTGGACTGAGCAGCTACAATAACAAAGGTTTTCTGAATATCACTCCACACTTAGTGAGAATCTGTGTAAATTCGACATTAAGAAGTTGCTTTAATAACATATTTTACAATGAACAGAGTAAGCTTTTGTGCAGCTTTGAACTGAATTATTGTAAATATGTTTTGCCCCCTTTTAGTCCCCAAAGAGTGAGATGACTGTCCTCTCCAATTTAGTCAAAGCATTGGTGACGAGCAGCTGCTCTTCCACGTTTTTGTTATTCACTGGACACTTGTGGCTAGACTGAGTGCCTGTGAAGTGTCTTAGTCATCGATTTGACTAACTCATAACACTTTTGCTCTCCGGCTCTGTGCGTCTGTCTCTCGTCTATCTCTCTCTTTTTTGTTTTGTTTGTACCTTCTCGTGGGTCTGTCTGTCCGTGTTTTCCTTGTCTACGACCCACCCCACCGTTCCACCCAGTGGGGCTGTGGATAAGGGTGGGCAGGGTGGTGCTGGACCCTCACCGGGGGCCAGTGACAGCGGGGGTGGTGCTTGCTCTGGGACTGGGGCAGGGCCCAGTCGCAGCGACAGCGTGCGGAGCATGGTGACGGGGGGCAGCAAGGCCGGGCGCTGGCAGACGGTCCAGAGCCACATGCATGCCGGAGGCCTGCGGTTTAGCAAGTGAGTGGCGCATGGTGACATGGGGCACGCATGAGGGGCTACAGTGGGCACAACAGCAGCATGGTGTGGCAATCAAGGAAGTGAGTCTGTAAAAATATCATGGATGGAGTAGTTGCATGTACTCTTTTTTTTGTTCTTTTTACACATTTGAAACCCTGTGCAGGTGAAGACAATGTAAAGCAGGCTTTAAAGAGAAGATGCTTTGCAGAATGCACCTGCTATGCATGAGTAACCGTTTAAACCTCTTGGCTACAGAGAGGTTCCTCACTCATAAACAAATGCCATTTTTATGTCAGCTGCCAACCAAGTGATGTTGCAGACAAAGCAAATTCACGCAGCCGTACTGTTCCTCTGCAGGCTCCAATTTGCTGAAGGCTGTAACAGTTTCAAGAATTTCAGACAAAACAGATGCTCTCTGAAGATCTTCAGAAACGACATGTTCATTCATCTGAAGTAACAGCTTTTTAAACTCTGAGTGGGTTGCTGGATAAACAGCAGGAGAGCAGTTTTATCCGGGCTAGTGACACGAATGAACCTTCTGTTAGTAACTGCTGGATGAATATGATAAGATGATACTGTAAACAACATCATTCGATAACGGTGCTGCGTAGTGGGAGGAGGTAGTAAAAGTTACCCAAAGTTTGAGCAGTTTATTGCTTGCATTGACATGAAACTCCCTTTAATTAATCAGGGCAAAAGTCTGAAAACTGGATTCTTTTTTTGCTAAAGAGTCAGTGTGAGTAAACTGTAAATACATACAGTAAATACAAACACAAGGATGTTATCTCTCAGAAACCAAAGGGAAATACGTATACGTAAAGACTAGGGCCAAGTTACAGGATGGCCCCAGTCTTCATTTTGCGTTAACCAAAACAGTCCCAAGTTTCTAAAACTTTGAAGTAGAAATACAAAATAGACTCAGGATAGCTATTTGTTAGCTATAACCTTTCTGTGTGACCTTTACACATTCTTCCACTCATCCCAGGCCCCACTGTGACCCTTCTTTGGATAAGTGGTTAAGAAAATGAATGGATGGAATTAACAGCTGCCCTCATTGTGTGGCATTAAAAAACGCACACAAGCTTAATGTAACAGCTTCGTTGCAGAGATAAAGATTTATGATTTGGTGTCATTTCTAGTGATGTGCGATACCACTGATTTCCTTTCCGATCCGACACCAAGTAAAATTCAGGGTGGTATCGACGATACTGATCCGATACCGATACTTTGTACAAAAACGTATTTCAGTTATTGTATCTCAAATTATAGCGTCATAATGATTACAGGACATCGGATTACTTGTTCTTATCGTTTAATAATGCACAGTTAACATATAGAAATAAGAAAACTGAAGTTGTGCGCTATTTGAACACGTTGCCTGCCTGCAGCACTAAAGGACTCTGTGAGAGACGTCTGTCTCGCCCTAGCAGCACCTGTCCCTGTCCTCCTCTTCAGTTCGCCTCAACATAAGCTCATCATATTCTGTGATATGATTTACTCTGAAGTGCTTGATGAGGTTAGTAGTGTTGCCACAACACCTCACTTTCTCGCCACATGTATTGCAAACTACGTCTCAACCGTTTTTGTGGAAGTAAAATACGTCTGCACATGACTCCATTTACGCTCAGCCATTGTTGTGAGTGTGCACACCAAGGGGCTGGACACATTTATACAGACGTACTTTGCACATGACTATGACAGGCGAAAGACTAAGTAGTTCCTTCCAATGTAGACAATCCAAATGATACAGTTTCTTTCCACTCTGTTCCTGTTAATGATAACCTACAAATTTACCCTAAATTACTAAAATATTGATATTTTAATATGAGTATCGATTCTGGAACATAAATGACTGGTATCGGAGGAATCGATATTTCAGTATCGATCCGCACATCACTAGTCATTACTATACAGTGCTATGACAAAGTTTTTGCCCCTTTCCTGATTTCTTCCTTTTATTTTTTTATTATGGCATATTTGACACACTTACAAATTTCAGATAGTCAAAGAAATTTTAATTTTAGACAAAGATAACCAGAGTAAAAACAAAATTCATGTTAAGGGAAAAATGCTATCCAAGCCAGCCTGACCCTCTATGAAAAAATAATTGCCACCTAAACCTAATAACTGGTTGTGCCCCTCTCAGTAATCAATAGAGCATTTGCAATAACTGACAATGAGTCTATTATATCCCTGTGGAGGACTTTTGGCCAACCCTTCTTTGCAGAATTGTTTGTAATCCAGCCACACTGGAGGGTTTTCCAACGGTCATACCAAAGCATCATAATCAGATTTAAGTCCAGATTTTGAGTAGGACACTGACAACTTGACTTATACTGCCACATAAGCCAAGTGTCCTTGAGCTTCAGAGCATGAACTAACAGCTGACAATTGTGCTTCAGGGTTTTCTGGCAGAGAGCAGAATTCACATTTCCATCAAGAATGTCGTCCAAGTCCCGAAGCAGCAAAGCAGCCCCAGACAAGCACACTATCACCACCATGTTTGATTGTTGATATGATGTTCTTTAGATGCTCTGTTAGTTTTACATCAGCCGTAACGGGATTCAAACCATCCAAAACGTTCAGCTTTTGTTGTGTCAGTTCACAGAATATTTTCCTTAAATTTTTTGGCCAATGTGAGACAAGCTTTTTGCTCAGCAGTGGTTATCACCTTTGAACTCTTGCTTGGGTGCCATTTCTGCTCTGTCTCTTTGTGAATCATGAATTATGACCTTAAGTGAGGCCTGCAGTACTGCACTTTGGTGTTCTGGGTTTTTTGCGATGAGTCCTGGATGAGTCGTTGATGCACTCTTGGAGTAATTTTGGTAAGCCAGCCACTCCTGGGAAAGTTCACCACTGTTGCAAGCCTTGCACCTCCATTTGTGGATAATGGCTCTCACTGTGGTCCACTGGATTCCTAAAGCCTTAGAAAAAGCTTTGTAACCCTTTTCAGACTGATAGATGTCAATGACTTTGACATCTTGAGTTTTTTTTGGTCGTGTCAGACAGGTTTAAGTGATATCTTGGGGGCGGTTACTTTTTCACACAGGGCTAGGTAGGTTTGGACCCCTTTTTTACCTTAGTAAACGAAATCACTATTTTAAAACTGCAAATTTGATGACGTGAAATATGTAAGTGTGAGAAAACATTTAAAAAAGAAATGCATGTTATCCAACAATGTAAATCATCACAAATAGTGCTTTCTAAACTACAATTAAGTGAATTTTTGCAATTATAATTTGTCAAACAAACTGGTTGCTGAAAGCTGAATTTTTTTTCAACACCTGTAGCACATACAAGATATAATGACAATAACATGTGTGAATCAAACGGTCTCCTGGAAACAGTTTGATCATTGAATTAAGAGCAGTACTCTGTAATATACAATAGATTAATAAGTGGAGCTCTACAATAGCGTTCAGCACAGTAGATGAAAGCCATCTCTCCACTCAGTCACAATTCCTTCATTGCTAGCTAACTCTTCATAATACTGCCTGCCCCTGTTATTCTGATAGAATAGATTAATTAGAAACTAGGAAGCAAAACTGTGATTTCAGAATTGATATTTGCCTCTTGATTGGACTGAAGATAATAGAAACTGCCTCCATGCATAAAATGATGAATGAAAATTAGGGAACTGGAGAGCTCAGTGCACAGCAAGAAAACACAGGCAAATAAACAATTTGCAAGCAAACCAAGAAAACATCTTCACCAATTAGACAACACATGCCCTAAATGTAGGACAATGGTTCTGTTTCCTCACCTCGCAGCATTTATTGAAATTGTGCTTTCTTGTGTCTGTGCATTATGTTTGAGTGACCTTTATTTAAATAGTATACTGATATAAACATGAATTTAAATGGTAAATGGCCTGTATTTGTATAGCGCTTTACTTAGTCCCTAAGGACCCCAAAGCGCTTTACACTACATTCAGTCATCCACCCATTCACACACACATTGACACACTGGTGATGGCAAGCTACATAGTAGCCACAGCCACCCTGGGGCGCACTGACAGAGGCGAGGCTGCCGGACACTGGCGCCACCGGGCCCTCTGACCACCACCAGTAGGCAACGGGCGAAGTGTCTTGCCCAAGGACGAACTCCCAACTCTTGAGCCATGATCGCCCCACAATTAAGTTATCCCACCACATTATTCTTTACTCCTATCACTCCTCTGTTTTGTTTTCCTGCTCTTTTTAAATCCACCTGTATTTCCATTTCTCCTTTGGAATTGGTTTCTATTTTTGAGCATTTACGTCTCTCTGCCATACGATCTTTCACCCTTCACTGTTGATATTTTCTCGCTCTCCTTGTTTTTCACCCTCCTCAATTTCCCTTAATTACGAAATCATTCAAGGTTTATAGTCATCTTAATTGACTTTCAAGCAAGAAGAAATGTGAAAATAACCCTCTAAGTCAGTAATTGGATACAGCAGATAAAAAGGGAGCGTGCTCAGGGTGTATGAATGACTGTGGCTGGTGCCACCGTGCCGATAAAGAAGGCAGCAATGATGTACAGTACCTGAAAGCACAATTTTAAGGGAAACCACTTGAAAAGGGCTTAGAATATTTCAAATGATAAAATTAGTCAAACTCAAGACAGTGAAAAGACTTGAAGCAGGTAATACGGCATGTGCTCAGACATCTGGCTTAATGTCACCATTAAACCATCAAGATATACTAATTTTTCATGATGTCAGCTATGATAACGTGACTATTGAACCCCCCAAAATAAGGGGTATTACATACTCACCAGACACTTCATTAGGTACTCCTGTTTAACTGCTCATTAAAGCAAATATCTAATCAATTGGTCAAATGGCAGCAAAGCAGAGTATGCTAAAGTTCAGACTGAGCATTTAGAAGAAAGGTAATTTAGGCAACTTTGAACACACATAACCTTTTTAGACTTTTACAGAGAATTGTCAGAAAAAGAGCAAGTATCCAGTGAACATCAGTTCCCTAGATGAAAAGGTTTCGTTGATGCCAGAGGTCAGAGGGGAATGGCCAGACTGCTTTGAGCTGATAGAAAGCCAACAATAACTCAAATAACCGCTAGTTATAATCAAAGTATGAAGCAGAGCATCTCTGACCTCACAACACAACAAGCCGTGAAGCAGGTGGGCTACAGCGGTAAAGGACCAAGAACAAGTTAAGAACAAGAAGCTGAAACTATAATTCTCATGGGATGACCAAATATGGACAACAGAAGATTGGAAAAATGTGGCCTGGCCTGAGGAGTTGGAATTTCTGCTATGACTTTTAGACAGTGTGGTCGGAATTAGACATAAACAATATGAAAAATCCCATCTTGTATCAGTTGCTCAGGCTGATTCTTGTGTAATGGTGTGGGGGATACACATTTTCTGCCCTTCAGTACCATCAGTGGCCTCAGTTAGCCTAGCCTACCAAGTAATGGTACTCAAATGGCCTCTACAGTCACTAGATCTCAATCCAATAGAGCCCGTTTGAGTTGTAGTGAAATGGGAGATTCACACAAGTGAATGTTGACATGCTGTCATGCCAGCATGGACCAGAATCTCAGAGGCCACCAAGAATTTATGCATTTATGAGGGCAAAAGAGGCTTCAACTCATTACTAGAAAAGTGTAACTAATGAAGTGTCTGGTGAATATAGGGGTGTTAAAGGTGTTAAGTCACCTTCTTATTTTGGCTATACCAAAGTTAGCTGCAAATTTTAGTTCATTTGCTCAAATCATCATGCAGCAATAACGTAGGTCATCAATTTCCTCTTTTAACATCCCATTTTACACCTGCCCACCTGTCCTGTCACATGCCAATTCCTTTATCTGAGGAACAATGCATCCTGTAGAGTAAAACACAGCCAGACAATCAAATTCATCAAAGCTAAGAATCCTTATAAAATACATTACCTATAGTAAAAAATGCTAAAAGGTTTTAAATTAATTGAAGCTAAAATTATCAGAGCACATATAAAGGGATGATCTACTGTAACAGTGTACTGTTATTAAAAATATATATTCTACATAGTCTTGGTGTACAAAGACTGTGTAGCTCAGTACAAAGACTCATAAAAGTTTAAATGTTTAGGTTCAAATGATTAATTTAGAAGTTGTGCGATTATATTTTAGTTATTTCATGTTTATGCTTGGATAAGTGGTTGTGTGAACTGTTTGTGTTAAGATTTAAGTTGTTCATATTTCTTACATGAACATCTAGCTTGAAACTCTTTTTCCTGATCAGAGCTCTAAATATTTTTTTCTTCTAATGATGATCATATCTTCAAAACAGTTTTGCCCTAATGACGTCGATTTATGTCATAGTTTTTGACTTTTTACTGAAAAATCGGACTTCCTGATTGCTGTTGCTCACCTGTTGCACTGATTATTCAAGCTGGGATAATCCAAGCCATGAAAGTGCTCCTGCTAACAGTCGCCCATAGCTGTTTGTGTAGGAAAATAAATACAAAAGTCAAACTTCTGGAACCCCAAATGCCCTCCTCCCACTTCAAAACCGTATAATTCTGCTCAACAGAAATCCGCCAAATGACTTTTATACATTAATTCACATTTATTCAGTTCGAATATTAGGCACAAGTAAACAAACACACTCATCAAAGTCTCTCCCCAGGAAAGATCTAATGGTGTGCTCCGTGTGCGTTTGTATGAGAGAAAACATGCATGCACCAGAGCATGTATATGAGCCCTGTCTTGTATTTACTTGATCCAGCATTGCACTGCTCCTCAGGGTGCTTGTCTCCTGGCTCTCCAACAGAGTCAGAGCCGAGGTAATACCAAAGAGCGCTGCTGTACACAACTCAAGTCCAGGCAGTAAATCCTCCCTCACTGCATTAGCTTCAGACAGAGCTGTTTAGCACAAGCTTACAGTCATCAGGCAGGGCAGTGATTGAGGGGAGGATAAGGGGTGAAGCACTATTACATGCTTGTAAGAGTAGCAGACCTGTAATTAGAGGGCAGACTTAAGGAACGGTGATTGGAGGTGGTGTGGCTATAGAGTGATGTGAGGGCTGAGGGTAAAGAAAAGATGAATAGGCAGAGGAGAACCACAAAGGTAAAAGGAAGAGCTGAGAGTGAAAACATAGCAGGAGCCGACAGGACCTTTGAGAAAGATTGGTGGAAGCAAAAGGGAAGAAGGTAGAAGTAGGTCAAGGCTAATTAGGGAGATAGATAACGGAGAGAAAGAAATTCAGCACTGCAGATGGAGAGCCGAGTCTCAAGTGAAGAGATAGTGCTACTATACCTTAAGCTCCAATTTAATTCCACTTAACGCTGAGGTAGGAACCATGTTTGTAGAATCATAAAAAGGGAAAAAGAACCTAATAACCTTTCAGTATATTGTAATTACAGTGGTCTTAGGTGGGGGGGGGGGGTGGGGGGGGGTGGGGGGGGGACTAGACTCTTGCACTTCTTGTGCTCTAATCAGACGTTGGAGAATCGAGCCTGTGATGGGAGACCAGACCAATCAGATCATTTCAGACCTGATCACAGGAGTAATGTAAAGTAGAATAAGAGTCCAAGTCCACACGAGAATTAAGATGTTGGAGGTATTAGTGGTTAACTGGAGAACTTTCAGCTGGGAGAGCTGGGTTCATGTTCCTGTGTGAAGTTTAAAGTCAGAGTTGATTGTGTGAGCAAATGCTCATATGCTTGATTGCTGGGAGGGAGTTGGCACAAGAAGGAAGAGCTGCAGGAGGAGATCTGTCTATGTTGAAGATTCACCCTTTCTAGATTTCGGCTGCAGTTTTAAGACCTGATCCCACTGAATGCATCACGCACAACAACAAAAAATCTCCCAAACTATGACCGCTGAACACATCAGAATGCAACTCATCAGTTTGTTTGCTCATAGACAGACAGACTGCCTTCGTGTGTTTTCTTTTAATGGGCTTATTAGACAGCACTAGCTGCTCGTTAGTGGAACAGCTGGCATGATGGGCATTTAGATTCAATGTAGAGTCACCCATGTCACTCCGTGTGAAATAATTTTGTTTGGCTTTCGTCATTTTATCAACCTGAAGGACAGCTGCAAAGAGGACTACACCCTGATTTTGGCATTCTGATGCTGCAAAATGTGCATTTCCAGTGGGACCAGTGTCACTGGCTGCAGGTTTTTAATTTGTCTGTGATTCTACAAAAAGCAGAGGTTTGTTTAGTCGCCAGTTTGGATATGAATGATATGTTGTATGCCAGACTAAACACGTATGGTCAGCTAGGCAAGATAAGGCAAAAATTCAGCACAGCTGTTTTCTTGCAGATGTTTAACAAGTATCTCAAGCTTGTTGGCAACTCCTTCTTTACTGATCTTTGCTCTCTCTCAAGTCTCTCTCCCTTGGATATTCACTGCAGACTCCTAGAGTTCAGTCAGTGCTGTGCTTATGTATGTTTTGGCCATTTTTATCCTCTCTTCCTTTTGATATCAACATAATAACATGTTACAAATTTGTTTTATACTTTCATCTTTCACCCTTTCATCTCAAAACGGCCTGCTCTTTCTTCTATATTCCCATTACGTATCTCTAACTCCATTTATTTCCTTTTTTTTGTATCCATCTCTGTCCTCGGTGTTCCCATGTATCCGTTCAGCTTTGGGGACGCTTCCCTTTCATCAGCTTCCACCCTGGAGCACATCCCGTCCTCAGCTGTGGCGCGCCCTCGGCCCCTGGTCCGGCAGCAGAGCCTCCAACAGCCCCTCACTCACCAGCCTCCTCCGGGTCCCAACGACCCCCCAGTCACCTCGCAGAGTCTGGGCCAGTTGCACACAGGCCCAGGCGGGGGGGGCCACCGTGGGGGCCCGCGGGGGGTCCGGGGGAGTCCGGCTGGAGCCTCCCGGTACAGAGGAACAGGGACAGGCCGATCAAGGTCAAATCCAGGCAGCTGGGACCACATGGTGGAGCAAATCCGAACCCGAGGTCTGGATGTTAAGTCGTTCCTGTAAGTACTTTACTTTCCTATAAGTAAAGTTGAGGATCATATGTGCAGCACTGCAAATACAAATTTATTAAATTTAGTGCACCATTTCATTGTAGTCTCTTAAATCCTGCCTTCAGTTTTCAAATTATCGTTTGTGTGCTGGAGTGTGATCTGTGGCATTGTCAGTCTTCAAATCCTGTAAGTAATAGTATAAATAGTCGAATGTGAAATTACTTTGTAAAATAAAAGTTCTGCTTTCAAAAGTGTACCGAAATATAAATGTTTAATATTACTCATAACAAGAGAAGTATAGCAGGAATAATAAAATGGACCCGTGAGTGTCGCACTAATACATAATTATCACTATATCATTAATGTTTAAATAGCTTTTTGCTGCTGCAGGTGGTTGACGGGGCTAATTTGAACTGTTTTAAATGCACCACATTTGTGGTTAAGTTGATAATAAAGCATCTCTGTACGTAAAAGTAGCGGATCAAACTTCCTTCTGAAATGTAGGCAATTAGAAGGAACACACTCAAATTTTAAATACTCAAACAAGTAACTCAAACGTTGCATCCTACTGCTGGAACGTGGTGCTGTTAAATCTTGTTGAGTGCTGCTGAGAGGTTTTTTGTTCGCCCCCCTTTTTTTCACTCATGCCTGACAAAATAAAGCTCTCAGTATAAAGCACCAGAAACCGAAAGAGATTCTTCATGAGTGTGGGATTTCTTGAAGGGCTGCCGAATAAGCTGTGGTCTAATAAAGTGACAAAATGGCAAAGCGTGTGCTTTTTACACAGGATGGAACCAAAATCAACTGCAATCCTCTACGGTCTCTGCAGAACTTCAATTTATTAATTTTGATGAGGTTGTCCCCAAGAGACTCATTTAAATGATTATTTTCAGGGTGTAGTGATATTAATATGCATGTAGTAGAAAAGGTGTGTGTCGGGCATCAAGGGTTTTAACATATTAGTTTTTCATTGCTGTTAATTGCCAATCATGTAAATGTCTCAAATAATAGGTGATATTATCTTCTCTTAAGGTATTTTATAATCACTTTCTAATGTTCTTCAGCTCCCATTTACATTTATTTGTGTTTATTTACTTGTGTATAGTTTTAAATTTTACAAAAACAGCGCTGGCACATGCAAAAGTTCAGATTTAACATCTGTTTATTATCATATATTTAATATATTTTTATAGTAATTCCAGCAGGTCATAAGAAAAACAAACTTGATTTAAACTTGTCTGGTCTGGAACTGTGCATCACCACAGCATGCATATATTAACTACACAGCAGTACCATAAAATACAAACTTCTGTTTTTTTCCCTATTACGTGCATCTTTTATGTCTTGATTTAGGTGGTATAAAACAGCCAGATACCGCAGGATAGCGTTAGGCCTAACAATAAAATAAACAATCTTTAAATATTCAGATTTCAAAATTTGTTTTCTTCTAAAGTTTTTTTCAAGACAGACTGATAGAAAAAATCCAATCATAAGCAGAAATCTTATAACAAGCCCAACCTGGGTTACAAAAAAATAAAGCAAAGTTAGCCAAAGTCACGAGTGATTTTTCAACACCAATTTTCCAACTCATTCTTCACTGAGTAGAGAAGCTTCTGGTGTGCGATGGTCAGTGATTGTTTTTTGATACCGAGCATGGAGAGCCTTCCTCCACCCCTTAGCTTGAGTGATAGATTACAGATGATGTGCTCTGCAAAGCAGCCTCATGTAAAAGCTCTCCTTCCCGCCTGACCGCAAACATAGATGCTCACACACATCCATCCATACACATAGCTCTTTGCTCTGTACCTTTTACATGTCCGCCCATTAGCAGTGTCTCCGGGGCTATTGACCTCCCTTCCTATGTGAATCATCATTCAAATAAGGCTGTGCACATCATGCACACGAAGGTGGTTGTCCCTGTCCTCGTGAATCTCGTTGGACCAAACACGCCAGCGGTTGACCCTGGAGGTGGTGGGAGAGGGAGACGTGGAGGTGGGTGGGGGCAGTGTGGGTATCATGCATTTGTGATCAGTGGTGTATAAACAAGCAAAAGCAGCAGTTTCACCCTCCAGCTGTGACCATACCTGTCACGCAGTGTGGCATCTGAGCTGCTCCCCTTTCATTTTCCAATCAATAGACCTGATGTAGGTGGCAATGATTTCAGCGTGGAGCACGTGTGTCTTTTTTTTGGTCATCTATATAAATCCATTCACTTTATCGATGAGCGTCATGTAGATGCTGTTTACACATCCCCAGTGGGCTGCAGCCTCTCAAGTACTAATGTGTTCCTCTTGTTGTCAATACTACTTCAACAAAGAGCACCTTGTTTGGTCGGGAGCACTCCAGAGAGTGGGGACAAAAAATATGAAATGTGCAGAGATGAGAGGAGGAAGATCAGAGAAAAGCTAAGAAGAAACTGGAAACATCAGGAAGGAGATAGGATTCTTTCTTTTTTTAAAAAAAAATCTTTTGATCCTATTTAAATCTATTTATGTTTCTAAGCTACATGCACGTCGACACGTGAAGTCAGCGCTGCCAACGTGACTGGCTCGCTGCTGCAGGAGTTAAATTTTTCCAGTTCAATTTTTGAGAGAAAATAAACATTTGGGTCTCTGCAATTTCATTAGCACCCACCACTATCTGTTATTCACAACAAAGGCATTCAGATAAACGTAAGACAGCACCTAATCCACCAAATAAAAAGTAAATAAATAAATAAATGTGAGGCTGAATCTTTTATAGCTAAGCCTAAAACTAAGCCAGCTGATGTTAAGGGCTGCAAGACATCAGAAAAAAAAACATGTTTTGAAGTTGGATTTGGCTTTTAAGGGAAGAGGTAGTGGTGAAGAATACTATATGTTAAGGTTGTCCTTGGATCATGCATGCTATGGTAAAGGGTTGTAAAAAATGAAAAATAAATGTGGTGAATGGAGAAAAAAAGCTAGAAGAGTGTACAATATGTACATACATGTGACTTACTGTCTGTGACTGTGAATCACAAGGTTAGTTGTGGGCAAATGCTCATTTGTTAAGGGCACTGTTTGCATGGCTTTGAATTCATGGCGCAGTGTTGTTCAGTAAAATGCATTTTGGATGATTTCAGGCTTGTTTAGAGAGACAATAACAGCTGCAAATGAACATTGTGTTTCTTTGTTGCAGGTATGCTTGCACCTCTGTTTTTGTGGATTTTCTTTTTTCTTTTTGCTTTGCATGTCATTTGCATGTCATTTCAGGTGATTCTGTTTTTCTCTGAGACAATCCAAACCTTTCTTTTAGGGTTTTCTGTACAAATATTAGCATATTTATTACTCACAGAGGCAACATACAGTGGTGTTAAAAAAAATGTGATCGCCCCCACTTATTTATCAAAAGTTATTCGTTGTTGAACATCACTTTTGTTATTCTCTAACAAACAAAAACAATAGTAAATGATAGCCACATATACAATGTCAGTGCAGTGTTGTGTCAGTGTTAATGAACTGAAGAAATTCAGCTTTGAAGCAATAAATTGGCTGAAAAAAATCTCTACTCATCCAAATGCTACAGCATACAGTACATTAGGCAATCAGAGGGATTACACATTATCTGAAATGTTACAAAACTTTAATGTAATTCAAAGACCGGGTGACTTTTCTTTGCAAACTCACGGCCTCGATGAGTTAATGGTAAAGAACAAAACTTCCCTAATAACTTAAGGTTTAAATCATTTGTGTAACAAACAGCACTGATAATAAAACCAAAGAATGAATAAATACTAACCTGGGATCAATGAAAGGTTCCGAATTAATGGTGCTTCCTTGTTACCTTTAACAAGCACACATAATCTACACTGCCAGACCAATAATAAATCACCACCTTCAGCTGAGAGCCTTATATTGGCTAAATTGCTGTGTAACCTTAAGAAAAACACTTATCAATGAAGCTAATTAGAAAAAAATGTATATGGGTCAGTGGGAAAAGGGTATCATCAGGGCAAGAAGAGCGGCAGATGGATGCACCCATGATGCTTAGTGACTATCATACAAGCCTGTTGGGGCGGTGTTATCGCCGGGGGTTGCTTCAGTTGGTCAGGCCCAGGATCAGCAATCTTAGGTGCCCAAAAATGAGATAAGCCCCAGACCAGGATGACCCGGTTCTCCCATTAATGGATTTTTTTCTTCCATGATGGAGCCGGCATATTCCAAGATGACAATGCCAGGATTCATCAGGCTCAAAGTGTAGAAGAGTGGTTCAGGGAACATGAGAGATCATTTTTACACATGGATCTGCCACCACAGAGCCCGAACCGTAACCTCACACAGCGATCCATCTCTTGTGTAAATTAATGCAACTCTCAACAGAAATAAATATAGTGATATTGTGTAACCTTATATTATGTAATGGTAAATGCATGCTGCCGTCAAAGCTAAAGGTTGTCCAACAAGGTATTATTTTCTTCTGGCTAGAAAATGTATATTAGTGTAAAAAATATATATGCACATCAAACTAGCTGGCAGTCACATTTGGAATAAGGGGTCAGGTTATGTACAAAGGTACATGTCATGCATTAAAAAATGAAGTGTTTTCCAAATTCACTATAAGAAAATTACATTTTTGATAACCAAAACTGTCAGGAATACAAGCATTCATGTCCTATTAAAGAGCCTTTGTATCACTTCGTAGCTCGCAGGTTTGGATGAGAGACATTTAAAAGTGCAGTTTGGATTGAACATATGTTTAAGATGAAATATAATAGTGTCCTCACAGCAATCTACCACCTCTCTCCCACTCTCTGTCTTTGTACATGAATTGTGTGCCGTGTGTATCTGTCGCTGCTTGTTTTTGTGTTTTTTGGATGTGTGTGCCCCTGTGCCTATTTGCCCACATGCCTCTATGGTCTTGTGATGTCCTGTCTGTCTGTCTGTCTGTCTGTGTGCGTGTGTGTCCAGTGAGGGGAAGATGGTTGTTCTGTCTCTAGCAATCGGGCTGGCTGAACAGGATGACTTTGCCAACCTCCCAGATCTACAGGAAGCGCCAGCGAGCAAAGAAAATGAAACCACACCAGAGAAAAGGTAATGAGAGAAAGAGAGAGGGGAATGTGAAGAATGTGAGTTGTTAAGCACAAAAACAAAACGAGCAGCCGAGGTAGCTGCTTGTCATACGGTGAAGAGGTGTGTAATGGATTGTAATTTTAAGCGGGGCAGGGCTATTTATCTCCACTGTGGTGATGAAGAAGTGCGCAGCGTACAGTAGAGTCACCTGAAAGATCAACACTTCATGGCAATTTTAGTCTTGCTTGAAATGCAAATTATTCATAATAACACTACCACTAAGTAGCATATTACAAACCAACAGTTATGTATTTACTGTTCTCATAAATTATAACTGTATTTAAAGATGTAGACCTTCTTTCAATTGTAAGGTTTCACATTATCAAGACTTGGTAAACATAATCTGGTCCTTAGCAACTGTTACAATGAGCTAAATATAACTACAATGCATTACATATTACACTGTGTGATTTTTTACTTATTTAACAAAAACTAAGCCAAAGTACAGATGCAGTGTGTGAAAGATTAACTACACCTTTATAGCTTTTATAGTGATTTAAAGGGTGAGTAACAGCCAGGTGCTGGTAATCAAGTGCAGTTTGATTAGATATCATCAGTAAGTGTGAGCATCACTATATGAAGGATTATATGGCCAATTTGAAGTCTGT
Organism: Aulonocara sp. 'chitande type north' Nkhata Bay; assembly: GCF_057382095.1. NCBI lineage: Eukaryota > Metazoa > Chordata > Actinopteri > Cichliformes > Cichlidae > Aulonocara > Aulonocara sp. 'chitande type north' Nkhata Bay. The sequence goes on along the minus strand of NC_141344.1, from coordinate 22,117,520 downwards.
CATTCTACAGTGAGAAAGATTATTCTCAAGCGGAAAACATTCAAAACATTCGCTAATCTTCCCAGGAGTGGACATCCCAGCAAATTCGCCCCAAAGTCAGATTGTGCAGTATTCTGAGAAACTGTCAAAAGAGTTACATCTCAGACTCTACAGCCATCAGTTAGCATCCTAATTGTTAAAGTTTATCATGGTACAGTTAGAGAAAGACAGAACAGTATGGCTTATTTGGAAAGGTTACCAGGAGATCAGCTGTTCTATTTAAAAGAACATGGCAACGCAGCTAATGTCTGCAAACGTAAATCCGAGCTAACGCACAAGACTTCTGAAGCAGATGATGTTCGCAGTCGTGTTTGGTGAAAGCCAAACACATCAGCACAAACACCCCATATCAGCTGTTAAGCACTGCGGTGTTTGTGCTGTGCTTTGTTTGGCTTTCACCACACTGGGCGATGATTTGTGCTTGTTTTGGACCCACAGGACCTCTGGCACTTTGCAGCCGTTGAGTCGACCATGCTAGAGTCAAATGTGAGGCCATCTGTCTGACAGCAAATCTGCAAAAGAATGATTGAAAAGAAAAGAAGTGCTTCAATGGCCCAGTTCAAAGCCAGTCCTCAGCCTCATTAAAATGTTGATCTGGGACTGTGAAACATCTGTGTATGAATAAATCTTCACAAACTTCCAAGGATTGAAGCAAAATGTAAAGAAGAGCGGGCAAAAATTCCTCCACAAAAATGTGAGAGGATGATAACGTCCTACAAAGGAGCGATTGCTTCGAGTTTTTGCTGCTGAAGGTGATTCTAGAAGTTGCTGAATCGTGGGGTGTGCTGGGGTGTGTTTCACACACTGTTTCTATAGTTTGGCTTAGTTTCTCTTAAACTTTCTGTTAAATAACGACATGGTCTAATATGTCGTGTTTTGTTGTTCATCTCAGGTTGTATTCATTATATTTTATGACCTGGTAGGGATCAGGTTTAAAATGTCCTGGTGTGTAGAGTCTTAGAACTTAAAGAAAATTGATCAGGGGTTGTACTTTCTCTTTACTTTGACAGACCTGTGAACTTTTTATATATGTAACCTTATTGTTATTTCAAAGCCTATACTGCCAGCACTGCAATTCTGTTTAATAGTATGTCCTTTGTCTTTTTTTCCAAATAAAATAAAAATGTTCAATCTAAAAACAAGCCAGCCTTTTAAACTCCACAATGTACAATCTACTTCTGATGTAGTTATTTTGCATTGTGTAAAACTTCAAAGCATTTGGGTATTAAGATTGTTAATCATCTTACAACAGTATCAGTGTCACTCCCAAATTCATTCTGCAGTCTGACAATAAGACCAACATGCTGCCTCAGTCGTAGAGAGCTGCAGCAGGAAACTTGCAGCAGATGGTCTAAACCCCACAGAGCTCTGATCTCAAAATCACAGAGTCAGTCCGGGATTACCTGAAGACAGAGGACAGTGAGACAGACTGTGGCAAGTTCCCCCAAGATACTTGATACAACCTGTCTGCTGTATAACAGTATAAAGAATAACTGTGCATAAGCGTGGTGCTGTCTGAAAGCTTTATTTAGTGTTGTGCTTTTTGTACAAAGGTAACTAATCAAAATACTCATGGCGTTTTCTTTCTTTTTTAATCACCCAAACCTTTAGTGTCTTTTCACTCCTCTGAGAAATTCACCCAGAAATAATACTAAGAAAGTGTCTTTGGTATTCTCAGTGGGCAGCCCTGCTTGGTACATTTATATTAGCTGGGTTTCTACCTTTAATTATTAGGTTTTTCCAGCTTCCAGCACTAAAGAGCTTTCATTTCTTTTGCCTTTATTTTTACCTTTATGTTTTCTCAAATTTCTGTTTTGCATACCCACATTTTGAGTTCCTTTATCCCATTTTTCATGGCCTGTGTTTTCTCCATCCAGACCTCTGATGGTTGGCTTGTCTGCATCTCTTCACTGGTGGTTTGATCTTTGAGTTGCAGGCATACGGGAAGGGCACCCTCATTATTTAGGAGTAAGATTCCTCACATGAAACACCCGTCTAAAAATATGCTAACCTCTCATCTACCAGTGATCTCAGAGCAGCCGTCAGAGACTAGCACAGTTTCTCAGCTAGTGAACAAAGGACTGAACAGGCTGCTCGCTTATCGCATCTGTGTTTGACGGATAAAGTGCTTATCCCACTGTTTTGACACTACTGGGCAGAGGATAAAGTAGAGGTGTAGTTCATCATAAAGGTGCAGTTTTTTTTTCGAGGGCTCTGTCTGTTTGTTATGTTTTGTTTACCTTTGCAGAAATTCTGCTTTTGAATTGCATTAAGTTTCTTAAATGCTCAGAGTTTTCCCAAAACCTCTCTGCAGTGCATATTAGTGTGCCGTTCTAACTAGGTCAGCTGTGAATTTGCGGTTGATGGAAAACCAGAAGTCTCTCTTGGAAGAAAAAATGTGATAAATGTTTCTTCTTCCTAATGTTATTGCTACAATTATCCTTTTATTTTTTTCTTTTAAAATTTAATATCAAATATCTAAGGACAAGTCAGGGAAGAGGACTAGCCTACCTCTTGTCCCCATGCTCTCTCCCTCTAGCTGTCTGGAGGTCTGTCAAGCACCCAACTCTAATCACAGCCAGCCTGCGAGCCTCTACCCAGAGGGCTTGCGTGGGCCAAGTTGTCTAGTGTCCTTCCACAGCTAATAACAGCTCTCCATCATCATCTCTGTCCATCTCCCTCATCTCTCTTGTCTCTCCTGCTACCTCTTAAGCTCCCTGTGCCCGTCTGTTCACTTGCTCCTGGCCGTTTTCACAGCGCCCAGCAGCCTGAGTACGACGCAAAGAGACGTTCCGGCCAAGAATATATCCATGACAAGACGAGAAGCCGTCAGACAGAAAGCGCGGGAAACCTTTGTTCTCCGCTTTGCAGAGAAATATTCAGCAAGATATAAATACACACCCATGGAGGTCTGAGGTTCTGTTTGTTTATTAATGAAATCAAGTACAGCTCAGAGCACAAATATCTACAGACGTCTAATCTGATAACAGAGAAATGACAGGATAGAGACAAACGCAGTGTGTGCTGTGTATTAGCACAGATCCATATTTGTTGAGACAAGGTTAGTAATTGCGAGCAAAAGGAACATACTGTAGCACTAATATTATAATGAGTATGTTAGCTCAAAGTGCATTCATTCAAATATATATATATATATATATAGAGAGAGAGAGACAGAGAGAGAGATATTTGGTCCATCTGATCAGCGAAGTCCAATATTCACTCTTAATTTAGCTCTCATTCTCTACTGTGTCCAGACACTTGTTGCTAACTTTGTCACGCTGCCATCAGTGCTGGGCAGGTAGCGTACAACAGATGCCTGATGGAAACAAGCTTGATGAAAGCAGCGGGACTGAACCAAATCACTGAATGCGTGGGCTGCTAAACATCTCTGTAAGGGCAACTGCAGAGCCGATGATGACTCTTTGTCAGTTCAGTATTCTGGGCTATCTCTTTCACAGTAGGCAGAGTCATTCGAGCCATTAATATGAAAATATTAGTGCAGCTTTAATGTGTTTCTAGGATTCAGTCACTAGTTGCTAATCTACATCATCTCAGCTGCAAAGCAAATTATTGGCACGAATCATATCAGAGCCCCTCATCCAAAGAAAAATATGTCTACAATAATAAAAAGATCTATCTTTTGTCTGCTCCATAGCAGCAGACTGCAGCCGCCTTTAAAAAATGACTATGGAGTTAAAATAATAAAAATGTTAAATGACAGTAAGTGTGATGATCCAGACATCTGTGGTCACAGCACTGAACCAGCTACTGACAGTGACTAATACCAGCTGGACGCAATAAAAAATATCATATGATCAATTTGTTGCTTGGATCACTTTTACGTAACAAGGCAACATTTTGTTTTTGTCAAGTGAGAAAGCATTCGTTGCTTTCGCACTCAACAAAACCTGCAGCAAAAGCGTCTTATTGAAAATGGGATAAATGGCTCATGATAAATGGAAGAAAATCCCAATTTCAGAATAAGCAACGATAACCTAAAGGACGTATATTTGTTTAATTTTCATGTTGTTGCGATGGCAGCAAAACATGCTGAGTCGTACAGGGTGAATCAGTGCTGACAGAGATACACCGTAGTGCAATGCACTCAGACATTAGAGCTGCTTATCAAAGCTTTGGATATTTTGTTACTGTCTGTGACTCATCTAAAGCCTGAAATACTTGCACAGCATCCTGTTTTAATTGTTGAACCTCACATCACCTCTAAAAAAAAAAGTGTGTCATGTTTTGTGAGAAGTTTAAATTTAGTGTTTGATTCAGGATACAAAGCCAGTGTCAATACAGTGCTGTGCAAAAGTCTTAAACCAACCTTCATTGCTTAATATTTTGTTGAAGCATCTGTAAAATATATATGTGAATACAGTATATAAGGCAAAAAAAAAAAAAGATGTACAATTCCAACGAGCCTGAAAATCAATATTTGGTACGAGTACCTTTATTTTTCAGCACAGCCTGAACTCTCTTAGGCAAGCTTTCTTTTTATTTCTTTAAGTAGTGTTCAGAATAGTTCTCCAGGCTTCTTTAAGGACATTCAAAGCTCTTCTTTAGATGTTGGCTGCCTTTTCTTCCTGTTCTATTGAGGCCCGGGCTCTGGAGAGGCTAACCCATGACTGATAGTGTTTCAATGTGTGTTTTTCTATCCAGGTATACTTTTACTGCGTTGGCAGTGTGTTTAGGATTATTGTCATGAAAAATAAAACTGTTAACAGTCAGACAATATTGCATGGTGGTATTTTTCTGTTGCAGAAAAAAAATAGTTGCATCGATTTTGACACGTTCCCTAACACCACTGGCTGAAACCATGACAAAGCTGCCACCATCCTTTACAGATGGCTGTAGACACCCACTGTTTTCGTCAATACGCTCTGCAAATTTTTACAGTTATTTGAACCAAAACTTTCAAATTTGGATGCATCTATCAATTAGACCCGTTGTCACTGATTTCAGTCCATTTCTCGTATAATTTGGCATACCTCAGCCTTTTCTCCCGGCTTCCCTTCCGTAAGAACGTCTTGTTCACAGCCACCTTTACACATTTCTGATGCAGCTTCGGAAAACAGTAGATGGAACAATTGAAGGGCCATAAGCCAGGGCTTTAGGCTCTGTGGCTTTGTTTGCTAGATTTTTTCCTGTTTATTAAAGACATGACTTTCAGATACTGTTTATCAGCTGTAGATAATTTTTTTGGCCTGCCATTTCTTTCTCAACTAATAGCTTTTTGGGAATCAACTGGTTAGTGGAAAAATGTAATTTTATGCTTGCCAAACTGTTTTATCAGTGTCATTTCTCATAAATTCAGCTAAAGAAATGAGAAAAAAAAAATCAGAGGTAGGCTGCAAGAGCACAAAAGACTGCGAAAGAAAATGGGTTCTTTGTTAAGTTGTGTGTAGACAACACTGGATTTGAGTTAGGTGTCTTTTTTGGGCATGAATGATGGGTCGGTGTTTAGTGGCTTAACAAACAAAAATGTCAGGTACAGCACTGGACTGAAAATGAATAAAAAACAACCAATGTTCAAAGACATACTGTCACGGTCCGGGGCAGCGGCCGTGTGGAGAGCGGAAGGAGGACTCAAAACGCAGCACTTATTCAGGTGTGAGGGTGATTTATTGATAATATCCAATATAAAGTGGGGATGGTAAAACAGAACTAAGGATGAACTAACTGGGAGAAACTACACAAAGAAATAGCAAACCTGAGCATGAAGGGAGAACAGCAGGGAGAGCACGCAGGGGATTACACCAGGTATGAACACAGACGACGCGACGAGGAGCAGAGGAAATCACACACTATAAGTACACAAAGAGACACTGGGAAATCACACACAGGTGGGGGAAACAGCTGGACCTGATTAACCTGACGAGACAGGGGAACACTAACACCAGGGACCAACAGAGGGAGCACAAACCCAGAACCCAGTGTCTAAAATCCCAAACACAAACCATCCCAAAACAGCCATGAATAATAATGAAAGTAATAACAATAAAGAACATAAACATAAAGTCACTGAGTCATGGTCGCAGGACCATGACACATACTTTGAAAGACCTTCAGAAAACCTGGAGAATATTGCTCAAAATCGCTTTAAAAATTAAAACTTGGCAGCAAAATGTAAAGAAATGAGGGGAGGCTCAAGGCCTTTGCACAGTGCAGAATTTGTAATATTTCAAGTCAAACCTAAATACACATTTAATTTCCTGTTGTTCTTTTATCTGTAGAATAAAGCATGCCTCTTTTTCTAGGTTAAACTACATGTCCTGTAATCGCTTATGCGTAGCTCCATGTTATGTAAGTCAGTTTGGGTCACCGTGGTAGACCAGCCAAAACCCTGCAGCGTACTGGACGTAATCACCCACCTGCAGATAACTATGATGGAAGCTCTGAAGCTGTTTGTGTTATTATCATCTCAGAAAACCATTGTTGCATGGCGGAGCTGCATCTTAATGAGTTCAGAGATCCACCACACACAGAGATGCAGCAGAGAAATAAATATGAATAAACCCTTACTGGCCCCAGACTCTGAAAGCTGAGTTTGTAAAAGCTGTAAATACTTACTGCGCACTGCTTCCACTCAGTGCAAGCCATGCGCATGTCAATGCCTGTTCATTCAAATCAAATCATTATGATTTATAAAACTGGAACTGAAAGCTACACAGCTTATCATAGCTCATCCAGCTTTCACCTTCACAGTGGAGAGTTATTACTTTGACTGGTTAGCAGTTAAAGACCACCAACTATTCTGACAACACACTTTCTGATTCTTCTATTTTATTGCAGTTTTTTAACTTCTGTTTCCCAACTCAATATTTTAGCTGCAAATGATACAATTAGGAGATAGTACAACATTCATACCTAAAATCAGCTTGAAAGTCAAGTTTGTGTGTGTGTGCATCAAATGACTGAGATTTTTAAATGACGACCATCTCATTCTCCATCAAGCCGACTCTAATATCTAAACAGCCAAACACACTGCAACAACTCACTGCATTGAGGCATGTAGACATGGCCAAGTTGACCTGCTGAAGTTCAAAGTGAGCATCAGAATATGGAGAAAGAAGAATTCATGGTAGGTGCAGGATGGGGATTTTGGGATCCCTTATCACGAATTAATTACCATTTTAAAAACGCCTACCTGAGTATTGTTGGTGATCATGTAAGTCCCTTTATCTTCTGATGACTGATGGCTGCTTCCAACAAGAAAATGTGATATGTCACAAAGTTCAAATAATCTCAAATTGGTTTCTTGAATGTGACAATGAGTTCACTGTACTCAAATGGCCTCTACAGTCATTAGATTTCAGTCCAATAGAGCACCTTCCTGTAGCAACTGTGTGATGCTATATAAATTATATATAAGCTGTGTCCACGTGCATGTTTATATAGTTCAACTGTGCTCTGATCTTTAACAATCAGTACCACACACGAGAAAGTTTGTAGCTAACTGGTGGAGCATATAGCAACCAGACACAAGACTATGGAGCATAAACAAAGAGAGGTATTTATAGAATCCCTAAATAAATGCTCTGTGTCTACTAAGAGTGTAAATATTTTGTTTGCTAACATAACCTTCATTACAAATTTATGTTGTAATAGCGGGTAAGTGTTGTGTCTGCAGCTTGTTCTGCTGCAAACAAGTAGCCAAAAATGAAAAATATCTCTATTTATAAGCTTTCCTAGTGTGTGAGCGCTTATTATTTTATGTTTTTTGCCCAAAGCCTGAATAGAAAAAAGGCTTAATTAGAAGACTCTTCAGAGATGAAGAAATTTAAGCCATTTTGTCCACCATTATGTGACATTTAATGGGTGTAATCACAGTCTTGAATGTCTAAATTGTTCAAATGGGTGGGAATCAACGTTGTAATCATGGCAGCGGTAATGTTGTACAGTATAAATCAAGCAGGAAGTTGCTGTCACCCTTTGTCAGATGGCATATCTGAATCTTTCAGTTGTGTGCCTGAGCCAGCAATCAGGCCGAGTCAAGCTTCTTAATGACTCTCCAGGCTGGCCAGTGGTCCCCATGGCGGCCTCTGAAGCTGCCAGTGGCCCTGGGAGGAAGGTTGATTGGAGGAAAAAAAGCAATGTAGGTCAGCACAAATGAAATATCTTTAAAAAAAAAAAAAAAAAAAAGAAATACTGTCAGAACAAAGTCTGGAGCTCATTCACCATTTCCCTTGTTGCTGCTTGTGGCTCTGAGCAGGGAACTGATTTTAGAGAGGCCACGAAAGGAAAGTGAGGGGAGTGTCGCAGTAAAAGAGACAAAGATCAGCGAGGAGAAAATAAATAGTTTCCATGACAGTAAACTCACCTGATCTGAGTTTTCTTTATGTTTTTCCCCTCCCAGTTTTCAGATGCAGAAGATGTCACTGCAGCCCTCTTCATGCATGAATTTACAACAACAAAAGCTCCATCCAGTGGATAAATGTCAAGAGCAAGTCAGTGGAAGTCTATTCAAAGAGCATCAAAGCAGTCCAGCACTGTCCATGGCTCCATTTGTTGTATTAGCCTGTGTGTTGAGGGGGGTGGTGCCCGAGTGATTTGTCCCCGTTGGTGGGGAGCGCTGACATCGGCGCCTCAGCCTCATCCATCATGGGATGTGGGACCTATATTGTGTTTCATGGTCTCCTAGGGCTAGTGTATGATCAGCAAGACCCAGATACATGTTTATGGAGACACACTTCCTATTCAGGCCCAGAAAGTAACTCTCATCCCTCATGTTCTCACCCATCCATCCAATGTTGCTCCCTTGTCCTGTGCCGCCCATTTCTTTCCCGCCTCACTCATCAATTTCTACCTTACCCTCAACTGCTCTCACTGTGGTTTTTAACGTCACTGTCACCTGTCCTTCATCTCGTCTCCATCTCTCCTAGTTTCCTCCCTAAGTTAACTGCACAACCTTGTTTCCTACTTGCCTTTTGCCTAGCCCTTTCTCCTTTTCCATTTCTATCCCCTTATTCACCTTATCCTCCTTCTCCTGAGGGTGTTGACTGACATTGTGATGTGATGATGTCACATCAGCACTCCTCTGTCAGTGTAGATAACTGTCAGCTTGGGCAGACTCAGAGAAATCTGCTTCATTTCCAAGCACCAGAAAAAGCAATGGAGGTCCCCTGTGGACAGTTGCCCTGCATTGGTATACATTATTTTCTTTCTTTTTTTTAAATACTAAATATAAATATAAGCACAATTACGCAAAGACTTAGCTCCAGTTCTTAAACATAGCTCTGTTTTGTTTTGTTTCTTTCTTTTGGGGGGGGGGATTTGAGGGCGAGGCTTTGGTTTTCTTTTTTTTTGCTGGTTTCATTTATCTAGTCAGGGACCACAGCTGAATGGACTCTAACGAGACACAGTGAAGCAAAACTAAGGGACAATCAAAATAAAATAGGAAGTAACAAACACTGAGACGTGTGAAGTTAGCAGACATGACTGGGTAGACAGAGAGGTAAATAAAGATGGAGACAAGACTGACTTCCACATGAGACGCTGAGCAGAAAACAGAGACAAAACCAGAACATGAAAGGGAACTAATATCACACAAGAAACCATGAAACATAAATGTAGGTTAAAAAAAACTCAGAGGTACCAGAGAAGAACTAATTCAAGAGTAAACAGTACACAGCTTGAACTTAAATCATCTCCTAAAGCAGAAGAAAGAATCAGGAGACTCAAAACGCTGGGTCAAAGACCCAGAACCATGACACAGACAAGTTGCACTCACTGCCATCTCATTTATAAATTAAATTGCAATTATTTGCCTTTGCTAGTTCGCCTGAGAGTGATTGTAGTCCGAGTTAAAGTGCAATTGTTTAGAGATAAGTTTCCTCCCACCAGGCAGCCTGTGCAATTATCTTATCTTGGTCACTGTAGCTACTTATGATCAGTCAATAAATGCCAAAAATTCAATACAACCACCCGGCAACCACCTATTTTTCCTTGTCACGAGGAGGTTGCCATGCTATATTTACTCTGGTGTAACTGAGCTGTTGAAGTTTACTGCACATTGTAAAAATGTATTAAGGTTAATTGTCAAATAAGTTATAAATACCAATTCGACCCTTTTAATATTTAAATAAAAAAAAAACCTAAGTAGAATGTAAAAATAATAAAACCTAAGCTCATGTTGTCACTTTTAAATAGTCACCTTGAAGACAAAATATTTATGATTTAATCTGATGAATCTATTGCTAAACATTTAATAAAGGTTTTATTGCTGATTTCATATTGTGTATTCAGAAAACAGAAGCTCATCAGCTGCTTCATAAAGTCTGCATATAGACCCTTTGGTGGCACCTGTAAGCAAACAGAATCCATGTAATTGTGCAGCCATCACATTGTTTTCTTGTGTCTCAGCTATAAGGAGCTGTGTTGTGACAGAACAGTGGGATCAAAAAGATTTAATTATGGCCATAAAATGAAATAAATAAACACACTCACTGAAATTATCCTCATCCATTACGTTTGTAATGCACACATTGCTTTGCCTGCATTGAGTCTTCTGTGAAGATATACTCTCCAACTTGAGCTTCTTAATGAAAATTTCTTCCTTTTTTTTTTTAAAATCCAGTCTCTTCCCCAATAATTACTTCTATGACACACCTTTGTCAAAGCCAGATGAATGAAGCATGTTCCTTTCATTTATTCACTCTTTCTTAATCAGTGCTCACCAGCCTGTCCAGCAGACAATACACATGTTACACAGAAGAAGATAAGATTTCACTGCATTGTCCCCAGGGATGTAATGACCTGCTTTGTCCAATTACTCAGAAGGTGGCTTTCAACTCAGATTGAGGCCATGAGGTCAAAAGTCGGGTTTCAAGTTTCACTCTGGCAGATCGAAGTGGTTCTCCAGGGGATGCTTGTGTGTGCTCGTGTGTGCGCGCACTCCTGTGTCTCGTTTTATAAACTTCTGATTGTTCGTTCGCATTTCCCTACCATCGAAACAGCAAAGTAACGAGAGCTTCTTCAGTTCGATAGTCTAGAAGGGAAAAGAAGGTAGAAGTCCATAGTTGCCCATTTCTGTTTTTGCCTGTTGTTTTGCTGGCTGGAGGTTATTCTGCACTTTCTTTTGACATTTATGAATCAGCCATTTTCAGCGTGAGCTCACACGTACATGGCGGTATGTGCTGAGGTGTTTTCGCATGTCACAGGGGGTTAGAAGAGTGTAGGTATGAGGAAGTCAAAGAGTGTCTTTCAAAGGCATTTCTAAATGTTTGGTCCCTTTGCCCTGCAGGCTTTTTTTTTTTTTTTTTTTTGGTGCTATTTTTAATATATGCCCCTCTCTGAGGAACTTCCTTGGATTTCATTGCCCTCTTTTGAAGGCTCCTGTTACCATGGTTACTTCACCCCCGTGTAAAATACATGATGGTAGTGAGTACAACCTTAAGTGGGAGCACACATTTCAGTAGTCATGGTTACAACAACCTCTAAAGGATGAATTATGTAACTGGTGTTGTGTTTCAGAAAAGATAGTCACTAGCTGGCAGAAAAAGGGGCAACTCGTGGCTAAAGATATTTTTACTCCTCTTTGGAGAAATTCTTAAGTTGATAACCACGGCATGATGCATGTGAACACCTTTTTTATTTTCTAATGATTGCCAAAGTAGTGTATGTATTTCTGCTGCTGAATACAGATAACTGCAGAGCAACATTTCAGCTGTTTAGTGAGAATTATCCTGGAAGATAATTACTCTTTCTCCTCGTTCTCTCAGAGTAACAAAGGCCTATTTCATCATTCATCATTTATATCACTGCACATAAAGCTAATTTGGGGATGTTATCATGTCTGTCTGAAATATTATGCAGCTGCTTTGCTGCAACCTGTGTGTGTGTGTGTGTGTGTGTGTGTGTGTGTGTGTGTGTGTGTGTGTGTGCGTGTGCGTGTGCGTGTGCGTGTGCGTGCGTGTGTGCGTGCGTGCGTGCGTGCGTGTGTGTGTGTGTGTGTTTGGCAGTGAGTAAATATGTACATTGACACGCATGGATGAACTCACCTCCCTACCACACCCAGTAGCCTCAATGTCTCCCAGGACATTACCGTCAACAGGCGTGATTCGATGACACAGGAAGCAGCAGCAGGTTTTTATTTGCAGTTCAGGCAGGAAGGAAATGAAAAAAAATTTTTTTTAAGGCAGATCACCCAATAAAAATTTTAAGAGACCTATTATGTTCATTTTCAGCTTCACGTTTTTATTACTGAAATCTTCTAGAGTATTTGTGCATGATCTACAGTCCACACAACATTTTAGCTCCTGCCTCTTTAATGCACTTAATGTTTGCTTTTTTCTGATTGGAGGCTCCTCTCCTGTCTTCTGTTTTGTTTGGGCTTTTGAGCATTGTCACCTCCATTTGTCAGTATAGGTTCTGAAAACAAGCTGGAAACATACTGAATAATATAGCTGGTTCATAATTAGCAAAGTTAACTTTTGAAAGCCACCTTTAAAAATTAAGACTAAGCGCAAACATCCACACAAAGAAAGGACGCTTGGTAAAATGATGGGTGGTTGGGAGGTCTGTGTCTGAGGTGATGATATAGGGAAATCACATTCAAGAATATGGGGTTAAAAACCAAATTTTTAGAGGAGCCTGAAGCCTGCTTTTCAGAAGCGCTGGTCTTCTTATTTGTAAGAGTTTCCACTATTATAGCAGTATCTAAAAAAATATCTGATTGCAGCTGACTGCACTCTGCTGGACAGAGATTGCTGGTGTTGTACCTGGAATCGGTTGGTACTACTGGTCCAGTTTTAGACACCTTTGGTGGTGTCTCCCATCAGAACTTGGGGACGTCTAGTCCATATGTTGCACAGATGTTGCTGTACACTATCCCAGCCACTTGGTTGTGCCTCCTCGTGTATGCAGTCCCAGCTTGCATCTTATATCCTACTGCTCCCATGGTTCTGGGTCATTTGACCCAGCATTTCTTGTTTCTTATATTTTGGTATTCTTCTGTATTATGATTTATGTTCTTATTCTTTTGTCATCCCGTTTTGGTTATTATCATATTCTATGTTTCAGTTTATTCTGGTTTAGGGTTTAGTTCTTAGGTTTTGTTCTGGTGCCCTCGTATTTCCTGTAGGTTTAGTTCAGTGTCAAGTCTGCGTCTTTGTGTAGTTGTTTCTTGTTTCCTGTTTTATTGTGAAGCTCCATGTCTCATGTGAGTGTATTCAGTTTTGCTTCCCTTGTCTCGTCTCGTCAATTACTTCCAGTTGTGTTCCCCACCTGTGTGTAATCTCTCTGTGTTCTTCTGTGTGTATTTAAGTCGTGTCTACTCGTGTACTAGTCCCTGGTCTGTTTGTGTTTCATCCGTGTGTTCTCCCTGTTATCTACCGCCATGTGCCTCTGCTCACCCACCTTCGTGTTCGTGTTTTATTTTTACAATAAACACCCTTGGCACCTCCACGAGTGCCTGCGCTTGGATCCTCTTTTACTTTCTCCACACGGCTGATCCCATTCGCCGTGACAACTACTATGTGCTACCACAGCCTCTATGGATCTGTGGCGTGGGGCCTGTTCTTGTTCTGTCATGATCAAAGTCTCTGTGCTGTCCTTTTAGATGGCTTTTTCCAGCCACTGGTAGGATTTCTTGATATCAGCCACTTCTGCTATCTGTCAGTGGTCATCCTTGACAGTTCCTCTTCCTGTTTCTTAGGAATGACCAATCTTCAGCTGCCCAAGCACCTCATCTCCGGGTACCATGTTCCTGATATATTCATGAATGCTCTGTGTTTCATCATGGATTGTGGTTCTGACAATCACTAATCCTCGCCCTTCCTCATAGAGCCTTTGGGTGCTGGACCTCAGTTGGAGATCTCTGTCATTGTGAGTTTTGGTGTCCTATCAGTGGCATCTGTCTTCCTTTGTGGTCAATTTACCATTCTAGCTGGGTATCTGATGACCTGTAGGGCATGTGTATTGATGTCTTCCTCATTCCTACCATTTCGATGGCTTCTCAACACCTTTTTCTGGAGGTATTTGTTTGTGGCTAACCTTTGTGCATCTTTAACATGGTTTTCATCGGCCTTTGCGATACTCATGCATTTGTAGCTTATCCTGTATATCTCCTATTCTACCTTCTGGGAGCTCCAGTCCTTTAGTCTGGATCACCTTCCCTCACTTTGCAACCATTCGGCCACACTTATGAGTCTGAATGACATCCTGATGTCCTCACTGTAGATCCTGGTGAGGTGAATCAGTGAGTCGATGTCTCGTTCACTCCTGGCATATAGCTCTATGTCATCCATCTATATAGAGGTGGATAATGATCACTCCAGTCGTGAATCTTAGTGCGCTTAATGATGGGCTGGCTTAGGGGGACCAATCATGGGCAGGACAGCAGCAGGGACAATGTATCATCTTGGTATGTGCAGTTCCCTTCAAGTTGGCCTCCAGCGTTGTCTTCCACATTCCCATTGAGTTCCTGATGAATGTTATTAGTGCACTTTTAGCCTTGTACAGTGGCCAGCAGTTCAGTATCCATGAGTGGAGCATAGAGCCGCAGGCTTTCTTGTAGTCAATCCAGACCAGCAACACCCATGTCTGGAACACCACAAACACAACACTAGCGGACCTGAGTAGCCTGGGAGGATGTAAAGGAGTAAATGACTAACTGCACAAAGCAAGTGCTAATGGTAATTTGTTTAAGTATCATGTTTCTGAATGAAAAAACTGTTGTCCAATATACTGGCGTATCGCATCACCAAATATCAGTATTAGTCTTATAAATCCTATGTTGCTCAGGCTCTAATCACCTGAAATGCAAAAGAATCCGACCCTTTTGTTTTTATTAGATATGTTTAAAATTTATAACCAATTAATGGCATCTCTCTTATGATAAACGAGTAGAACAAATTTTTACATTACTAAAAATGGTATCTTATTTTCTATAAATGTTTTGTCTGGTATATGTTTTATGCAAACTTTGTGTTTTCACTGAGTATTCAATGATAAATGCACACGTTAGAGCAATGTAGTGAATTATGCTTTGTTTTCTTGTTGATAAATTAGGCTATCAAGCTGAAGAGAGGGAAGGGCTTGACAGATGTTTTCTGCATGTCGAGCTGGATAACTCCCAGTTTGGATCCATACATTATAATGGCATTTTTTGGGAAGGGGGGCTGTCTGTTTTTTGTTAATCGTTTATTGCTTTTCTTGTGTCTGCTCGAGCACCGAACAACTAATTGTGTGTCTCATGTTTGAAAGACGGGAACATTTTTACAGTACCTGTTAATTTATTATCCAGCACACTTTCCACTGGTTGCTTTTAGAGGTTTGTTTGACTCTACCTGAATCTCTCTACTTGAGCTTTATTCATCAAGTAAAAAAAAACTTTCAGTACCTCAATATACTAGAGTAGACAGAGGAGTGAATATGTTCTCATGCATAATCTATGCAAGTGTGCATTGATTAAAACTTTTTTTAATCAATGCACACAACGATCAGGCATAACATTATGACTGCTGACAGGTAAAGTAAATAACACTGATTATCTCTTCATCATAGAACTTGTTAGCGGCTGCGATATATAAAGGAGCAAATAAACAAACTTTGTATCCTTAAAGTTTAAAAGCAGTATAAAGTATAAAAGCATAAGGAGCAAGTCTGACAAACTGTGATGGCTAGACTGCTGGGTCAGAGCATCTCCAAAGCTGCAGCTCTTGTAGAGTGTTGCCAGTCTGCTGTGGTCAGTATCTATCAAACGTGGTCCAAGAAGGAACAGTGGTGAGCTAGCAACAGGGTCATGGGCAGCCAAGGCTCACTGATGCACATGGGGAGGGAAGGCTGACCCGTGTGGTCTGATCCAACAGATGAGCTATTGTAGCTCAAATTGCTAAAAAAGTTCATGTTAGTTCTGATAGAAAGGCACCAGAATACTGAGTGCATTACAGTTTTTTGTGTATGGTATGGGCTGCATAGCCGCAGAACAGTCAGAGTGCCCATGCTGACTCCTGTCTACCACCGAAAGCACCAACAATGGCCATGTGAACATCAGATCTCGACCACAGTACAGTGGAAAAAGGTGGCCTGGTCTAATGAATCACGTTTTCTTTTACATCATGTGCATGTGCATCACTTACCTGGTGAACACCTAGCACCAGAATGCACTATGGGAAGAAAGCAAGCTGGTAGAGGCAGTGTGATGGACAAGATAGTGTGGGAATCGCATATCATCATAACATTATTTCAAAATAATACTATAACATGGTGGTTGTTGGGTTTTTTCATGTCTTAAATAAAACATGACATGAAAAATACATGCAAGAAATACATTTTCCCTTCTCACTGAAACATTTATTAAGGACTGATTATCCATTTATTAATGCCAAATAGGCTATTTACACATACTTAATAGATATATTGTTCAAAGTTTGTTATAGACACATATTATGTCAAAGCTGAAGCAAGCTAAAATATAAAAGTATGGAATATGAATAGCATGTAAGGGTTGAGAAACATGGAAGATTAATTAAGTTATACATTTGTGAATTGATTACATAGAATGAAAATGTCTTTTCAACAAAACTTTTATTAGTTAGTTAACATTAATGTTATAAGCCCTCAGACATATGA
The DNA here is from genome assembly GCF_057382095.1 of Aulonocara sp. 'chitande type north' Nkhata Bay. NCBI lineage: Eukaryota > Metazoa > Chordata > Actinopteri > Cichliformes > Cichlidae > Aulonocara > Aulonocara sp. 'chitande type north' Nkhata Bay. The sequence continues at coordinate 22,100,903 of NC_141344.1, read as the reverse complement.
AGGGACTAATATAAAATCAGTGCTTTTGGGAAATGGTGATATTGTTTAAAAAGTGTCCCACAAAGTTAAGAGTGGAACAAACACTGTTTTTGATCACAACAATAAAGGGATAGCCAGCATTCAAAGATTCAAAGGATAGGAATTTAAAGATGTGCACCAAGACCAGGAAAGACAAAAGAGAATTACTGAATCATGGTCAAAACATTTTGTGATTTTATTTACTTTTGATTTTTGTCCAAACCCAGATTGTATTTCGTGTCTTTACTATAATCAAGAGCAGAGAACTTGCTTTAATCCACCTTTGTGCTTTCAAGCATATGTTTTCAGTGGGGACCGGTTTGAAAACTGTGGTTATTGGCACAGTCAAAGTAATTCTAAATGTCTGCTGCCAACACTAAAATCTCAGCATCCCACTTAGTACCTAAAAATGTTAAAATGTTTGTTTCTATATTCCAGGTAGGTTGTACTGTTGAGTTATTTTCCTCTTATTTTTTTTTTAAATGAAACTCTTAAGAAGGATTTATTTTAAATGTGTTTTCAGTGGTAGCTCAGTTTCATGGATAAGACATTCCTCACTTTAAACTATAGGGCACATAATATATGCTTGTCAGCTGGTCTCTACCCAAAGAGTCTATAAATGCTTATTTGTAGGAAGGGTTGGCAAAGTGACAGCCCAATGAGCCCTACTAAATCACTATCAAACACACAAGACAGAGGCCACATGAACCTTAAACAATGAACCTTACATAAACACAGCTGGGCATTTTCTCCATTATTTCCCTACAAGATCTCCTTTTTATTTTGCTGTGAATATTTGTCGAGAAATGACCAAAGCCATGTAATGTGCATTCAGTCCTTTAACACAATGTATATACTAGAGATGGACCGATCCGATATTACGTATCGGTATCGGTCCGATACTGACCTAAATTACTGGATCGGATATCGGAGAAAAATAAAAAATGTAATCCGATCCATTAAATATCACGAAAGCAGCTCACAAAACTTGCAACACGCCGTAACTCACCTCAGAACGTTAGCACGTCGGAGCAGTATGCATCACGTGATAGAGCGGCTGTGGCATGCGGGACCTGTCGGTGGTCTGGATAGCATTTGGAGCTTCGCTAGCAACCCGGCATTTCATCTCCGACAAAGTTATCCCGAGAGAAGTAAAGCAAGTGTGTAAGTCCATCTCTGAATGTTTGTAAAGCATTCCTGCGTTAAGCTTAACAAGCGATATATGGAGCGACTGCCTCCTCTTGCTGCTACTTCAATCATGAAACTGCTTAACGATCAGCTGATCGGCTTTTCTGTCGCGAGTCCGTCTCTCTAGTTTGCTTTTGGCCCACTTTGCACCAGAAAGAGGAAACCAGCGGATAAACAACAGCAGCACGTTTAAGCTTGATAAGCTGTTGTTAGAATTTATTTAATATTACTTTCTACACCAGGATCTTTTTCTACGCAGCTGACGGCTGTAACTGTGCAGGGGCGGATCTAGCAAAGTTTAGCCAGGGGGGCCGATAGGGCATTAACAGGGAAAAGGGGGCACAAAGACACACTTTTCTTTATTCTCATTTAAAATGTCTAGCTTTTAATAAATAATTATCCGAATCTTACACCCAAAGTTTTAATTTGATGTAAAAGGAATAGAAGTCCATTACTGTATATAGTAACTGTTGAGTCTACGGTAATAAATATACCCTAGTAAGCTATAGTACTTTTTCCTTTGGGAAGGTACCATCTGTGCAGTCTGCAATTTTGTTGAAGAAAGATGTTGAATCTATTTAATATTTCTTGAAAAATAATTGATTTCTGTGCATTTTTTTTCACACTGCATCAAATTAAGGTTGATTACGTCGATTAAGCATCATGAGGTGGAGTGTGAGGGGTGGTTCCCTATTTTTTATTTATTTATTTTTGTTGTTGCTGGGAGTTGGAACCCTATTAGTTAGGTTGCTTAATATTTACGCTAAGTACTCTTTAAAATACCAGAATAGGGAGGATGGTGTAGGTTTAAGTTTATTAGATTGATCAGTATTGCTGAACTATGAAACATTTTTTTTTGCATACAGGTATAACAGAATAGCTTTAGTGTAGTTGTTGTTTTAAACTTGAGTATGAACTTATACAAAATTCAGCAAGATATTTAAAAAAAACAGTTTTGTTGATTAAAAAACACTATATCGGATTCATATCGGTATCGGCAGATATCCAAATTTATGATATCGGTATCGGTATCGGACATAAAAAAGTGGTATCGTGCCATCTCTAGTATATACAGAGATCAGGCATCACGTTATAACCCCCTTTCTAATATTATATTGTCCACCTTTCTGCTGATAAAACAGCCCTGACCTCTTGAGGCATGGACTCCACCAAACCCCTCAAACTGTGCTGTGGTATCTCACACCAAGATTTTAACAACAGTTAAACTTTAAGTCCTGTAAGTTGCGAGGTGGGGCCCCTTGTTTGCCCACATCATCCCACAGATGCTAGATTGGAGTGAATTCATGTCAACATTTAAAACTCGTTGTGCTCCACAAACCATTCATGAATCATTTTTGCTATGTTTGCCTGTTTGCACTGCGGGAGGAGGCCATAATACCTGCAGGAAACCCGTGCCGGCACATGGAAAACATACAAAGTATAAGTATCAGTGTTGGGTTACTTTGAAAAAGTAATTAATTATAGTTAGTAGTTACTTCTTCAAAAAAGTAACTGAGTTAGTAACTGAGTTACAAGATTCTAAAAGTAATTAATTACTTGAAAAGTAACTATTGCGTTACTTTAAAAAAACATTTAACCCTCTGGGGTCCAGGGTATAATTGGCCATTTTTCACTACTTTTGATTTTCCCTCCACATTACATCTTTAAAAAGTATTTACTTTGCCTTGTTTGGTATCATCCTTTTGGCCGTCATGGTGCATTTTTCCACCAAAACGAACGGGCTGTTTTTTGTTTTGTTTTTTAAATTTTTGTTCATAAGCAGAGAGTGCTTGCTAGCGCTGTCCTTAGACAGTAAACATGAAACTATTCAGGAAGAAACACGCGTATATATATTGTTTATCATGACTATGACATGGCCTATCAGCACAGTTTAAAAACTGGTATATATCACCTTGTTGCTTTGTCATCTTAAAGTCATGTGATTGGCTTACCACGACTACTTTATTTCTCTGAATACGGGACAATTCCGTTTTTTACGGGACAGTTGGCAACTATACTAACTCACCTTATGAATAAGTTCACTATCAGTAACATCATAGCACCCACCCAGCTGTATAGAAACTCCGTCATGCTAGCTAGTACACAGTACGAGTTATTGTAACTGACTGTAAAAAGTTAGCACAAATAATAAACCACACCTAACCTTGGTTTATATCTGACCCATATAGACTGTAGGTCATAACTTCCTACCTGAAGTTCAGTTCACCTGACACTCGGACCGGAGGCCGCCTCGGGTCTCTCCTCCTCCTGCCTCCCCTTTCTCTCATCCACCTGCTGGCCTCTGTGGAAGCTCCACCATAGCCACCACCAAACAACTGAGTTATTTTTACACATCGGCCAGCATCTGGCCAATCCACCATCTTTCATTGTTTATACCGTTACAAAAAACAAAACAAAAAAAAAAAACACCCATCGGCCCATAAAAACAAAAAATCACCATCAGCCCACCGGGCAAATGCCCGGTATGCCCGATGGCCGGTCCAGCTCTGCTTGTTAGTAACGGTAACAGCGTTGTAACGATAGAAATAGTAATTAGTTAGATTACTCGTTACTGAAAAAAAGTAACGCCATTACTTGTAACGCCGTTATTCCCATCACTGATAAGTATGATCAGTCGGGCCCCTTAGGCCCACCCACAATTCCATGTTAGGCTCCTAGGCAATGGCACTAACTACTCCACCACCACAGCACAATTACAAGTCTTGTGTCTGTGTCAAGGTACCCTCTGTCCTCTCTATGTTAACGATGTGACCCATTTATTCTCACTGTTTGGTCCTTCAAAGCTCAGCAGGTACCTGGCTCTGCGGGAACTTGTTCAAATATGGTAGGTCTCGTGAGAATGTCAGGTTTTCCATTTAACTCATCTCTTTGCTTTGTAAAAAAAATTGTGTGTTAAGTTGTGCTTTGTGAGCTGATCAGCTGCTGTACAAACTTTAGATGTATTAGTGGTGAAATATTAACAATGTGTAAAACACAGACCACACACTGTGCCGGTGAGAGTCACATCAGTGGCAGAGCGAGACATCCAGGTGTTATGTAATTATTTAAGGTGGGACATGGTTCCCTAACGTATTAAGGGTCGATATTAAAAGGTTCAATTGAGTATTTTTAGCTTAACCTGCAGGGATCACATGCATGTGAGACTAATCTGCATTTGACAGACCTGTGGAACATAAACCATTACAGTTTGAATTGAGGCTGTGGTGCATCGTTGGCTCTATGACCTGCAAATCACAGGAAATAAACGCGGAGTGACGAATCCATTCTTTTCTCTTCCACACCATATCCTTTTCTTTTTTTACCTCTTCTTGTTCAGCATCGTTCTACTTCTGCTTGTCTCTTTGCTGTGTAACCCCTGTCTATCTCTCACCCCTCTTTCTCCAGCCTCCTTCTATTTTGCTTTCCTGTGTTACACGTCAGTTTGCTTCCTCTGTCTGCTTTTTAGCGTGTCTGACTCTCCTCGCCAATTCTGTTCTGCTTTGTTTCAGAGCTTTTATCCCATCTCCCCTTCTCTGAGCTAAAGCTTAATGTGTGTCTAACTGTGTCTCACATTCATTCGTTCATTGTCTCAATAAAAATAAATCATCTCCTTTGCTTTTACTCTAATTTATCTCATCTCGTGGATCATCTTTCCCTTCTTTTAATCTAACTTGCGCTGTTACCTTTGTATTTAGTATCTCACCTGCTCACTCGCTCGCTATTTCTGTCTGTCTGACTGTCACTCTCGCTATTTTTTGTTTTTCTCGCTGCATCATCTTATTAGTGTTATTTGTCACTATGCCTAGACTGGTATCACATGTTTGTATTTTTCTGTATCCCAAATAGTTACATAATGAAAAAGCTGGGAAGAATTTTTTAGCAGCATCGTTAAAAGCAGCATTTGTTTCTAAAAATAGTTTTCTGTACAGATCGTCTTCAAAGTGTCTAAAGTGACAGGTGGTGTCTGACAAAGTTTTGCACTGGTGTATGTTTATCTTGGAGCGTTTTTAATTTATATATATATATTAATAGTCAACCACTGCAAGAAATTGGCCATGACTGCTTTAATGTCTTTTTGATGCAATTTTATTACAACCTATGCTACCTGAGCAACTTAAATACAAAAAAGTATCTGGATCACTGTAATATGTTCAGTTCAGTTCAATTCAGAGGTATTTATGTGGCGCAACATCACAACAACAGCTGCCTCGAGGTTCTTTATACTGCAAGGTAAAAACCCTACGGTATTCAGGAGGAAACCACAACAATAAGACGATTCCCTGTGAGCAAGCACTGTGCTGTGGTGAGAAGAAAAAATTCTTACTTTCACCAGGAGGAAACCTCCGGCAGAACCAGTCTCAGGGAGGAGCAGCCATCTGCTGCAATCAGTTGGGGGTTAGGGGAAAGAGAAAAGGGAAAAAAGAGAGCACAGGGAGACATGACCAATCCCAAAATAGGGGAGAGAGGAGAAACAATTAAATTGATTTTTTTTTTAAAAAGGAAACAGTTATTAATATACCAGTGTGAGAGTCTGTTGCTGCACGTGGTTGACTGTTTTCACTTGTCAGTTATCAGACATTGTGTTAGGTACACCTGTTTCACTGCAGATTGATGCAAACATTTTCTCAGCCAATCACAACTCAGTGCATTTAGGACTTTGACTTTGAGTGTTGCATGGCTGTTGGTGCCAGATTGGGGTTTGCCCACACAACCATCTCAGAAAAACACAAAATAAAAAAAAAAGGTAAATGGCCTGCATTTGTATAGCGCTTTTCTAGTCCCTAAGGACCCCAAAGCGCTTTACACTACATTCAGTCATTCACCCATTCACACACACATTCACACACTGGCGATGGCAAGCTACATTTTTAATTTAGCTTTTACTTAGCGTTTATTTATTTTATGCTTATTTATTCTATCCTGTTATTCTATTATTAATTTAGGATTTACCTAATATTTGTTTGATTTTATTCTTATTCATTTTTTAATCTTCTTATTCTATTTATATTTATATTGTATCCTGTTCTTATTTATTTTATCATTTTACCCTATATATATTGTATTGCGTCATATCTCCAGTGTTTCCTCGGAGGGCGCTCTCTGCACCGGGGCTGTTATTGACCGTGGCTGCTGGGTCTCTGGGGTCCTCTCAGCCTGGCTGGGGGGCTCCTTTGCCTCCCTCCTGCTGTGTGCCCAGCCTGGAGGCTGCGGTCTGTGACCGGCTCCCGGTGCAGACGGCTCCCTGTTATAGTGTTTCCTCACTTGGCTCATGCGAGCCCAGCCCAATTTTTACTCTTTAAGTGTGCGCGTGTGTGTATGTGTGTGTGGGTGGGGGGATATATGTGTATTGAGAGTGTGGGGAGTGAGTTGGAGGGTGGGGTGGGCTGCTTTTAACTATGTAAAGCACTTTGTGCTACATTTTCTCTGTATGAAAAGTGCTTTATAAATAAAGATTGATTGATTGATTGATTGATTGATTGATTGATTGTAGCCACAGCCACCCTGGGGCGCACTGACAGAGTGAGCAGCTGTTCTCTGGGTGATGACAGCGCTCTGCTGCAACATTCAGATGGCAGTGACAGAATTTGGAATAAATAACATGAAAGCATGGATCCTGGTTTGTATCAAAGGTTAGGGCTGATGGTGGTGATGTAATGGTGTGGGAGATATTTTCTTGGCACACTTTGGACCCCTTAGTACAAACTGAGCACAGATCGAATGGCGGTCCAGCTGACTATTGCTGCTGACTGTGTCCATCCCCTTATGACCACAGTGTATCCATCTTCTAAAGGCTGCTTCCATCAAGAAAACATACCATTCAAAAAGCTCAAAGCTGAGGTCTCCTCCATAGTCACTGGATCACAGCGCAATTATTCACATTATTGATCTGCAGCCATCAAATCTGCAACATCTGTGTGATGCTATCATGTCAACATGGACCAAAATCTCTGAGGGCTGTTTGCAGCACCTTGTTGAATCTGTGCAATGAAGAATTCATGCAGCTGTGAATGTAAAAAGGAGTCCAAAACAGTAGCAGCCAGGTGTTACTAAAGTGTCCACTGATATTTGTCGTTATTTACAGGGGCAGTGTAATTTTCCATCCAGTAGTTGCTGCAAACATATTATTAATGTCACTGTATGCTGGCAGGAAGATTGACGTTATTTGAAACGAATGTAATGGGAAAAGGACCCACGAGACAGAATTACAATTCAAAGATCCAAATCTTTAATCTATGCAAGCAGACTGCCACATGAGGTGGGCAAAAAAAACCCAAAAACTAGTTCAAAAGGTCACTTATTTTTTTTATTTTTTTTTTGGCCTGTCCTGTTTGGCTCTTTTGCCATCAGAATTGTTGTCTAAAGGCAAAGAAAGATGCCCAACGGATTTACTTTACCAAACTGACCATCCCAGCCTTGCCGTAATGGTCCATTTGATTCACCTTTTATTGTTTATTTTATTTTCACTTACTGAATACGGGACAGACTTGACTGGGGGAAAGAAGGGGAGAAAGAAAGAGGGAAAGAGAAACAGCTGAGAAGAGGGACGGGGGAGAAGGGCAAAAGACAAAAACCAACAGAACGGGCAGAGAAAAAAAAAATGCATATATCAATCACCTGGATCACCTGCTGAGAAAGAAAAAAGAAAGCAAGCAGAAGAGAACAAGAGTAATAGAATAAACAACATCACAATGATATATGGGAATATGACAGTAAATACTAAATGTTAAACATTATTGTGCAGCACATAAGATCAACAGAACACAGTGTGCTTTGAGGTAGGAGCCAAAAAGGGTGTAGTTTGTGGGTGTGATCACCCGTGTGTACACCTGTGAGCATGGACGCGCTTGTTTTTTGTTTTTTAAAAGGTTCCTTCATGTAATAATCTGCTAGAGGGTGTGGGGGGGCCACAGCCCCGTCCTCCAGAGCGTGAAGCAGGTGTGGAGGAGATCAAAACTCCAGACATCCAGAGGCCCCCAGAACACAAGAGACCAAGGAAGACCAACAGAGGGGCAGCTGCGCCACTGTCCCGGAAAGAGCTGAGGAGAGTCCCAGATGAGGGCTCACTCAGCAGCCGCGGAGCAGAAGCCAGGGGGAGTCGCAGTGACGCGCCCGTGAGCTCCGCCGGCAGCCAGCTGCGCCTGAGTGACCGAGCCCCAGGCCGAGAGGCCGGGGGCACCCCACCTCCGAAGTGGCCCGAGCGAGCCCCAGGCTCCAGGCCCCGATAAGCGGCCGCCAAGGAGTGAGCCAGTGTGTACCCGGACGCCCACCCCCAGACACAAAGAACCACCAATGCACCGACACCTGAGGGAGTCCGCCACTGGCAGGGGAAGTGGTGGTAGGGGGAGATAGGCCTCCAAACCTTGGAGGGCCTGAGATGTCCCCAGAGAGGTGGTGCCTGACACCCAACCTGACATATAGACACAGACATACAGGCACACACAGATACAAACATCCATTCCCACCCTCATGCTCTCATATGCACTTACTCCACACTCAACCAACGTGGAGACAGACATAAAGAGACGCTGTACACACAATCACACTCCCCAAGCGTACTCTACAAACCGGGTCTAGGTGCCCCCGCCCCTGGAGGGGGGAACTGCACCCAGACCCAGGTGGTGTTTCCCTTTTCCCTGCGGTGGGGGGAGGCAGACCGCCCCGACTCCGCAGCAGCAGGAAGGCTCCACACTCCAGACCGCAGTTGGACGGCCGACTCCTCCTCCTAGTCCTAGCCCCCCTGCTCCAGCAGGTCGCAGAGAATGGGGGTGAGAGAAGACTCCAAACCTCCCTCCACCCGCTCATTGTAGTGTTGATGCATGTGTGTTCTAAGGTGCATTTAAAACCCAGGAGGGCTTGGAGCTACCTGCCAGAGAGCAGCAGGTAAGCGCATGGTCCCTCCTGCTAGCCCTCAATGTCTACGTGTATTTAAAATTGAGAGGTGGGCAACGATGCCAGGGGTGGGGTGTACACCCTGATGGTACTTTGGACTCCGTGTATCGTGCCCACCCCCAAGATCCTATATGTATGTGTAATGAGAGTGTGAGTAATGTGAATGTCTAAGTTGTGGGATAAAATTGAGGCAGAGGCAGCCAGAAGGGGACCCTGGTGACATACCCCTACTCCAAGGCCCTGCATGTGTGGGTGGTTGTGGTGGAGCAGGAAGAGGGAGGCAGCTGGAGATGGGGAGGGAAGGTCACTTAAAGGGAAAGATTAGGAAAAACGCACAAGGAAATACCTGGAAAATCTGAAGTGGAACAGCAAGGAAACAAGAGTAATTGGGTAATGTAAGCCAGGAAATTTACCTTACCTTACTTTGGTTTATTAGGATCTTGAGGCCACAAATCTTTACATTTTCATGGTGTAATAATGAAACACACACATGCAAACCAACTTATAACACAAACCGTGACTCAAATCAGGGTAAGCCCTTTAAATTAGACAGTTTTTTCAATCCAGTTTTATTGGTTTCTTGTGTTATCTGTATTGACAGTGAATTCTCTCCCTTTATAGGCCATTATAAAACTGTTCTTTTCATTGCATTGGTTCTTGCTGTAGGTAATGATAATTGACTTCCTGTGGCCTGTCTGGTAGGATATTGGTTCTTAGCTACACTTAAATACAAATTTTCAAAACAAATAATTAATATTTGGCCCGAGGATGTAAACTACATGTATTGAGGATAAACTTAGGAACACTGGAAACAAGCTATATGTGTAAAAATCACTGTGCTTGTTTCTGTTTTAACAGAACTCCAGGTAACAAACCAGGCAGCAGCCCCAGAGGTCAGACTCCAGACGAGACCGGACGCCGCCACGGGCAGGGCCACGAAGCCAACTCTTCTGTTTCTGACTTGGCCAACTCGGTCACCAGTGACATGCTCATGGTAACATACACGAGTACTAATAGCTCAGATCTGTAGTCTGCTTTCTGCATTGATGATTTCAACTATATTTAGAGAGGAAGAACTGCTTTTGGCAAAGCCTCTGAATCAGAATAAATGAGATGGCAGAGAGACTTCACTGGTACTTTCAGATCATCTTTCATAATCTAAGATGAAAGGTGCATGCAAATCTGGAGATAAGAAAGTGGAAGACGAGCCAAAGGAGTAGATGAAAATAGTGTAAAATGTTCAAAACTTTCACCTGTTTGTGATTAATCACCATTACAAAGAACACTGTTTTAAAAGCTCAAATTAATACATTTAGCAGTACTGTTTATGTTTATCGCCTGTGCTGCCCAGTTTTCTAACTTATAGCAGCTAATCGTCTTCTTTGAGGCGGTTTGCAGCTTGACAGTTTATCTTACCTTTGAAAACAGCAGTTGACAGTTGAGTTAAAATGATCCACTTTCACTGACTGTGCTGAATTAAATGTCAGCGATAAAGTACAATCCCAGCTTCTTTTCTTTCTTTCTTTTTAAGCATCGTGGCCCTATTTTTGTATTTTGACAATCATTGCTATCAGTAATAATAACACCTAACCTGTCAAAGTCATTTCTGAAAAAACACAAAAATGTATCGTGCCAGTGGGGTGTCTGTTTGCAGCCAATCTAAAATGAAAATATATTTTAGAGGTAGTAGATTTTCTCAGAAACCTTCAATTTTCCCCACCAGATAACCTTTTTGCTTGCTTACCTGCTTTCTAGATCACAGTGGTTTATTTGTGCAATGATTTTCTTTGATATTTCACTATATGAGAAATAATTGGCAAGGCTTCAAAGATAAGATCAAAGTTGCAATGCAGATTTATTTATCATGAGCTACGTGTCACTTACTGTATATAATGCAGTCTTTTGGTTCAAAGACGGAGAAAGCCTACGCGCTTCAGTTCAATTGAGGAGGAAAGCTGTTTGAGAAGTCTTTCATCACTCAGGAAAGTGCTTTCTCCTTCACCCTCAGCGCACCTACCTGTAGAGCGTTACAGTTAGCTGCGGCTATACAGTAAGTCAGCTAACTGAAACATAAAGCAATCATTACCCTGAAGTGAGACGCCGGGAGGGGCGGCAACGTGCACCTGATTCAGAGAGGTTCGGTAATTAGCTGTGAGAGAACATGCAGTGCTGCTGTGGGTGCTGTGAGAATATGGCAGATCGGTATGAGCACTGTGTAATTATGTGGGTTTCATGGGGTGTCTGAGGAATTCACAGTGGCAGTGCCTAATGATAATACTCATTCTGGGCACTTTTGCCAAAGCCATCTATATATTACACAACCCTCCTTTCATGCTGAAAATACCAATCCTGCACTTTTGAGCCACTTGTGGTGCTATATGAAAAGACATAGTCATATATACAGACAGTACTGAGAGGAGGGACCGAGTGAAATGTTATTGGACGTCACAGTATATATGCATCCAACCCACTCAAGCATCTCAGGTGATAGGGGTTTGGGGGAGATTGCATGGGGGTCCTGTCAGCATCAGGTTCTTATCAGTACGTACTCTGACACGGCTTTCATTTTGTGTGGTGCTCACAGAGTGGTGGAAAGTGTGGTGTGAAAAGTGTCTTTGCCTATTATCACACATCCACACATTATAGGGAGGCTTATATGTGCTTTATTTGTTTAAAGGATAAGGCTAGTGATATTCTACCGTTTGTTGCCACTGTCAAGGAATCTAATGGAAGGATCCCGAGCACCCGAGGGTTAGTCCATTCATTTTTGAATCGCAGTTACAAAGGAAAGGAAAGGGTTGTAACATTTTGACAATAATAGCTCAGAATTATAGACAAATAATATCTGATGAAACAACATAAAAGTGTGCTTTATGTTGTTCTTGAACACTTGCAGTCAAGAATTGCTAAAAGTGCTCATGAGCTCTCCAAAAACTACTTGGAATCAGCCGTTCTAAGAGATCGGGAGATCCGACTGGAAGTGTCGCTTGTAGAGGTGAAGTCTGGTTGCTTTTTTTCAAGACTGACATGTGTGACCCTTTCCTAGATCACAACAACTTTGACTCACAGGACAGAAGAAGCATTGTGCATTGTAGAGATGCACAAAGGTGGCTAGAAAAAAAAAAGTTAAATGCTTTTTTATGAGTGTTCATCGAGGTGCAAAAGGACAATTTGATTCAAAGTGGAGGTATGTAGGGCTGCTGTGCTCCCAAGAGTGGCTGGCCTGCAAAGATCACACAACGAACTCAACACGAAGCCCTGAAAGAAGTGAAAAAGAACAGAAGTCAGACAGCAAAAGTGGGACATCTGCACAGATCTCTGCAGCTCCCTCAAATCTGACTTTTTTTTATCCACTGTGAGAAAAATGCTGCATAACAATGAGGAAAGGACAAGAAGAAGAAAAGAGCATGTTGTAAGTTTGGAATTAGGCCTGGCCTCTTGGCAATCCATGGGGAAACAATGAATTTAAAGTTGTGTGAAGAAGTTTTGAACTGTAGTATCAGGGCAAAAGTCAATTACTTTAAGCTTTGGAGAGATTTACTGATGGAATAAGACACTGACGAAGAGCACACAAGTAAATTAAGAATCAGAATCGCTGAAAAAGAACAAAATTCATGCTTTGAGATAGCCGAGTCAGAGTCCTGACCTTAACCCAACTGAGATGCTGTGGCATGACCTAAAGAGTCCACTCAAGTCATCTCAGAATTACTGATGAACTCAAACCAGTTATGTAGTGAGGAGCAGTCCTGAATTCCTCCTTAATACTGTGCTGGTCTCATAAGCAGTTCGAGGAAACATCTGACAGGAGTCACTGCTGATAAAGGAATGCAGTCAGAGGGATTATTACCTATGCATAATTAGAACATAAAATGTAAAACTGTTTATTTTTTTTCTTTTATATATTGGGGTTTAGATGAAGATCTGTCCTTGTTTTTGTAGAAGTGCTGAAAGCCTAAGTTACTTTTTTCCCCAAAGGGTTAGCACGCTTTTTCTTCCAACTGTGCATTTAACGACATGACTTCCAAAAAACAGATGTGCTCTGCGGTTTTTAGCAAATGTTACTCAAGCAAGAGTAAATGATACATTTATGTGTGGTGTGTGTGAGTGTGTCTATATAATATGATATAATCTATATATAGGCAGCACGGTGGCACGGTGGTTAGCGCTGTTGCCGCACAGCAAGAAGGTCCTGAGTTCAATTCCAACATCAGGCCGGGGTCTTTCTGTGTGGAGTTTGCATGTTCTCCCCGTGTTTGCGTGGGTTCCCTCCGGGTACTCCGGCTTCCTCCCACCGTCCAAAGACATGCAGCTTGTGGGGATAGGTTAATTGGATAATCCAAATTGTCACTAGGTATGAATGTGAGTGCGAATGGTTGTCTGTCCCTGTGTGTTGGCCCTGCGACAGACTGGTGACCTGTCCAGGGTGTACCCCACCTCTCGCCCTATGACAGCTGGGATAGGCTCCAGCGCCCCCTGCGACCCTGAAAAGGATAAGCGGTAGCGAATGGATGGATGGATGGATGGATAGAGATTTTCCTTGTTTGAGGCGACCAAATACTTATTTTCCACCCTGATTTACGAATAAATTCTTTACAAATCCTACCATGTGGATTCATGGATTTTTTTTTCACATTCTGTCTCTCACAGTTGAAGTGTACCTCTGGTGCAAATTACTGACCTCTGTCATCATTTTAGGTGGGGGAACTTGCACAATCGGTGGCTGACTAAATACTTTTTTGCCCCACTGTATATATCTGGCCATGTTTGCCTCTGTTGCACGTGGATCGCTGTGGTTTTTAGAAAAAGAAATTAGGAAGGCAAATTTAAAAACTGGATAAGAAGGGAGGGGGGGACTCTAAGAAAACGAGAGTATCCAAATGCAGAAAATTGGGAATAGCAATTTAGGCCATCTGTTGGCTGGAGGACTGCATAATGAAAAGTGAACATATTCAGCATAGAGAATGAGGCTGGGCAGCACCACCAGGATTGTGTGGGAAAATATAGAATTGGATATTATGTTTCTGCCCCTTGAATAATGCCTCCAGCTCTTCCCCCATCAGATAGCACTTTTTAAACTGGATTCTCTCCCTCCCTTCAGGCCATGTCACCATCAGTCAGAGGATGTGTCTGTCAATAGATAATCTGCTTTTCCAAACAGCCATGCAACCAGCTCTGCCCTTTTCTTATGGGGGACGCTAGCCATGCAACATAACATCATGCTAGTTTGCCACTTACAAGCTGTGGTATTTATGGTGAAGTTCAGAATTGGTGCCCCCCGTGGTGTGGAGTTCAAGTCACTTGTTTAGTGTTCGCTCCTCTTTAAGTGTTCAGACTGTGTGACCATGCTGTGAATATTGCAGAGCTTGACCCTTGATTTAGATCATAGCAGTGCAGCTCCCGCGGTGCTACACTTTTATACCTATCCAGCCCCAGTTCATTAGGAAAAAAACATAAAGTAATGCGGTCTAATGTAACAGTCTTATATTCAAAATAACCCCCTCATTATCACGTCAGTATTCTTTGTTATAGGGACTTATTATAATCCTTTATGTACTTAAATCTGAGCAGTATGCTTAGATTTTAAACACTTTATTATCAACACTGACAGCAGCATTGCCGCATGGCTATTACAGATCTATAATCTAAAAAAAACCCAGCTTTTTAACTTTAGAGAAGTGCTATAAAATCATTCACAGATGGTTTCTTTTTCCACACAGGCATACAAACTCACATAGCAACTATGGCAGAGTCACCATACAAGTCTGTTATTGTGGCTGGGCTAATGATCAAACCGCCACCTCTACTACCTGTGCAACACCACCCCAAATGACATATGTACAACATACTGCACAGTGGGTGGAAGTTGTTTATAGAAAGTAGTCTATCTACTCACAATTTGGACACACCAGTTCAGCAGCACGGAAAATGACATTATCTGCATTAACACATATTATTCTTTAACTGGAATCTTATCTCCTTGGAAACAAAATTCAGTTTATATCCATTCAATTATTGTTTTTAGCCAATTTGTTGTTTTTGGTTTTTGTTTAAGCAGGAAGTACCGTAAAAAAATCTCTTTTGCAAGATTGTGCTGGTTCTCTTCCTTTGATTCCTTCTGGAATCTTTCTTATAATTGTCATATTTCCACCCTTGGCAACAAGAACTACAATCATTTGCGATACCTTTCACAACTTTCACCCCGCAGAGGAATTTTTGCCCACTCTTCTTTGCAGAATTGTTTTAATTCAGCCACATTGGACATTTTTAAGCATGAACAGGCTGTTTAAGGTCATGCCAAAACCTTCATTTCAATTTTTTGTGCCATTCAACGGTGATCTCACCGGTCCAGTTGTCCATGTCCTGAAGCAGCAAAGCAGCCCTAGACCATCACACTACCAACACCATGTTTAACTGTTGGTATGGTGTTCTTTTTATGATACTTAAGAGATGTTAGTTTCACACCAGAGCTAACAGGACTCAAACCATCCATAAAATTCAACTTTTGTCTCATCAGTCCAAGGAATATTCCCAAAAGTCTTGGGGATCATCAAGATGTTTTCTGGCAAATTTGATGTTGGTGTTGGTGTGGTTCAAACTTGGTGTTCTTCTTGGTCAGCAGTGGTTTTCTCCTTGGAACTCTCCCATGGATGCCGTTTTTGCCCAGTCTCTTTCTCATTGTTGAATCAAGAACTCTGACCTTAACTGAGGTGAGTGAGGCCTGCAGTTCAGATGTTGTTTGGATTCTTTTGTGGCCTCCTGGATGAGTCGTCAGTGCGCTCTTGGGGTAATTTTGGTAGGCCTGGACTCCTGGGAACATTCACCACCACCCCATGTTTTCTCCATTCTTGTTGATAATGGCTCTCACTATGGTTCACTGGGGTCTCAAAGCCTTAGAAATGGCCTTGTAACCCTTTCCAGAGTCATAGATGTCAGTGAACTTTTTCACATCTTTTAGCCTACTTCACTTTGTCAGATGGACTCTATTCAAGTGATTCTTTGGTCAAACAGGTCTGGCAGTAAGCAGGCCTGGGTGTGGCTAGGGGAATAGAAATCAGCATTTCAAGAAAGTGTATTTATTTATTCATTATTTATTTAATAAATGAATATGATTAAAGACTTTTCCCAGTGCTGTAAATCCTCCAATAAGATAACAGAGTTGAATAAAAATAAATAATGCCCTGCTTATCTCCTCTTGTTCTGTCAGCTGTCACCAGGTTCAGAGGAAGAAGAACATGAGGGTCCAGTGTGTGAAAAGCTGGGTCGTATTCAGTTCAGTGTTGGATACAGTTTTCAAGACTCCACCCTCACTGTGAAAATTCTCAAAGGCCAGGATTTGCCAGCTAAGGACTTTTCTGGCACCTCTGACCCATTTGTCAAACTATACCTGCTGCCAGACAAGAAGCACAAACTGGAGACAAAAGTGAAGAGGAAGAATCTAAACCCCCACTGGAACGAGACCTTCCTTTTCGAAGGTGTGATCAGGAAGCCTTTCCTTAAACACATTCACAGCATATGCAGGCAGTCATTTCTGTCTGGATCACTGTAACATATTAAGACTATCGTGTGTGAATCTCTTTCTCAGGGTTCCCCTATGAGAAGGTGGTTCAGAGGACCCTGTACCTCCAGGTTCTTGACTACGATCGCTTCAGCAGGAACGACCCAATAGGAGAGGTGTCCATTCCACTCAACAAGCTGGACCTAGCCAACATGCAGACTTTCTGGAAGGAGCTGAAACCATGTAGCGATGGCAGTGTGAGTAAGAAGGAAAGAGGCTGAGTAGAGGAAAAGAAGATAGACAGGAAGGGAGGGGGCAAGATGAAGAGAAAGAGAAGATGGGACAGAATGTAGCGGGTGATGTCATTCCTGGCTGCCGTGATGCTCCCATGGGAGATGTAGCAGCATGCTAGAGGGAGAAGGGATAGGGAATATGGAGAGGCTGACAGGTAGATGAAGGAAACACAGGCAAGCAAAGGAAACATAGGATGAGTGACAGAATGGAGAGCAATGCAATGAGGCAATTAAAAATGAACAGTTTGTTATTGTTTTTGTTATTGTCTATGGTTTTTTCCAGGGAAGTCGAGGGGATCTGTTGGTGTCTCTGTGTTACAACCCCACAGCCAACACCATCACTGTGAGCATCATCAAAGCCCGCAACCTCAAAGCCATGGACATTGGAGGCACTTCTGGTATAGATACTCCCTCATCTTCCTTTCTTCAATACATTTTTACATTCCAACAACAGAAAATGAGAAAATAGCGTGTTTATATTTCATTTTTGGTTTTTTGTTGTTGTTTTTTTGTTCTCATTAAATCCCCAATTCTGGTAATTCATGAATGCTATATTGCTTCATAACCGGCACATTTCCCTCTCCTCAGACCCCTACGTAAAAGTGTGGTTGATGCACAAGGACAAGCGTGTGGAGAAGAAGAAGACGGTGGTAATGAAGCGCTGTCTGAACCCTGTTTTCAACGAGTCCTTCCCCTTTGACGTGCCTGCCCACGTGCTGAGGGAGACCACCATAATTATCACCGTCATGGACAAGGACAGACTCAGCCGCAATGATGTCATTGGGAAGGTATCTCCTTCCCACTTCTCTTCTTCGCCTCTTCCTCTCTTTTTCTTCTTCTTCCTCCTCTTTTTTTCTCTCTTCCTCTGTGTTTTTCTGACTGTCTGTCAGACCATCAGCAGATGATCAGTGAGCCAGTCTCTACTGACCCCTGCTGGAACATGCAGTTCATTCCCCTGTGCTGTAAATGAACTCATATGCAGCAAACAACAAGCAGCTAATTTTAAGTGTGAAAGTAAAAGTGTGCTTTATTTAGACTTAATACTACAACATTTAGGAATGGCACAGAGGCAGATGGAGATACACACAGTCAGCAAACTGCACATTTACTGTTTTGGCTAAATGCAGATGGTGAGTTTAAACCTTTCCAGCTTTAACCGGAATATCCCCTGAATTTCTTTGTTGAATTAGCTGATCAACTCTGAGAAAAATTAATGTATTTCTGTTACAACGTGATTAAACATTTTAAACTTCTTATCTGCATCTTTTAGTTTCCTATAATTTTTTCGTAGTTTTAATGCTTTCTGGGGGAAAAAATCTAATACATTGCAGCTTCTTTTAGACACAAAGACATGTAGATGTACTTTACTTTAAACGGCAAATATGAACCCAGTACTGTGCAAAGGTCTTAAGCCACCCCTCATTTCTTTATATTTTGCAACCAAGGAATCTTGGAGTTTCTTGTGACTTTTTAAAGTGGTCTTAAAGAACAGTTCTCCAGGGTTTCTGTAGATCTTTCAAATGTTGTTTTTGGACATTGGCTGCTTTTTCCACACATTTTCAGTCCTGCCCTTCACACACACACACAAGCAGGCAAATAACTTGAGGGGATTAACCAGTGCTGTGTCTACACATGACAGAAAATTTAACAAAGAACCAACTATAAATTTGTATCCTTTTTTGTTACTAGCTGCCTGTCGCAAAAACATACATAATATGTTCCCATTTCTTTAGTTGAATCTACAAAAATGCCAAAAGTAACACAATTTGACAGTATAATATTGCATCTTTTGACCAACAAGGTAATTCCAAAAGAGCTATTTGCTGTAAGCTTGCCATATCGCAGCATGGTGTTGAGTGTGTCCTCAAAAAAATATGAGAAAACTGGTCAAACGGCCAACATCCAAAAAAAAGAGCTTTGAATGTCCTTCAACAAGCCTGGAGAACTATTGCTGAAGACTACTTAAAGGAATTACAAGAAAGCTGCCTAAAAGAGTTCAGGCTGTGTTGAAGAATAAAAGTGGTCACACCAAATATTGATTTTCAAGCCCGTTGTACAAACTCTGTTTTTACTTTACATGCTGTATTTTCGTGTATATTTACACCTGCTTCAATAAATCACTGCACCTATTTCTCATTTTCCAAGCAAAATATAAAAATTTGAGGGTTGGCTCAAGGAGTTTTGCAGACCATTGTTTATGTATTCCTTTGTACTGCTGCCTGTAGACAAAGTCACATTGGGTGCTCTGACTGAACAAGTCTGTGTTACGCTTGCTCAACAATTAATATGAATTAATTCACTGGACATGCAATTTAACAGTTTCTGCTTCGGTTGTAATTACTACCAAATTAGATTGTTCTTTTCTCGAAACTTGTGGGATTTGTCAGGATTTTAATATCCCATAAAACCACAGTTTCTTTTATCCCATAACTGCTTCAGATATCAGACTTAACAGTAACCAAAATAACTCCTTTTTTTCCCTGTGCAGAGTGAATGATTTGCTTGTTTTTAAAACCAAACACCAGCTTTTCTATAAATAAACATACGGTATATGTATTAGGAGAATAAAAATGGAATACACCAAAGCTTAAATCAAATCTTTGTTTCATCAGGCACTTAAAAAAAATCTATACGCTGTGTACAGCAGGGAAGAGCATTTACTTTATAAGGCTTTCATACACATCTACAATATTTACAGGTACTATATGTATTCCCATTCTAACCACATATATTATTTTCTTTCACGCCGCAGTTGCCTATTATTAGAATAGCTTCGTAGAATAGAGAACAATGAAAAAGTGAACAGTTTTTCATGTGGAATCCAGGAGTTTCTTGCTACATTAGAATCGCTTGCAGACGAGTCTGTGTTTGATCCTATTAGTAACAGCATTAGCCTTTCTCTGAGTTTTTCACTGGGTGAAATCTCTTGCTCTAATGGCTTTTTTTTCTGCTCTGGATTTGAGTTAAATTCCAATTAGAGCAGCAGGCTTGGTGGTGAAAGGGCTACACTTAAGAGTCACAGTTTTTTTCTCTTAATAATCTCTGTTTTATTGGGAGCATTCTTTACAAATAACATCTATCTCTGTGTGGCTGTATAGAAGTTACAGTGACTGTCTCTTCCTCACAGATTTATCTTTCATGGAAGAGTGGCCCTGCAGAGGTAAAACACTGGAAAGACATGATGGGTCATCCTCGCACTGCCGTGGCCCAGTGGCATGCTCTTAAGGCCTGAAGGACCCAGCAGCCCACCTGCCTACATTGTTTTCCCCTGAAGAATCCCCCCACCCTGCCCCTGCCCTCGGCACATATCCCCTACTACCTAAATGCACTGTTGGGCTTCAGACCATCTATCATCTCTTTGTTCTCAGGCCTCTTTGATATTCCTCGCCTTCAGTTCTCATGACACCTTCCTTAAATTTCACCCCTGTCAAGATCTGATTCCCGCCTGACCCTGTCTCATCCGTTTGTCTGAACTTAAAAATGTCTTTGATGTCATACGCTCTCCTTGTTCCATCTTTCTTTTTTTCTCTTTTTTTTTTCTTCCACCACGTTTCCCTAATGTTTTACATCAGAGCAGTACCTCTTAACACCCGTAATTACAAACTACCAACCAAAAATGGATCAAACAGGCATTCCAACCATCCGCTGTGGCAGTGTGTTTGTTTGATTGTTTGCTTGATTGTTTGAATCCTTCTGTGTTTCTGTCTCTCTTCCGACATTCCTTTAAAATGCCTAAAAAAAAAATCAGGAAAAGCGGCACAGGCAACAGAAGAGCGATGGGCTGTATTTAAAATGGACAGGAACTGGACTCTGTCACTCATCATGTTTTTCACTCTTCACTCCTCCTCCTCCTTCTACCACTGTAATAATTCTCCCTTGGCTGGAACCCTTTGTCGTCTGTGCGTGCTGTGGGTGATGTGCTGTAACCCCAAATGAAGATCGTCAAGAAAAAAATAAGAAAAAAAGGATATGAACATGAACATTTAGCACTGGTCTAAAAGGGGCAAGTGTCAAACTGCTTTCCTATTTTCTTTAACTCCCGATGGACAGAAAAAAAGAGTAAAGTGATTAATGTTGTGTTTTATTTATTTATTTAATGAGTTTTGTTTCGAAAGAACTTAGAGAATCAACCTGTTCTTCCAGAAAATAAGCAAAAAGCAGCTTCCATGAGTGTGGAAGTGTGGGGATAATGCGTGTGTGTGCGTGTGCGAGAGTGTGTGTGTGTGTGTGTGTGTGTGTGTGTGTGTGTGTGTGTGTGTGTGTGTGTGTGTGTGTGTGTGTGTGTGTGAGGGAGGAAATATTTTAGATTTGCACGGCTGAACAAAAAATATTGTCGAAAACCAAACTGCCCTTGATAACAATGACAAAAAATGAGATTAGCTGAACATGTGGGTGGAGGTCACTGAAGTTAGTGTCAGTCTGTCCAAAACACATACACAACTTTCTAACACGCCCTTTAGTGGTCTCAAAAAAGACAGCTAGTTTCAGTTTCACATGTAAAAGATTTGAGCTCAGAAAATCAGACTAACTGCCGGAAATATATAACAGAGGATTTCATTGTCAAACAATTTACCACTTTGATTTTTAACGTTGTTGTGTTTTGGTAAATGGATATAGTCCAGAAACCCCAATGTAAATGGTTTTCTTTGAGAGCAGAAAACAATCTGTGCAAATTGTTGACGACATATAGACATGGTAAAGCAAAGGTACACCCTTTCTCAGTTCTAAAGTTTTACATACCAGCACATAATAAAAAGTTATTGACATGTGGTAAATACAACCTGAGATGCACAACAACACATTAGTTTAACTGAAACTAAGCCAAAATGAAGAAATAGTGTGTAGAAAGCTTATCGAACCGCCTTTAGCAGCAATAACTTGAGGTTAAGAGCTGGAATTTGACTGGGCCTTTGCAACACCTTAATTTTTAGCTTTTCTGCAATGTTGTAGATTTGCTGCTGTGCTTGGGATATTATTGCAGCCAGGCTTTAGTTGTCAAACAAATCGCCTCACATTTGACTCTAGAATAGTTTGATAAATAACTGCAAGGTGTCCAGGTCCTGTGGCTGCAAGCCCAAATCATCACCCCTCCACCACCGTGCTTGACAGTTGATGTTTGTGCTGATCTGCTGTGTTTGGGTTTCTCCAAATGTGGCGCTATGACCAAACATCTAAGGTGCACATAGTTTTTCACACACACTGTTTCGGCATTTTGGCTTAATGTTTCTTGAATTAAAAAATGAGACTGTGTAGTATGTTTTATACTTCATGTGAGGTTGTATTTACCTCATTGTAAGACCTGCTAGGACAGATTATGTTTTTTATGTCCTGATATTTAAACCTTTTTTCTTTTTTTCTTTTTCTTTTTTTTACCACTACGTTTTCCGAGTTTATAAGAAAATATTGAGTCCTACAACTAGAATTTCACTTTTTTCCATCACATTTCACTGCTGTGGTACCACAGCAGCCAACCGTTAATGCATGGCTTGATAACACTAGTGATAGATTGGAAAAACATTTTTTGAGATCTTATGTCCTCTTTCTAGCTTTTTACTGCTGTTTTTTTAACCATCTCCAAGATCTCATGGTGATAAAGTGCCCAATCCTACACCATGGCATTGCACCAATATGCAATACCAGCAAGTTTCTCTAAGTCCAGTACATCAGTGGCAGTGACCAGAAACTACAAGAAAAATATTTCTTACAGTAGTAACTTAAAACTGGCTGTTTTGGTGCGATGCCACTTTGTGCTCTCAAGAAATCTCAGATTGTATGTGCAGGCTCCGCCTGAGCAAACTGCTCTGGGCAGCCATGAGTAATAGTCAGTAGTAGTCAAAAGAAAGCAGACCTTGAGGGTTTTTTAAAAATGTATTTATATAGTTGAGATTTGTGTTTTCAAGGTTGACCATGAACCTTTAGACTCTTTTTTTGGGATGAACTGACAATTTATGAATACATGCAGTAAAATATGAGAAGAAATCACATGAAATCAAAAGTTTATAAACTGTTACAAGATTACAAATTACAAATATGCCCAAAATACAAAATAAGACTGCAGCCACAAGTTGCAGACGTTGTCAAGAGATTAAGAGCCCAGGAATATCATGGACTACAACTGGGTCGTTAATCTAGACTTAAAGACAGCAGCATTTGGAGGATTTGTAACGGACACAGGGAGTGGAGCTGCAGTTGAGAAAGCCCTGTCACCTTTCTGTTTGAAACGAGAACTGGGAATGTAAAGTCAGAGTTTGTCTTTATTTAGTTATTTTTTTTAAACATCTTTGCTGCCTGAATGCGACCTCCCTCAAGTCCTGTACAGACACGAGCTGTTGGGATGAATGGAAACAAATGAGAGTAATAACACCTGGGGTTGGGAAAAGTCTTTTTACATTCCACTGTTTGTTTTTTGTCTACTGGATGTATGTGTGTGTGTTTGCACCGTGGTTGAATGTCAGTATTTGAACTTATGTTTGTGTGATTGTATTTACTGTGAGTCCCTGTGTGTATATCTGCACTGAGTTCTATTTTGCCAGTTTAATACTGAACAGCATTCTTTGCTGTTTTTATTCTGTATGAATCCAGATGTACAGAGAAGTATGTTCTTTTCTTCTTTTTTTTAAGTTGTCACTTCTTGAAGAATCACTGCACTTGTTGACGATGATGCTGGAACAAACCTCTCTTCACAGCAGGCTTATTTTCCTCATGTTTGGAGGACATTTAGATCTCTTATACATGAGCTGAGAGTGAAGGTCACAAGAAAAAAGCTTTACAACAACCACAGATAAAAGTTGCTCCATTTGACCGCCATACACCAGATTTTCAGTTTAAACAAAAGCAGCTGAAGACGTTTTTCCTCTATGCCCTATCTCGCCTCTCTAAGTGGACCAATCTAATTCACCAAGGCCAAAAAACGAAGGGTTGCTCCTTCACGTCACAGCTGATGCTCCCTCAAAACACCCCCATTGTGCACACATGCTTTCTGGCACAAAGTATTCTGTGTGTGCCTTATGAACCCCGTCACGCCTTGCTCTTCACCATATGCTCTCCCTCTCCAAGTGTCAGGAAGGGAGGAGGGGGGAAAAAAGGTGAGACAGGAGATAATCATCACCTCTTTGCTTCACTGTTAGCTACATCTCAGGTCAGAGCAGAGCCTTGGAGCATCCCAAAATAACCACCTCTCATATTCATCTGTCTGTCCTGATGTACTGCCCTGCTGACAAAGCATTACATTCCAAAGGCTTAGTGAAAGTCAATCAATGCAATTTAAATATTGGTTAAAGATCAGTCAGGGTTTGATACATTTTTTTAAGAAATCGAGCTAAAATTGTCTTCTACACTCGTCACTGGCCAAAAACCAAACACTGGTAAAGTTTACTGGACAAGCTCGCATTTCTGTTTTAGGGCATTCTCTTTAGGGACTGCTTGAGACAAAGAGAGGTTAACCAGCAACATTTTAATTTATATACTGACTGTATAAAATGATTGTGAAAATGTTCTGTATGGAGAAAAAAAGAGAAAAAGAACCATCATTACTAATGGGGTTGTAGATATCTATCCTTGATATCACAAACCCCCCTGTTTCACTCCCTTTCTCTTTGTAGTTACACATCCGTGGGGTGCACAATGTTAAATATTGACCATTTATTTTTTTGAAATCTGTACAGTGTATATAATGATATAAATGTATATATAAAACAAAGATACTTCTGGTCTGGTATTGTATGAATTTTTCATATTTTCTTTTATTTATATTACTTTAACTCACACGTGTATTTCACAGTAATAGTTAATTCAGTCTTTATTTTAAGTTTTTGATTACTGGCTACCAGGGTCAGGAGCAGACCATACGTGCTGGATGGGCAACCAACTTTGACACTGGGGGAGGCATTTGGCTCAGGACAGCTATATATGATAGTACAGTCATGGAGACATTTAGCCACAACTCTAAAAGTGCAAAAATATCTATCTTAGATTGCAGAGGCAAAGGGGGAGACAAACAATAGAGACTTTTTCTCCACACAGTAGGACGGATGATTGTGAGCGCACAGTGTCATCAACACATTTACATTTGTTTTGCAGTTTTTCAGTAGAGTCGTGCTTTGAAACTAGTTCTCAATATCTGCTCAGTGTCCTCCTCAGAGTCGTGCTGATTACCTCAACTCATGCAGAACTACTGTGCTCACATTACAGTAACTTATCTGTGATATTTCAGGTTTTCATTACCAAATTGTATGAATTAGTGTAACTTATAGTTGAAGTGCATCAGTAAAATGCAGCTGAGGGGGTGTAGTCACTCTTTTAGGTGGGCCTAGACCCCTGAGATCCATGGCCACTTCTTGCCAGTAGTGTGTTGGACCTTAGCTTTTATAACTGCCTTGTCTTTGTGGCATAGATTGAACAAGGCGCTGTGAACATTACTTAAAAATTTTGGTCCATGTTGGCATGATAACATTACACAGTTGCTGCAGATATGTTGGCTGCACATCCATGATGTGGGTCTCCAGTTCCACCACATCCCAAAGACGCTCTATTGATGGTGATCTGGTTATTGTCGAAGCCATTTAAGTCATGTTCAAGAAACAAATTTGAGATGTTTTAAGCTTAGTGTTGTGATGTGTTATCCTGCTGGCAGCATCCGTCAGAAGATGGATACAGTGTGGATATAATGGAATGGATATGCTCAGCAACTCTTCTAGGCTATGGTGTTGGTGCCAAGAAAATGCCTTTATGTTGTTGCCATATGCTGACCCATCTGAATATCAGAGCAGAAATCAAGACTCAAAAGGCCAGGCAACATTTTTCCAACCTTCTGTTGTACAGTTTTGATGAGCCCATCTGACTTGTAGCCTGAGATTCCTGTTCTTAGCAGGCAGGAATTACACCTGCTGTAGCCAATCTGCTTCAAGGTTCAACATGTGCATTCAGAGATGCTCTTCTGCATACACTGGTTTTAATGAGTGCTTTTTTGAGCTACTGTTGCCTTCTAAGCAGTATGTCCATTCTCCTCTGACCTCTGGCATCAACAAGGCCTTTTTTATTCAGAGATCTTCGGCTTTCTGAATATTTTTCAAAATGTTTTTAGACCATCCGCTGTAAACCCCCAGAGACGTTGGTGTGGGAAAATCCCAGGAGATCAGCAGTCTATGAAATGCTCAGACTAGCCCGTCCAGCACCAAAAACGGTACCATGTTTCAAAGTCAATTAACCCCTTAAAGCCTGAAAATGAACTCATTGCCAGAAAGATTTAACTTTTTGAAAATGGAGAATTTATTGAACCATGTGACAAATTTGTTACAAAAAATGACATTTGCCACGTGATTGTGTGCTGCCTTGTGTGCTCCTCAGTGACTCTAAGCTGAATAACCAGTTAAGAAAATGGAATGCATTCATAATCCAATTTAATCAAAATTACAGAAGTATTGTCTGTTTTATGTACTTCAAGTTTGAGAAAAAAAGTAGCTGGTCTGAAGAACATTATGTATGAAAATAATACGCATGTAGCTCTAGCTTGAAGGGGAGTACCATAAATTAAATTGTTCTATGCAAGACCAACCTAAAGGTTTGCAATATGATTATCTATGTCAGTAAAATAACACAAACAATGTGGCTGGTTGGCTACCCAACCAACATCAAAATGCTATCTAACGTAACAGAGGTCTGTTTGCAAAGAGCTCTTAATGTGCAGTTTTCGTCCAAAGATGTCTAAAGAGTTTTGGGTGTTGATTCCATCCACCTCTGTGTAGAAGCTTAATTCCAAATACACATATCAGCAGATAAAATTTCAGTTAATTCATCCAATGGTGGAAATACATAAAATCACATTTGCTCCCTGCTTTCCTCTTCCTTCAGCTCAGGCAAACAACAACAACAACAAAAAAGAGGCTTGGTTTTAAGGGTAATTAACATGGATCTTTAGAATCGGCACTGATCTCTAGAATTAAGCAAATTGCCTGCTCTGCCTCCTACACACTAAACTGTCTCACTGCAAGTGTGCATGCATGTAATGATGACAGAGGGTGTTCAATTTACCAACTTATCTAACACTTCCGTCTTCAGAATAAAACCGGGCATGCCTCCTCGCTCGACACTTTTCTTATGCGCACAGCTCTCCAGCAGGCATTGGAAGACAAGAGGCGCACTAGGGGTGCTGCTGCAGGTGGTGCTGGTGGAATAAGGAAACAAAAGCACATGAGATTGAAATTCCAGGGGAGCAGAGGGTGACGGCAGTGCTGAGGATAAAACAGAGAGCTGTCACGACACGGGAAGCAGCAGTGGAGGATGACAGGAGCGGCGGGCTACAGATAGACACAGTGGGTGTGTGTGTGGGCAACTGATGAATATACACTCTAAACAAGCCTCAAAGCAATAAAGACCTGAATTGTGCTTCCCCTGCATGGGGGATCTTAAGGTGTTATTCTTTCTTTTAAGGCAAGGAATTGTGACACCAACAGTGGATCACATTCAGGTCTCTCGGCTGCAATGGTGATAAAAATATTGAGGTCATTTATGTGTAAGTGACAATGTAAAATGATTTTAATGGTTTCTTAAGTATAGTATTTAATGCACATGTATTAGGTGCATAATAAACTTTAATAATGAATGTAAAAGGAGCTGTTTTATAAGAAAAAGACCCCAGTGTCATTCATATTATTACGTTATATTATAAATCACATTGAAATTGCTATTAGATTGAGTAATCACGTGTAGGCTGTCTTTTATTGTTAGAGCCAGTCACGGTGGATCTAGTTACTGCTATAAACTTTTTTCCTTGTCTTTGGACTTTTTTCCATGTTCTTACATAATTTAACATTTTTTGACAAGCATTAAACTAAGAAAAGAACAAAAAGAACCCAAAAAGTCTTTATATATATATATATATATATATATATATATATATATATATATATATATATATATCTGTCCATGTCGTTGGTTAAATAGATACCCATGCTTACCCAAGGCAAGAGTCAGGGTGCACCATGAATTGATCACTTCAGAGTAAACATAATAACTGGTAAATCTAACATGGATGTTTTTGAAATGTGCACAGAAAGCCTTAAAAGCACAAGGAGAACATGCAAATAATTCTGCACATACAAACCTCAGCCAATCAGAAGGTTCAAACACAACCTTTTCGGTGAGTGAACACTTGATCGCCTTTACACCCACTGCAAAAAGTGTATGTAGCATACTAGTTTAGCTTTCCTCTGAAATGGATAAAAGAAATAAACTTCATGGTTGAAGTATTGGTTAATTTCCATTCGCAATAAAGGTAAGCTCTGAGACAGATGGCAGTGAAACGGAAAAAAACCACACAGAGGGGAACCCTTCTGACATCATCTCGGTCTATTTTAGGAAAAGCTGACAATGTAACAAGTGAAGGTCATTCTTCCTCAACATATTCTCCCTTATTAAAGGAGAATATATTTGCCTCAGTCTCATGTCTGCCTTGTTTGTGTAACACCTTGGCTGCAAGTCATGTGTGCATTAATATTCGATGGACGTACACAGGAGGGCTTGTCATCTGTTTAGAGTCTGTGCACATCTCCTGGCCAGAGGGCATTTCCCTCCTGCACTCAGTACAAGGTTCCACTGGACAGACATGACACATAACTGGACAAAAAAAAAATGTTCCCCTTAGTCAATACATGCATATCTACTAGAAGGGGAGACAAAAAAAACCCAACCTTTTTTTTGGTTTTAACCAATAATATATGTGGTTTGATTGCAAAACTCAGCTTGACAGAAAGTATTTTTACTGTAAATAAAGGCTTAAAAATACACAGCTTAAATTTAATTGTAATTTATTTAGATAGCTTATATTTTCACATTGCATCCTGCATTAAAAATAAGGTATGTGAGATATGTGTGGTTTCAGGCGAGCCTTTCGCCACACTGAAATCAGCCGGAGCTTGAATTTGACACTGAAACTGAAGGGATCTGCTTCCCTCTGGTGTCTGTAAACCCACACTGCAGGCTGCACAACCTTCCTTATGTAACAATAGTGTCTATATTGTCAGTCATGGCTTCCTGCAGTCACGTGATCCAATACCGTGGCATTATAGGCACAATCACAGTCATGAATGACACAGCAATGCAAAGAGACAAGCATTAACATTTATTAAATAACCCACAATGTCAATAATAGGCACAGTAAAATTGATTTCCAAATCATCTTGCAGCCATTAGTCAAAGGTGGCTTCTTCAGTAAGCCTCTAGCAAACCTAGGAATTTGAATATACATCACTGAATCACACATTTATAATACAATATATTCAGAGCAAGTTTCAACTTCTGAAGCATTTCTGTAAAGATTTATTACACTCACATTCACTCCGAAACCCTCATTTAATGAGTCTCTGTAAAAGGCCTTGCAGGCCAAAGACCTCACTGGTTTTCTTTCTCCAAGTACTCCAAGCTGGGCGCGTCCAGCCTCTGTTCATGATTGCGGTTTTTTGTGAACTCCTTCAGCATATCCATGACCTCTCCTTGGTAGACGTCAGGGGTGGGCTGAGCCTCTGTAAGTATAAAAAGACCAGGATGCAAAGAGCATAAAATAAAGAATCACCTCAGTCGATTTTAGAACAATATAGGAGCATAAAATTGAAACGGATGTAGGCTGATGGAACATATTTTGCCTCAGTGATAATAAGAAGATGCACAATATGCATCAACTGAAATAAGATCATTCCCTCTTCATCCCAATAGTACATCTATGTCACTTTGAAAATTCTGTTGATTAATTTCTAAATGTAAAAAAAAAAAAAAAAAAGGGGGCATTTCAATTAATCACTTAGTAACAGCTTTGTAATTATTTGTCCCAGTCCTGTCAGAATTCCTGCAACAGTTTATTTGTCTAGAGATGCTGCCAGTTTGGTATGCTCAGGCTGTTCTCACAGTGATTTTGTTTTCAGCTGTTTTCACACACAAAAAGGCAAATGACCGGAACAAATTAGAGTAAATTACAAGAGTAAAAAGCCAAGTTATCCAGGAAAAGTAAATGAGTTCCAAGGATAAAGCTTAAAAACAGTAAGTGAAGTGTAGTTCATTTATAAGCACTGTTATAACAACAGCATCATCATCATCTATTATTCCAAATACAATTTATTATTTCTTATCTGTCAGTTAAAACAAACCAAAATAATAATAAATAATCATAGCCACTGGAGTTTTACACATTTTGTTGTTAGAAGGTGAAAACAAATTGACTTTTGCTGTTTTCTTTGTTGCTGAAAACAAGTCAAAGGCTTTTTAGATATCTGTAACTGAGTAATGTCTGGCCCCAAACTTCCATCTTCTGCTAACTTTAGTGCTTTAATGTGCAAGTTTATTTATCTGTGTAGCACTTTTTATACAGTCTCATTCATTGCTCATCTGAACTCAAACATCCTGCAACATAATAATAAGTAACAATAAAAGAAAAATCAATAATAATAATAATAATAATAATAACATTTTACTACAGTTGCCACTATTCTATTTTTTTTTTACCATTTTATTTATCCTCATTTTGCAGCTATTTAGTTAAATTAATATTCTTGATATTTAAATTGAGCTATTTGTATAGATGTTAGACCTTTCTCTTATATTTTATTAACTTTGTAATATACTGCATAATTTAATTAGTTCAGTCTGTTAGTGTTATCGTCTTGGAGGGACTGTAACCCACATAATTTCCTTAGGGATTATTAAAGTATTCTGATTCTGACTGGCAACAGGTCAGTAGCATGATTGAGTATAAAAAGAGCATCTTAGAGAGGCAGATGATGAGCAGAGGTTCCTGAATCCGCACTAAACTGTGGAACACTTTCCGAATAATGTTCCTCAACGTAAAATTCCTAAGACTTGGAATATTTCATCATCTCCATCATGGCTTTGTAGCAGAAGAGCCCAGGTCCTTAGAGCATCGTGAAATGTAAAATATAACAAAAAAGAGCCAGGACTGTAAAACATCTAAATCCTAAATAAGACAAGAATGGGACAAGATCCCAGTCCTGAAAGTTCCCCAACGTTCTTCAAAGAAGAGAAAAAAAATGTTGCTGCTGAATCAAATTCAAAATAGCTGTATTTATGTTCTTCTTCAGAGTTTAAACATTTGAAATGTTTTCTATGGTCTACTCTGAATAAAACGTGGAGTAATGAGATTTGAAATCTGTTTGAACTTTATATTTCACACAGCGTTCCAGCTTTTTTGGATTTGGGGTCATAGAAGAATAGCTAATTACAACTATCAACAGAAGTGCTATTTGGTTTTAAAAATACATGTGGAGGGAGCTAACTGAAGGTGAGTTTGTAAAGACAGTCTTTTTTTTTTTTTCATGTTGTAGCAGCATTCCCAACATTGTCATGGGTTGTAAGAGCAGCTGTAGGGAGGTGTTGGAGGACTTAATGAAGAGAGCTGAGTTTTGGGAAGACATTTGCAAAGCATTAAAAAATTAAAATCACTTCCAAAACAACTAAGAGCTAGAACAGAGACAAAACATGAAAATGAGTCTGCAAAATTAAAAAGAAAAACACTACTTGGCTCTCACCTGTTGCCCAATAGTAGATGTCCCAGTCGTTACTTGGTTCATTAATCAGCCTGTCATACTGCTTTAGCTGGTTCTCAGTCATTGTGTTCAGGTATCGCTTTGCAAAAAGGCTACAAGACAGAAAATTTATCAGGATCTGAAGCTTCCTTCCTGTTTTCTGAGAAAAAAATCCTTCACAATGATAAACAAAAACTTAAAAAACAGCTCTAATGATTGAAAATGCTTAAAATATTATTCTCACATATACAATGAAATTTTTACTATGAGACTGCACCAAAGCCTCATTTTAAACTCAAATGTTCTCAAGAATGTATTTAAAAATCAGTGATATGAATTATTGTCACTGATCGCATTTACACTGGATTTGATTAAGGAAGGAGCAAAGATCGATGGTAGGCAAACTTAAAACCATGCTTAAAAAAATACTGGATGTAAACACATCCTTTAAAGCTGAGATGGATGAATGAACAACGCAGGTCACGGACAAAATCAGTACAATTCAGCAACCTTAGCAATATGCAGTTCTCCAACATGCCCCTCTTGCGGCTTTCGTAGAGAAGGCGGCGTCTCTTGATGTCGATGAGCTCGCTTGGATTTTCCTTCCAAGGGGGCAAAGGGATCTCAATCAGGTCAACCTTTGTGTCTTCGGGAGAGTCCCCGCGGTAACCACGAGATGACACCAGCCCTGTGATTGCTGGTCTCCAAGCAGCCTGACACATCCCGGTTACCAGCTGATGGGACAAGCACACATTAAAAGACACATGTGATAGGTAAAATAATCCACTGTGTCTTCTGAACGTGCTGAGTCAGTACATCCGATTATTCTAGTTACTAACAAACATTGTATTTGGGCAAGATTGTGGTAGCAATTATTATCTAAAAGCTAATACAGGCATTGGATCTACATGTTAAACTGCCATTACAGCTTAATAAGTTGCATGAGGAACAATTTAGAGACTGTGTTCTGCTGTTCGCATTTTTCAGCTGACATTGCATCACTGATAATTGTGAGTCATGCTGAGACTAAATATTCTTAAGTATTTTCAATTTATGTTCAGGTATCAGCATCCAACTTTATTTACCATTTTCTCATTTTATGATCTAGAATTTGTGTTTTCTGTTTAATTTAAATTGGCTTTCAGTCTTCCAATTTAAGTGTTATTGTTTCAGATGTTTCATTATTCATTTTATTTATATTTTTACATGTAGTGTTAGACATTATAATGCAAACAATGTCCTTCATTTACTCACAGGTAGACACATCACAATAAACATGTTCCATGCTTCCTCGTGCTTTTTGACAAATACGAGCAAACTGACTAAAACAAAGATCATCCCGCATTTCAGGTGTATATTTTATGCTTGAATGAATGGTAAGTAAGTATTGAGCGGCTTAGCAAAACAGGTAAAAAGACTGGAGTGAAAATGAGGAGGACAACCTCTCTGCACCAGAGCTAAATCAACCCTGACAATAATAATGCCACACCCTCGCGAAATACTGAACCGTTTGTTTAATACTATTAAGTCTGTTACTGCGTCCTGTTATTGAACATTAAACGTACTAACGCTAAAAATGTTTAGAATTAGACGGCGAGCTCTGACGTTACGACGGCCACAGATTCAGATTTCAAGCAACAAATACACAAATGACGAATTACTCGCTAGCTCACCCTTTTCGCGACAATAGAAGAGAGCATTTTAACCCAGGTTCTTTTAAGGTCCACAAATTTGACGTATCCGTCTCCCCTGTCGAAATGTTTTTCTGCTGTCTGACAGAAATTACACAAGTACGGTCACAGGAAACTACCGGAGGGAGGGCTGTACACAGCCCACACGTGGTTTTGTTTAACTGCAGGAAAACGTAGCTGGCGTCACAGTTGGACCTTTAGAGGTTATATAGTTAATCTGTGTATTTATTTATTTTTCGTACTCAAAAACAAATGCATTAGCTAAATACATGCTTGACCCTTTACCAAAAACTAAACCAACTTGACTACAGGAACTAAAAGTCGATTGTTGTTTTCAGCCGGTGACTATGTCAGCTGCACCAACTGCCAGAGTAGCAACATTAGCTTAAGCTGATCAGAGAACGAATGAGAAGTAAACTGGTAGCTCGTGCTATGAAATACCTTGTATGTTTGTGAAAGTTTTCATCATAATTCAGCTTTCTTATCATTTATTTCCGCAAACTATATTTTCGGTTTGTCACACTCAGTTTTAGCCACAGTATGTTTATTTTAAGTCCAGCGGAACATTAACGTTAGCTAACAAAATAAGGAAAAGTGAAATTTCTGAATTCTAAAAGTGCATCCTTTGTGTTAATTTCTAAGGTGTGCATGTGCGAGCTGCACTTAAAACAAATAACAATTACTAGCTGGATTGCAAGTAATTAATTATCTTCGGCCCACGGGATGGCTGCTGCAGGACGAGAACATGCAGCTGGACCAAGCACCGAGGACAAAGATATAGATCTATATAGTGACCTGAATCAAAACGACGAGGTGAGTCTGGCATTGAAATCAATGCAAAAAAAGGGTCAGTTTATGAAACGATCAAACATAATGTTTACTGAAACAATCGGTCAAAAATAAAACTGCGGTACATATCTTCCTAGAAGGAAGGTGCCACATCCTTTAATTTTTTTTAATTTTACGTTATCTAATACTGGAATATATGTTAGTATGTTTTTGAGCTACTTAAAACTCACCTATGACATGAAAAATACTTAACTAAAAGGATGAAATTTAACAAAGAACCGATTTGGAATAGTTTCTTTGGGCTTTAGTTGTATATTTCTTTAGTTAAATATTTTTTAAAAGACAAAATTAACAGAGTTTGTGTGTTGAAAAGTAAAGGTGATCATATGCAGCATTGACAAGACTTTTGCCCACTGCTGTAATTATTCTTTTTCTATACTTCACAGGATTTGGATAGAATTGCAGAAGCAAATGAACTTTTTGATGCCGTTCTAACCGGTTCTGTTAACCAAGACAAGAATGTTGCTACCAAGGAGTCCTTACGTAAGGAGACATCAGCTAAGGAAGAGGATAAATCAACAGAAGCAAATACTCCAAAAAGAGCAAACTATCTAAGGAGACTTTCTGTATATGTTGGGCATTTCCCATGGGTGAGTTGAGTTTTGCATTGCCAATACATTTTCATCCATTTTAGAAACACTGTTAATACTTAAACATTACTGGAAAACAATAAATAATAATCTGATTTTAGATTCTTTATATAATGCCAAGACAGATAGCACACTATACCATGCTTGCCATTTGTTTACACAGTTGGCATTACTTTAGTAATTTTCCAGTTCTTCTCCAAATGTGTTAAAACATTTGGAGAAACTAGCAAAGGCTACATAGATACAGTAGATCAGCGGTCCCCAACCTTTTTTGCGCCACGGACCGGTTTATGCCCGACAATATTTTCATGGACCGGCCTTTAAGGTGTCGCGGATAAATACAACAAAATAAAACTTGTACCGGTACTGAAAAAAAGAAAATTTATTCATAACACACGTGAAAAGACCAAGGAAAACCCGAGTAAACGATAAAAACGATAACAAAATAACGCTGAAAACCGATAAAAACCCTGAAAAACATACATTTCACACCTGAGCCTTAACTCTCGCGGCCCGGTACCAAACGACTCACGGACCGGTGGTTGGGGACTGCTGCAGTAGATGATCTGTTATACCTATAAAGGGGTGGCATATGGGGTGGCTGTAGCTCAGGTGGCAGAGCAGGTCAGCCACTAATCAGAAGGTCGGTGGTTCGATCCCAGGCTGCCACCTGGCTGCATGCCAAATATCCTTGGGTAAGATACTAACCCCATGTTTGCCTACTGGTGGTGGTCAGAGGGCCCGGTGGCGCCTGTGTCCAGCAGCCTTGCCTCTGTCAGTGTGCCGCAGGGCAGCTGTGGCTACAATGTAGCTTGCTATCGCCAGTGTGTGAATGGGTGAATGACTGAATGTAGTGTAAAGCGCTTTGGGGTCCTTAAGGACTAGAAAAGCGCTATACAAATTCAGGCCATTTACCATTTACCATAAAGTTGAATGACTTTCCCCCTACCAGTTTTTTTTTCTTTTTTACAAACCTTCTCATCCTTGCAGTGGGTAACTGAGAATGACCTAACATCTATGGCCAAAGGGTTGGGTGTGAAGAACATCGCAGACATCAAGTTTGCTGAGGACAGAAGTAATGGTGTGTCAAGAGGGTGAGTATTGTGTAAAATATAGAGAAACCTTTAAAAAATAAAGCATTTTTGTATTTTTCTTTTAAATTTTATCTCCTACTCTGTGATGCAGCTTTGCAGAAGTGGTGATAACGTCAGACGAGTCACTAAAACTAATGTTGGAAAAAGTACCACAGTGTAAAATCAACGGGGAAAGGATAGACTGTCGCTATGCCACTTGTCAGAACCTTGCTTTTTTTGAAGAGGAAGCAAACAAACGTAAGGGGAAGACGACTCTCACAACACCCTGATATTTAGTTTGTATTACTAAATGTCAGGATAACATTTTTCATGGAGATGTATTTTGTTTTTTTCAGGTGTACCCTTGCGAACTAACAAAGAAACCAAGGAATCTGATTCGTCAGATGAGATTCTCTCAGTATTATTAGCACAGAAGACCGCCCCGTCTGCTATACCTCCACTTTTTCCATCCCATCCACTTGCTAACAGCTTTCCTCCATTACCCGGCCCTTCTTTTGGTCATCCACCTCCCCTGTTTCCACATATGCCAATCGCTCCGCTCATGGCAGCCCCGCTGTTCCCTCCTCATCCAGTCCCTGTCCCAAGCCACCCGTCTCTTGGTATGCATCCCACATACTTCAGCCCAGCACAGGATGGGCACAGCAGCAAAGCTTACAGCCAACAAACGTGAGAACACATTATTTAATTTTTTTAGCCACTGACACACTAAAGGCATTTACAGAGAGATCATATTAAACCTCCAGTGGAACGTGAACCAATGAGCAGGATACAGAGAGGCATAAATGAGAATAGAGATTACTTAGGACTAGAAGTTACAAAAAAGAAAACATTAAA
Organism: Aulonocara sp. 'chitande type north' Nkhata Bay; assembly: GCF_057382095.1. Taxonomy (NCBI): domain Eukaryota; kingdom Metazoa; phylum Chordata; class Actinopteri; order Cichliformes; family Cichlidae; genus Aulonocara; species Aulonocara sp. 'chitande type north' Nkhata Bay. Next base: position 22,064,433 of record NC_141344.1, on the reverse strand, counting down.
ACATTAGTTACTTTTACTAATAACTGCCTATTTTACAGAAACACACCTAAAAGTTCAGATCAACATTTGGAGGAGCTTATGAATAGAAACAGAACCATTGCCAGCAGTGCCATCACAAAAGCTGTGAGTGGTGCAACAGCTGGTAAGTATAAATGCATATGGGACACAGGGTTTTTTTTATGCTTATTATCAATGATTAACAGACAGTTGGAGAAACACTCAAAATGTAAAGTTGTTCCACACAACTTGCACTTGAATTAGGAAGCACACACATATCATAGTATATTTTTGTCTTAGATATAATTGGAATACATGTTTTTACTAGTGATAAAAAATAAATACCGTATTGTGTACATAAATCATTACAGACTTTATGCATTATTTGAAAGGCTCTGAAAATGCTGTTTTAATGCTAATCAGTCTGATCTCTGCAACAGTTCTAGTTCTTTGGTAGATTATTCCTATTTTTAAGGACATGACTTTTTATAGATAGTTTTTTTTTATTATTATTTTGGCCTGCCAGTTTTTTGTTTTTTTTTTTGGTCTCCACTTCAGTTCAGTTTATTGAAAATACTGCAGTTGCAAAAATTACAAGAAAGACTGGCTCCTTTGAAGAAAGATACAAAGAATAATGAGTAACTCAAGAATTTAGTACATTTAGCATATTTGTGGCAAAATAAGAAAAACATGACTGTTTGGTTGTGGTTTAATCAGATTTGATTGTCAGCGCTTTTACAACACAATCTGTGTCTTTGGGACCTTTAGGTTTTTGGTTATGTTTTTCTAGCTTTGCACACTTTTAATTTCTACTTTCTTCAAACGTTTTGTTACCTCCTCTAGTTCTATCAGAGTGAAATAAGAGCCTTTCTTAGTTCTATTTCTACTTGGGATTTGAGAGGAGTTTAAGATGAAGCTTCGGCTGGCACATTTAACAACATGCAGAGATTTATCCCAAAGCCCTCTCAGCCTTTTTTTGGCTGCGTGCTCTGGGTCTCTGTATACACATAGGTGAATCATCACCTCAGGCCAGGCTTTATGTCTTCTGACTCAACAAGCCTCCCTGCTGCTTCTGTTCCGAGATACTTTCCTATCTTTAATGAATTTTGTAGTAACTGTCGCCCATTTTCAAAAACTTTTTATTAAACCTAACCCTAGGAACTTTAAAGTGTTTCGTTACTAAACAAACAAATGCTTCTAATATCTCCCAAATTTCTACATCAGGAGACCTGCAGGTGGCCATGGAAACACTATTAACTGCCATTGCCATCATTAAGCAGTCCAGAGTGTATGGAGATGAGCGATGCCAGACGCTGGTCACATCACTCAAGGATTGTCTAGTCTCTATCCAGGGCAACTATGGCTACAGGTTTGTATAACTGCCTATCAAAACGCTGTCGTTGTTGTCCATATATGTATGTATATGAACTAATACTGAGGTTGGACCTAGCATTAGATTTCTTACTTTGTTACAAAACCATATTTCTTTTCAGTGAACAAAGTCGCTCTGGAAAAAGAGACCGGGACAGGAGTCGGGACAGAGAGCGAGAGCGGGACAGAGACAGGGAATGGAGCCGTGACCGAGACCGTGAAAGAGACCGTGAAAGAGACCTGGAACGGAGTCGAGAGCGTAATAGAGACCGGGAACGGAGTCGTGGCAGAGAGCGCGATAGAGACTGGGACAGGAGTCGTGACAGAGAGCGTGATAGGGACTATTCTTCTGTCTGTGAAGATGCAGGAATGTCTCGAAGACACCTGGAGCACTCCTGGAGTGGAGAAAGGGAAAAGGCGTATTCACGGGAACGGGAAAGACACAGAGATCACAAAGACAGGTACCACTAATTAGGTAAGTTTTTCACTAATATTAATTTGTACACTACAATTATATTTTACCATCAATCAGTTTCACGTTTTTGGAATATCTACTATTTTTCCAGTAGACATTTTGACCTCTGATGGAAGGAAAGCCCAGGTGTGTTCCACATAGGTTGCATTCCGATATTGCTAACTCACTGGAACAACTTACTTGAACAAATGAGCCATTTTTTATTTCACCTTTTATTTTTCTTATGGTGACAAAAAAAACACAAGTCGCCTGCTCTCAAGAAGTTCTGTCATCCGTGTTAGGTTTCTCATTACACAGTAATAAGTACAAAAAACTTAAATAAGACTTACATCTTTTAGTTTGTTCAGTAAACCTGATAATGCAGATTTATTCATGTAGAGCACAATAACTGTGCTTTACTTCCTTCAACCTTCAACAATTTGTTCAGGAATTTAGCAGCACTTTGTGCTGTGATGTAATAGTAGTTTATTATTTAGTGTCAGTTTTTTCATTTTGGTTTATAAATGTATAAAAGCTTCTTATAGCTAATATCTTCTCATATTAATAGTACTTTTCATCAGATCTGAGGCCTGTACTATGAAAAGAGGTAACTTCAGCAGTAAAGTTCACATCTGTCACTTATGGTTTAATATGAACTTAGAGAGATGGTTAAGTGTTACCTGAGTGTATGTTGTCCTGAGAGCAGGAGCTCCATTACATTTCATAAATGTTTGTAGAAGCAGTCTGCATGACTAGGTGCTTGATTTCATACATCTATGGTCATGGAAGTGATTGAATATCTGAATTTAAATATTTGGATTGGTGACTGGATCCTTCTGGCAGTTTACTGTATTATGTATGTGTATATGGTTCATAAAGTGAAACTCACTAAATTTACTATATTACAGTGGATCAATTTATTAAATCTGCCTGCACCAGACAGAGCACAGCTATATTTGATCAAGTAAAATGAAAACATTTTACTTGATCAAATGCAGAACTTTTAGTCAAGATATATGTAAGGGATTAGCACAAATACTGCTGTGTGAAACACCACAGGATGCATCCTAAAATGACAGAACCCATTTAGGAAATGTATTTCTGAAAACATACAAACATTTACTTTTATGTTTAGTATAGTGTAGGTCTGATTTGTAAAATTTGTGGATTTCAAAATGTATTATTTTCCCATCCCTAGACTGAAGTCCTGTGACTGAAGCAGAGCAAAGACAGGCCTTTTTTTTTTTGGGACAAAAGTAGAAGAATTCCAGATTAAACTACGGATATGCATCTTCTAAAGTCCAAGGTGTACTTTTTTTCTTTGAAGGTACTGAGTTTCTTTTCTTTTTTAAGTTCTCCAGGATCTGTAATTTTAGATAAAGACTGTAGAATTGTTGCTGGGACATCAACTTTCAAAGCTTGCATGCACAGAAGCGCCCCCTAATTTATGTAACTGTAAAATTTATCACTTTTTGTATTAAATGTACAAAAAAATATCCATAAACATAAATCCAAGTTGTTTTATCTGCTTACTGGGGACCACAAAAATCATTTAAACTGCCTCTGTTTGGACCACTGTTAACACATTAAAATGTAAAACTACTGAAAGTCTCGCTACAAGATTTATCATGCTGCTTGGTTTTAATGCATAGAACAAGTGTGGGGACTAAGCTTTGCAACTACACAAGACAGCAAAGGTATAAGCACATGTAGCAATGCCATCAACAGCTTTTATTTAAAAAAATGCATCACATTAATAACACAAACGCTCAAAACTTCAGCCTGCACAAAGTCCAAACAGTTCTTCTAGTTTTCATTTCTCCAATGGCGCATAATTCAGCAATTTCTCAATAAGATCCACGTGAGAAAGAAGCATCCTCCTGCAGCAGTACCTCTTCAGTCCCAGGGCATCCAGGGCGTCACTTGAGAAGGAAGAAGAACAAGTAATGTCAGAGCTAATGCATGATATCCTGAATGAATAAGTACATGGACATTACTGAACACACTGAGGAAAATGGTCTAAATGGCCTCATGCAATTATGATTCACTTAATCCATCAACTAATTTTCAAGCTGACTTCAAACCACTCAACTTCTACAAACGAAAAAAGTTCAATGTGCAGCGATTGCACTGCTACTAAGTTGTGTTGCCATAATACAACAGTTACTTACAATTTAAGAGGCAATGTCAGTGGAACAAAACAGAATGTATTAGTCTTACCCCTCTGTGTACTCGGCTTGAAGAAGACCAAGGTATGCTTCCCATTTGTTACCAACAATCTTGCCACACGTGAAGCACCGTACAGGGATGATCATGTTTAGACACCTGTGAATAGAGACCTGGTGCTCAACTTACCCAATAAAATTACGTATCAAACACGTATGTGATGTTAACGACCCAATTTTGTTTTCGTAGATCTACGAAAAACGACGATAAGTTTAACTTGAAAGTATTAGTAGGTGCCCGGCTAATTCCGAGCTAGCTAGCGTCACTATTATGCTAATACTGTATCTTTGGTGTGTAGCTAAGACAACTATAAATTATGCAAGGTGATAAACCCAAACGGTGTTTACCTGTACCTGTGTTTATTGATATTTTTTGTATCTGTGCGTGTTTTTTCAGGAGCAGTTATCAAATTAATTGAACAAAACACCTAGCTAGCCATTTCAGCATGCGTAACCACGCGCTTAGCATAAAACTTTAGCTGCTTTAACATGTTGCGAATCGCAGTGTTGGTTGTTTACCACAAAAAGCAAAAGGTCACGTTTTATTTACTCACCGTTGCCACTATCGTTCGCTAAAGTACACAAGTTATGGTCTTCTGAGAGAAACAAACACCGGAGAAGTTGTAACTGCTAGCTTTGCTTTCTCCAACCGCAACAACAAGAAGACTTCCTGTTAGAATCTTTCAAAATAAAGGACTACTTCGGCCTCACTGTTTTTCATCAAGATCCGGGGGAAAAAAATAATCTAGAAAAATTTCACAAAATTTCTCGGAGAGATGTAGCATGGGTAAAGGTTAACTACATTTAGAATTATCGCTAAGTTATAAATTAAAAAAAAAAAGCCTAAACTGTATGGACTTAATATTTATATCTATGAACAAGTGATGTGGAAAATATCTTGTGCAAATAAGAGAATTTACTTTATGTGTGGAAATGTGTTGCCTCCCTGCTGATGGTTATCCTTTGTTCATCTGCAATAGCGGAGTGAATTTAATTTTATGACATTTAGAGGTAAAACGAAAAGCTTGAGTAGGTGTTTCTTTTCATTATAACGCATCTTTGTACGAATAAAATTAGACATGCATATCACTTTTCTAGTAAATTATCTTGTACACACACATTAATAAGAGAGACCTATGGAGATATTAGGAGAGAATTCAGTTTCTATGTACCCTTATAGCTTCCATATTATTAATAATACATGTAAATTGTTCATTGGCAAAATGATAGAAAAGCAGCAGCCAAGCTATGAAAATCTCACATATAGCATTGGCATCACATAAGTACAGCTCTAAAAATGACCATAAAGTTGACTCAGCAGAAAGCAAGCTGTCACACTAACTATAGAGCAAACTGCAGATGCCTTAAAAACAGACACAATACTTCTCAGCGGTATAACTACATCCTATGTCACATTAACGAAACATCCTTCTGGGAGGACGTGTTGAGCAAAGTAGACCTGACCACAATAATGGTTTCCGTGGGCCAGCAGATATTGATTATGGAGTAAAAATGAATTACATAACAATACACCCTGACACCAACAATACACCCTAATACTTTACATGAAATGTGCCTCAAAAGGGGTAATAAAAGAGTGATTAAAGACGTTCCTGGACACCTGATGCAGTCTGATACATTCATGGTGAACTATAAACTTTGTTGTGACAATTAACTGAATAAAATTCAAATAATAACAAAATACAAAAATAATAAATTATAGTAGTAAATATCACAAATCACAGAATACAGAAAGTAAAATTAAGTCAACCAGAAGTTAGTGTGTGTGTGTGTGTGTGTGTGTGTGTATATATATATATATATATATATATATATATACACACACACACACACACACATACATATACATAAGTAGAAAAGGTTCAACTATGCCATCATAAATAAACAATGTTGTTGTTGATTTTTAATAGACATGTAAATATAAAGTTCAGATGAAACTGGGTATCATTTATAACCCATTTAAAGCTGAAGTTGTGATTAAAGACATACTCACTTGGGTTGGTTCACTACCTTTAATAAAGTTGGGTTTCACTTTCTTTTTACACATTAAGAAGTTTGGGAGCTAAGGGGAGGGTGCATAAGGTAAATATGTTATAAATATATAAAAAAATATATCATAACCATCAATACTATCATTACAGCCACCATACTATACCACAGCATACCATCACCCTCATTATCATCGTATGTAACATCGCCATCATTTCCATCACTAACATCACACATTATGACAATGTTTATATAATTTAACTTGCTACCGCACGTGTGCTAAATGAGGAGTCCTATCTGAATTATTGCATTTATACGCTGTTGAGATTATGAAAATAGGAATTTTCTTCTTCTTCTTCTTCTTTTTTTTTTGGTACACTGTATTGTACAATGTAAGGTGAAGTTTGTTTCAGTGTTGGCATAGGCCATCTATGTTTTGGACATGCTTGGGGTGCTAAGTGTAGTGATGAGTGCTGAGTGTTAGCACAATGTTAATGGCCAGTAATGTGTAAAATGTATACATATCCTTAAAGTTAAATATGTGTTAGAACTGTCTTATGCATCTACTTATGGAACGGGGGACAATCCCCCCCATGAGCTTTGCAATGTGAGTTGGAAATAATGTGTACAGCTGTACAAGTTAATGAGTGCAGGAACAAAAACCGAGACTGCTTTTTTCCCTTTTGATTAAACTACAGTTCTATCCAACTATAGAACAATAGTTCATGCACACCACACTTTCATTGTATAAGAGTATTCGGGATGCTCTCATTACTAATTCCTAAATGAGGTTGACAAGGTTTAGAAAACATAAGAGGGGCAGAGGGAGGACAGAAATAACTATCATGTTTTGGCAGCAGGCTTTTAACCTGATACACAACACTAATGGCTGTTCAGCCTGCTACAGCTAAACATCTACTGTAAGATGTAAACAGATTGAAACAGCATGACTGCGGCTGCTGTGTAAGACACGAAAGGTTATTGATTTGTGATATAATTTGACAGTAAAATAAATCTGCTTATTCTACAATAATAAATAACTGCACTATTATACTCTGGTCCACAGTATACATATTTTACATCCAACGACCCTTCATGTGCCATTCCTCGACCCCTGCATACTTATGTGTTCTCTCTGAATTTTTATTGTGTTGTACTTGCTTGTGTTCGCCAGTTCGATGTCTCATACGCTCTATACTAATAGAGGAACTCAGTACCTTCCATTAGGCTATCAATGATTTAGCCAGAGTAGTTTCAATACACCACAGTGCACAATCCCAGCTATTCTCTGCTCTTCTCTTCCAACAGTCTCATTTTAAAGTAAAGTAAAAACCTAGAACTCTGATAGCTGCTATTCATATTTCAAAGGTTCAATATTATGATTTGAGGCTTCACGTGTTTCTTTTAGCAAAGTGAACCAAGCTCATTTCTGGTGCAAGAATGTACAAATATTTAAACATTTTTGTCAATATTTGTTCAAATTAGATTAAACCAGACAAAGCAGCTGAATAAGCTACCTTTAAGAGTTCAGGTTTTTAGCTCGGCGTAAGGTTTTTTTGAGTGTGTTTTTTATAATTATATAATTACACTTCAGATGCAGTATTGTAGCAAATTCATGCATATAATATGTGTAATTATGCTCCATATACAGCCTTGATCGGAAATCAAATGAGTTGATTCACTACAAGTGAAAGCAGGGCTAAAAAAAACAAAAAGAAAAAGTCCCCAATCTTTATCATGATAGTCTGTGAACCAATCAGCAGCGACCATCTAAGTCATCAACCAATAAATACCCCAACTTCAGATAATGATTTGGTTTTAATTTCTCCTCGCCAGTAGCAATACTCCGAGCAAAATGGCTCCCGCAGCAATAACGGCCCCACCAATAAGAAAGGGCTTCAGGTGTTCCAGAGAGTCTGTGCCGGAGGCTGCAGCTTCGTCACCTGCTGCTGCTGTCTCTGTTTCCGCTGCTCCATCCTGCGCAGGAGGGCGATGCTCCGGCTCAGGAGCTGCAGGGGCAGGATCAGACTTGCGTGGGGCAGCCGGCTCCTTTTTCTCCACTTTAGGTGCTGCCTTTGGAGCTGAAGTCCCAGGCTTGCCTTTGGCTTCCATCAGCTCTGAGACAGAGGTGTGGTCTGGTCACAGGATACTTTATAAGGTCAGCTCTGTGCTGCTTCACTGAGGAAAAAAAAAAAGACAGCAAACAGACATTGCCAGATTATCCCTCTAAACTGGGCTCAGACATCATGTCATATGCTCTGTTGAGTGTAAAGCCACTGGCATATGAAAGACCACCTGATAATCATGGATTCACCTTACAGCAGTGAAGCAGTCGTGAGGCGATAGGGCCTTAAATGTGACCTTGGAAATATGACATTGATAGGAATGCTCTGGTGCTTATAGGGGCTCGAAATTGTTTATTTTGGTGACATCTCCTGTGACACGATCTCCCACTGAAGGAAAAAGAAGCCACAGAAGCGTCCTATGTTAAGGTTTTTCATGGGACAATCTTCTAGCTTTATAATGGAGGCAAGGGGGGAGGAAAGCATTGCATCTGCAGAGCTGATGTAAGGCTTAATCTTTACTCCTTTGACCGTGAGAAGAGCCTATAGTGGAAATGCAACATGAAGATTTTATCTTTTTTCCCCTCCTTGTTCTCTATTCTGTAAAGCCCGCATGAGTCATTTGTGCTATAAATGTAGGACAAGATGGAGGAAAGAAATAAGGAGTACAGTCACTGCAACAGAGGAAATCAGGGAAAATGCTAATTAGAACAAACGAAGAGGAATAAATACAAGACAAGACTAAAAGAACGCATTATTCAGCTTCAATATTACAAAATGCATGTTGGACGCAGCTTAACAAAAAAGTCCCCTGTTATACAGGAAATATCTAATAGAGGAAATATAGTTTTCACCTACCTATCCAGCAGCACTATATATATATATTACAGGGATAACGGGTGGTACAGAAAACACGGCAAAAGTTGAATGTCCTTAACGTAGGAAGGTGGGAGACAGCGGAGAGATGGAGGACGCAGAAAGCAGACGGCAGGAAAATGAGAGGGAGAGGACGAGAAACTGGGACGTACCATCAGGTGCTCAAATTAGGGGGAGTCGACTCCTGGATCACGTCTTTTTGAGATTATTGCGCAAGCACAGACCCGCTGTCTTATTATCGGCTAAATAAATGGGATTTCCTTCATTATTTATCGAGTTTATATTACTGTGATCATTAAACTAGTCAAATACAGGCTAATACATTAAAATAACTTGTTTTTTCGTTTAGAAGCATTTTTTTTTTAAATTATCTGTCGATAATCAGACAGCTAACTGCAAATAAAACAGTTTCTGTGGATAAAAGGAGCTGACTTTAATCTTACAGGATTTCGGGGGTGTATTGGTATGTCGTTGACAGTATGGCCATCAATTATTAACCTTTTACCCAACCTATAAGACGTAAGAGTAGAGTGACGTAGGCTAGAGACGCTATTCATAACGTAAAGGCAACATCCTCCAAATTAAAGCGGAAAATCAAGGCTTTAGCGTCACTGGGTACATGAACAATAAATACATTAACAAATAATTACAATAATAAAATTAATTATATAAATATACATTTATTAAAATGTATAACATATTCTTTATTCTAAATATATTTTATATTCTAAATATCTGATTTCTTTTGGTTACATCATAGTTACATAACACTGGACAAACGTTTGCATGTGTGTGTGTGCGCAGATACAGATTTTGAAGTTGAAACAAAAAGAAAAATTTTTTTTCTAAAAGCTTCTTTTTTTTTAGATGTTTGTTTAAAAAAAAAAAAAAAAACGTCCCAGTGCTCAGCTCTTGGTTCACTTTTCCATGTAAAAGTGAAGTCCTGTGGCTGCAATGGCTCTTTGTTCTCACGAGGATTTTCACATTTATTTCTTCTTTTCAAGACCACGGCAAGATGTGCAGCAGCCCCGACGCCATTTATATGTCGATCCAAAGACCAAAGTGATATCTCAAGATAGTAACTTGCAAATTAAGAGGCTACCGGTCCGTACCAGCTGACGACACACACGCGCACAACCCAAAAGGAAATTTTTTATTACATATCCAGATCTTCTTACACAATATGGATTTGATTTATTATCTGCAAGGAGCACGTCATATGAGGGGAAAAATGGGTGGGGGAATTGGGTCATGATGTCATGCAAAATAAATTATTAACGGCGTTTATCCATGTATCCCAGTGTCGTCACCGAGTGTGAGAAAGCGTGCATGCGCAGAACAACCGTTCCCACTTCAATAAGTTGACGTTTCTGTTGTTTCTTGCTGTGAATCGCGCGCAGAGCTGAAAAGCTTGCTCAAACTATGAACTGAGCGAACAAAACAAAACAGAAAAGAAAAAAGAAATCACTGTCGGATCTCCCCCTGGGTCTTTCTAGATGACATCACAAAGGGGAGCGGCAACCTCTGAAAGAAAAGAAAAAAAGAAAAAAAAAAGCACCGCTCTCTTTGAAAACGTTTGCTGATAATTCACAAACCACCGGTGGCGCCCTTTCTCCACAGCACCTCCACGGAGTCTGTGGTCTGCCATTTACTAAAAAAAAAAAAAAAAAAGGGGGGGACGAGTCAGGTGTGCGTAAACATAAAGCTGCCCTGGGTTTGCGCAGCCAAACACGGAAGGGGAATAGCCAATTCGTACGCGTTTTTCGGTGGGAAAATATCCTAGGGGATGGGCTAGATTCTCGGGAACTGCTGCCGTCCGTGTCGGGATTCGGGAGTTGTCCGGCTGTTGGCACATACATACACAAGCTACAAACAACAACGTGAAACCCGAAGGGCTCGATATGTTCGCTAATCCCAGGGGACTGTAATTCTCTTTCATGGATCGAAATAGTCATGCAGTGCTCGGACGTGAAAACGACCACCACAGCCGACGACGTGTTGCAATTAAGCGGAGAGCCGAGCCGCCAGTTTCCAGCGCTTTCAAAACGGCCGTGTGATTAATTACAGCTTCGACTGTGCGTCTCAGGATTGCCTGACAGCCGGGAGGTAACCGAGGAAGCTCCCGGTCTTTGATGTCTCTGGGTCCATTCATCCTTCTGTTGTAATGACGTCTGCACGGTTATTTTAATTCCATCGGTGAGGCGTTTGAGTGTTCATCCAGCCCCCAACCTTCAACCGGTGTCGGGGACGACGAGCCTGAGGCGGGTCGACAGTCGCAAGGATATGGAAAAGAGAGCGGAACCGATGCAGTGGGTCTTGGCAAGGCATCGTCAAAACACAGGTGAGCAGTAGCAGCAAACGGATGAGACTTGACTGTAAAGCCGCCTTTAGTTATATGCACACGCAGGGCAGCAAAGCCCGCCACGACACGGCCAGCGTGACCCGGCTTTTAAATCCACGTCTTAGCGCTGTTTGAGGCACATTTCTTAGGCCGTATCCTCATTTGCTGGGGCGGCAGGATGTCACCTCAAGCAGCTGTCCTGATTGCATGAGACTGGGTACTACTGCCACTGATGGTGATCGACTTGTTGGAATCACACGTTAAGGTGCTGGAGCAAAATACAAACATCAGCTAACAGCGGTGTGAGTGCTTTTTATTCTTGTGTGTTTCGCCTTTATTTGTTAGAAATCACACAGGAAAATAATGGCAGTTTTTTTTCTCACAATTTACAAGAATAAGTAGTGCAGAAGACCTCTTTACTCTGTGGTGTTTGTCTCCTCATTTAGTAGGTAACTCATCAATCCCCTGTTCTTTAACATTACTACAGAGGAGCCTTTCCAACAAGGCTTTAAAGCCTGACCAGTACATTATCCAGACTTTATGCTTGCACGCTTCCCTGCAAAAAAAGGGACCTGGCACAGTGACAGTAATGGGGACTGTCACACCTCTTTATCATTCACACTGAATATTTCACAGCTAATTTGGGCCCTTCTTTTCTCACGACTTCCAGTTGTGGATCCATGCTTTTCTCTTTTCTATCTATATTTTCATGCCCACTCAAAGTGCTCTGCCTTTATGAAGCCACGATGGATGAAAGATGACCGCAGGGTGTAAGGAGAATGTCAGGCTGTCCCAAAGTGGATAACAAATGCCTGAAAAATAGCAATATGCTGGTTTAAGAGAATGACACAGTATTTGAACAAAACAAGAGATGAGAGCAGGAAATGTTGGTTATTACTCATACAGTGGCACTCACTGTTGTCAAGATCTGTTGTGGTCTTTGGTTTTATATTAAGGTGCTTAATATGTTGTTTATGAGCTGCAGCGAGGCATGTTTATGACACACAGATAAGTACTGGACTATACCCATGCATACATATCTCATTTCGTTTATGATTTCTGCACAGGAAACTGCATAGAGGAATTTTTGGCACCCTCCTCCAAAAAAGCTTTTAGCCATCCCCAAAGGAAGTTTCACCCAGCGCTTTCCAGTAATACAATAAAATAAATTTTTTTAAACCGCATTCGTGAATTAGGATTTCATCTGCTGCAGCTTAATTGTATAATGTGTCCGAAATAAAAACAAAATACCCAAATTTCCCTCTAATAAGCTAACAGACATGTTGCCTTTACTGTGCTATTCAGTCAACCTCTGAAGGCCCATTCTGATTCAGAATATCCCTGACAGGGTTCTCTAGGGTCCTACATTACACCTATAACTTGCATATCCTTTATGTATTTAATCAATATTGTAGTCCACGTCCCCACCTTAACCCTCCATGCACACATACATGATTGTAAAGGGTGTGGAAAAGCTTCACACAAACAGGAAAGGAGGGGAAAACCCAGTTAATTTAGGTTTTGCGTGAAGATCTTGTAAGGGTGAAGATTTTTTTTATTTTTCTTCTCATTCATTTTTAAGCTCATTGCTAGTTTTCCTGAGATCAACTACAGCTAAGTGTTTTTGCAAAATAAGCCAGTCAGGCCATTCCTGGCTATGTCAGGCTGCATCAACACCAGTGTAAACACTTGATTCACTGGTGTCCCTGTGAGGCTTCTCTCCTAATGAAAACCAAGTGCCTCCAGCAGAGTCCTGGTGGATATGTTGTCTCTTTGTTTTCCCCATCAGTTTTTGCGAGAGTTTCTGTTACGTCACCTCTTCTTGTGCTAGAAAACTGCCTGCCTTCTCGTCTTCACTCTAGACTTATTAATTTAATCTGATGTAACAGGTCTAATGCTGGTGTTTGGTTTTTCACAGCGAGTTAAAGAGTCAAAAGGCTTTTAGATAAAGCAACGGAGAACATTTGGCAGTATTTATGGAAGTGCAGATGACAAAAAGCATTAATTATCGACCGCATCAATGCATCTTTTTGCAAGGGTGTAGATATATTGTTACTCGTTTATGCTTTCTGATTTGGACTTCTGTACAACAATCAAATTACCCCTTTGAGCCAACACTTGGTGAACATTGGGAAGGTAAAAGTCCCTTTTAACAGGAAGAACCCTCTAGCAAAACCAGGCTCAAGAAGGGACAGCCATCTCCCGTGACTGGTAGGGGGTGAGGGGAGGAAGACCGGACAAATGTTACAGCTTAAGGGAGAGGAGGAGGATGAGAACGTGCAGTTGACATTTACAGTAATACATTTTATTTTTGGAGTTTACAGTAGGAATGCAAACAGTGTAACGGTAACCAAAGCAGCTGACAGTAACACACTGCAACGTTTATGTTCTGTACAGAGCAGTGCTGTACAGTTTGTTACCATTAGGGATTATAGTAGGCACACTGCAAAATACCTGTTTACCGACAAGTCTAGCTGCCAAATCCATCCATCCATTCATCTTCACCCTGGACAAGTTACCAGTCTGTCGCAGGGCTAAAGCTTGAGTTAAACTTCTGTGGGAAAGCTGCGTCCTAACTGACAATGTGACTGGAAACTCAATATTGTAACCATCCACGCCATTCAAGTCATTGTGCTACGCATCAACCCAACGTGTAATTACATTTATTGGGACATGCATGTCAGGTTACGTAGAAGTTAAAAGACTCAAGGTTAAAACTGGGATCCGGTTATGACGTAAGTTATGGCATCAATGGGATGCAGAAGTATAATTAACGTGTAACACAAAGAAACCATTCACACGCACATTCACACCTAAAGGCAATTCACCAGTTAACTGTATGTCTTTTTACTGGTATTTAATTGTAATGCTTTTAAACAGAGTTACAAAGATCAAGGCACTGTTATTGATAAGTAGACAGTAAAGTCATAGAGTTAATGTCCTTGGAAGTTGGAAGTTGATGATGAAATATACAAGCATCTTTGAGGTTTTTTTAGACTGTCTTGATTAATTTTCATTTTTTGAAATTCTTGTAAGTTTGGCTTTTCATAAATAACTTGTTCATGTGCATGAGTCAGAAGCCAGTAGCTGTGGCTGAGCTGTGATAAACACCTTGTATAAAAGGAAGACTGAGTGGAAGTTTTTTGGATTTACGGCGCGTGAAATTTTACGTTTAAACAAGACACTTCTGCCGAGTTCCTCAAATCACCTAAACTGAGAAATTTAATGAGGGCAACAGAACAGTTTTAGTTGAGCTATAAATATTCAGCTCAAAATGATAATGCCATAGGCCCTTGAAATTGAGTTTCATTTTCTCATGTGTGTCAAGAGTCCATTTCAGCATTAAAGGGTACTTATTTTCCTGTTAGGCTACATCATGCTACAAGGCAGGATTTTAATAGTGAATACTAGGGCTGAACGATTATGGAAAATAATCTAATTGCGATTTTTTGCCCCAATATTGCGATTGCGATGCGATATGCGATTATTTTTTAAGGTATTTGTCTTCTGTATTATTAAACAAAGACAAGCAATACATCATATAGTATGGCCAATACTATATTACATTAATTTTAAACTGTTCTTTCCTGGAAGACAGACCTCTGTTATGATGACATGAGGTGATGCATGAATTGATGACTGACATTTTTATTTAACTTCTTCAATCACAACAGTATATTTGAACATACACAATAGTTTATTTTTAGCTTACAAACATCTGAGCATAAAGTGCTGACAAGGAACCCTGGTGTAAACATTAAAATGAAAGTCAGTACAATGCAGATTGCAGAAATATACATAAAAAAAATCAGTGGCTTTACCACACTCAGTTTTTCGACATCTGTGAACTACTAGACAGTCATTCAATTAAAAAATAATATTAAATAAATAAAACTAATAAATAAAAAATACACACATCTTACTGATCTCTGCAGTCAGTAACATTACACATAAAGTGCAAACATAATAGCAATTGTATAAACACACACACAAACACGCCTTTAAAGTTTAAAGGCGTGAAATTGGACGGTCTAGTTCTGATTAGCGTCACCGCTGTCTCGGTGGAGTTTAATAAACTCGGCCGTCTGCTTCTTGCTATCTAAAATATAACCAGACACTGGTGTAAATTCTCGACTGTCTCATACTTCTGTTTAATAAGTTTTCTGTTTGACGTTTAGTCAGCTGTGTGAAAACCAAGGAGGAACCCACCCGGGGGATTAATAAAGTTTTATTTTATCTAATCTAATAACTTTAATCTCAGCCAAACCGATTTACTCACGAACAAACAAAACACTGAAAAAAGCCCAACAATAACATTTTTAGGTTGTCTAAGTGACTTATATATTACGTTTAACCCGAGCAGCGAAACTCCGCGGTGATCTGAAAATGATGTGCCGGGAGTTGTGCCGTTCTCGGCCGCATCAGTAACCCTCGAGCTCCCGGCTAGCTGTCGAGCTGGTGGGTAGCAGACGCCTCTGAAAACGTCGAAGCACTTTTGCAAATATGGGATATCTTGATAAACCGAGCAGATATTTGATGTTTACACAACTACTTTCTCGCCTGAAAATATGTTAAAAGTTTATTTTGTGACCCAGAAAGATTAGTATGAGTAATTTTAAAACTTAGTAGCGGCCGCCATTGCTGGAAACTGGAGTTTGGCTGGGCCGCGCTATGAATTCTGGGATATGGTAGTAATTTGGACAGCCTTCGGCGCGTCGCTGTGACGTAATCGGTCTACAAATGCGGCTTCAGGAGGATGCAGCCCATGAATTGTATAATATAATCGCAGTATAATCGCAGCCTTTGCGGTTAGAAAATTGCACTTGATCATGTCGCGATATTATCGCAAATGCGATATATCGTTCAGCCCTAGTGAATACTTTTCTTTGAAATGAGCTGAAACTTGCAGTAGTTCACAACAGGCTGGAAATGTGTTCCAGTGACCGCTGTGTATTTGCCTGACATGGCATTGGAAGTGCACGAATGATCCAGCACAATTAACATTTTCAAATCTGCTATTTTAAGTCCCTGTTATCTCCGCTATATATGTAATACTTTGCATGTGCCTGAATTTTAGGTTTTATCTTCTTCACTGTGAATCGTTGCCGGTCCAAATAACTCATAAATAAAAGGGAAACATTCACACATAAATGAGCTAGTATTGATTATCTGACAGGTGTTGTTTGTCGGCGTCCCCTTCCGAACAGACGTGTATGCTTTCCAAAATCTGCAAGCCGCACCCGTGATCAGACAGCTGTTCAGTGGAAGTACGTGGAAGAACGTCTATTTGATGTTCCCCAAGAAATGCAACAGTGCTATGGCTGCAGTAGAGTGTTGCATGGGGAGAATTGATGAAGTCACTATATGATCGCATACGATGAAAAACACATTCGTATATAGTATGTGGCAGCATGCCACAGACAGGTTGGCAGACCACATATGTTGCCAGCCGAACACACAAACACATAAAAGCATCATCATGTATACACAAACACACGCATGCAATCTGCGGCGCACATACTATCACATCAAGTGGAAGAAGAGAAAATGGAGTGGGAAGAGGTGAAAGGGATTGAGTGGGCGGCGGTGGGAGAAAAAGATGGAGAAAGAGGCAGAGGGAGAGTAGGAGTGAGCGGCACATGGCTTTCAGTCTAAAAAAAGATGAGCAACGCGAAACCAAAACCAGAATCTGGATTAGCTTGATAAGGAAGAGGAGGGGTTGTGAAGGGGAGGGCCGGAGGAGAAAATGTAGATGCGTGTGCATCTGCACCGAAAATGGTGCTCATAAATGTCCTCTAAAATATGAATACTGAATGAGTGTGTGGGTAGGAGAGAGCATGAAGATGGGGAGATGAGAAAGAGAGAGGGTGAGATTCTTTAGGATGGACAGAGTGGTGCTGTCGTGTGACAGAACGGGGAGAGACGGGATCATTAGAGACAGCAGAGCCAGGGATGTGACAAACGCTGGAGAGAATCTTGATCTGAGCAGAGTGTAACACTGACCCAGGCAGAAAAAGAGAGAGACTGGAGCAGATGGATGTATGACAGCGAGCAGAGGAGACGGAGAGATTTGGTTATGTGCCGCAGTCACATAGTCATGCCAACCCAGCATAACCTCAGCATTTTCTGTAGACATTCTTAGTAGCCTGTCTCTCCAGAACTGTGCCCAACACCTCACTACATGCCAAACTCTCTTCAGCCTGCCATGTCTGTCTCAAGTCAAGTAAATATATATATTTTTTCTCCTTTCTATCTCATTCCCATTGATTTTGAAGACATAACGAGCTACCTGCTGCATGCCTCTATGCCCAACTGTGTGCTCGCAGAGCCTGTCTTTAATTATAGATCACCCTTTAATGGTGCACTAGTTAAATAACCCTTTCACACATAACCCCAGAAATATCACACAACATTAACGTGAGTCAGTCCAGTCTAGAAAGCAATTCCACTAGATAATGTCTTATGGAAGAAATTCCGTCATTTATAATTGGCACACAAATGTCACAGAAATTATACCTGTACATTTTGTTTGTACAGTCACAATTTCAGACACACTTTTGTGAATGTACAACATTTATATTCTTATCTACTTCAAAGATATAAATTTTTAATTCAGAAACCGAAGGGGCCACATGAATATTTACATCCTATGGATGAGGAGTTGCTGCAGAAACTGTGTGCGTGCTACAGAGAATTTCAGGTACCTAGAGGATGCAGACCTCAGGTGAAAGCAGGAATCTCCTTTTTTTTTTTTTTGGGATACACATTAGATCCTCTCCTCTCTCCCACGTCCCACCAAAAGCTAACAGGTAAACTTTTCAAGCAACCCCAGTCGCATAACCTAATTCTGTTCAAAAGATGTCATGTGAATATATGAAAAGTGGACTAATTACTGAATATAGTGCATAGCTGTTAGTTTAGTAGCAGGCTAAACTTGGATTAAAATTAGATACTATGTTTATCGCTCAAAAGTGTGTATTTACTGTCTGTTGCCGTTTTGGATGGACACCCAAAAAAAGAAACATGTTCCAGACTGGCATCAAGTAGTGTCACCCACTTGACAACATGTTCCATCTTTGTCTGATGTTATGATGTAAAATACATAGATTACTACACCTGCAGAGCTTCCCAATTTCCCGTCATTCTTAGCGTTAGACTTAAGAAAGGTGTAAACCCGTAAAAACCTGTAAAAGCTCACTTGCTTGTTGTAATTTCATAGGTTTACCCAAAATCTGCTTTTGCTCTGTTGGTTCAAATGTTACCTGTTACTAAGGGTCTACTGGTGTTCACACCACAAAGTATCACAGTGTCTGTGAATAGGTAAACCTTTAAGCAGAAGCATAACCTATTCCTGTTCTGTCCATGACTGGCTCAGTATGCTCAGTATGGTGTATTTAAACACTAATTGGAGGACATAATTATGAAAAAGATTTCACCGTCATTTTTATGCATTGAAAACATGCACTGCTATAACTATGGAAAAAAAAGAAAAGTCAAGCTGCATAAAAACAGCAAAAAGAATTTTTATTTTTTTTACAGTGACCTTTTAAGCACACAGTGTATGATTGCAGAATATGTCAGTGTCAGTTTTCAAGTTTTTCATATTTATTAGGGGTGGGAGAAAAAATCAATACAGCATAGTTTCACAATCCATGCAAGGACACCAAATATCAATTTCTTATTAAATAAAGTAACAAAGTAGGGCTCGTTTCACCTGATAGGAAGTAATCTTTCTGCAAGCAATCACATCTGACTTGAAATCACAGCAATCACTCTCAGAGAGATTGTCAGAGGTTTGCAAACAGATGCAGACAGATTGCCAACACATGACCCCATTGAGTCACAGACTGACTGCAGACGGACTCTGTCTTATGTCAACATTTATGGCAGGTTTTGGTGGCAGTGTCGGTATGTTTGACAGTCTCATTTAGTGGCACAAAGTAACTGCAGTGAGATAAAATTATCCCATTGGTTGAAACAGTTTAACTTTGAGGATGTAATTTGCTTTTTGAAAAGACATAACAAATTACAATATATCTTATTGCAGTACTCCAGATATGTTAGAAATTGCATTAATATCGTAATGTAGGGTACCTGGTGATTCCCACTTTTAATATTTATTATTGTAAAAAAGAGTGAGTGGTGTTAGAAATGTTTGGTTCAGAGCAGGGAATTGTATTCCTGATCATAATGGATTAATATTTCTCAGCTGTTTGTTTTCAGACCACTCAGTAAGTTGTGCTCTCATCCCTCTGTGTGAGGAGACGCTTGCCTGACGAACTCAATGTTCTTGAGCTTGGTTAGAGTGTTGATAGATGGGGAGGTTGCGCAGGGAGAGGGTGTGATAGAAAATAAAGGGCCTCTAACCAGCGGGCTGTGGGCCACAACTTGGCTTGATGCTGCTGCAGCAGCAGGCTCACTTTGAGGAAGAGGATATTAAAACACCTGCTGATAGTCATACCAACCAGCAACTTGCTCTCTGTAAAACAAAGAACGGGCAGCAGTGCTGAATGTTGTGGTTCCTGTATGTGCAGATTTTAGATTCAGGTGCAGTATTCGTGACTCACCCAGTGGTGTAGTGTATTGATACGTCAACAGTGCTCTGTGTAATTATTTCAGCAGTAAGACCTGGTGAGTTGTAACGTTTCCCTTTTTGTTAGCAACAGCTCATTTATGTGTAGAGATGGGGAAATGACTGCAGTTTTTCAAAACATGTACAGGCAATGTCCAAGTCGAGAATAGGGATTTCATTAGGGCTTTGCTTGTGAATAAGATGCATCGTGCAGTTCACACAGAATCAGTTTGTGTAAAACATTTCAGAGGCAGTGCTGTGCCCGTTTAACTCGTTTGTCCCAGTCAAAGACAAAGGCATAGTGACGAAAAGGGAACCCTGTCATTGTTGCTACATCATTGTCACTGCATCGCATGGGTGTGGGCCTAGGCGCGGGGAGCACAAAAGCATTGCTCACGTGCATCGATACATTGTCGTCTCCTCTGAACGCACGCGGCTTGGATGCAGATGGAATCTGTAGCTCTGGATGAGAGTCGAGAGTTTGTGTGACTCATGCTTCATGCAGAATGCATCAATCATAGCAGAGTCAAGAACCGCAGTTCACGCTGGAGCTGTCTGCATAGTAGAGTTTCTTTTTAGGTCAGGTTTTAGACATTTAGATGCTCTTTTGATCTCAGGTTACGAACACGGCAGGGAGTGTGGCAGCTTCAGGTGCTGCAGCGAAATGCGTTTTATTGCATGAGAAGGTTTAAAGAAGGCTTGAAAATCCAAGCAAAAATGTCAGTTCATTAAGAACTATTAACATCAGCATCAACATTAGATGGGCTTGGCTTTTATCTAGGCTAGGCATCATGGTCAATATCATGTATTATGGAGCAAAAGATATGCAGATTCGATCAATATGCACAGCAATGGAGAAATTGACAATTTGGATTTGAAAATGTATAGTTTTATTTTGAGGAAAAATAAAAAGTCACGTAGTTTGTGAAGATTTGCTCTGCTTAGTGCATCAGTGTACCTTCAAAGTTTAAAAAACATAAGCAGAAACAGAAAAATCAAACAGTGGTTATGTTTCACTGATGGCTGATGTGAAATATGCTACCCCCAGTGCTCACAATATTGAACGCTATATGTACTGTATAAAAAGTGAAATCTAATTTGTGTAAGCCTAAGTGTTATGTAATTACATTTTAGGGAAGTCAAGGATTCCACGAAACAAGGGGAAACGAGCCATGCCTGAGACAGATCTACGAACCCGCATAAAAAAAAAAAGTTAATAAAAAGTCGTTTCTATATCAGGCGTGCAACAGTTGTTTAATTTTCACCTTGGTCTGAAACATTTTCTTTGTCTCTTTTGGTTATTTTATGGTTATTAAAAATAGTACTCGAAACAATATATGGACTTTGTGCCTTTGTAAGTAAAAATGTATCAAGTAGTAACATCCAGTAAGCTACATTTAAACTCTACATCGCTGCAGCTGTAGAAGTGCTATGCCGATGACAAGTCCCGATAATGATTTTTTTCACAACATAATTTGTGCTCCAGCAACACTGTTCAGGTGTAGCTTGGCTTGAAATAATGGCTTTTGAGGACAGTGAATTCCTGATGTGTGAAAGTAGGATTAGTCAGCTTAGTCTGTCAGAAAGTGTCTTTTTTTTGCTGTGTGCTGGTTGTGAAATGATCATTATGTTACCATAAATAACAACAATTTATGGGAGAACCAGGGAGGCTTTTTTTGTTTGTTTGTTTGTTTGGGGTTTTTGTATGTAACGTCCCTCGCATGGAGTTGGTGTCCTATTTTTATTTTGGGGATGGGATTTTGCAGCCTTTCTATATCCTTTTTTTTAAATGTTTAGTTTTCAGGTTGCAAATATCCAGCTCTCTGGTTTAATCACAGATTCTAAACTAATTAAGGAGGTTAAGTTTACCAGGGGAGCACACTGAACATGCAACATGGTTTGAAATTGCTATGGAGATTGGATATTCCATTTAATGAAGATGCTTTATGAGAGTCAATGTGATTTAATCCCCTGAAGCCCAATTGCACATTACATCCTGAGCACATGAGCATAATTCCCTTGAATTTTTTTTTTTAAACAATCAGTTTTCAGTTTTCTGTTAGATTAATTGAAGTTGATCGAGGTCAACTTCAATTAATCTGTCGCTAACTAATTCAAATTCAAATTTTATTTGTCACGTACACAGTCATACACAGTACGATATGTAGTGAAATGCTTGGACAACTGCTCGTGACCTAAAGAGAACAAAAAAGGAAAAGGCTATGAATAAGATGGGAAATAAATATGAAAAATTAAAAAGGGTAAATTTAACTAGGAAGGAATAAAATATAAATTAAGGTTAAAAATGAAATAACTGTACAACACAAATTAGAATGAAGGGTAAATTTAACTGGGAAGAATAAGATAAAGATAAATATATAAATTAAAGTTGAAAATAAAATAACTGTACAACAAAATACACAATACACAATATAGAACTATATAAGAATGTATGAAGAAATCTAAATATAAATAAATATATACACAATAACAGCAGCTGTACAAGTATTAACCGGAAATGAAGAATATAGTGACCAGTGTTGTGCAAAACCAAAGTCCAGAAAGTCCAGTGTGTGTGTAAGAACTGTATGTGTGGGTCAGTACTGTGTGGTGGTGTGATTGAGAGACCGTATCGCCTGCGGGAAGAAGCTCCTCCTCAGTCTCTCTGTGTTGGTCTTCAGGGAGCGGAATCGCTTTCCTGACCTCAACAGAGAGAACAGTGTGTTGTTGGGATGGCTGAGGTCCTTCACGATCTTCCTGGCCTTGGTCCAGCACCGCCTGCTGTAGATTGAGTGCAGGTCAGGGAGCTCGGAGCGGATGGTGCGCTCAGCTGACCGCACAACCCTCTGTAGAGCTCGTCTGTCCTGCATGGTGCTGTTCCCGAACCAGGTTAAGATGTTTCCCGCCAGGATGCTCTCTATGGTGCACGAGTAAAAGTTCCTGAGCACCTTGGAGGGCAGTTGGAAGTCTCTCAAGCGTCTGAGGTGGTAGAGACGCTGTCGGGCCTTTTTCACCACGGTGTTGATGTGACAGGACCATGACAGGTCCTGCGTGATGTGAACTCCGAGGTATTTGAAGCTGTCCACTCCTTACATATGTATTTTCCACTTTCATTGCTCAAATAGCCTGGTGTACCTGTGGAAGGAAGGAGGAATGTAATGAACATAATATCAGGATGACGTGTTTGCATTTGACTGCGGTGAAAAAATTGTCAAAGTGCATCAGCTAATGCCTATAGTTGAGGCCAAACAGCACCACTAATAGGCTAACGTCCTCTGTGTGATGGATGGGAAAGCCCTTGAGGATGCAGTTGCTTTTTGTGAGGATGTCGAGTTGAGATATGAGATTGATGGTCATAGATGTTCATGAAATTTGGCTTTCAGAGTTTTGTAGTTGGAGGTCAGCACTGATTAGTTATATGCTGAACTGATTGAAACAGTAATCAGCACGGTTTAGCTTAAGATGAGCACACTATCGTACTCTCGACTGTTTTGAAAAACCTCTTAAAATGCTTATAACCACAAACGGAAGTTCAAGTCTGGTCTTGAGCTTGTCACATTCCAGTCATTCCCTAATGGACTTAGAAAACACACTGGTGCAATCAATTGAAGTACTGACTGTCCTTAAAATGTGTCCGATCTTTTGTTGCCAAACAGAAGCCTTGAAAATGACGATACCATAGATTAAAGATGGGAACAACACAATCCAGCCTGGATGTGGTTGTGCTTATTATTACTAATGAGACTTCAGCCACAAAACAACAGTACTCACAGAAATGGACTGTTCCAGCTTCTCAGACCTGAAGATTTGCTGTTTTTCCTCAGTCTCATGTTAATGTAGATAGTAATCACTCAGGATGATTTAAAGGCACCTTGTGTGACTTATTGTGAAAAGTAATCAGCGGTGCTCCTACTCGTAAGTTTAAATCAAACAAGATCAGCATGAAAAGGAATAAGAAATTTAAAAAATGAGTACACGATTTCTAAAACACTTGAAACTTTCTGATATGCATGAACTCTCTGACTTTGACGTGCTAACAAGAATTAGATTGGACAGATACACACCACTCTCCCTAAATGCATCTATTCTGATAAGGTTAATTAAAGTTAGGAACGTGTATGTGTGCGTGTGTGCGTGCGTGTGTGTGTGTGTGTGTGTGTGTGTCATCGTTTTTTAGCTTCAGTGATCTAATGCTCTTGGTGACACATAAAATAAACCTGTAGTATTTATTTAGATAATGACTCTTGAGATTAAATGTCTTTTTTTTTTTTTTTTTTTGAGTCCTGTAAAACAATAGGAGCAGTAAAGTCAACAGTGGTTACGGTCGCTAGTAGCGCCCTCATGTATGCTTTCAGCAAAAATACATAAGTACATATGTCAAATGTACAAGTTTTAAAGACTATAAAATAAAAGTAACCAAAACCTTTAAACTTCTGGACCAGTAAAGGCTAAAACATCAGTTAAAGTAATAATCAGGCAACCTGCACAATCCTGCAGCTTTTAGATGCATCCCTGCTCCAACACAGCTGAATCAAATGGTTGGATGTATGTAAAGCTTGCATGCATTCATACATGCCTTTTAATACTAAATAACTCTACAGCCCTCACATGCACACTCATATCACTGCTTGGCCTGCAGCAGCTGTGTCTCATGTTTAACTGCTTCATATTTTTCCCATCATATAGTTTAATCTTCCTTTGTAAACCCTGCTGCCAGCACTTATTCATAATTGTGATTAGTCTGATGCTGGCAAAGCCTCCCCTTTCGTGTGAGCGTGGAGGGGAAATCCTGAGTTATCTTAGTGAGTTGATAACCAGCTTCGTGTGACCACTTACCCTGATTGCCAGTGTCGCGATAAATGAATCCAGATAAGGTAACAATACCTTGGGTATATTGGACTTGCTTCGTAGTAGATGATCCAGCTCCATCCATCCAGCAAGTTGGTCTTGATTTGGTAGCTGAATGAAGATAGCAGAATGTATACCAGTCGTTTGTAGAGCCTACGACTAAGCTATGCAAGTGGCCGCTGCTGTTGGTGGCATTTATGTTTGTGCTGGTGCATTACACATTAACAACCACAGCTTCGTGTCCTGGTGTTTTAAATCCGGATCTGGCCAATAGAAACAAATAAAATGTTGGAACGTTTTCCCCTCTTGGGTCCTCACTCTTTATTGTGGTCATTTAATTTTTTTCAGGGGCAAGCATATTTGTCCCTCTATTTTTTTCCACTTCTTGATACATTCTCTCACATCAGTTATGATAGTTTAAGCAATCTCCCTGAAGGAAATTGCTGACATTTGTAAATCCTTATATTGATCATATGATTAGCCTTCGTTAACTGAGGCTATGGTTGTTATTCTCTCACTGATAAATTTAAGAAATGTTGTGAAATGTAGCTGAAAATGTACAGGAGGAATCAACAGGACTGAAGAGGCCAATGCAGGCTGAATCAGCCCAGTGTTTAGTTGCATTTCCTGGGAGGTTCAACTACGCGATGTAGATTTCCCACTGAAGCATAAATCAGGTTTAAGGCAGTTTGCATACGTCGTGTTCGGATATGTAATTTAGCAAATGCTCGGATGAAGGGAGTGTTTTTTTTTGTTTTTTTTTTTGTTTTTTTTTGCAAAAAAACGATGACATTTGAGGAAACAAAATACAACAAAGCCCCCAAACACCAGACAAAAAAAGACCTCCATATATCTGACACTTTCACATGAACAAACTTCACAGAGGAGATTTGCACTACACAAAAGCAACTGTCGCTCTCTTACTCCATTCAATTTCTAACCATGCTGTAATGGTTTTTTTTTTTTTTTTTTCCACTTTTGACGCCTCTGCTGGGAGTTTAGTCTTATCGTACCAGCAGGCCTGGAGGAGAGAGCTGATAAGTGTCCCTGTTGGTGTGGAAGATTTTTCTAGATTTCTTTTTTTTTTTTTTCTTTACTGGCCTGATTGTTTTGGCCTAAATGAGATTTTTTGGGGGGGAGTTCAGATGTTTCCTTATTTCTGTCCCCTAATTTTTGTTCTCCCTCCCTTCTTCCACTGTCCTCTTTAATGCCGCTCCAACCCAGATAGAGTTTCACAACTAGAGCTAAGATGACTCCTGGGTCAATTTACATTTTCTTGCTTCCCCTCGCTCTCTTACACAAAGCTGAGGAGCCATTTCGTAGACTGAATAGCTATAAAAGCTGGAATCTGCGGATCAGCATTTGTGTTATGACTTTTAGAATAATGTGTTGCCTTTTCTTTTTTGTGCATTGCCTCCTTTTCTGTGAATATTTACTGCATTTATCCAAAACTGTGCATTCAGGCTATTACACCATTTGCTGTGAAAGACTGAGAGTAAACTTTTTCAGCCAAACACAACAGCAGCTGATTTCACTGTGCTGTCTGTCGTCTAACGTTAAGTGTGCCAATCAGTGAAACCACCTGCTGTAATGCTTTGATTGAAACCAAAACCTTCACACATTTTACTGCTCATGGTTTGACCCCTTTGCTTTGATGCATTGTCCTCTTTGTAATCCTGTGCCAGCACAGCTCAGGCTGTGTTGCTGTGAAAACATTTTTGCGTCACTGAAACACTGAAGGAATTAGTTGTTTCTGGGCATAAATTTCACTGTAATAATTTTGCCAACTTCACAAGAAATAACTGGGGTTTTGTTTTGTTTTTTTGGTGTGTTATTTATAAGGTTTTGAAGATGAACTTTAAATTAAAAACTTCTGAGCTCTTGCTATATCATTGAAACAGCCACAATCTGGTTATTGGTGGGGCTGGAAACACTGTTGTGAAGGGGTGGGCAGTCAGATGGCCTTACAGTGTGGCATGCAATCCACTATTGGTTAAATTCTGTGGATGATATTAATTATACTCACCAGTCACTTCATTAGAATAGAATAGAATAGAATAGCCTTTATTGTCATTGTACAGAGTACAACGAAATTGGAGTGCCACTCCCTTGGTGCAAGTTTCAATAATAAATATAAATGTAAAATATAAAAAGTACAAAAAAACAATCGTAAGTACTCAAACAATAGTATGTACAATATATACAAATAGTATGTACAATATATACAGGATAGCAGCATTATTAGGTAACCTGAATGAGTGCAGTTGGTGTTCATTTATGACCAGAGGGTACTAGTTTCTTGAACATGACCTTGAGTTCACAGTCACCAGATCTCAGTCCAGTGGAGAATCGTTGTGATGTGGTGAAACAGGAAATTCACATCATGGATTACAGCTGAGAAATGTGCAACACCTGTGGGATGCTGTCATGTCGCCTTGGACCAAAATCTCTAAATATAATTGGAGCAAAAATAAGATGCAGCACTTCCTAAGTTGGATCTTGAACTTATAGTAGAGAGTAGTAGATCCTTGCAGTCATATGTACAACAACTCATACAGTCACATGAGAGATGAAAGTGTCATTATATGATCTTTTGTTCAAATCACCCAGCCTTAAAGCCATTACACGCTGAGCACTTTGGAAAAAAGCGACACACAATTCCTTATTTTTTGGGGATCTGAACTTGCTGTGTAACATATATACACAATGAATAGTATGTGTTTTTGCTGGAAATTAATTGTCAAATAATACACTGTGGAAAAAATGAAGTCGACATTATTTAGTGTTGAGCTGGTCCTGATGTTTCTAAACAAGACAAAGAAGACAAGATTCTGGGTTCAATCAGTTTTCATGAAAAGGCAGCAGCAGTGAGAATTTCATGGTTTGTTCCAGGATTTGAAACTGTATCACGATCGCTTTTGCACATACAGTCCTGATGCAAAGTTGAAGACCACTTGAAAAATGGCAAAAAAAATCATATTTTGCATTGTTGGAGCTTAACAAGTTTCCAAGTAAAGCTTCAACATGCAACAAGAACAACAAGAAGCAATGGGAGTACTAGGTTTGGTTGGCAACTACGTTGCTCAACCACAACTGTAAGCAGTAAAAACCTTTACACACCAGCCATGTAAAAGATCTGCCTCCTCAGATATGGTCCCAACTCTGCCAATAAAGCCCCTTTTCCATTAGTACCTACTTGGTACAAGGTTCCAAGTAGATCTTCAATATGGAACAAGAAGAAGCTGGAGTGAGACAAAACATTTTTTTGAGCATGCAATTTAGTGAAAAGACGCTTAAACTGAAACAGGCTGTTTTACAGCAGATCAAAAGTTTAGATCTACATGACTTCAAAAAGCTAAATCTCTGCAAAAATGTGGATTCATTATCATTATGGGTATATTATTATGAAAGATCAAGTAAATTATGGAACATGAGATTTGCATTCACTTTTGTTAGTACTCATCATTTGTAAACTGGAATTGTCTACATTAGTAGGTTTGGGGTTTTTTGGGGGTTTTTTTTTCAGTTTTTGTTTGTTTGTTTGTTTTTGCAGTTGCATTTAATCCCAGTTGATGATCTGATAAAGGAACGTTACAACATTGTAGGAGTGCGTGGGCCAGTATTTTTACGTTTGTTCCAAACAATAAGGAAAACCTTTGATCTATATTCAGACAATGCAAATCAGTGCAGGTGTTTAAGCTCAAAGGGTACTTATCCACGGACCAAATGGGAGATCTCATTACTGAATAAAGGTGTAGAAAAGTCTGAGATGAGGGCCTATTATGCTTTTCCTTATTGGAATATGGAGCTGGAAATTGATGTAAAAGACTAATTTAGTTTGAAGTAGATTTAACATGAACACAGGGCAGAACTTTTATCTCTCTATTGTTAAACTATTAGACTGTGAATAGCCTAAATTTTATTCTGAGTTAAAGGTCCGTCCGACTTAAAAGAGGAGAAGGGGGCATGGGAATCCATTCTGACAACAGTGTTTCTTGTGTTACTGCTTGTGCAGTAAGAGAATAGTGAAGGTTTTGTTTAACAAAAAAAAGACCTCCAGATCTGCACAGAGAAAATGCCAGTGTTTTGTGTAATACTACACATCCCTGCTGAGAGCTATGTAGGTGGTTGCACAAATGGCTCAATGAATGGCTTTTTTTCTTCTTCTTTGATTTCTTCCTTCACAGGTAATTAGGTGGATTCTTTTTGAAGTAAAAATCACAAACAAACTGTATGTTGTATGCAAAAGAATTGTTTATATTTCAAGCTTATTTCACAACTTGAGCTTAGCTGGATGGCTCATTTTCATTGTGACGCGCTGAACTACAGTAGGAAGTCATTATAACACTTGTAGTATTTTGATATGAAAGAGTGGGTTCTCTCCGAGTGCTCTCACTTCCTCCCACCATCCCAAAACAGGGATGGGGTTGGGCTAAATGGCGGTTCTCTTTATTAGCCTTGTGGCTGATTGGCGACCTCTCCAAGGTGTACCCTGCCTTTGGCCCTGCCATCACTGCTGGGATAGGCTCCAGCATCCCGGCGGTCCTGAATTGGATAAGAGGGGGAAAATGCATGGGAGTAAACTATTTTGCCGATTACTGAAGAGGCTACTTGTCTTCAAGTCTTTGACATTTAATTTGACAGTTACCCTTCTATAATACCACTTAAGATTATTAGTGCTGATGGGTTTTTTTTTCCTTCTTCTTTTAAAATCCTTATTCATTTTAGTGCAAGACAGCAACAACTTTTGATAATCTCTGTTAAAAGGAAGTCCTTTCAGAAAATAATATCTGTGAGTCGATCATCATTATTAGGTCAAGAAGCTTTTAGGTGCATACTTCTTTGTTGTTTACAGTAAAAAGGCCGTATTTGAGAGGACACTGTGAAATGTGATTATTTGCACCAAGTCAGTGTTCAGCAGAGAGGGAGCTTTTCTTTTAATGTTCTTAAACGTGGCACTACATGATCAAGCAAAAAACATTTGTGAGCATTTTCTCCAGTTAACTTTAACTGGAGTGAAGCAGAAGTCATGTGCAAAGCTACAACCACACATAAAAAGTCAGGAAACAGAGGTGTGAAAAAACTTGGAAAATATTAACAAAGGAACGCCAAATGAAGAATTTTGTTGCACCACCAATTTGTTGTGCCTGTACTCGGTCCAATCTGACTGGTTGCCACTAGAACAAACTTTATTGCATTAGTACACATGCATGCTTTCTGTGATTCATTTAAGTTGTCAACCCATTGTGTTCATTTATGATCCAACTGTACTTTTTGCTGCAGTTGTTATTCTTGGCAAACACGATCTCTTTGCACATTCCTACGTTAACCTTTAAGCAGGATATAATGCAATTTTCTCTGCTATTTTTTGGTGTCGTGATTCAATAAGACTTTATCAGCTATTGTTACTGTGCTTTTTTTAAAGGTGATCTTGGGAGGTGCTGCCAGTTTCTTAATATCTCAAACAAATGTTCTGAAACAATACTAAAAGGCAGAGGAGGGCTGGAACGGGACCAATAAGAAAACTTAAAACTATATTTCACTTATTACAAGTTACTAAGTCACTCACTACACTGATAGATGTACTACAGTTAATGGTTTTGTCATAATGGATGGCATATTCTCTTTGACTGAAAGCTGCGTCGCCCTCTACCTCCCTCCACTGCTTTTATAGTTCATTTCAGTTTAGCCCAAAGCAGCTTGAGTAATCTTGCAGTGCTTGTGCAACAAAGGAGGACCCCGAATAACATAAAAGATATTCTTTCACAGGGCTACAACCAGAATGGTGACATCATATGTTCCAGCTGGTTTTCTTCCTTTTTATACATCAAGTCTTACACGTACACTGCACCCTCCCTCACCCACTCGATCTCCTCGTCTCTACCTTCCATTATCTGTCACTCTTCCCCCTTGGTGAAAAGTCTGTTGTGTTATTATCTCCACAGCCCTTCTTCACTTTTAGCATGCAGTGCATTTAAGAAACCGGGGAAGGGGGGGATTCAGGACAAAGAAACTTCCCTGTGTGGCTGCTGATGCTGAGCTTGGCATGATCTGAATGCTGTTTAGTTCAGAGATGCATGTGTTGTGTTCATTGTTGGTTTAGAGTTTTCATTGTGGCTCTGCTTTTTTGAAGATAAAGACAGAAATTTCCTGTATACTGTGCACCGTGCAAGGTGATGCTGACTGAATTAGACGTAGTGAATTAAAAATGAAGCAGAGTTCCTTTCCCTGATGTTTCCTCTCTCCCTTTGGTTTTCCTGCAGGGCAGTGATGCCTGGAATGGTGATGTTTCGGCGGCGCTGGTCAGTTGGCAGTGATGACCTGGTGCTGCCCGCCCTCTTCCTGTTTTTGTTACACTGCATATGGTGAGTCAGTGTTTCTTCAGTAGAAATGACATTATTATTTATTTATTTATTTATTTATTTTTTGGGTCTTAACTTTTCAGTGTTTGGTTTGTAGATGTCTGAAGAAAAGCGTCTGTGTGATTGCTTCCTTACTCCGGTCTTTTAGGTTGGTGGTTCTGTCTGTAGTTGTGTTCGGCCTTCCATATGGCTCAGACAAGTCCTGTTCGGAAACCCTGGTGGACCATGGCCGAGGGTACCTGGGCATCCTGGTCAGCTGCCTTATATGTGAGAGCGCCATCATGTGGTTGAGCATGAGGGGCAGCATTTTGTACACACAGCCCAGGGAAGCTGTACAGTATGTCCTTTACATACGGCTAGGTAAGACATGCTGAGATGTAAAGTTTTTGGGGCTTTTTTTTGCATCCTGACGCTATGTATGATTGAAAGTGGTGCGTTACTTTTTTGTTTAGTTTGTATAGTTTTTACATTTACTAATTGATCATGAGTGTCCTCACACACTCTCCCTCTTTTTCTCTCCAGCTATTCTGTTGGTTGAGCTCGTATATGCTGTCGTGGGCATTGCCTGGCTTGTCCAGTATTACAAACCGTGCTCTGATGTCACTGCCAAAAACTTGGCTTTGGGTGAGTGAAACGTGGATATAAAGGAGAATGAGAAAGGTTTAAGTAAAAAGGGGTTTTGTTTGAATAATGTTTTAATATTCTCTGCAGGAATTGTTGTATGCAACTGGCTGGTAATTTTCAGCGTTTGCATTACCCTCATGTGTACTTTTGATCCCACGGGTCGGACTTTTGTCAAGCTGAAGGCAACCCGTCGGCGTCAGCGCAACCTCACTACTTACACGCTCAGGTATCAACAGGCTGCTGGGGTCAAAACGCTAATCTCTTTGTTATATTTGTTAGATTTTACCTATCAGATTTCACCTCCCCCCCCCCCCCCCCTTTTTTTTCTTTCTTTTTTTTTTTTCGAACTCTAGTTCAATTGTGAGAGAACTTTTTTTTTTCCCCCCCCCTTGATTAGACACAGGCTAGAGGAAGGCCAAGCCAGCAGCTGGAGCAGGAGGCTAAAGGTTTTCATGTGCTGCACAAGAGCCCAAGATACACAATCGGTGAGTCGCAAAACAAAACACACTTACCGGTAACATTTTTTCCTTGAATTTGAAAATATAAAGGAATAAAACCACTGCTGGTGTATAATGTTCAGTAAGACGGTCATTAGAATAAGCCCTGACTGGATTAATCTTGACTGTGGCATACAGCTGCTCTGCTCAGCTGCTTACCAGTGACATTAAGCTTTTAATGTGAAATAAAAATGTGAAATAAATTAATTCCAGATAACAAGCTGCCATCAAAAAGCTAATCTCATGTACAGTGAAGAGATTTGTTTGTATTTCTGATTACAATCCTGGCACATCTTAAGTCATGAAATAAAATTAAAAAAATTGTGAACACATTTAAAGATACAGTTCATTGGTGAGTAGGTAGCTCCAGTGGATAGGTGGCCATGTGACTGATAATAAAAACCTGGTTATGATCATGTATATTGGTATTCATCAGTTGGTATAAGGTATTAGTATTAATCCAAAACCTCACCAGTGATCTGAATCTGTGTTTACCTGATTATGACATCAGAGACATTAATTTTTGGTCTCTACGCCTTTCTGGTCATTACTGGCAATAGTGTGTAGTCTGAACTAAGCAATAAACACTTAAGATAACATGCTCACAACATGCATCCTTTGCTGGCTTTTGTAGTTCATTTTCCTACCAGCATTCTCTGATCTATGCTTCTTCCTTCAGGATGCGTATTCAGAGGTGGCCAGCCTTTTTGCAGAGTTCTTCAGAGACCTGGACATTGTGCCTAGTGACATTATTGCTGGTCTGGTACTGCTCCGCCAGAGACAGAGGTCTAAGAGATCATCTATCCTGGACCAGGTATTACTGTCTATTTTAATATGCAAAAATATGTTGTTTAAAA
The DNA here is from genome assembly GCF_057382095.1 of Aulonocara sp. 'chitande type north' Nkhata Bay. Classification (NCBI taxonomy): domain Eukaryota; kingdom Metazoa; phylum Chordata; class Actinopteri; order Cichliformes; family Cichlidae; genus Aulonocara; species Aulonocara sp. 'chitande type north' Nkhata Bay. The sequence continues at coordinate 22,031,336 of NC_141344.1, read as the reverse complement.
TGTTTCTAAATACTGTGATCTTAATAATGTCTTTGTTGGTTTTCTTCCAAAGGCCAACAATGACATTTTAGCCTTCTTATCAGGAATGCCTGTCACTCGTAACACTAGATACCTGGACCTCAAGAACTCGGTGAGTTTCTTCTGTGTGACACACTTTCAAAAAGTCGACTTCTGTTTTTAAATCCCATTCCAAACCACATGGACTCTTATGAAAGTTAGAATTGATAAAAATCATTGCAGAAATGTGACATGCATTTCTTGTTCTTTAAAGCTCTCCTGAGTCATATTTACCCTTGAAAGATGTTTTGACAATGCAAAGTTATTGCACATGTTGCACAAAGAGAGGGCAATTATAATAAAGGTTTTTCTCAAGGTGTTTCAGTTCAAATGACAATGGAAGAAATTGTGACAAATTAAGATGTAGTCTCAGCATCCCTTAGATATTGGCTACATAAATCACAGCTTTGTTTATATTTCAGTGTACATGGTGGGGGGCACAGTGGTTTTGCATCATGTTCAACGATTAGAACTCTTGATGTGACAGAATTTTTTTCTGCAGCGTGAACTGTATACGTGTCTCACTGTTAGTGTGTCTGCTCGCAAACATACCACACCAACAGCAAACACAGTATGTGCTCAACTGAAATAATATTTGAAGATCTCAATGATGTCTCAAGTTGCTCTGATGCAAGCGTGTGTGTGTGTGTGTGTGTTTGTGTTTGTCCATCTGTCTGCCTTTTCCTCTCTCAGGCTGAGATGAACATGTACAAGGATGTGTGCTATTATATGCTCTTTGCCCTGGCTGCTTATGGTTGGCCCATGTACCTGATGAGGAAGCCTGCCTGTGGGCTGTGCCGCCTCGCCAGCTCCTGCCCGTAAGCACTCAAACATACACCCGCACAGTTTTGATCTATTTGGTTTCTGTGTCTCTTGAGCCTTTCCAGTGCGGATCAAATTTCACATGCGTCAACACTTGCCAAGTGGTAATCCACTGAGACAATACCACTCTACTTAGACCCACTCACTGGCACAAGCAATGTAGAATTAATCACATACTCATATCCAGATTGCCTGCATTGGGATACTAATTATATCCCTGTAATCTTACCAACGTACTGTATTTCTCTCGTGTCTCTTTCACCTTTTTTTTTTTTTTTTTTAAACATTGATTTGTTCTTCCTTTGGTTGACATCCTGTTTTCTTCTCATCTTCCTTTTTTTGGCCAGCTGTACATCTGTGTCTGGATCTCGGCTGTCTCAGTCCGTGACAGTGGAAGAGGACAATTGTTGCGGCTGTAATGTCCTGGCCATACGCAGGCACTTCCTGGATAATGACCTCAAGCAGGTCCACATTGTCTACACTTCCTGCCACGATGCTGTAGGTGACCAAGTAAATAATTAAAGGTGCAATCAGAGTCTTAGAGCTCACAATGCCCTAAAGGACTGATATAGACAATCAAATAGTAGGAGCTTTCCGCTTATCAACATATATGTTGCAAAAACTGAGAGATCTGTCAACATCCTCTGCAGTAACTCAAGTGTGTTTTCAGGAGATGATGAACAATGTAAAGCCTATCACTGATTCTGCTCAAGACTGTCATGCACAGAATCTTAACGTGCAGCTGTAGAGGGGAAGTGTGCCATTAATGTGCTCTGTACAGCATTTGTGCTCGGTACAGCATTTCTGCTCACAGCATAAAAAACAACACCCACCCTACATCATAATTTACTTCATGTACTTGTCACACTTTGCTTCAGTTCATTATGTGGATGGAGAACATGCATTTTAGCTGTTAATGTAGTGACAGCAGAGCAACAACTGCGTTCCTTCCTGACAAGGAAAGTAACGCTGACGGTTTGTTTAAACCCTGTGTCGTGTAACATGTTGGTGGCTTTTCTGCTTCAGATGTAGATTTGTTTTGCAAAACTGTTTTATGTAATAAGGCAGTTGAGGTGGTGCATAAACACTTCTGGATGGACTCTAAGGCCTTAATTTCACAGCCACAAATGTAGTTCTGTGTCAATCTGTCCATCCATTCATTTTCTTCGATGCTTATCTAAATGAAGGTTTCAGGGGCTGAAAGCCTTTCCCAGCTATCATAGGATGAGAGGCAGGGTACACCCTCGGAGGGAGGCCAATCTGTCGCGGGGCCACTCCTGCCCACAACCACACCTGCAGTCAGTTTAGCATAGTCAGTTAAGCTAATGCCATGCATGGACTGTAGGAGGAAGTAAGAGTACCTAACTCCACACAGAAAGGCGTCAGAGTGGATTAAAACTTAGGACCTTACTGTGAAGTGCCAACCACTGTGCCACCATGCTGCCCTAATTCCAAATAATTAAAAAAAATAGATTTGCAATAAGTTTGCAAGTCAAACACACAACATAAAGTATTTTGCTTTCTTACAGCTGGTGGGGTATTATCGTCATCCTGCTGGGCGGGCGATGTTGACACCCAAGTTTGTGCATGCAATAACTCGAGAACAAAACAACATAGGAGTTTCAAATTGATACCATAGGTGTATCCACAAAAAATCTCTGGCGAGTTCAAATCTTAGGCACCTCGACCTCAAGGTCAAAGGTCAGGTTTTCTGAAAATCTTGTGAATGCAATAACCTGAGAAGCAGGATTTTGAAATTCATACCACTGGTGCATCCACTCGGAGGCTGAGGGGTGCCACTGGCTGCTGCCAGTATTTTCTTACAGTAGGTCCACTTTGGCTCTTAGTGGAATTAATTACACTCCAGTTACGCATTGGTCCCCAATACTCTGCTTTAAACACATGTCTTGCAAAACAGTTTAGGAAAAAGTAGTTGTTCGATTAGTTTCCTAATGACAGTGAAAATAAATTTTCATCATAATTATGTTTGTTTAAATTCCAGCAGCTCTCAAACTAGCAGTTGAGCTATAACACATCGATGATTTGTAATGCAGAGTGCAGCCAGCCTGCGCTGACTTTCCATCTATAAATTTCTTTTATGAGCATGCACTGTGCCAAGTAGAAAGGTTTGATGACAATGACTGTGCTGTGGTTGCTGGGCTCCAAGTGAAACAGTGATGCACAACTCTTAGCCCTCCACTCACGATCCTCTCACGTTCTAACCAGTTTTCACTGTGCGCTCTGCTTCAATCTGCATCTTTCATACAGGTTTACGAGACTCCATTTTTTGTGGCAGTGGATCACGAAAAAAAGAAAGTTGTCATCAGTATCAGAGGAACTCTTTCTCCAAAGGTGACTTTCTTTCTTAAATTTCTGTGATTATTTAAATCTTTCTCTAAGGCTCTCAAAATATTGTCCGACCCCATTCTCTTCAGTTCCTCACAACAACACCACCTCCAAAGCAGGTGAAGTTCTCATGGCTTAGTGTTCTCAAACTCCTACACCTTTTCACACATAGAGCAGAAACAGGACTGTCCACCTTCAGAGATAAATGTCCTATCCGCTTTTTTTTTCATAAGCATTTGTGAAAATTCCTGAGCAGTGTTAAAACTGAACTGAACCATCAGCTGAGAGATTAATCATGGTTTTATAATAAAAGCAAATTGGCTTTTAAGAGGCAGCTCACTACTCATCCCATTGAGCTTTGCTCCCAGCTAGCCAAAAACATCCAGTTTATCAGTGTAACAAACAAGAACGCATGCAGAGTGGAACATTTACAAGAATGCCACAAAAATTAAAGAAGCATTTGCAGTATTTAGGAACATGCAGAATCCCGAATGATTACTGCAGCATTATTTTCATACACTGTTATAAAAGATGGATGTCGCTACTGTGATGCCACTCATTAATTTTTGAAGCCTGGAGATAAGGGTGCCCAATCCATCTTTACGTTTTGAAACCAGATGTAGTCAGAGAGAGGCAGGTCTGACTGTGAAACCACACCTGCACTTGCTAACAATGAGCTCATTGGCTAATGTACAGCGTACAGTCCTCCTGTCTGAAACATATTTAAAAAGGACCAAAAAGGAGTGACCGAGTCCATAAAATAAGCAGACAGTTGTTTCCAGAGGTCAAGTTGGAAAGCTGGTTTCCTATTGACTTGTAAAGAATTGCAAGTCTTTTTTATTTCTTTTTTTCTTTTTTGCAACTGTAGGCGTTGCCCCCTAGTGGCTTCTAAATACAACGCAGGTTTAAGGCACCTTTGCTTTATTTTCATACCTGGTGTTTTTGCCGATCCTGTAGACTATCTATATACCGTACTGATTAGTTTGAGCTTTTGCAACAGCAGAAGTGGCACATCAGGACTGTCTGCGTGTTTGAGAAATGGTTCTGTGGTTCAACTCATCATTTTTGTTTTTGTTGTTAATGGAAGTGATGAAACATTATCGCAATCGTGACTTCTTAAATATAAAGTTGAAGTGATTCAGACACTTTAATCATGTAATCTCTGTGAGCTTAGTCTTACTGCTCTCGGTGTATCCACGTACAGTTATATAACAAATAGTCACGTTTTCAGAGGGGACTATAATGACTTTTTTTATTCCTGTACATAGTTTGGCATCTTTTATTATTAAGGTGATCTTTTTTTATGATCCCCGCCTCCGCTTGTGGTATTCTGCTTTGTGCTGTTGTCACATTTTGAATTTGCCTTTTGCGGATCAGGACGCCCTGACTGATCTGACGGGGGACTCTGAACGTTTGCCTGTCGAGGAACAGCAAGGCACCTGGCTTGGCCACAAGGTCAGAAATTAAACGACTCGCCTATGATACATCATCTCAGCGTTACAGTCTCCTGAGATTTTCTCTTTTAACTTTCCTGTGTTCTCCATGGTGCACTTTCAACAAGCAAAGTACATCCTATACTCCAAAGGTCATTTACGTTGTTAATAATAGAATAATTACTTTGGGTGTTTTAATGAGGGAGCAATGGCACAGACTTCCTGTGCATATTTCTTTCTCGCTCATCATCTTCCATCCACTGAATCCCCCCTCTCTCTCTTTCCTCCCAGGGAATGGTTTACTCAGCAGAATACATTAAGAAGAAACTGGAGCAGGAAATGATCTTGTCTCAAGCTTTTGGACGAGACTTGGTACATGACTCAGTATACTGTGTGAAGTATGGCAGGCTGAATGATGATCCTTTTTTATAAGAATTTGTACAGTGTATTTTTATTGGCGTCACTGTAGTACTTTAGTCAAGGCCACACTGGCTGCGTAACATTACCGTAATATTGGCTGTAGTGTATACAACAATTTATTTGGCAAACAGCAACAGAGGCAATTTCTTTAAGTGATTGTCTTCGCTGTGGTAACAAGTGTGCTCTTGTGAATGTAATGACTCTCGCTGTCTCACACAGAACAAGGGCACCATGCATTATGGGCTGGTGATAGTTGGGCATTCTCTCGGTGCAGGCACTGCTGCTATTCTCTCCTTCCTGCTGAGACCTCAGTACCCGACACTTCACTGCTACTCTTACTCTCCACCCGGTGGCCTTCTTAGGTGAGTCAATCTGGATCCCAATCCCAGAGTATCAGTACTACGGTGTGAATGCATTACAAAGGAAGTTACTTAAAGTGTGTTTTTGTTTTGTTTTTTTGTCACTGGTAATGTTCACAAGTCTGTCACATGTTTAGTTTCACTCCCGCTTGCTTGTTTACTTGGGGGCTCATTTATAAAAGGGATCTTGAGTATGGCAGAAAACCATGGATACATAATTTTCAGCCAGCTATATATACTCCACCCAAGAATACATGTCGGCTGGCATCAATCTCCTCTACCATTGCTGCGATCTCGTCTTCCAAGCAGTTTGCGTCTCTCATTCGGTCAGTTTCTGACTGAAAACTCATCTGTGCTGGCACTGTGCAGAGGAATGAAAAAACTTTTACTTAATACTTAATATGAAGTTTTTCCATCGCATCAGGGGTTTTTTTTCCCCCCCTCCCTGTGCTTCCAGTGGCCATTGGGGTTGACTGCATGTGCAAATGCTACTGGCCTGCATACAGCAATGCCAGTGACTCTGTTTCTTTCTTTTTTTTACTGACAGAAATCCTTGTTTTTTTTTCCAGTTGTTTCAGACATTTTGATACAAGTTGGTCAATTATTTTAAGTATATAAAATAAGAAATTATTTTATTTCTGTGCCGTTTCCCTTTGGCTTAAATCTCTTTGCAGGGAGGGGTTTGTGCTTTGTTTTTGTTTTTTTTATTTGGGGTTTTTTTCCCCTATCACATGTGTGAGTTAAAAAATTGGATGCTCAGGATGTGTGACAGAAACACTTTCTCTTTAATGCTTACAATCTATTTTTATAAACCAATAACAAGCAGGTCATAAGGAATTACTTTAAATTCAGGCATAAATCCAAGAAGATTTTTATCAAGTAGGTCTTTTTCATGTTGTTCTGGGTCGTCTTTCGCAATACATACCAATGCTATTACTCACTTTATTTCTCAACAGAGCTGAGAAATTTCTTGTGATTTTAACAATATCAGTATGAGCAAAGTGGTCCAGTTTGTTTTTTTTTGTTTGTTTTCCCGGTTTCCTTTTTTTTAAAAAACCTTATTTAATTGTAGAGGCAAACAAACAGTGAAGAGAGAGGAGGTGAAATGGAAGTAGAAGCCCAAACTCTTTCACTCTCAAGAAACTAGTTCAGGGGTGAGCTAGATGAAAGAGGAAATATAAACCAATATTTTGAGGCTAAACCAAGAGACATTTATTTTGGGGGGTTGCTTTTTAGGACAGGAAAGCAGTGAGAAATTACTGGGGAAATATGTGCAGTAAATGGCCTTCAGGCAGGTTTGAGGATTTGCTTTCTGGGCTTGAGGAATTGTGGTTTTAAATCCTACTTTAGTTGCCACTGATTGGTCAGAGTATCTTCCTGAAACAGATCAGAGGAAGCAGGTATCCTGATTGACATTCTGGTAGATGAAACGCAGCTTTGATGGATGCAGCTACAGATTTCTACTAAATTTAGTGTAATCCTTTCACAGTTACTGAATTATTTGAAAATGACGATAGACCCGGCGTATGTAGCAGATCTGCAGAGATGGACATTGCTATAAACATTTTCTTTTTTTTACCCATCCCCTCAGGAAGTCTCGTTCCTCAGTCTGAGAAGAAATATATTCTCCTTTAAGTGTAGGTGCAAGGTGGTGCATTTTACTGTGGACAAGTACCCCAAAGCTGTGGTTTGTACTTTCAGATCATCTTTTTTTGTAACGATGTAGCCTATTTTTGGTCCAGTGGTTCAGAGTTGACTTTTATTTTGACTGTGCACAGTTAACACTGCATACCACCATGCAGCTGGATAACTGTTTGCTATGCAAATTGTACTGGAAGGAAGCTTGTACCAAGAGGAAATTAAATGCTGCAGTGCACCTTTTAGTATTCTGTTAAAATCATCATGCATGGCAGTTCTTAAACTGCTGTCACAAGATTTCACAGAAGAGGGGTGGCTAAAGAAAAGCATGAGTAGATGTAGTATAAGCCCCACTAAAGCACTGTTTGTTGCCCACATGTATGCAGATGAGGGAAAAAAAAGATTAAGCCCCTTTTAAAGTTATAGTTTGTGTCCAAATTTTCCCAATGGCTTTTTGCCCCTCATGGGATATTGTCGTCACCCCACTCGGTGGACGGGGGGTTTGGCAGCTCACCGTATCAGTGTTTCTAAGTATCAAGAACCAGAATGAGAAGTTTCATCAAGAAATTCACTAAGAATCACACAGTTTAGAGAAAGAAGCAAGAGCCGTGCAACCCAAACACCACTGTTTCCACCGTGAAACATGGTGGTGAGAGTGTTATGCTGTGGGGATGTTTCCGTGCCTCTGAAACTGGGAATCTCGTTGAGGTGGAAGAAATCACAATGAAATAAGGATATGTGAAGATTTTAAAGGAGACCTGAAGCAGGCAGAAGCAAAACTGGGTCTGGGTCATCGCTTCATCTTCCAACACCACGACGACCCAAAACATACGCCGCTCCTGGTGAACAAATACCTCCTGAAAATTAGGGTCCATGTCAGAAGACAATCAAAGGAGCTTTAGAGATTCGCCAAAGAAGAATAGGCTGGGAATGTGAGACTTGTTGAAAACTACAATAAACGACTGCAGTAATTTTGACCATTGTAATGTTTGTTTTTTGTGAAATAATTTTGTTTCCATGTGCAAAGTAATGTGAGCATGCATAGGAAAACAAGGATGGTTGGAAAAGCTGTGTTTAAAAAAGCTCCTGGGAAATGCTCTTTTTTCCTCATCTATATAAGTTAATAATATGATAAACGTGTATTGTTTCTACAAATAATACAGTAAACTTTATCTGGATGGTATCTCTAGTTGATCTTGCAGGATTTATATGAACAGAGAACATCCTTTTTAGCTGAATGATCTGGTTATTCTTGCAATGAACTCTTGCATCAAAACTTAATTTTCTTAGTATTAATTACATCACTGAATGCTAAATGAATGCCTCTAATTAGCTATTGCATTCCCCCAATGTGGCATAAACATAGGCTTTCCAGCACATATGGTGTATGCCACATAATGAGTGCACACTCCACAGTGGCACAGCTGCACTTTCAATTCATCAGACTTGCAACCATTTTCCAGTCATTAAACCTTAAACTCAAAAGGGGTTTTGTATTAAAACTTTACATTGCGCTGTTCAGTCACATGCTATAGGCTATCACATCACTATTTAAGAGTAACTGCCGACATTGTCAAAGCTTTGAGTTGCTGTTTTTGTTTTTTCATGGATTCAGCTCATTCATAGTAAACCCTTTGTGCATTTCCAAAAGTAGGCCTCCTTCATCATCTTCTTTTCGGTAACCTGTTCACATGCAAATCAATTGTAGAAGTGCAGTTCATGTTAAATCCACGGGTTTACATATTAAGGGAGAGATGGGCAAACAGGAAGGGCGCTTCTTCTGAAGACGTGTAGTTCTTGTTTACCAGCTGCATCACCAGTAGACTTTTTAACCTCCAGAGTGTTCCTGTTTTTCTCTCCGTCTTCATGACGTCATGTGCTCCTGGGGACATGAACTGCAGTGTAAGCACCACAAAGGTGGCTTTGAGGACTTTGGCAGGTGACATCACTCTCAAGGGAGTGTGTGTATCGTCAGAATTCTGTAAAGGCAGAAAGACGACGCAGGTCTGAGAACACACTGGTGTTGCAGCTGGTGTGAACCCATCACGAGATGGTCTCTAATTTTCTTAAAATCTTCTCCCCATGATTTGCAGTATTCTATCAACCAGGGCATTTTTATTATGGTAAAACAGAGTGCATCCTGTAAATATGTAGCGTGCAGACTATGTGCCATTATTTTCCCTCTGTGTATCCAGTACTCCGTAATTTAACTACTTCTTTTTTTTTTTTTTTTTTTGGTCCTTTTATGCACCCAGTGAGGATGCCATGGAGTACTCCAAAGAGTTTGTGTCATCTGTAGTTTTGGGAAAAGACCTGGTGCCAAGGTATCCTCTTTTACTACATCAGTATACTCATGTTACTTTCACCCTTCTGCAGTATTACCCACAGTAGCCTTCTGCTCTGTCATAGGCTTGGCCTGTCACAACTAGAGGGTTTCCGACGCCACCTTCTGGAAGTTTTACAAAAGAGTAACAAGCCAAAGGTGACTTAACTTCTTGATGTTATAGAAGATTACAGACTTGTAGAGCATTTGCTGTATGAAATCATCTGGAACATAAAACAAATGATTGTTTCACAAAAAGCATGCACTAATGAGAGAAGGCTGATCGTTGCTGTTTTTTAATCTATTAAATTCAGCATTATAAAACCTGTAGAATTTCTCATTTTTTATTCCTGAAAGTTTTGTCATGAAGGAATGCATACAAATATAGAAATGCATACTTAAAAAAATTTAAAAAAAAATTCTTACAGTGGAGGATCATTGCGGGAGGCACTAAATGCATCCCAAAATCAGAGCTTCCACTAGAGGATGATGATCCTCAGTCTCAGCCTGCAGCACCTCCAAGCAGTCGCTTGTGGCTACACCCCAGTGACCTCAGCATTGCCTTGTCAGCCTCCACACCCCTCTACCCACCTGGCAGGATCATCCACGTGGTACACAACCATCCTCCAGAGATATGGTAAGAAAACTGGTTTGAAAGCTGCTGCAATTAAATGCAAACATGCGTTTTCTTTTTCTGTATTACCGTGTCTAAAGGTAAAACAGAAAGTTCATCCTTATATATTTTTCTTCATACTGCAGTACTTTTTAAGGAACTTGGTGTTTAAAGGTGCTATGACAACAAACTGACTTGCCTTGTTCGTCTTGGAGTCCTTTTGCTTTTTAATCTTTTACCCCAACATATGAGTTTTTTGACTTGATACAAAAATATTCCACTTAGTGGTGTTATACAGTGCCCCCCATGTTCTGTATTGTGAGGAAAATATATTAAGTCAACCTGTGTGTTTACTATTTCTCATTATGACTGATAGATTTTCTCTCTTTCTCCCTCTCCCTTTTAGCTGTGGTCAGGAAGAGCCAACCTATTCAGCATTGTGGGGGGACAACAAAGCTTTCAATGAGGTCATCATATCACCTGCCATGCTTAATGAGCACATGCCCCACATGGTGATGGAGGGTCTCAACAAGGTCTGTTTTTTAAATCTGCATGCATGCATTATTTCGAGAGGGGGTGTATTTGAAATTGTGCAAAAACGGCTTTTTAATTTTGTTCTTGATTTCCAACACTGGGTAACGGATTACACGGGTGATGCTTACGTGGGGATTGGCTCTAACAATGAAAGAAAATAAACAAAAGAGATGTGGGTCTTAATAAAGGGTGGAATACTTATTACAGGTTGTTTTATTAAAAATAGAGGCCAGTAGCAATTTTATGTTTTACTTTTAGTTTATCATTTTATTCTGGAGACGAGGGCAATCTTAATTAAAAATTCACTCAAAGCATTTTAGTAAATTGAGAGCTTAACTGTATGAAATTTATCTGGAAACATGCCCATAAAAATATTTAAATATAAGTTTTTCTACAGACATTTGCAGGTATTGTTACTAATAAACCCTGTGAAGAGTGATGACATCTAGAGAGAACTTAATTGAAAATTGAAGATTTCCTTATCCTTTAAATCTACCCATCTTGTGGCTTTCAATAACATTGGGGACTTGAACTAGAAATTATCATATGTTGGTTATTGTCATTTAGTTCCTGTAGTTGCACCATGCAAAAAAAATGTGCAATTTCAAAGGTAAAGGTCTTAGGATCACCAAGTTTTAATTTAAATGGAGTTAAGAATTAGTTTTGAAGCATTTCAAAAATTTTAATGCGACTCCGTTGTTACTTTATGCATGTCATTAACCTACAACTCACCACACCTTTTTGTTTTTCTCCACATTGCTCCTGTCTCAAAGCATGGGAATTGTTCACTCGTGGCTGGTTTCACGGTCTTTCTTTGGTCTTTTTGAGCCTGTTCGTCATGGACGTTGAACATCTGTTTTGATAACAGGGTATTAATGTGAATGTTTGCATGTGATGGACTGATTTTGGGGGATTGCACTTGTTGTGGCTGAGGACTTCACGTTGTGTGGTGTTTTTCCCGTCTGTATATGGTGTTTTTCAGCTTGGTTTTGCCTTTGTGTTTGTCTCTCTAGATGAATGTTTAAAGTTAAGTATGTGTGTATTTGTGAAGTGTGTGCGTGTAGAGGATATAGTGGTGTGATATATTTGGTGTTTCTGCAGGTACTGGAACCATTTTGTCTCCTGTCTGAGCAGGAAAACTTGGAAGCAGAGGAACTGGGAATCAGTCAACCTACATCCAGTACCACTGATTTAATAGTCTCCCAAACAAAACTAAACGCTAGTCCTCCTCCCTCCAACTCTTCATCTGCCAACCACAAAGACCTGTCTTGCACTGGCTCCCTTGCAGAGACTGAAACTGTCTCTACACCACTCGCTGTCACTTCTTCTTCTTCAGTTCCAGATGCTGAGTCTGTTCTTCCACCTCCTCTGTCAGACTTTAACTCTGTGTCTCAGCCATGCATGGTGTCTGTCCCTTCCAACACCCAGTCAGGAGTTCTTCCAGCTGAAGATGATTCATGCGTTTTACCACAACCTCAGTCAGAACCACGCGTCTCTCACCACCGTCAAGAGGAAATCCGATCTAACGAGTCTAACAGTCCTCAGATAGAAAACTCTCCTCCCGAGATAAAAGTGCCAAACAATCTTTTTGAATCTGTTGTCTAAACTTGATCACATTTAGACGCTGACAAATTCTATTACTATGTACATTACTAGTCTACATATTCTAAGGAGATGCTAATCGTAAGACTGAATTCAACTTTTGCTTGTTGCATTCAGTGTTGGAAACATTTCTGCATTATGTGCAAAACTCAGATGTTGGCCAGTCTTAGGACAAAGGCTAGAGCCAAAAGTCATAGTAAAGCTGCTATTTTTTTTTTTTTTAACTGATTTTAGAGCAACCGTAATGACCAGTATGTAAAGAATCCTTTTTAACCAGCAACTGGCATTTTTATTCTGTCAGCTTGCTGGATCCAACAAGTCCAAGCAATTTACTGGTTGCCTTTAAAAGGTGTTTCTCCAAAAGTATTAAGTGTGACATTGAAACTCAGCTGAATAGCTGGCACATCAAGTTTTAGAGGGTAAAGAAATGCGCATCCACAAGGCGATGTGGTAAAATGTTATCAATAACCATTTCCATTAATACATCACTGGTTAATGATGTATACAATGGTACAGGAGCATGCGATGGCTTTAAACCATGGAGTCAGAAACGATGAGTCCAAACTCACCTGGACTCCTTTTCTTGTTAATCATCATCCAGCTTTCCACAAACCAACCCTTGTTCTTTTTTCCGTTCCTCTCTCAGCTGCAGTGCCTGTGGTCAAGTGCTTTGGCACAAACTTTCTAATCCTGGTCCTCAACGTAACAAGTTTTCTTTGTAGTCACAAAGTTTCTATGGTAACCTAATTTCTTCCACATTAACTGCTCTTTCTTCCTTCCTGCCTGGGTTTTTCAGTAGCTGCAGCTCTTCTCTGTGGATGTGTTTCCCTTTTTATTTTTGCTCTTTGAAAGCACACATTCAGAACATAATCCCCTAGAAAAAGATTTTGGTTTTCTTATTACTGGCATGTAGGAGAGTGGGTTTACTATTCAAAATAAATTTGTAGTTTACACAATTTTATATCCTTCACTGTACACTTCATATGTCAGTGTGCTTTTATTAATTCTATACACTAATACTGTTGGGATAGGCAATGCAAAAAACCGTCCAAGTATAAATTTGATGTATTTTGTCATCATTTGTAGTTGTTGTGTCTACAGTCATAGATATGTTTGCTGTTGTTGGTGCCAGTTATCTCATGTGGTTTATTACTTGCAGAAGCATGTTCTCATGTGTCTTTAAACTCAACCATGTAACACATTGTTTACATTTGTGCAAATTGGTTATGGATGACAATATAACCATAATAAATATATTAGCTTTTGTCTTTTTGTGTTATTTTCTCTTTTAATCTCCTCATTCCATTGTCACGTGTATTTTTTGTGTGTGTTCATGTCCTCTCATATTTCCACCTGTTTTTATACCACAATATGTTGTCTTTTGAGTCATTAAAGTTAACCAAACAATTGCGTGCTGATGTGTGGCTTGCCATTAATGTTTTGGGGTTTGTTTGGGGTTTTTTTTTTTTTTTTTGTTCTGTTCTCATTTATGTCAGCAAACATAACACGGTTTGTATTTTGTTGGACAAACTTTGTGTTGAACGTGTTTCCAAGATGGATAAGACACTCGTATGGTTTGTTATTCCCTGTAGTGGTAATGCAGGTCTTGCATAGTTCTTGCTCAGGCATCATGACTCTGTTGTGGGTGTTTAATGTCAGCTGGAGTAGGTGTCAGCTCACCTTCAGATTGCACTTATATGTAACTGAACTACGCTGCTTTTTAACACTATACTACAAGCACTTGTGCGCTTATAAATATAGTTGTAGTGGTGACCCACATAATATTTTTGAAACCATTATAATCTTACTGAAGTTGATCCAAGTGCATAACTGGCATTCGATATTTGAATCTTTTGGTTCTTTGGGAATTTTTTTTCTCATGTTTTGCTGACGAAGAGGAAGAAAACACCTCAGCATCTCTGTTTGAATCTAGAAAATGAATAAAGGAAAAACAGTAGAAAGGGTTTTAAAAACTACAAAATCATTGGATGTCTGCTAGCATAGGCCAGTTTAGAAACATTTCACATATAAAACATGATTAGTCAGATTAACTTTTTCCAGTTATATATTTTTATGAAGTTGTCCTGTTTATTTTGAAACGGGTCGTCCCTCTATCAGTCAAGTCATGTATCTGTTTATACTCCTGTGCTTGTGACAGGTGCTGGAGAACTACAACAAAGGGAAAACTGCTTTGCTGTCAGCAGCCAAGATCATGGTGAGCCCCACAGAAGTGGACTTAAACCCAGAGACCTTGTTCGTCGATACATCAACAACCTCTCAGCAGCCAACGCCTACAACCCACCACCGCAGGAACAGCAGTGTTCGGTTAGTACATCAGGCACCACTGTGGGCATGTTTAAGCCTGAAAGGCTATGTAAAATAGTTTCATCTTCATATTCAGCTTTCACTCTTGCCTAGTATGTAATAGTAGCAAATCTCTAAGTATAAGAGAAATCACTGGGAAATGATGCCTTGTAATGTAGCTATATAACCAGTACTAAAAAAAATACAACTGCTACTAACTACTACTTTATTTTCTCAAAATTATTTTTGTTTGTTCTGTATGTTTAAAAAAAAAAAAAAAAAAAAAGACAAAAAACATTGTTACGGTAAGCAAAGCATGCCAATACTAATTTTGCATAATGTATTCCCTTCTCTCATGCACGCATGCACGCTGTCTGAACACAGAGCCGTTGCAACGTATGGTAGTATTCAGTTCCCACCTCGCCCTCTCTGGTTTAGCCCCTGTCCAAAGTCAGTGTGAACTCCTGGTACAAATGGTTAAATTACGAAGGTACTATCACAAAGTTTTATGACTCTGTCCACAGAAATGAAAAACCGTACCAGATTTAAGTTAGACCAATTTCCTTTTTAAGGCGGTCTCTATGTGGACCTTTGGACACTATTCAGACCATTTGTATATGCCTGTTTTCTCGTCGTGTCCCTCTGCTGTGCCATGAAAGAGGACGCCTAGTTCAAGTTATATGCACTAAATGTCTCCCTCTGTTACCTCGGGACATTATAGTAGAACTTTGACAGTCTGTTAGTAGCAGGTGCATTCACTGTGAACGACCCCATGAAGGGATAATAATAATGGATTGGATTTATATAGCGCTTTTCAAGGCACCCAAAGCGCTTTACAATACCACTATTCATTCACTCTCACATTCATACACTAGTGGACGCAAGCTACAGTTGTAGCCACAGCTGCCCTGGGGCAGACTGACAGAAGCGAGGCTGCCATATCGCGCCATCGGCCCCTCTGGCCAACACCAGTAGGCAAGTAGGGTAAAGTGTCTTGCCCAGGGACACAACGACCAGGACAGAGAGCTTGGCTACTGGCTGGAATCGTCCACTGAAGAGTGCTGCTTGAGCTTTACCCTGAGAACCAGCTCTCAACAGCAGTAGACATGTAATATGAAGGCTGGATGATGTTTTCTACCATCTGCACAAGTGTACACGCAAGCAGTCACGATGGGACTTTAAAAGAGTGAGCAGCAGTCCAAAGGTACACAGGAAGTTGATCTTGAGGGTTTATTAAACGATTCTTAAGTGAAAGGTTGGGGTTCTTTTTTTTGTTTTTGTGGACAGACTCACAGAACCTTTTGATCCCACCTTGTACTTTACCTCTCCTGTATTATAAGCCAATACAAGAGCACATGCACTTGGATACACTCTTGCCCTTCCAGTCTCTTTCCTCTTGTTTTTTTTTTTTTTTTTAATCTTTCCTCCATCTACAGGGAGTGCAGAATTATTAGGCAAATGAGTATTTTGTCCACATCATCCTCTTCATGCATGTTGTCCTACTCCAAGCTGTATAGGCTCAAAAGCCTACTACCAATTAAGCATATTAGGTGATGTGCATCGCTGTAATGAGAAGGGGTGTGGTCTAATGACATCAACACCCTATATCAGGTGTGCATAATTATTAGGCAACTTCTTTTCCTTTGGCAAAATGGGTCAAAAGAAGGACTTGACAGGCTCAGAAAAGTCAAAAATAGTGAGATATCTTGCAGAGGGATGCAGCAGTCTCAAAAATGCAAAGCTTCTGAAGCGTGATCATCGAACAATCAAGCGTTTCATTCAAAATAGTCAACAGGGTCGCAAGAAGCGTGTGGAAAAACCAAGGCGCCAAATAACTGCCCATGAACTGAGAAAAGTCAAGTGTGCAGCTGCCAAGATGCCACTTGCCACCAGTTTGGCCATATTTCAGAGCTGCAACATCACTGGAGTGCCCAAAAGCACAAGGTGTGCAATACTCAGAGACATGGCCAAGGTAAGAAAGGCTGAAAGACGACCACCACTGAACAAGACACACAAGCTGAAACGTCAAGACTGGGCCAAGAAATATCTCAAGACTGTTTTTTCTAAAGTTTTATGGACTGATGAAATGAGAGTGAGTCTTGATGGGCCAGATGGATGGGCCCGTGGCTGGATTGGTAAAGGGCAGAGAGCTCCAGTCCGACTCAGACGCCAGCAAGGTGGAGGTGGAGTACTGGTTTGGGCTGGTATCATCAAAGATGAGCTTGTGGGGCCTTTTCGGGTTGAGGATGGAGTCAAGCTCAACTCCCAGTCCTACTGCCAGTTTCTGGAAGACACCTTCTTCAAGCAGTGGTACAGGAAGAAGTCTGCATCCTTCAAGAAAAACATGATTTTCATGCAGGACAATGCTCCATCACACGCGTCCAAGTACTCCACAGCGTGGCTGGCAAGAAAGGGTATAAAAGAAGAAAAACTAATGACATGGCCACCTTGTTCACCTGATCCGAACCCCATTGAGAACCTGTGGTCCATCATCAAATGTGAGATTTACAAGGAGGGAAAACAGTACACCTCTCTGAACAGTGTCTGGGAGGCTGTGGTTGCTGCTGCACGCAATGTTGATGGTGAACAGATCAAAACACTGACAGAATCCATGGATGGCAGGCTCTTGAGTGTCCTTGCAAAGAAAGGTGGCTATATTGGTCACGGATTTGTTTTTGTTTTGTTTTTGAATGTCAGAAATGTATATTTGTGAATGTGGAGATGTTATATTGGTTTCACTGGTAAAAATAAATAATTGAAATGGGTATATATTTGTTTTTTGTTAAGTTGCCTAATAATTATGCACAGTAATAGTCACCTGCACACACAGATATCCCCCTAAAATAGCTAAAACTAAAAACAAACTAAAAACTACTTCCAAAAACATTCAGCTTTGATATTAATGAGTTTTTTGGGTTCATTGAGAACATGGTTGTTGTTCAATAATAAAATTATTCCTCAAAAATACAACTTGCCTAATAATTCTGCACTCCTGTATGCAGTATTTTGCAATGTTCACCTGCTCTGTAGACTCTAGATACCTGTAGTTTCAGTACTAACACTTTTCATTTCTATCCTTTTTCTTTAACCTTCCGTGAGTTATTTTGACTCGTTTTCATGCCTGTCTTGTGTTTTGAATCCCCTCACCTCTCTTTTCCCTTTCATTATGTTCCAACCCACTCTTCTCCTCTCCTCTAGCTCGTGTGCCCAGTCTGAAATATCTCTGGATGGTTTCTCTGAGTGCCCCCCTCCTCCAGTGCCTGTAGTACTGCGTGGAGCACGAGAACGTTTGGCAGTGGAGCTGAGGGACCGCAAAGCACCCTTAGCTGTCATGGAGAGTCTCTCAGATGCAGAGTCCCTGTATAGTCTGGATTCCCGACGGTCCTCTGCTGCATTAAGGGGTTCACCAATGCTGGGTAGCCTCCCGTTCCCTTTGGATGCCCCAATCCCAGAGGAGAACCCATCTCTGAGCTCTCGCACTGAGCTACTATCTGCAGATGTCCTCTGCCAAGCAACAACAGAGCATCTGGGTGAGGTTGGGCCCTTCTTTACCCCACTGGAATCCAGATCAACCCCAGATTATCCTATGAGGCTGTCCCCTGCCACACCTCGCTACAGTGGACTCCATTCCCCAGCTCTTCTAAACCAGAGTGTCTTGGCTAAGTCTTACAAAACTGAGACTAATGCCAACTTGAAAATGCTTCCTGATGAGGATCACCAACAAATGCCTGGTGTCTACAGCCCAGGGAGCACACCTGTTGCTCCCCTAAGTCCACATATTGGTACTAGACCAATGGATAGAGAAAAGGAAGACTGGGAGCTGGAAACGGCAGAGAAACAGTTAAGTGCAGAGACTAGACCAGCGGTTTCTACACCTCCACCCCATCTATCCAATGGAAACCCCAGCCAGGCAGTGCTGGAGTTTGCCCAATACTTAGACTCTCTTTTCAGACTGGATGGCAGCAGCTCACCAACTCTGGACCTTTCTGATGGGGAGTCAGAATCAGGCCGGGGCTCCTTTGGGCAGGGTGAGTGTCTTGGAGATGAGCAGCGGTTGGATGACAAACAACTTCTGGCCAGGGCAACAGTGGAGCCTAATCTAGTTCCTAAGCCCCCGCGCACTTTTGCTGGATCCGCTGACCCCTCTTCGGGCATATCTTTGTCACCCTCCTTCCCTCTCTCTTCATCTGAGGAACTCAACGACCTTTCTCCTAGCGAGGGTGCCCCGTCAGCCATACACTCCCTACGAACATCACCCCCTTGCCACTGCCCTGAAGAGAACACACTATCGTCTATGGTGTAGAGTGCGCTCTGAAGTCTCCAATGCCCTTTGCTCTGATTGAGAGGTGCAGTCAATTTCAGATTTTAAAACATATCACAGTACATGCATGCGATGGAATGCAGTTACTCATCTGAGATCCAGTGACAGAATTTGACTGACCAACTCACACGATATTCCCATTCTTCAGGTGTACCCCTTTGAACTCTGTTTATAGCATTTTCACACTATTGCAATGACTAAGAAAAAAAAAAGGATACCTCTCTCTGCATGCCAGGGGGCTGTGCTGCTTTTGGGTGAATATATAAATAACTGTAGCTTCACAATGCCATTTGAAAATGTTGTCTCACCCACATGGGAATGCGTCCACATTACATCAATTCCCTGAAGTAACCAAATCAAAGGGAGAATATTTAACTGAGCAGGGATTCAAAAATTAACACTGTAGAAGAGGTTAGCATAGGCACATCATCTGGGTTGATGTACTGGACGACTTCCTGCACACTCAGCAGCTCCGGAAATTTGTCCAGCTTTTATTTTTGTTTGATTTCTTTAAATCAGAAATGTGAAGATGGACATTTTGTTAATAAATAGAAGTGATAAGATTTCAAGAAATGTTCCTCAGGTCTACAAAGAATTGACTTTGAGAAAGAGAGTAAGTGTGTTACATTGGTGAGAATCCATGTGTCTTAAACATTTAGTGATTGTGACAAAGTTATTTCAGATGCCTATGGATGTTTTTGAGTCTTTTGGTTACTCTTTATAATGCATGATGATAATTTTTTTTGTAATTTATTTATTCTTCAAGAGAAATCATCATTAAAACCACCTTAGACTGACATTTGATTACTTGCGCACATCATTGCTCAATTTACCCCTCTTGCCAAAAAAAAACATTTAATACATCGTCTTGCCAACTGTATTTATGGGATGTAATTTTGTATATGTATATGGATATTGCTTTATTTAAAAACAAGCTAAGTTCATTATCTCCTTCCCTAGCCATCCTGTTGATTACCCACATAGACTGTTACACAGCAACTCCAGAAAAGATGTCATCCTGACCTTAAAACACTGCCATGGCTTTCTTTTCCAAAACACAGCCTCTGTACACCGGAGTTTATAGGAATATCAAACTTGCTAATAGTTGTCCTAGTTTCATAATAATTACTGTACAGTTCTTCTTGGAGAGCTCTTAGAAACAGGTCAGTCTGCATGCATTCCAGAGTAGCATGGCTGGTATAGAACGTGTCTTGTCCTTAAGCCACAGTAAAGAAGCTCTAAATGTGTCCAGAAATTACCATCATATGTAAACTCAAACTTTTGAGAGGCTCAATAGTCGCCGAGGTCATCAGACAGGACCAAATTATATATCCTACAGCTCTCTCGGGATAGATTTCTCTTGTTCTGAAGGTGCTTTGTCATTTTGGACATCAAGGCGTTTGCTTCCCTTTAATACGGTTCATCTCAAACATGCTTGAGGTTGGACTGAATGAATAAGTGTACTCGAACATTGCATTTGCCGACTCTAACTGCTGTGTGCAGCACAGTATCTTCCATATCACTCTGGGTGTAACCGATGGGTCACGATTTGAATTATTACACTTAATGTTGTTATCACTTTATTGCTATATTTGCTGGTATTATTATCCTTATTGCTCTTGCAACAGATTGGTTTGACGTCAGTGGTTTTTATCTCAGTTTTTAAGGAAAGTACGGAGAACTTTTTCGACTTTCCCAGATGTAAGGAGTTAAACATTTCAGGGTTTCCCCCCCCCCCCTCCCCCCCTCCCCCCCTGTCTTGAGTGGAGAAAAAAATTTGACATTCTGCCATGCCACTGGTAACAATATGCTTTTTGTTTTTGCAAATGTGTCATGGTGGTGAGACATGCTGCAGAGTGACAGCTTTCTCACAGTGAGTGACCTTTGGTGGAGCGCCACCATCAAGCCTGGAGTCACCATAGTGATCTGCACAGTCTCTCCAATTGGAATAAGATTTGCTGTGGTTACTCACAGCAGACCAGCCAGCCAGTTTACAGTCTGACACTACTGAAATCATGCTGCCAGTCCCAGTAGACACACTAAGGTTGGGCCAACAATTTCCTACATTCAGTAGCTTTGCTTGCAGCTGGTCATGCACTAAACACTGCTGAAAGAAAGCACCAATATTTTCCACCATGATGTGTATAGCACCATCTTCTATGTGTAATTATTTATACAGATGTCTAAAAAAAAGATGAATTCCAATAGAGTCATGTAGAAAACAACTATATAACAATAAGGAGATAATTACTATATTAAAAAGATATCAGTATTGACATATATATATATATAAAAAAAAAAAGATTTCATCTGACAGTTATTTATTAAAACTATTGGCAGATTTAAGAATTGGACTTTATTTAAAGGAATAATTCAAGTATGTCTTGTCCATGTTTACCTGGTTTGCTTCCCGTCCTTTCCTGCCCCACAATGAGAATGTATTTAATCCCTCTCCCTCACTACCCCGCCTGTAATGAAATAAACTACAAACTGAAAAATATCCATTTGTGTCCTAACCTTTTTTTCCCCAATATGTGCTGCTGATATGTCTGTTTAAATGAGCCATAAATGTATATATTAAATTTGCTTGTTTTTATTTTTTAAAATAAAGTTTTCGATTGTGTTTGTTTGCTCACGCATGAATTTTGGATTTGGGTCCTTTAGATTTGATGTAAAGGCTGGATCAGTGGTTTTAGAAGTGCTGAGAGGCCAGATATATTTTGTGTAAAGATGAGCTGTTTGAGCTATTATAAGCCCAGGTGTAGGTGCATTGTATTATGAGTGTACAGCAGGTCAGATTAGAGTCTACTGCTGAGCCTTTAAAGAGGCGTCATGGGTCAAATGATGTCGAGTGGATGTGAGGTGTTGATAAGACCAAGGATATATACTGTACATCCACTCCCACTAATATTTGGTTGAATGTCCTTTAGCAAACTGCACCTCGACCAGATGCTTTTAAAATAGCCATCAGTAAGCTTGTGGTATAATTAGGGCCCGAGCACTGAGAGTGCGAAGGCCCTATTGTATCTGCTCCGTTTCTTATTATTATTATTCAGGCAAAACAAGGGCCTTTTTGAGGGCCTAAACATGGTCAAAAACTCATGAAATTTTGCACACATGCCAGGTCTGGTGAAAAATTTTGTATTTTAATGGTTTTACATATGAGCACTGGGAAATGGCTCTAGAGCGCCACCTATACCTTGTTAAATGCAGCCCTACGACCACATCGTTTCAGCTACATGTATAAAATCTGGCACACATGTGAACAAGACGAACAAAAAAGTCTGTGGGCCCATTGACGCAAACCCAACAGGAAGTCCGCAATTTGGAACTGAAGGTGACATTTTGGCTCTAATTTTGCCATTTCCATGCCTCGAACTTTTTCGAACTCCTCCTTGGGATTTGGTCGTATAAGCTTCATCTTTGGTCAGTGTAAACTACACACCTGGGCCATGTTAAATTGCGGAGCTTTTGAGTTTTCGTGATACGGTGAGGCCGTGGCACCACGGCGAATTTTGATGACTCGCCATGAAAATCTTATTGCCTCTCATTCTGTCATACATTGTCCGATCTGGACCAAAGTGAACACATATGATAAGGCTCCAGCCCTGAACATATTTCAACTGCCATATTTGACATCAGGGACAGCGCCACCTAGTGGCAACAGGAAATGTCATGTTTTACACTTTGGGGTACAGTATAGTGATGGGTGACATCTGCAGCCTCAAATTTCTCCAGGAAAGCCTTAAGGAGTTGGTCTTGGGTTACAGTGAAAACTGTGACTTTTCGCGAAAGGGTGTGACCCCAGCGGCATGGCGAACTTTGATGTCACGCCATGAAGAAACAAATTAGTATAACTCAATAAAATCCAGTCTGATCAGTACCAGACTTTACAGGCATGATGTCAGTCCCGCCCTGAACAGATTGACGTGCCCATTGTCAGTAATACGCAGAGCGCCACCTAGTGGCAACAGGAAATGTCATGTCTTTCATTTTGTCGTACTGATTTTCACAGGTTCATCGTGGCCACCTCAAAAGCGGTGAATATCACCATCAGTTGCTCATGATGCTTCGGTGCGAAAATTGTGACTTTAAACTGAACGGCGCACCCTGGTGACAACGTGGTTCACCGTGAACAATGAAGTGACGTTTGAGGGGCTTGAAAAGTTTAAAAAGTCTTGAAATTTGGCCCACACCTCCAATGGGACGAAGGCTTTGTTGTTATGTGATCACCTTCCTTGAATAGCGCAAAATGGCTCCACAGCGCCCCCTACAAACTTTCAAAATCATCAGCCCCTGCTCTGTGTTTTATGTATGAGTCTGAAATCTGGGAAGCTTATAGGAGAGATCAAGATGTACAAAAAAGTCTCTTGGAGCAAAATCCCAAATCCAACAGGAAGTCAGCCATTTTAAAATGAATGTGTAATTTTGGCGACATTTTCCCCTCTTTTCAGGCACCGTTCTTTGACGAGAATTCCTCCAAGAGATTTCATCAGATTGATGCGGTTTCCTGTGTGTGGAATCTAAAGACCTTTGTGATGTTAAATTGCGAAGCTTTTTACGTTCAAGGAAACGGGGTGGTCATGGCGGCATGTGGAGTTTCAATCACTCGCCAAAAAGCAGTAATCTGCTGTCACTCGAAAACACAATGTCCAATCTCTCCCAAAGGTCGTAGGCATGATTAGACTCGAGCTCGGATATGTTTGTTATGCCATTTGTACATAATGGTTACACCGCCACCTAGTGGGACGACTATAATCCTGGTTGAATAAGATGAAATGTTAGCTGGTGGTTAAATGCATGAAATCCATCAATGTCACATCAGATCGGACGTGCTGGTTTTAGGTGTTGGCCGTGGCTCGACGCGCCGGGGGTGCGAGGGCCCTCATAACGCTGCTTGCAGCTTTAATTCTGGTTGGATCTTTGAAAACTTTTTATGGCAGAATTTGTGG
The DNA here is from genome assembly GCF_057382095.1 of Aulonocara sp. 'chitande type north' Nkhata Bay. Lineage (NCBI taxonomy): Eukaryota > Metazoa > Chordata > Actinopteri > Cichliformes > Cichlidae > Aulonocara > Aulonocara sp. 'chitande type north' Nkhata Bay. The sequence continues at coordinate 22,007,612 of NC_141344.1, read as the reverse complement.
GTTTAATGTTAGATTTTCAAATGTAATCCACACATTTTCAAAAGGGTTGAGGTCGGAGCTTTGGGAAGGTCATTCCGGAAGGTTAATGTTAGTCTGCTTTATCTATTCCAAAAGTAGTGTTGATGTTTAGGATCATTGTCCCCATTGAAACAATAAAATAGTATCCAAGTTTCAGATGTTTAACTGTTGTTTTGAGCGAAAGTTGAAGAATTTGGAAATTATCCCCCTTCGTCATATCATCAACTTTGTGATGAAACCACTTCAGCTAAACAGCCCCAGAGCATAATACTACCACCACCATGCATGAAGGTTGTTGCAGTTATTGCCTATTAAATTTGAAAGCCTCATCTTTATTCCTCTAAACATACTTTTTGTTATTGTGGCCAAATAGCTCAATCTTTGTCTCATATTTTTCTCCAGAAGCCATTTGACTTGTCCATGTGGGCAGCTGCAAATTTCAATCTGAATGCTACCCCAGAAATTACGATTAAGCCCGTCTGCTTCAAGGTTCAACATGTTGAGTATTCAGAGATGCTCTTCTGCATACCTTGGTTACAACAAGCGGTTATTTGAAATAATATTGGCTTCCTATCATCTCAAAGCAGTCTGACCTTTCTTCTTTGACCTCCAGCATCAACAAGTCATCGTCACCTTATTACTGTATATATTCTTTTATTTCTGACTTCTCTCACAACACTGTACAGATGGTTGGGGGACGTGATAGACCAGCGTTTCTGAAATACTCAAACCAGTCCATCTGGTACCAACAACCACGCCATGTTCAGAATCTCTTAAATCATCCTCCTTCTTCATTCTGATACTCAGTTTTAACGTCAGCTGGTCATCTTGACCATGTCTGTATGTCTAAATGCACTGAGCATCTGCCATGTGATTGATTTATTTGATATTGGCCTTAACAAGCTATTAAAAAGGTGTACCTAACAAAGTGGCCAGTGTGAACTGTGGGTTCCTTATTCGTCTGAATATTGCCTAATCTAAAGTGAAAAGCAGAGAAAAGAGGAAATCCCATGCACACACTAGCTGTATTTGTGAGTAGTAGAGTGCCTGCTTGTGTGAGACATTTCTGATAATTTCCACAATACCCACTTGTGCTGAAGTGTGGGTTTATTATACAGTATTCTGGCACTTTTCCAGACTGTGACACACTACCTGTAGGCTCACACACTTAAGTGTTCACCACAGTTGCGGGTACTGGAATAGACCCAGTACTGAGGAGGTGTTTCAGAGTATCAGTACGGATATGAGGCAGAGGGAAAAACTGTACTGACAGGCAAAAAGACCATGACTAGTTCTTGCATCATTAGCCAAAGACAAAAGTAGTTGGCTTACCAATGGAAATGCTTCTACTTACAGCAAGTCGACTGTTTTAAGCTGTAAAATCTAATTCTTCAAAATATTTTCAACCAATTTAAATAAAACATCTTCAGTTTTCACTTTGATTACATTTATTTTTCTGACTTAACTGTGGAAGTTTTTGTTAACACAAATGAAAACTTATATGTGAGCAAACAAAGCAATGCCTACTTATTTATTTTCCTTCCTTTTTCAATTTGCCCTTCACCCTATCCCTTCATCTTCCTCTGTCACACCAATGATCTGTATGTCCTTCACTACATCTATCAATCCTCTCTGTGGTCTTCTTCTTTTCCTCCTGTCTAGCAGCTCCATATTCAACATCCATTGCCCGGTATATTTATTATCCCTCCACTGCACATGTCCAAACCATCTCAGTCGTGTCTCTCTAACTTTGTACCCATTTCTAACTGTGTCCATCCTGGTCACTCACTGCTAGCTCCACTTCGTGTCTTTTTCTCAGTGTTACTGTCTAAAAAACCACACAGCAGGTCTCACTATCATCTTGTAAGCCTTCGCTCTCACTCTTTCTGCTATCCTTCTGCCACCCCTCATACCCTTTTTCAACATTAAGCTATCACCTTTGTTCTAGAAAAATCATTATCAGTACACTTCTCCATTCCTCAGGGATCCTGTCACTCAAGACTGTGTTAAAAAAGTCCACTCACTTTTTTCCTAACATCTCCATACTTCCATGGGTTTTTCATCTATACCAATCACCCTTCCTTTTTTTATCTGCTTTTTATCCACTTCTACATTAATTAACCTAAAGCATGCCAAATCTTCCATATTTCTACATGGTTATATGTATTTGTGTAATTTGCCATGACAAAAATAACAAACCATTGCTGTTTTTAGCTTCTTAATTCATTAACTTGGCTTTTTTTATTATTATTATTATTTATCCCACTTTAATTCCGTCAGGTAAAGTGGGACTAATCTTCATATGTTTCTGGCTAAAATTATAGATAAGATTTAACATATTTTAACGCACTAGCAGCAAGAACGTTTTTCAACCAATTAAAAAAATTCTATTAAATTTTGTTGTGCAGTTTTATTTTGTTAGTTTGTTAAGCATGAAATCTGAGCACTCACTATAAGGGGCCAGTGAAAGCACATGGTAGTAAATTTTGAATTGACTTTGTTTTTTTTAAACTATCATCATTATTATTATTTTCTTAAATAATATCAGAGGTCTCAACCTTTGATATTAGTAAAATGTGTTCTTATACTTCCAATTCCGCCAGAGAGAAGCAAAGCACGTCTCTTCTGGGTACTCTGAGGAAGCAAAGAAGAAGAAGAACTTCCGCAAGTCACGGAAAGATTACCTAGGGGTGTTAGCTGCTAGCTCAAAGCTAGGTTAGCACTGTATGCATATGTGCAGTCTGTTCTCTAAATGTTGCCATGATTTAAGACCAAACTCCCCTCTCCGACTAACGACATCTCGGTAGGTAGAACATATACGTTTATTGTTAGGCATTTACTCCTTTTCTGGTCGGTTTCTAATGGCTGAAACACCTATTAATGTTAGTAAACTCGGTTAGCATGAATGTTTACAGAGCTAGTGTAGCTTACTAGTGGGTTACGTTAGCTGCTGTTAGGAAAGATAGTTTCTTAGCTAATTTCTGCAAATTTGGCGTTTGTTTAACGACCTTTTCTCTCTCACTCGCTTTTTATGTTATGGTTGCTATCATGGACATTGTGGTTTGGTGGCATCACCCTGATAGTGGTAACATTCCCGTTATCTAGCTTCGAGTCATTGGCAGCAAATGCATTGAAATCGGCATATAAACTAGTGATTTTTGCCAATCACGCGACAGAAGACTGGTTTTTAAACTGATGCCTAGTGTGCTTCGTGTTGTCTGAACACTTCCTGGAGTTGCCATTGATCCGAAACCTGTGTTTACAGCGGCTGGTTAACGAAGAGGTGTCAGACATGTATACCTCTGGGAAATACAGCTCGCGGGGCCCTGCTCTCATCCCTCGGATGAAAACCAAGCACCGCATCTACTACATCACCCTGTTTTCTGTGGTGCTGCTTGGACTAATCGCCACAGGGATGTTTCAGTTTTGGCCGCACTCCATTGAGTCCACAGCTGATTGGACCCTCGACAAGCGCAGTGTTCACGACGCACCTCTGATCAGACTTCCCGTCTCCAGTCCCATACCTGAGAGGGGTGACCTGAGCTGTCGCATGCACACCTGCTTTGATGTATACAGGTGTGGCTACAACCCTAAGAATAGAATCAAGGTAATGCTACCTGGAAACACTCCCCACACACAGACACTCAATTTTCTTACGTAGAAGTCACGAACAACTGTTGAAATTGTGCTTGCAGGTTTATATCTACCCTCTGCAGAGGTTTGTAGATGAATTGGGGGTCCCCATCAGCAGCACCGGCCTGTCTCGAGAATACAATGATCTGCTTAGTGCCATCTCTGACAGTGACTTTTACACAGACGATGTTACAAGGGCTTGCCTTTTCATTCCATCTATTGATGTACTAAATCAGAACTCCCTCCGTATAAGAGAGACAGCCCAGGCTCTGGCAATGTTACCCAGGTACTCGGTTTTTATTTTAATTCAGATCCTCAAAAAAAGTCTGAAACGCCTCCTGGTAATTACTTTGAAATATTGTCTAAATTTACATTACTGCAGTTTCAGTGGTGATCAGGACACCAAAACTCCACGTGTGGAATAACAAATCAAAATTGATTAAAAAAAAATGTTTAAATTGCTGACTTTCCCCAAAATTAAGGTCTCAAAAATCCCCTTCCCTCCCAAAGTTATACTTTGTACTGCTGTAAAATACTATAATAGATTTAATTTCAGCCTTATTTCATCACAATAGGTCTCTGTTGTGATGCCTCTGATTTTAAACATGTATTGGAGTTTAACTGTTTTGGTAGTTTTTAATCTGTAAAAGATTCACATATTGTCTCTTAAATATGCGCAATATTCTGTTTAACCAGTATTTTTTGATACCAAATAATACATTGATAAATTTTGAACTTCTTAAAACTACTAAATGGTAACAGCTTAAAGTCAAATAAGGCTTTTCTTTTTAAAATGAGCAGTTATTTATTCAGGTAATTAGAAAAACTTCAGTCAGTTTTCCATTGTTCAAATAATCTTCAAAGTGAGAAGTTGTTACAGCTCTGATCTTGATGATGATGTTTTGTTAGATGGGACAAAGGGATGAATCATCTGCTTTTCAACATGTTACCTGGAGGCCCTCCTGACTACAACACTGCCTTGGATGTGCCCAGAGACAGGTAAATGGAACACATCTTAACATAATTACTTTGCTGTGATTGAAGTCACTGAGAAATAAAAAAAAATAACATGATTTGAATTTACAGCATCGTAGTATTGTATGTTTAACTAATGCAATGGATAGGGATGGGTATTGATACGATTTTCACGATTCAGATTCCATTTTCGATTCTGTTTAACGATTCGATTTTTTTATCGATTCTCTTATCGATTCTTTTTTAAAAAGGAGAACAGCGAATAGCTTAGAACTTTGTTTTATATCTTCTCTTTGAACAAGACAGAAATTTAGGAGTAACATGGCCTTACAAACCTAACAGTGAGATCTTAAGCGATCCACAGCCTACGGCTCTTCAATGGGGTGTCACAGGGTCCCCAGGAAAAAAAATTGTAAATGTAAAATAATAAAATAAATATTCTTCTGTAGCAATAACAAAGTATAACATAAATTATTCAGTAGCAATTACACAAGAATATCCTGTAATGTCCCTGCCTACAATTAAACACATTCTCTTACCAAACATCGGGGGCATCTGCTGTGGCAAATGGGTGCAAGCCTTTGACCACAAACTTAGTCACTGCTCGGTGACATTCGTCTATCCTGGCCTGAAAGGAGACGCTACCGGTGGACTGCAGCAAGAACTGCCAGCATCTGAGCCAGACTCTCTCTCATCATGGTCACCTAAATGCACAGTAATGGCAGGTTTTGTAATAAGGCAGATCGCGCAAACAAAATATGCACTGTTAGTTGATTATTTACCTGCCGCATTAACGGGAGAGGACGTGCAAACGTTAATGCTGCTGCTGGGTTGAGATTCACGAGTCCGGAGCGGAATTAAAAACACGACATTCATTTAAGGTCATCGTGTGTTTTGTGAGCAAATGCTTTTGCATATTCGTAGTGTTTCCTCCCTTAAATGAAATATCTACTTTGCAAGTATTGCAAGTTGCCCTGTTGTCATCCGTTCTCGTAAAGTATAATCAAACTTTTGAGCGTTTGAGCCGCTTAGGCGCCGTGTTTCCTGCCAGGTAAATGACGCTCCGCAATGTGGTGACGTCATTCGGGGCGACTGGAATCGATAAGGGAATCGTTTGCAAAAATGACAAACAATTCCAAGGAATTGAAACAGTGCGAACCGGTTCTCGATACCCATCCCTAGCAATGGAACTGATTATATTAAAGCATAGGTGTCAAACTCTGGCCCGCGGGCCAAATTTGGCCCGCAGCCTACTTACATTTGGCCCGCGAAGCCATACCAAATTACTATCAGAGCTGTAATTTGTATTATACAGCTATATATTAGCTGTATAATACAGCTAATATATATATTAGCTGTATTATACAGCTAATATATATATATTGTTTAGTATTAAGCTTTGCTTGTTTCATATTCAGTTTTTCAGCAAAACGTGTTTGAGTCCATAAGAAAAGATTCATTGTTATATCTGGAGGAATAAATATATTTCAATAAATATTAACGTTAGCCCGCGACTTTGTTCCAGTTTTGAATTTTGGCCCACTGTGTATTTGAGTTTGACACCCCTGCCTTAAAGGGTCTGGAAAACATGTTCTCTCTTACCTGCTTGTAAGTAGATCTTTCATCTGCATCAAAATATCACTCTTAACAATTTGTGAATGACTGCAGTTTTGATAAATACTTGTTTGAACTTTGATAATTTCTGCACAAAAACTGATTAACATTGTTTTCTAGTTGAATGCATTTTTACCTCCAAGCAGGAGGCTGTTGGACAACATAAAAGCTTATTTATCATATTTCTAGACAGCTTTTAAGCTGTACCAGTACAACCTCAGCTGATGAGGATTAATTAATGGAATTAATGAACAAAGACTATGGAAGTCTCAAAGCTTTGATCTAAATATGAGCATCTCGTTTACTATTATCAGTCATTAAGGTGACTGAGTGAGAGTGATTGTTAAGGATGCAAGAGGTTGGGTTTATTACCACGTTTGAGACACTGAACACTATCTTAGCTGTAAGGAATTTCCTGTGCTCATCCACAGTGTATTTGGCATGGAGCCTCATCAGAACCAGGTGTGCATGTCAGCATGGTTTCACTTTATAGAAAAGTGAAACCACGAACTTAGTACAGAATCCATATCATTGGGAACTGTTTAAGAATATAACCACAAACAAATCGGCATTGCTGTTAACAAAATGTAAATTTGAATGAGTGAATTTGTGTTGAGCGTGTTAAGGTTCCTCTTTTCTGGAAACATTGCTACAACCCAGATCTGTTTGTTTCAGAGCATTGCTGGCTGGAGGTGGTTTTTCTACATGGACCTACAGACAAGGTTATGATGTGAGCATTCCAGTTTATAGCCCCCTTTCTGCAGATGTTGACCTGCCTGAGAGACAACCTGGGTAAACACATGTCACACATTGACTAAATTAAAATCATTTCCTAATTTATCTTCTCTAATAACTGGTTTCCATATCTTCTGACTCCACCCAGGCCTCGGCACTACTTTATTCTTTCTTCACAAACTGCTATTCACCGAGAGTACAGAGCTGAACTGGAGCGATTGAAGGAAGAAAATGGAGAAGCCCTCCTCCTTCTGGACAAGTGTAGCAACCTCTCTCAGGGTGCTGCCTCTGCACGAAAACGATGCTACAAAGGGCAGGTGTACGACTACCCACAGATCCTGCAGGTGGGAAACATAACAATCTGCACTCAAAGAGTCATATTTTTCTCGTTAAGTGCACTCATTTAAAATCTATTTAATTTATTCATGTTCAGAATGCAGTTAAAGTTTTTTCCTTGTAATTAATAGTTTGTTCCCAACATTTCTCTGCAGGAGTCGTCATTCTGTGTGGTCTTGAGGGGGGCACGTTTGGGTCAGGCTGCCCTCAGTGATGTGCTACAGGCTGGCTGTGTTCCCGTCATTCTGGCTGACTCCTACATTCTGCCGTTCTCTGAAGTACTTGACTGGAAAAGGTCTGCCTACTAGGGCTGGGTATCGTCACTGATTTCTAGAATCGATTCAATTCCGATGCACAAGGTCCCGAATCGATTCGATTTAATTCGATTTAATTCGATTCGATTCGATTTAAATCTGGGAAATTTTGACAGTCAGAAATATTATAATTCAGATCAGTACATTTACATATTTTTGTATCAATAAAAAGGAAGCTGACACTCGCAAGACTTTATCAAAGGTGTGAGCGTCACAGCAGATGCTTTTGTGTCAAAGTAGCAGAAGATAAAACACAGAAAAACATGAAGGTGATTTTCCCCTGCCTGGGATTTTATAAAAATATTCTGCAGTACATCAAAAACGAAAGAAAACCATTAATCAACATATGAACATTACCTCTGAAGTTACAGCGGTTTTATTAGAGACACGGTTAAGCGTTTTGCATTTTGAATAATTTTAAAAAGTTTAAATTTATTCAGTATTGAACAGCAGAAATGAGGTTTTCTTTTCGGAAGAATGTAAAAGGGAAAAAAACAGCGGCTGACAGCGCTGTAAACAACGGTAGACTTGTGTAACAAGCAAGCGAATAATGAAGAAAGGGAAACTGTTCTTGAAGTACAGAGAGAGAGAGAGAGGGAGAGAGAGAGCTGTGCATCGCGGTGGAAGCAAAACAGTAAAAGTCAGAGTGAATTCATGACGATGTTTATGTGAAGCGTTTGGATCTTCTTCTGCTGCTGGTTCGGTCAATATTGTTTGGAGAGAGATCAAACTAACAGCTTTAGAATCGGCTCATAAAGGGCGTAAACACAAAGCGCCGACCCGCCGACAGATCAGAGTCAGCGAGCTGTCGGCTTTCAGCCCCGACCGTGAGAAAGGTGACATCTCACTGATTCTGATCCGTGGGTCGCGCTGTGTGTTTAAGTCTATGTGCAGAATCCGTGTACCTGCTCTCATTTACTGTCTTAACTGTTTGGTGGTTCTTGAAATTTTGTGAGATGTCACCAGAGATTCTGGCATTTCGGGCAAAATAAATTTATATTAAAAAAATCGATTCAGGATTTTAATGAATCGATTTTACGTTATCCAAGCCAGAATCGATTTTAATCGATGAATCGATTATAAAAACCCACCCCTACTGCCTACATCTTAATACAGTGGAAAAATAAATCGTTTGAAAGCCTGTCATATTTAATGCTTTTGTTTCTGCACAGGGCATCTGTTGTTATTCCTGAGGAGAAGCTGTCAGAGATGTACACAATCCTGAAGAGTATCCCTCACCGACAGGTTGAAGAAATGCAGAGACAGGTACAAGACAGTGTTTAACATCTCTCAGCAAACTTCTGCAAAACTAAAGAACATTTGGTTGCAGTTTATATTTGGTTTGCACCATACATTTAGATGTCAATCAGATATCCACCATGTCGGATTGACATGCTAGTCGCTGGGTTTTACAGCACTTGCATGTCATGTATGAGATGAACCTGGTCCTTAACCAGCCGGCCAACCAATCAAGCCCTTGAAAACCAAAACAAATTTTATGTCATGTGCAAAAGACAGAAATTTGGCTGGTAGTCTTCCTTTTTGTGAGTTTCCTTCTTTGCTTAGGCTAGATTTTTAAAAGGCTCTCTGAGGACTTTATGTTGATTCTAGCTTGAATGAAATGGACAGAGACGGCTCATTCGCTTTCCATTTGCTATGTGCATTGAGCCACAATAAACAAAAGTGAAAGCAGCCACGAGAGAGGTGCACCAGTTCAGCTGCTCCTCATTCACTTGTATCAACCCAAGTCCATTTACCAATTATACTGGCCAAACAGGCGTTTTAGGCCAAGGGCTCAAAGATGGGGTTGGTGTTGGATTACGCCAGATATACTCTAAAACATGGTTTGCTTGTCAGGTTGCTAGGTTTTTCTCAGGGGTGTGGTACTATGCTGTGGACATCTCACAGCTACCATGGAAGCATCTGATATTTTTTATTCACTGGTCACAGAAGTACTCTTTTGCCTTCTCTGATGGTGTACAGATGGATCAAACTGATCACCACTTGAGGTTTTTTTTTCTGATACATTTCTCTTACCAAATTCTTTTTTTATCGTGATTTAGATCATTTATCAGACTGAAAGAAGTCATTTTAAGACAGAATTTTACTTTAATGTTCAGGAAAAATGCTAGATAAAGCATGTTTCTAATATCCTTCTGTTTGTATTTGTTAAGTGCACCATGGTACATTCCCATGTTAAAAAAACAACAACTAAAAACACAAACCTTATTTATCAGAATGGGAACATCATAGTTTTGAGATGTATTAGCATTCACAGCCACAGTGGCTAAGTGCCAAAATTAACAAGGATGTGAACTTTTATTATAGGTCACTGGGGCACTTTTGCTTAATGTACGATTATCCAGATTATTCCCAAATAAGAGTACTGGACATTGTTCTACATAAACCATAGAGTAAAGTTCATGCTGATTTTTTTTTAAAGCACATGTATAACAGAGCTTGAAAGGGACCTGTTGCGCTGATTTCCAGCTCCATACTTTTATTGTGAGCTCTACTGCAGTTCAAAATAAGTTCATGTACCCTAAACTGGGCTTTGTTGCAGCCCTTCAGTTAATCTGCTATCCAGACATATTAGTTCCTCTCCCTTTAGGATCACCCTGATTTTAATCCTACTTCCTTCTGATTGGTCCCTCCTCCCAAACAGGAAGAAAAGCAGATGAGTGAGATTTCTGAAGTGACAGCCAGAGATATGAAGGATGTCCTCGCTTGTTGACATCATACAAAGCTAAAAGTTAACTAAAACTTGGTCTGACAACAAGCAACCAGTTTGAAGTTAGAAAGGTTCATAGGTTAATTAAACATACACTGACCTCGATATGTGGAACTTAGGTGCTGTTTAATATAAACTTTCATTGTTGTAAAGGGAAAACTCAGTGGGTCCATTTAAACTTTTGAGATAATGTATTTTGTTAGATCTGCCAGCAGAGGGCTCAGCAACCCTTGATTTCAGAGTGTGTAAATCTTAGGTGGCGTGATTTGTAGTAATTGTCATATTGCGTGGGGTGGGGTTTCCAAACAAGAAAGGAAATCGGGAAAGAGGGAGATTTGATGAGAAAACAAATCGGACTAAGATAAGCTACTTTTGTTTATACTGTTAATACTGTTGAGCCTCTATTAGTAGCCAGCGGACTTGGTTGAAGCTGCAGAACTCATTTTCAAATTTGAGATGATGTAATTGCATCAAATTAGGTCACATTTAAAAAGGCCACATACTAAACAGCTGTGAGATGTTAACAGTGCTCAATTGAGGCCACTCCAGAGCCAGTGTTTGTGTATTTACTCCCGTTGTTTTCTTTGGGTCATACCCTCAAAATAGGACACATAGATCAAATAAATCAATTCTGTCATTAAATTAGAATACATAAGAGAGATGGAGGGAGTTACTGCCAGTGAGTTTAAGTTAAACTTACTCCTCATCTTTTCCTTAGACTGTTTCTAGTTTGCTGACCCTGCCTATTGTCCCAACTTGCAATAGTCTCACTGTATAGGTATTCCTGTAGTCTTCTTCTTACATGCAAGCCTTCATTCAGAACTGAGCAGTCAGAACAATGACAGTGGCTTCACTGGCTTTTTTTGGTCATTTATTTGTTGCCCATTAAATTTAGTAGCAGGTTGTTAATTTTACCAATTGAGTTGCAAATTTAATCTCAGCTGAGGTGCTCCAACAGATTCCTGTTTTCTTTCCTAAACACAAACCCAGGAGTTATATAAACTTCGCAGTTTAAGGTTAAATAAAACATGAAAACACAGGTTAAACAAAGGAAAATGGGAATCACCGCATTGTGTGCTTCTTTGTTACACTACAAAATGTTTTGGAGCCACACAAACCTGCTGATAAAACTGGAATGGAAAGGTTTTCCCGGTAAGCGTGATTTGAACAGACTTCAGGTTTCACTGCTGTTTTTGATTATATCAAAAACACTAATGACTGCCTATGTCTGTACACAACTCAGTGACTTCCAATTCTGGTTTACAGGTTAATTCATGTGTCAGGCACTTGAGAGCTACAGCTGATTTAAACAAAGCCATGCAGAATACCGTCAGCTTAACTGTTATTGTGCACTGCTTTGACATTTTAATGATTATAAACAACAAAAAAGCAGGAGCTGCTGGGGAGTATTTTAAACCAGCCATTACATCAGATTACTGTTACATCATACATGAATTATTTTTCACCATTTGCAGCGGCCTCATAGTTAAAATTTACATTACACCAGTATTTTTAAAAAAAATGATTGGAGAAGTAATTTTTGTTCAGCTTATGGATTATTTGGTTGGACGTATTTGTACTGCTGTACTTTTTGTTTTAAGCAGTAGAACCAACAGGGACCAAGTATAGACTATAGACTTGCTGCACGGTTACTGCTCCAGTTGGAAGACGTAGAAAGGGTTTCTCTTCTCTCTTGCAATGATGTCTGTTCTTCCCTGCTCATAAAAATTCCTCCAGGCGCTGGGAGAGGGTGGAGGGGAGGGGAATGGGCCCTCAGGCCAGCACAGTTTGCTTTTTGCCTCCTCCCGGTCGGAAAAGAAACTTTCATCACTGGCTGATTTATGGACCGTTGGGATTCCCCCTTGAGATTAGAAAGTCTTTTTGGATTCTCCTCAGCTCCTCTGTAAAAATATAGTCTCTTTTTGTTGTTCTACATCTCCAATCTTTCATCTCATGACATCGACATTGGCGATTTAGGGAAATGTCTCATGGTTATGTGTTAACAAGCTCTTTGTTTAACATAGAGCATCCACAAAATGCAGTAATGCTCATGGACGCATCCATTAGGAGGGCAGACTCTAAGATATTTACATCCTTCACCCCAAAACTATCAGTAATTCAGATTGGGTGGAGTCATATAAGTGTAACATGGCACTGTCCCTTGAAGTTTCATAACAGTCAGATCTTGAAGCAATTTTCATGATTATAGAAATTTAACACATAGATGACTTCCATGCTTCCAATATTGACAAAAACACAAAAACTATGTGAAGTCAATGGTGAATGAGAGCACTTGGAGATTCCAGAGTCCGTTGCTGTAGCATTAAGATATGGGTTAAGAGTTCACTTATCATAAAGTCAAAGCAGAGATGTGTTGAAGGAAAACAGACGCAGTCAAAAGAGATTTCATTGGGCTTCAAAAGAAGAGTCGTTGAAGGACAAAGACGTTGGAGAGGGCTGCAAAATTGTCTTCAAAGATGTGGGCCAGGGAATATCTGGATTTTATAGTTATGACAACACTCTGGTGTTATTTTTTTTATAACTGCTCCACTCTGTAGGTTAATATGAGAATAAAAAAATTTTTTTGGAGGACATAATATCATTTCATGTGGCCAGTGAAATAACATATTTATCTTAAAGTTAGTAGTTCTAGATTTACAGTTCTGCTGTGAAAATATATATTTTTTTTTATATGCACTGATTTATCTTATATCTATTTGCAGCATTTTTTTAAATAATATTTACGTAAGATATGTTGCTAAAGTTAAATGCACTGGTTCTTGGATAGTGCTTTTCTGTTCTAGTTGAGCATTCAGAATGCTTTCTCATTCACCTCCTCATAAAAGCACGTCTTTATTACATCTGAGTGCGTTCTATCAAACATTAATTTTCCAATGAAAGCATCGGCGAACATCTTGGGTTTAGTATCTTGTCCAAGGATACTTTGGAATGTAGACTGGATCATCCAGGGATCAAGCCATTGACCTTCTGTTTAGTAGATGACCTGCTCTACCTCCTGAGCTACATGAGACGAAAGAATATACGTAACACTGAATGTGAATGCACTGACCCTAGGCATGTCGTGTTTTTACTCTGGCTTGCCTGTTTCCAGTTTTAAGTAGTTTTGTGTCATTTGTCTACAGGCACGCTGGTTCTGGGAGGCCTACTTCAGCTCCATGAAGGCTATTGGCTTGACAACTCTCCAGATCATCAACGATCGCATCTACCCATATGCTGCGCGTACTTATGAGCAGTGGAACAATCCACCTGTGGTGGTATGTAACTGTCTACACTTGACATTGACATGCATATTGCAAATGTTTGTAACTTTTAGTCACCAAACAGGATATTTAATGTTCTATTATTATCTTTTAGTTTTGTGCTGTTGCTTTTTTTTTTTTTTTTTTCATTTCTTTTGCAGCAAACATCTGTATAACCTATAAAGTCCTTGGCTATTATGTGCTGAGCTGCTCAGTTGTATTCCTAGAAGTTTTTTTTTTTTTTGTTGTTGTTGAAGACATCTGAGTGACACTCGTCCAAAATAGAGCTTTGGCTGTACACACGCTCACAGTACCACATAAGCTTTCCCACTCTCCTGTGCCTTATAAATCAAAGCCTCTTTAGTAGAGTGACAGTAGATGCCTTCCCTCTTTCTGAAATACCACAGATGCAGCGCTTCACAGTTTGGTATACACCCAGATAGCTTTGAGGGAGCCAGTTTGTGTCAGCAGTTCTGCGCTCAGAGGATGCCTCCATTGTGGTGAAAACTAAGTTCCCGTACGCCTGAGTCATTGTGTTTGTAGCGAGAACGCTGGATGTGAAAGAATGGTCTCTGTGTGTGTGCATGTGTGTGCTTAGCATCCCTGTGGTTATAAGAGTTTGTGGCTGCCGACATCTTGGCTGGGGCGACCATCTCTCAGGAGTTGTTAATCAGCTCGGTCTGATCTAGAGTCTCCTCCATCCTCCGCCTGTGGTGTAGAGGCGTGTGCATGTCAGCTTGTGTGTAGATGCATAATAATGGCCTTGGATCTGTCAGATGTCTACAAGTACCACATTTTAAGTAGATCCACTAAAATGCCAAGATTAGAGGTGGCACTTGCAATCAGGATGCGTGGATGTAAACAGTCAACACTTTGAGGGGGTTTTTTGGTGGGGGGGACTCCCTTTCCAGTTCTGCTTAAGTCCGTATAGTATTTCAGGATGAACTGGTTATCCAGCTGTTCACTCTCAACCACGACTTCACTCTAAACCAGCTCGCTTCACAAAACAGCTTCACTTGACATTTGCCTCTTGTGTCAAAATGTTTCGTATTAACATCTAAGCCACCAGTCCATCCCATCAGAATTACTCTGGTCTCAAAGTTTGTCCCAACCCAGAGGGTGTTGACGGTGTCACAGGACAGGTCTTTAGATTAACCTGCCTGAAATGGGAGATAAAGTGTTGTCTGTATGAATTCTGTGAATGGATGGTGAGGAGAACTTGCACACAGCACTAAATACATCAGGCAGACATTTTCCCCCTCTCCTCCCCTAGTCTTTTGGTGGTAATTGAAAGCACATTGCCCAGGACTGCTGGTGCCTTTGGAGAGGGGGTTTCAGAATAAGGGACAAGCTGCTTTTTGTTTGGGATTTGTAGGAAGGGGGCATACTTGTAAGGTTTTTACATTACAAGAACTGAGGCATCTCAGACTTTATAATTTGCCACAGTTTAGGTTTTTGTGGTGATTGGGACCTGGGCATAGGAAAGTCTTTTTCTTGTTTTTTCTTAAAGTTAGAGTACAATCTTTGAGTATTTGGGCATTACTTCTTTAAAAAAAAGTTAAATATGAAAGAAAAGAACTGCTATGAGGTCAAAGTGCTGACTTTGAACGACATACTGAAGGCTGTGTGTGAAATGTCATTGAATAGTATTTTATATGCTAAAGTAAGGTTTTGTTTTTTACAAGTTAACTGAGTAGTACATGAAGTGCATGCTATTCTTGGGAGAAAGTTTAAGTATCTGGTCACCGGTCAATACACCATCTTAAATATCCCACAGTAGAGCAGGGCGATATGACCAAAAATATTTATCATGATATACATTTGAAAATTTGCAATAACGATATAACTGGTGATATAATTGACACTAGACAAAATACTTTACATGCTCTACCAAAAATACTGCTTTGTTGTGTATCTGATGGATGAAAGCTAAACCAGTTCCACACCACTGAAGTTGCAGCATTTTTACAAACCAGTTCTGATTCATCAGTTTCATTCAACGATCCGCTTTCACCCTTCTCATTCTCCATCACGGGCATGTGCGTATGTAAACAAAGGCACTGCGCATGCACGTTTTACCCAAATTCTATCGCGATATTTCCTTTTCTTATTGTTGCCCAACATTATACCGGTATTACCGTGAATGGTATGATATGACCCAGCCCTAACCCACAGTGTAATGCAGTACATGGCAACACAGCTCGATGACAATGAGGACACTAAGATCTAATACTAACAATGCTTTAGTTAAAAACTGACATGAATGCACGAAGTAGTGCCTCAGAAGGATTCCTAGGACTTTTTAAATGGTTGAACCAGTGTGTAAATAATCAACAAGTCCATCACATGTGTATAAAGAGAAGTTAAATATTTAAAAATACAGTTTTGGGCCCATCAGAAAATGATTAAATTCCTTGGATGAGAAAAAAATGCTACAAGTAACTCAAGTAATGACATGCTAACAGAAGTTGTGTAGCAGTTCTCAGATGTCCTGATGTCTAAGATTAGAGAATAACCACCTAAGCAGTTCAAACAACCAAATAAAATTCTTCTTCTTAGTTTAAATGTTTAGTATAAAAGCAAAATGACTCCTACCACTATTTGATGGTTGATATTCGAGCTGTGGCTTTCTTTTATCGAATCTTTTCTGTTTGACAAATGACTAAACTGCTCTCAGTGTCTTTTAGTCTGTTTTCATGCAACTGTGCTGCCTATATGTGTTAGTTTAATTGTTTCCCCCTCTTTTTATTTGACAATGTGACAACGACCACAGTGAAGTTTCCACTTGCCAGTAAAGTGCTTTTTCTTTCTTTCTTTTTTCTAATTGTGATGGAGTGAGTGATGTTGTGTAAAAGGCAGTGGCCGTGTCTCTGTTGACAGACTTGTGTTGATGCTGTGGAAGCAGCCACATAATCACACTGTGGCCACCTGGGACCAGAGAAGAAACGGGGTTTATATGTACTTCAAACAGACCACAGATTTACTGTGTTAGATGCGCTCTCTTTGCTGTGCTCAAACACAGTGGAACTTTTTTTGGAGCTTTTGATGAAGTTTATCAAGGGTGCCCTGAAGGTCTTATATTCTTATATTTGGCAGTAGCGCACGCTTGTTAAGTGGAAGATATGGTTTGGTTTTATTTCCCCTATAAAAACACCCTTTAGAAACAACTTGTTTTTTGAGACTGGTTTCAGTAAGTTCAAAAGGAGCATAGATTTAAATGATAATCCCACTCCATGTATTGTATTTGTACTTTTAGAAATAGTTTTAAGCAGTTTACTGAGGACTGCATTCTGTTCTTATTTACTTTGTGCACACCATCACAATTTCTTTTGGAGGTGAGTTTGTTTTTTTTAATCTAACTAACGGATTTACATCCAGGATTACGTTCCACACTGACTTTAGATGGCCGCTACTCGCAACTGGGAAATTCTTTTCATTTTTATGACTGTTCCATCCCATCCCGTCCTCCCTGTCCAGCCCACTTTCTCCTACATTTTCCTACCTTAGTCTCACTTGTCACAATAGCATCACAAGATTAGTAGGCACGAGAGGTTGGACACCTGTCTCAATTTCCAACTCCTTTCTTGTCCTTCTGTGCTACTGCTTCTGTAGGGTTTACTTGGCACTGTCACTGGAAGCTTTTGGCTTTAAATACTCAGCCTCTGCTAGGCCCTTTGACACACTGTTGGACGATTCTTGCTCCATTATAAAAAGTGACCTCACTCACCACTAAAGCCCTGTTATTGGGCATTCAATCATGGAAACCATGACAGACTGGTTTGACACAGAATTCATGAGACTAGCGCTACAGTGGCTTTGCTTGGAAAGGACAAAAAGAGTGAATGATAAAGAATTGAAAAAGATGCTCCAGGCATTAAAAGCTTATGTCTTTCTTTGTCGCCTTTCTTGTACAGAAGTGGTCCAGTGTAAACAGCCCCCTGTTCTTACCACTCATCCCACCGAGGGCTCCTGGATTCACAGCAGTGGTGCTAACCTACGATCGTGTTGAGAGTCTTTTCCGGGTCATCACGGAAATCTCCAAGGTGCCTAGCTTAGCTAAACTGCTGGTGGTGTGGAATAACCAGAACAAGAGTCCTCCTGAGGGTGAGTGGAAAACATTCAAGGTCATGAAACTTTTCAGAAGCCTATACCCACTTTGAAGTTTACTGGGTCAAACCAAACTAGCTAGGTAATGGAAGCAATCTTGTAGAAGAGACTGTGATTGGTATTCTTGTTAAATTTTGTGTTCAATTGAGAGGGGTTTCTGATATTTACTTCTGCCCTAAATTACCAGTCACAACCACAACAGCCCTCAACTGCACTTCTATTGTGATACCATATTCTTGCTTCCTGCTTTTCAACCAGTTTCACCCAGCGACAGCCAGCAGTCACTCACCAACTGGTCAGGACCAGTCTGCAATCACAGGATATTATTGATTGGTCTCTTGGCCTGTGTGCCTGAGCAATAAATGTCTTCTGTACAACAGATAAATGATAATGGAGAGAGCAGCCAAAACTCATCTCCCCACAAACGGTTTCATGCTCTCTGGTTGCACAGAGGGTTTTTAAATAAATAAATAAAAAAAGTAGAGCGGACTGGCAAAACACTGCCCCTAAAAAGAGAAGTGTATTAATGATATGCAGATCACCTAGCTACTAATTTACTGATTGCTCAGCGCTCCAGTCACAGTCACACGTAGAGTAAATAAATGTGTTGGTGCTAATAAAAAAAGAACCTGTTATTAGGATTTGGTTGGTACCAACTAACTCTGTTTAACTTTTTCTGCTTTTCTCTCAGGCTATTTATCATCATTAGTTCTTTACAGATTTTTGATAGTGAGGTCTTATTAGTGGTTATTTATGGCACGGTGCCCTATAATTATTTACCCTTATTAGGCAGTTAAGTATAAAATGGTTAGGTCCTTATCCCACCGACACCTTAATTCAGATGAAGGTGTTTTATTCCGAGAATTAAGTCTGTCTTTCTGCTGTAAGAGTTGGCTAATGTACTCAAGTAGTGAATGGCTTTGAAGTGCTGTTAGTTGCCTTTTCATTAGAGGCATCAGCGGCGCCTGGTTTGATGGAGCCTTTGTGTCCTATTAGACTTAACAAGGGGCCATTGATGGGTCAGACTTATGGGGCACAACCCACTATGAAGGCAAATTTCTTCCCCATTCACACCTAGCCTAGATTTGATGTGTTAATGGCTTACTGTTTTTGCTCCACCCTTTTTTTTTTTTTTAATTTTGGGTTTTTTTTTATACACAATCCAGCATTACATCTATTTTTAGCAGTAATTTGTTTTATAGCAAATAATCTTTTGACTTTTATTGTCTTGTTTATAAGCCTGGAGGAAAAAAACAGAAAAAAAACTGATGACAGATCCAAAGAGAGTGTGAAAAAAGAAACTCAGGGCATTAAACTCAGCTTATTTTTGACAATAGCTTTTGACAGGAGACCTCAGACTTGGTTAGGAGGACCTGGAGCTCCTCTCATGGGCTTCCAGGCCTCAGTTACTCCATTAATGGGGGAACACATTCTGTGTGATCTGTCTGTGCCATAGTCCGTGCCATGGACACTGCCCAAGATCTTTGAAATGCTCCCCTGTTGGTCTGCCTCCTGAAGAATCGTAGTGTGGTTAGATTTGCATGTGCTTGAGGTTAGTATAGCGATATGAGTCAGTGAGGGAAGTTAAGCTCCCACAGCGCTATTTTTCCACTGCCAGCAAAGATTTCAAAACCTCTTTCAGGGGTAAATGATATCTTCACACACTGATTTTTTTCTAATCATTTTCAACCCCTAAATGTCTTCCACATACATCTCATTTTTATTTGCAGTCATTTAATTTGATTATTCAGTGACACCAAATATAGCCAACTCATTATCACATAACGTGAACTCAGCAATGTTTGTCTTTAAAAGTACAATTTTGGAATTTTTCTTTCTGTTTAAAAAAAATAAAATAAAAATGTTTTGTTTTTTCACCATTGATAGAAACTCTTTGGCCGAAGATCAGCGTCCCACTCAAAGTCGTGCGAACCAAAGAGAACAAACTGAGCAACCGTTTCTTCCCCTATGACGAGATCGAGACCGAAGCTGTGCTAGCGATCGATGATGACATCATCATGCTAACATCTGATGAACTGCAGTTTGGCTACGAGGTGAGGAAAAACAAAAGAAGAATTTAACCTTGGCCATACTTTCCAGTCATCTCCCTGATGGCAGGTATTGCAGGGAACCACTTCAAGTTGATCCCAGAGTTTAAAGTCATTGAGTGAGATTACAGTGTTTATTCTCTAGTGGTTGGGGATTTGACGGCCTGTTTAATGCGTTTGATGTGTGAAGAACAATAACAGGTCTGGAGCTGATGCTTTCCATACTCACATACCTGTCCAGCTCTTTTTAGCCATGCACACTCACCTGAATCCATTTAAAAACCATTTAATAAAATTATGCTCAGTTAAAGGGTAATTACTCTGAATTACAGGCCGTATAGAGGAGGAGTTTCACTGTTGGTGACTCTGCTTATAGAGGGAGGTCAGATTGACTGCTGGTGTTGAGCCAGCAGCCTGTTGAAATATTCAGCTTGTCATGAATCAGTTTCTTTCTGAAAGCGTTCTCTTTGTTTTCCAAGTTTTTGACTTTGAGTAATTGTTTTTGGAAAAGCATCAGACACGGATGTAAGATTAAAACTTCAATTTGAAATTTGTTCTGAATATTTCATTTTTTAATGCAAGTCCTTAATTCTTATCTCTGTTCGCGTTAGCTGAGTGTTAGACGATCTGTCTTCTCTTCTGCTCTTTCCAGGTTTGGAGGGAGTTTCCAGACAGGCTGGTGGGCTACCCCGGGCGGCTGCACCTCTGGGACCATGAAATGGGAAAGTGGAAGTATGAGTCGGAGTGGACCAATGAGGTCTCCATGGTTCTAACTGGAGCTGCCTTCTACCACAAGGTGATCTGAGACAGGTTGCTTGAAAACAAGTTGAGCTTTAATTTGCCGTTTTTATACATGTCGCGTTTGTTTTCGTTGGAAAAATGAGCCCATGTTTCAGCATGTTTAAGACTTCACAAGAAGTATGTAACAGTTCAGCAAAAGTTGGGGTAATTTCTGTGGGAAGATGATAAAGCATAGACTTTGGGTCGCAAGTCAATTTTGGAATTTGTGCCCTCGTGGTCCCAGCATTGCTATGTTTTTGTATTGCTGCAACTATTTTCTACACTAGCAATTTGTCAGTGAAAATGTGTGAAGCTCATCTTAGATTAGACCACAGCATCAGTAGTGCATTGATGTAAACGAAGTATTGAAGGTACTGATGGTACTTTTGCTTCACAGTAATGCAAAAAGCTAGTCTTTGAAAGGCATTTGTGCATTGAGTTTAAAGGAAATTAGAAAAACAATAGTTCTCCTTACATGATGCTGATTCACTATGTTAAACTGTCCGCTCTTTTCTTTCTTTTCAGTACTTCAACTATTTGTACACATACAAGATGCCGGGAGACATCAAGAACTGGGTGGATGCTCACATGAACTGTGAAGATATTGCCATGAATTTCCTGGTGGCCAACATCACTGGCAAAGCCCCCATAAAGGTATGTTCATGGCTCTGTCTGGTCTGGGTGTTAAAAGTTTGCGTGGGGAGTCTGTAGCCTGACACAGCAGACCAGCATCTCTGGGTCTGATCAGCTCTCACCCTTCAACATCACAGCCTCTCCCCCTCCCCATCACCCCAACTCTGTCCAGGTGCAGGGGCCCTGAGCTAAAGCCCGACCTTAACCTCCCTTATCTGGGAGTCACTCACTGACACTCCCCCTCCCAGTGTGTTTTTCTAAGCTCACTAGGGCTTATGCACACTCTGCACACTTTCTTACACCTGCACCTCTGGTCCTACCTCCCATAACATCTCCAACAGGTTCCTTAACTTACCCTCTTTGACCAAGAATATCTGTCTTCCCCTTCCTTCTACACACGTACATTCAAATGTTCACATGTTCATGACAAAAGTCAAGGGAAGGAAATGTCCTGCCGATAAGAATTAAAAAGTAATTCTTCACACTGTCTGCAACAAAAGTTCTCTTTGGATGTCAAAGACTTGCTTCATTTGACCAAACTGCTCCTGTTTAGGATGCTGAGCCTTAACAAACCCTGAAGTGAGCAAATATCACTGGTGTGACTGTAACTGTGCTTCTGTTTAGGTGACTCCAAGGAAGAAGTTCAAGTGCCCTGAATGTACTGCCATAGATGGACTGTCGCTGGATCAGACACACATGGTGGAGAGGTATTTGTTTTCCAAATGATCAACAAAAGAGCAGCTGAAATTCCCTCAGATCATTTTAGTTTGGTGCAATTTCAGAACATCAGTAGTAGAGTGTGTTTATTGCACTGTTTGTTTTCTAACAGTCTAAAAAAAACCAAGAAAATAATTTTGTACAAAGACTAAAAATAAGTGAAAAAGTAGCCAATGTCCAAAAACAAACATTATAAAAACCTTCATGTAGCAATTGCATAAAATGTCAAAATAATGTAAGTGACCTTAATGTACCCAATCTCAGTATTGAGTCTATTAAGGGTTTTATCATGCTTGTTGATAAAATGTCTCCCGCTCTGTAGATCTGAGTGCATCAACAAGTTTGCCTCAGTTTTCGGGACGATGCCTCTGAAAGTGGTGGAACATCGCGCAGACCCGGTGCTCTATAAAGATGACTTCCCAGAGAAGCTGAAGAGCTTCCCCAACATCGGCAGCCTCTGACCAGCCAGCAGAGGATGTTTGGACCCCATCACAGCCTCAGCACTCAAACACGCATAACCAACACTGTTTTCTGAATGAAGCGGGATGTGCTCATGTCCCCTCTCAGTTCAAGTGATTTTTGTTTTTACCTTGAATTTAATGACATCAGGTTTATATTTTAAATCAGAGTTAAACCAAAATCTGAGGTGGCTGTGAAGTAGTCTGACGTTTGACGGACAAGGCCGACTGACTCCAGGTTTTTGGTCCCTCACTGTTACCGTTTTGGAGCTGGTTGCTTTGGGCTCCAGCTACTCTCGATTCAGTGTATACAGTGTATATATTTGTATTTTGCAGCAGTGCTGTATAATTTATGATTCTCCAACACAAACTTTCTCTTCTATGTTTTTCCTTCTTTCCAAAAAGCTGACATCGGACATTATTCTTAAAACTGTACAACACAGAAAGAGTAATAAATGTTAAAGTTAACACGATAAATATCAAAACGATTCAAGGACACATCCGTGTACACTTTATTCATGATGTACAGTGCTTTATGCAGTCAGAGCGGACCTTGGGAAAAAGCTGGCACCGTAAATCTAAGATTTAGAGTGAGTAGGCGATTTGGAAAAAGGCATGTCGAGCTACTGGAGCATTTCACTGCAACTGTAATTTTATACCGCCTGAGCGAGCCTTTCTTTGTATTTATGCGTAGAAATGTAAGAAAACTGTGATGCTTATTAAAGCATCTACTAAGTCAGTTCATGAATTGTCTATGAACACTACATTAGAATAGAAGACTGGTTGACAAATCCACATTTTTCAAAACAGACATAAACGGTTTGTTTGTTTTTCCTGTTTTGTTTTTTTTAATCTAACCTGATTGTGTATGTTTCACTTTTTGACCTTTTTTGTCACTAATTTCTCCAGTTGCATCATTAAGGCAGCAAATCTGAGAGCAGTGCGGTCTTTTAAGATGGTTTTGTTTGTTTGTTTTAAATTTCCCTTTCCCGTTGTTTTCATATTTTTTCGACTGGGGTTTATGCATTTAACTGTATATATGTGACTTTGTAATACAAATAAAACCCTGCACAACCATGTACCACAGTTTTGTTTTGTTTTTTATTTTCCTCGATGTTCAAGAGAGGTGGGAAAGAAGATGAGGAAAGACACTTTCCTCTTTAACGTCTGCCTCGCGCTGTAATCTGTGACTGTCCAGATCAGCCCCTCCGTGACACGGCCGATCCACTGTTCCCTCCAGGCTGTCACCTGTTGTTAATATAGCTGCCTAATCCACCCTGTTCAATGTCAGCGGTTCAAAAGGGTGCAGTTCGTATTTTTGTCAGCTTCAATTAGTGTGATAGTCTTGTGGGTTGCGCGATCTCATTTCAGCACTCTTGTCCCTTCAAAGGACCTGAAACGCACGGGGATTTCACAATGTGACTACAGGGATGACACAATATTTTGGCACGGTGGTGCGAAGTAATAAGACGGAGCAAATTTTATGGGTTTTCTCAACAGCCTCAGACACTTCTCTGGCCAACCAGCGCCTTTAGCTGACATCTTGAAAGACTTCTCTTGAGACTCGGAGTGACTTGAGCGATCTTCGAGTGCTAATAGGAGGATGTACCGCGGCTGCAGTCGTTTGAGTTTTCTGGAAGTCTCGGTCTGCTGAGAAGCTGCAGGGAGCAGTTACTGTTTTGCTGCTTCCACCTTATTAAGGCTGTTACGCATTTCAGAACACAGCGACTCTAAATCAAAGTACAATAACTTATGGTATTTTAATCACACAAGCATGAGTAAATTCATACTCTCATTTCCAAAGACAGCTTAAAGCCACACAAACTTGGTAGGAGGGGGAAATTAAAGAATAACATGATGAGAAAACAATGTCCACAAACACTAGGAATACAAACAGATCATCACCAAGTTTAAGAGAAGTTTTACACTCAAATATTTATAAATTGTCCCACAAAATAAAACGGCATCAAATTAGTAAAATGTTTACGAGTCTTATGACACTTCAAGCTGCACGCACAACACTGTACATGCACACAACAGCACGCATTTATCATATATTTACTCCTATACTGATTACCTGACTTCAGTAGTATTAGAAAAATGAGAAAGGGGGACGTTATCACTCAAGGCTGGAGTTGTGCAGCATACAAGAGAGATTTTTTTTTTAAATATGAAGCTGAATCTTGCATTAACAGGCTTTGTGTAAGTGTAGGAAATTACTTAAAGTGGTAAAAACTGTCCATCTTTGGTTTCCATATGTTAAAGACCTCACTGGAGATTCTCATGAATGCACAGAAAACGGTAAACCTGAGCGTCTCATTGCCAGTATGTCTGCATCCAGCTAGACCAACTAGAAGACAGACAGTCCTGTCCATCCTGACACACAATACTGCAGTCCATAGCCTCCACATGGCTCAGGGTTAATTAAAAAGCCTTCCTCAGTTGCCTGTGTGGCTGTGCCTCAGACCCTGCGATGAGGGGCTGCGGCTTGGGGCTGGTGGACATAGTGGGAGTGAGCGAAGGGAGAGGCGCAGTGCAATGTGTGTGATTGGGGAGGGGGGAGTAGATCTTTGAAAGCAGAGCCATGACAGCTGAGGGGGAAGCATGTGTGAGGCATGTTTGTTTTGCATTTACCCCCTGAGCGCAGCTGTGTGCACTGTCCTTTTCCCAGAACACCGGAACACAGCAGACGCCCTCACAGCTCGCCCTCCGTCCAACCCCTAGGCTAGAGCACAGGGGGCCCCATGTTCAGATTCGCAAGGATACCCTCTCACTTCTGGGATATGTCCTCTGTGCATGCACATGCCTCGCATTTGCACAGAGGAGTGAAACTGGAGGTGATTTGGACAACTTGAGGGCGATCTGCTCTGCTGACAGGTTGTAGCCCGCACCTCACCTCTCTTACCTACCTACCCAGGAGGAGAGGGAATGTGGTTTAGTTTAGGGAATTAGCAATGGTTGCTCTGCCTCGAGGTGGTACCACAAGGTATCGGGTTTGCTTTCTGAGACCATGAAACCCTTTGTTATGCTTCAGGCCTAAATCAAGCTTTGCAAACAAAGGAAGCCATGTATTACCTCATCTTGCTGCACTTGAAAAGCTCATTGGCTATTTCTGTCACTGCAAGATGCTGTTACCAGGGAAAAATGGAAGTTTGCTTTTTAAATATGCTTAAAAATTTGAATGATATCCCAGGCAAGGTATGAGGTATCTGGCTGGGTCAACCT
The DNA here is from genome assembly GCF_057382095.1 of Aulonocara sp. 'chitande type north' Nkhata Bay. Lineage (NCBI taxonomy): Eukaryota > Metazoa > Chordata > Actinopteri > Cichliformes > Cichlidae > Aulonocara > Aulonocara sp. 'chitande type north' Nkhata Bay. Next base: position 21,982,028 of record NC_141344.1, on the reverse strand, counting down.
CTATCTTACACTTCTTTTCGTGGGGGCAAAGGACACAGACACAGGGAATAGTGCTTAAGTCCTGATAGAAGTAAACTAGACGAAAGCAGAGGGAAGACATGGACCTGTCATGTTGGTATCTGACGGGGGAAAAAACGTTTATAAATATGGTCAAAAACGGATGAAGCTAGGACCAAAGTTTTGTAGCTTTAATCCTCGTCTCCATGTCACAACTTTGTGATGGACACAATTATCCTGCCTTGTTCTGCTGTAGAGAACTTTCAGCCAGTTTTAACCTCATTCCCATCAGTCACCTCGCTGTAGATGGCAGACTGATCATCGAAGCACCTGTGGATTTTGTGCCATTTAGTTTGTTTTATGCTACAGCGTCAAATAATTAAGGTGAACTGGATCCGAGAGAGAGACCCGAGCTTACTCAGTACTACAGAACCCAGCTGATGTACACACTTTAGTGGGGCATCAACCCAAACATATTTGGAGTTAAGCTGAGGACTCACACAGAATCAATTTGAGAGTTTTTGTTGTCCTAGGTCACGGCCCATTGCAACCGAGTGCAAAGGAGACCCTGATTTTACTTCAGCTTTAACACATTCTGGTCCAAATACACTTGAATCTTCATGTATGCACGAGGAACACAGGGCCAAAACCTTAAACAGAACCACAGAGGTCACTATGCATTAATCAGGGTGATGGAGTACTTTGAAAGATCTGATGATGGTAAAAAAAAGAAAAAAGAAGAGGAAGAGTAACAATGACATGTATGGCAGCGCTGCACTGAAAGCCAAATGCAGGCTTGTTAAAGTCCAGAAAAGGCTGCTGAATACTGACATCCATTCAGTGCTTAAGAGCGTCAACACACGGTGTTATCCCCAGTAGCCCGCTCTGTTTCAAAAGAGGCTTCTGCTGGTTCCTGTGTTATTTCTGGCAGTCTGGCTTGACTGGTAGGCACTTCTCTTTCTGAGACCTGTGAGACTAGAAATGCAAGGGGCACAGTTATGTCCACTTGGAGTCTTTCTCCTGAAAACAGAGCTGCATCTGTTTGGAGGCTGGCGCTCCCAGGCTCTTCAACCCTGAGAGCAGCAGGCCTGCTGTGCCCCTCTCGTACTCCCATACACCATTTCCTCCTCCTCTCTGGGCATCAGCAGGCTGGGTTAGTGCAGCAGGTGGATCTTTTACCCTTGGCCATACTCAAGAGAACCACTTTTCATCTGTTTTACTTTGTAATGTTAGAGGGAAGAGCCCTGTCTACGTTTTCAGTCACTGGAAAACATACCCAGATTTGGTTACTGTGACGCTTGTATTGATGGTCATCTCAGCACCGGCATGACTTAAGTTAATGCTGACAAAGAGTAAAATGTATGGAGGTTTTTTAAAGGGATTTTTTTCAGAATGCTTTTTAAACTAGCTGTGAAATCAAAACTTAAAATTAAATGACGCAAAAAAGGGAAAAAGGGGGACATTTTAAATAACAAGATCAGAATAAAAACAGCACCAAAACAAACATACCAAAAGCTCTGTACAAATAGAAATTGTGTCTGTGTTAGCAAATAAGTGCATGGATGTTTCTTTTCTTTTTTTTCTTCTTTTTTTGGATTAATTGAACTTTTTTCTAGCATCTTTTTTTTAATATATATATATATATATTTGCCTATCTTCAGCACTACACTGCAACTCCTGTTATACAGCACACCTTCACCTTCTCACTGGGCTTCCACAGCACTCACTGCTGTGCCACCAAAAACATGGCACTGCCGATTTTGCCAAATCTTTATCTCTTTCTTTTTTTCCCCACATAATTTGATTGCAGCATTTTTGAAGGTAGCCACTGTTGCCTTGATTTTAGTGCCACCCCTTACTCCATTCTGGGATTGTTTAGACTTTTCAGGGGTCAACAAGGTCCCCCGTCATCCAGCATGTGTCAACACATCATGTGGCCCAAGATATGGCTGCACTGTGCTCTTTGGCTTTCATGCGCAAAGCGGCGATGCTGGAGGACTTGCGGTCGGGGTCCATGTTGAGATCGTAAGTGTTGATGCCTCCAGCCATGCCAGGAGATCCTCCAAACAGGCTGCCCATGTGAGCCTGCCCCACGTGACCTGCGGGACTCGGTACTCCCAGAAAATCAGACACCCCGCTGGCAGAGTGGGGGTGAGGTGTCATGCACGGAGTCACTGTGTCGCAGGGCACAACGCAGCCCGGCACAGGAGACGCAGCGCTGCTGCCGCCGATCCAGGAAGGGTTCTGGATCTGGAATATTGTTGGAAAATCAACATGAGTGAGGCAGTCACACACCTCATTATTTTGAATGCACGCTCAAAGAAAGCAAAGACTACATTGGCTGTTTAACCCACGAACACTTGTGTATACAATAGATTAGTGCAGGTGTATTTTTCATTTATCTGGCTCTCCTTATCTTTAAGTGCCAATTCCTGTAACCCAGCACAGTCCAATCTAAAGCCTTACATGCTTAAGGGATTTTGTAATTAGGGTACATATATTAGTTATTTGTGTCCTTGTTGAGGGTTAATGTTGGTAAACTGTGAACCTCCTGAAAAAATTAGACAAAAAACAGCATAGCATGTTAATCAGTACCCTACAGAGGTGCTTTCGTACAAAATGTGCTACATACTTTGCCCTTTTTCTTCTTAAAAATAATCTTACTATGAAGGAAAAAAGCCAAGTTTCTCAAAAATGTTCAACAACTCCTTGAAAAAGAGATTCTTTTTTTAACTGTTGCCACCTGCAGCAACTTTCCTGATGCAACGGAAGGCAATTAAAAGTTGATTTTATTGCAAGCGAATCATTCCCAGTCTGTAGCAGAAATTAGGATCATAGCAGTAAAGAAAAAAAAATCACCCCTGTCTACGTTTAGCTTTTGGTCGGGGGAGAGAGGTCTGAAAGAACACGTGTTAAAGAGCTCACACTGTACCTGAGCATAGTTTTCAGGACGAGTCAGGAGAGGCAGCTCGTAAGCTGTGGAGAAGTGTGTTCGGACCTGCTGCATCTGGCCAAAGCGTTCCCTCTTTCGCCATTTCGCTCTCCTGTTCTGGAACCACACCTGCAGAGAAAGGAAAAGGTCCAAATATCACAAAAACCACCAGCAACACTTGAGGTTTTCTTTACTTTCATCCAGGACAGAGTGTGCAGTCAGAGGAGCCTGAACTCTTAACAGCAGCTTTCCCCTCAAATCTAAAGGAAATACTTTTCTATAGATACAAATCTAAGTTTCCATTTCAAATGGGAAAACGACCCTTATGTGGGTAGACTGCCAATGGCTGAAAGTATTATTTGAAGCATATCAAAAATTCAAACTTAGGTGTAAACTTGCAGCAGAAAGGAATTATTATTTTTAGTTTTAATTGTAATAATAATGAACACAATCCTATAGATGATAAAGACAACAATGACGATAAAACATGTAAACAATGTGCTGCTGCCTTCACAGAGCTCCGTCTCACCTTAGTGCTTATATGCTGACCGCCAAAAACAGACGTCTGAACCCGATGGCGTTGTTTATCGAGAGCATTAGTTTGTTTAAATTATCATCACTGTCTCTGGCACGCTTTAGAGGTCACCTGATTTCCTTTGCAACTCTCAGCTACCAGCCTGGACTAATTATATTTTAAATTCGGCACCAAAAAGTTACCTTCCGATGGGATTTCTCACATTTTGTGCCCAGATATTTTACTATAAATCTATGCAGGCAATAAAGGACATTGAAAGGTGAGATGGGATTATAAGTTGAGGTTTGTTTGCATTTTGCTTTTTAATTTCCTGAAGCCAAAACTCCTGGCTTTCTGACGCTGTCCCCTACTAAATTAAAGAAGCACACAGACCAAAGGGCATAATCCTTCTTTCCCTTATGTTTTAATGCATCCTCTTCTACACTGTCCAACTCAGGATGCTCAACTCCAGGCAAGCTCACGCTGGCTCTTTTGGACTAATATCGATAATTACACTCCAAAAATGTTTGTGTGCTACCTCTAAGGCCCAGTATAAGTGTCGCCAGCAGCTCGAACCTGCTCAGTCTTTGCTTCGTGCCAAGTCTGTTGGCTATTATACAGCGAGAACATATTTTTGCGTTGCACACGCTGCTTTGTGACAGTAATTGGTAAAGACCTTGACAGCTTAAGTAGCTGGTGGACTTTCAATGAGGCTTTATTTATGTTACTGCCCCAGAGAGAAAGAGCAGAGAAATACCAAACTGGCCCCGGCAGGAGAGCTGTATGGGGCTGAAAACACTTTGAAGTGAGAGACTGGCTCAGAGGATTGATAACCCGCCTCTGCTGTCACTCATGTCAGCTTCCAAGCCAAAGTAAAAAGAAATCCAAGGCTGAGCCTGGCTTCGGTTTTCCAACACTCTTAAGCGCCAATAATATCGCTGAAGCACCTCTGAGCGGTGTTATTGTTCATTAAATGTGAGTTTGTTCTCGTTTCTCCTCCTCCCACCACATAATGTCTTATTTCCTGTGTCAATTAAAGGTAAGATGAGGACAAGCAGTGGACACAAAACCCAAAGAAATGTAGAACTGAACTGGGAATGTAATGCATGCTGGAAAAGATTGCTGCAGCCTTGTTTTGTAATAGGCCATGATCAAAAGCAACACAGGATTTGCTAACACCATTAATATTATTTATATTAAAGGTATTAATAACTAACATTATATTTTCAGCTGCTGGTTTAACATGCAGTTAAACACAGCGTTACCTTTAATCATTTGCCTGAAATGTAAAAAGTGTAAAACATAATGATAAAGGTGGGTGACAGCTATAGCAGTCATACCTGCCAACTAAAGTTGACCCTCACTGCCCTCGTTGGATCTGGTTTAAAGTTTGGGTCTTTTTGTTTTTATTTTATTTATTTTTTTACCAGGCAATGCTAAATCAAATTTCAAGCTATTATCTGAAAACTTGGACATAATAACTCGAGATTATATTTGAGTAATTTTCTCAGAAGTTAGTAAGAAAGATTTTTGAGATCATTAACTCACATTTCTTTTGAGTGGCAGAAACAAGCTTCCATATGAAGGTGAAGCTTTATCCTGTTTCATTTCTATGTTGTAAACACTTTTGTGTTTCCTATTCTGTACCTCCCGCTAACTCAAAGGCTAACAGTCTTGGCAGGGTACTGTTGCAAGACCTGTTAAGTCTTAATGTTGTTAGGTCCTATTTTTATTTTTAAGTAAAGGTAAAGTAAACAATACTTAGAGGTTTTTAACCTGTCGCCATAAGGAACGCAGCTCAAATCACAGTATTAGTGTAAACATGATTTCATTTTTTTTTTTAAATGGCTTCATAGAAAAAATACATTTTTATCAGTGTTGTGAGTTAGAGATGGTGACTCCACACTAGATGCCATCTTGATTCTCAGAACCAACGATGCTATTGAAACCCTTGACCTTTGACCTTCCTATATTGTATATAAGAGCTGGGCTCACTCTCTTCCTTTGAAACCCCAAGACTGAAAAAGCAAACAACTCCGATCCCTGATGTTGTTTAACTGAAAGCCCCCTGTTTTCATGCAACGAACCTAAGCATGGACTCTCAGTGATTTTTGTCTTTTGTTTTTATAATTAAACAAAAGGTTTTTAAAAGCCGTCGTGGACTGTTTTTCTTTTATCAGCTGATCAACTTTTTTTTTCTTCCCATTTTGGTTTTTTCATTCCAGATGTTGAAATGATGAGCTGTGAGGGCTTTTTTGTGCGTGCGTGTGTGGAGCACACTGTTCTCTGACTGACAAGGCATCTCGTGTCTTTTATCTTTTTTAACTTGAGCGTTTAAGAAGACCACTGGGAGAGCCGAGGGCTGTAAAAAGCTGCATTCATCTGAAGCGGGCAGGTCCGTGATAGCGCGAGCTGCAGAACAGAGCCGAGCAGCATACCTTGAGCGACTCGGGGTTGAGTTATAACCCTTTGGCTGCGTGGACTTCCTGCGTTTCGCTGTGGAAATTTGCTGGCCACCACTCCATGTCGAAGACTGGTTTTAATCCAGCTCTTATCTCATCCCATGTATGACAGCCCCGCACATCAAAAACTATATCCATAATATTGTCTCCGTACATTGTTGGAAGACATCACATGCCTTCAAATAGATATGAATTCACATATAAATCTCCAGCTCACTAAAAGCCCACGGGAAAAGTTTCACACCTTACCCCCGGAGACAACAGCAGGGACACATTCTTGTCAGAAGAGGAACTTAATGAAAGAAAAACAGAGAAAATCCAGGGGCTTTTGTAGTCATACGCATACACCACACACAGACATGGCACAGAAACAGTGAAGGTTTCCTTCTCTGCCCATTAATGTTGGAATGTATCAAAGCAGTCATAACCGGGCCAGTGAGACACCTCAAGCCAGACAAACGCTGGCAAAGCTAAAATCAGAAATTCAGCAAATTAAACCGTTTAGGTGCAAATGCGATGGGGGGAAAAATAGAAACAGCGGCGTCAAAGGGGTCTCCTCATATGTTGATGAAAGTCTGCGCTCCTAAAACTGCACATATGAGGCCCAGGCAGCTCAAACCTCAGCTACCCCCTGGGCCCCCCTGGCCTCTGTTAGCTCCCACTCCCCCACTCTCTCCCCTGACTCCCACATTACCAGATAAATCTCTCATGTTGTTCTGTGAGTGACGTTATCTGTGTCGAGCTGCAGATGCTCAAAGATCCATGAGGTTGTGATGTTCAGCTGTGGAAGAGCTTAGTTTTTCTTTTTACACCTCTGATTTAGAAGTTAACGTCTCTAAAGACACAAAACTGAACGACCACCCTAAATAAAGTTTTTTAATCAGCCTCAGTGTGTTATTATAAAGTGCAGTGTTTCCTTTTTTTCCAGCTCTATCTGCAGTTTGTTTAACCCATTTAGCTTCATGCGAAATTCCCCCTCAGCTGCTGCTGAGTGTGCTGCAGTACCTGCACGCGGGCTTCAGTCAGGTCCGTCCTGAGCGCGAGCTGCTCTCGAGCATAAACATCAGGATAGTGTGTCTTCTGGAAAACCTTCTCTAGTTCTTCCAGTTGGTAGCTCGTGAATGTCGTGCGGTTTCGCCTCTTTTTGCCTTTGTTGCTTTCGCCACCATCAGCCTTTTCCAGAGGGCTCGCTAAGTCAGTGCCTGGTGTCCTATCAGAGGCCGCCTTGACGCCCTGATCCTTCACAGCTAGGTATCTGGTGTCCATTCCAGGTGGGTCGGAGTCTGGGGCCAAGTCAGAATCTGCCAGACCAGAACTGTCTTTACCTAGTGAGTCAGGAAAAGGTTAAAAACTGTTAGGAGAGGTTTGTGTTTCTATAATTGTATCAGGACTGATATTTGTGAATGTCTGAAGTTCAGATTTTTTTTTAAACCCCAAATGCATGTAAAGAAAAGTCATTACATAACACTGCCCAAAAAGGATGTAACTTGACGATTAGACACACAATGTTTTATTGGAGAAGATATATTAGTTTAATAAAATAAATGTGTTTTTAACGGTGTTTGTCCAAATGCTATTATTCAGAATTTAAGGAAGCAATTCACACTTCACTGATTCAAATCACATGTGGAGGAGTTTGAACAAGATGAAAGTTTTTATTGCCCCGGCCTTTCTTCTGTTCCTCTTATTGGCACAAAGATTTGAAATGGTTTCTGGTTTTGCAACATTTTTGCTCTTGAAAAATGGAGTTTTAAGACCGCGTATTTCACACGCCCACGGCTACTGAAAGATAAATGCTATTATTTATCAGCGTGGCCTTATTTGGTTTTCTCAAATCGCCCTGTTCCCCTTAGAGCCATGCTGATATTAAACGTTTTCTGATCTGAGACCCTCTCAAAAAGTCAGATAGATATAATCTATTACAGCACTGGGCACTTGGGACAAACATTTTTCATTTTTTCAGCACCCTTTAAAAGTAAATAAATGAAAGAAATGACTGATCCTCTATCCTACTAAACGTCCCAGTCACATGGCTCCTGGCAGCGTGTTCATAAATGATGATTTATGCCTTCGATCGCTGTGATATTTCATGGGGTTTGATTGGGTGGAACAAAGGGATTTCTCGCTCTTTGTGAGGAAATTCTGCGACTTGTGAAATCCGCTGGTGTGCAGAGCCGAGAGTGCGCGTCAGTGTGTTTGTCTGTCTGAGTGTGTAATGGCTGGTCTTGATCACTGGCTGCTTACAGGCTCCAGTTGTAGTTCGTAGATCATTCTGCGATGTGTTTGGGGGGGTGGGGGGTGAGAGCAGAAACTCAGGCTATAATTTGAGCCTGACAGAAAATTGGATTTTTCTTTACAACTCTTTTTTTTTTTACCTTCCTAAACCACCTCCAATCCAGCACACACCCACACACAGACACACACAGAATACTTTATCCTCATATTAGTCGTATGTGTAACTGAAGTCTGTCATGTGGCTGCAAAGTCACCTGGCAGCAAAACTGTCAAAATGCAATAGCTGCAGAGCGGCTTCTTGCCATGCAAGCAAGATAGAGATCTTTGCGCTTTCTTTCTGTCTCAGTTACAAACACGCTCCCTCTTTCTTCATGGCTCAGCTGATCATAAATTTCAACAGCCATGTCTCTGAGTTGGCAGGACTTTTGGGGCCCCGCTGATCTAATCAATTGTGAACACATCTCTTGGTTAATAACTATTCCCGCCATTGGGGGGGGGGGAGTTATTTTCAGGAACGAGGACGTCTCCGCTCATCTGAGAATTTGCAAGGTTAGAAGTGGGAGGTGTGTGCGTTTGTGTGAGCTCCTGCTCAGCGCTCGGTCAGCAAAGAAGGCATCACACATGCACACACACACCCAGTGACCCCATCTCAGAGCCATTTTGGGTAATGCACTACAAGGTGAGCTGAAGGGACCCTGATTCCCTCCCCTGTCTCTTTCTCTACTCAATTCTGTCTTCTAACACATTTTTACGAGATAAGTTTGCGAGCATCTGTTTATTACTTTTGCTGCAGTTGTTTTCTTGACTGTCGAGTACAATGCTGGACTGTCAGTAGCTAATAGAGACCAAATTTATAGTTTACAATCCTTATCTTGTTTGCAGGGATATGAATAATAAAAACGAGCATATTTTTCCAATTAATACCAGGCAAAGCATTTGGCTTGGTACTAAAAAAAAAATACTGAGGCCTGTTCTGGACAGCAGAAGCTGTGTGGCTCTTATTTTATTTTATTCAGCCTTGCAAAGAAGAAGAAAACGGAAGAAAGTAAAAACCTGCCTTGCTGCACGGTTTGCAGCGTGCATCCGACCAGATGCGTTTTAGCTCTACGACGTTCAGAGAACAGAGAAATCTGGCCTCCCCTGATGGGCTCAGGAGCTGTGTTTTGGTGCAGACCGCTTGCTGGGGGTCCAGTGCTTCCAACATTGCCTCACTGTCCATGACTAACATACCCTGTTGAGCTTGAAGGGAGAAAATGTGTTTTCTCCTAGCATAAATACTATGCAGTTATTTAATCATATTTCAAAGCAAGAGCTGTCAGGCTGTTTGAAATCATGAGGCCTCTCACTGATCAAAGGCAATTGTTTATATCGCGTCACTGAAGTTTTTTTTGGCAGGGCGGGATATTGTGACAATCTCCTGCTTGTTATCCATGCAATCTTCTTTAGCACTCCGGCACTGCCCAAGGTGAAGAGCAGTGGGCCCTCCTGCAGGGAATGCCATATGCAGAGAGAGCACAAGAAAGACTGGCTGCAAAGAGTGCTGTCAGGATCAAATCTCCTCTCAGAGAGGCAGGAAAGGAGCGACTGTGAAAAACATGTGCTCCATCAAAACCTCTATCACAGTGCTCATGACTTCAGCTGTTCTCTCACGCTGCGCGCAGAAGTGCTGCGCGCAGCGTCTCTAACTCACGTAGGCCAGAACAGTCCAGCAAATGCACGCACCAGAATTATTCTCTTTTAGATGAAAATGCCATGAAGATGTTTTTAGCCACGACCACAGAATATTCTATTTTCAATGCAGTGACTCTACCAGCCAGCATCTGTTCAAATTACTGTGCAGCTCTGTGCCGCGCGGACAGGGAACGGTCTGCACACATAAAATAAAACTCAGAAAATTCTTCCGAACGAGATCAGGAGGGATTTAGAAAATCACAGTTACACACTTGAATAAAAGCTCTGCTGCGTCTCACACACTTGCAATTTTGCAAGGCCATCGGGGCACAACAGACGCTCTTATGGGCTAGACGGGGACGTGGCGTGGGCTGCTTAATTCGAAGCTGAAAACGAGGGGCAGCATCAAAGTGTAAATTTAACAGGGCTGTAAAGTGACAGGGCACTTTTCCTGGCCTCTTTATTGACTGGGATGACTGGGGTCAGCGTGGTGTGTTAAGAGGAAACACAATAAATCATACACCCCACGAAGGCTGAGAGGGATTAACAACGTGTCATTCAAAGTGAAAAGGAAATATCTCAAAAAGTAGAGAAAGAAGAAAAAACACTAGCAGAGTACATTTGGATTACATTTGTGAAAGAGAAATTAAATTGGGGTCATTAGAAGAGCCTAGCCGTGCACGCTGGGCAGTCAAACGAAAGCCTTAAAGATTGATGTAAAATATGATGCTGTTTTCAGATGCTCTTTGTTTTACTCATCATCCGGTTTAACTCCATAACAGATCACAAATGCAGACCTAAGCAGACTGCTGCTAAAATGAAAGATTTGCAATATAATGTGTAAAAATAAAGTGTTTTGTCATTATTTTATTACACAGACCCGAGACTTATTGTTTGTAATGAATTATTGTTTCATATTTGTACTTTTAGTTAAAGCTAAAGTATTTTTAATTGTTGCACAACAGTGAGACGATGTGTCGTATAATCAAATAGACTCAAATGAAACCTTTAAACAGAATGAGTACTTATTTACATATTCAGCAGTTTGAAAGCACATCAGCACTAAATGTAAGTTTCATGCAGCGTGCCAAGTACATCACTGATATCCTTTCTTAGCTCCGGGTTTGGTCTCAACCAACACATTTACTGTCCTCATTATATTCCTGCACTTTGTTTAGTGTCGAAAGCATTAAATATGTGGATCAGACAATTTACCGCTGTATGTTATAAGAGATCCTCTCCGTGTTGTTGTGTTGGTTTTTTTACATCATTTAAAAAAAGAAAGAAGAAGAAGAAGTCCAAAAACATCTTCAACCTCTGCTGAAGATGAAGCGATCATGGCCTTGTCTCTTTTGGAAGGATATTGCTGCACTTCGGTTTCTTTGCTGTAATATCAGGTGCTTACATACATACAAACATACAAAATGCACTTTTACACCACTGCTGTACACTGGGAAAACCTGATACTAAACAAAAGAAGCATGAACACATTTCTGTTTGTTCAGTGTTTGTAACCATGCAACAGGTAGCCATTAACCTCTCTGCAACAGAGCAATAAGCCATCTCAGCAGGCTGTGAAAAATTCAGACTGTGAAAAAAAATCCCATAAAGACAAAGGTTGATAAATCACCTCTCACGCAATCTCTGTCTTTCTCGCTCTCACCCCCCCTCTGCATCGCTCTCCCTGTCTCTCACCCACCAGCTCTCTTCCAAATGTTTCTCCCAGACTTTGGAACAAAACTGAATTTCCTCCATCTTATGTTTTTGTTGTGTGATCGAAACAGAACATTCCTTCCGAGTGCGAAGAGCTTGCTCGTCTACATTTTTCTGTTTTGTTTTTTTCGTGGGAATGCACAGTACATAAAATGAAAAAACAAAACAAAACCCGTGTTGAAAACATGCGTGATGGCTTTTTTTCCACTCAAGGTTTCAATAACTGCAAGTGAATTTGAGAACACAACGTGCAACCAGTTTCCACCAGCTAAACATCCAAAATGCTTCAGTCCTAACAAAGTGCTCTGCAGCAGCTCTGTTTGGAAATTAAAAACTCCCAAACTGCCTCGCCTCTTTGATTAGGAAATATTAATTACCCAGCAGCAGGAATACTACAAATACCACAACTGATCAGACCGACAAAAGACGCTGACACTGACAGAAAAACTGGGGAATCCTACTAAATCAATCACAAATCATAAGCTAAATTTTAACATTAAAAAAAGAACCACAGAGTTTCAATAATATGGTTTGTAGAATAAATATTAAATAAACTGAAGAAAAAAATCTATTTTTGTGTGTATTTTAGTTGAACTTTATGTTTACATCATCATCAGAGTTTCAGAAAGTGCCCGGCCTTCAAAAAGCAGAAATCACAACAGAAGAACATCTTGAAAAGAAAAAAAAAACCCAACAAGTTATTGATTTGGAAATTTGAACCGTTTGCCATAATTCACCTCGCTAAACAATAAGTGTACAAAAAATTTCAGAACCAATCTGGAGTCTTCTAGTTCTGCGTAAGCGGTCAGTTTACATGAAGCAGTGACAAAGAGACCAAAGGAAGTCCTGGTCCTCGTGAGCCTTTTTCTTTTGCCCTGCTGCTCTCACTCGGCCATGCAAACCGAGCCTAATGTAAATTACCCTGCCAAACTTTAAGCTAAATGGTAAAATGATCCTGAGTCCTTGTCACCTCCACTCATGTCACCGAGTTGCTGAAGTGTGCCTCAGTTGTCTGGGCTGCGTGGCTGGTTCCCATTATGCCCTGCTCGAACCAATCAGCACAGATTGCCATTACGAGTGGGTGAAATTGTTGCAGTGGGGCTAAAAATGGTTAAGGAATATAAAAAATGTAAAAAGGCTGAAGAGTACAGGGGCAAAACCTCACAAGGCAATGAAAGCATTATGTAAATGATGGTCCTACTGAAGATAATTTCCTTAACTGCCTGTGTAAGTTATGAAATATTAATACCTGCAGGGCAGTAGAGCAGTATTTAATTCTGGCTGTGCAAAGAAATCAGTTTAACAAACAGCAATTTTTTATAGCTTTCAACTGCAACAGCGGCATGTCTTTAGTGAATAATGTTACTGCCTACACCTAAAGAAAAAAAAGTATATGAGGCACAAATCTCCTCTAAGAAGGCCTGCAATCCTCCATGCAACAGCACAGAGGAGTGACAAATTACAGGAAAAAACTCAACTCCTGTACCCCTACAAGGAAGATATGTGGTGGGAGTTCTTAATGACCACCTTTACTCTCTAATAGAAGATAACCCTCACCCCCACTCCAACTCATAAGGCACGAGGAGGTCACTGAGTGGTGATAAGGATGAAGCTCATCATATGGATGGCCTAAAGCCTATGATGGCAGATTCTGGATTGGCACTCTCCACCATCAGAACTCAAAATGAGGTAAACATCTTCTTTCATCCCTCCAGTGCGACATTTCACATATTTCAGATTACTAATAACTTTCTTCTTTTCCTTTAAATTGTCAACCATCTGCACTTTGTCATGCTGGGGTAGTTAACCATGCAGCGTGTAAAGCTCGAGTCCAATTCTAAATGTTGCAAAGAGCTCTGTTTTGACACCAGAGCGTTTCGGATGGGGGGGGGGGGGCTCAAATGGATTTTCTCTGCTGTGCGCTTGCAGGGGAGCTCCCGCTCCTCTCCAAACACATGAGGGCAGGAACGCCGAGCTAAAGGTCAGCACCCTGAGACACTGAGAGAAGACATGGACACATCAAAAGAGGAAGAGGATCACAAAGACATGTAGGTGGTTGTTTTAAGACTACGAAGTGACCTACCGGGTCCCTAGACTTCTATTTTTTCACCATTTTTGAAAGTTTTTCATACAGTAGAGTTTGTGAATCGCATGCATATTTTTCTGGTTGTGGTGGTGACAAGATTTCTTTATAAAAAGAAAACGTGCATTATCTGTGATGGAAAATAATTACCAATTCTCAAGGTCCCTTATTTTTAGTGTTTCAAGTTTCTGCAGCTTGTTTAACCTGTTGGAAAACCATACACCACTGAAATTGCAAATATTATAATATTTTGCCTGTAAAATCATATACATTATGCTGTGAAACAAATGACCTACAAAAATCCAGTAGTCCAGAAACACTCATTAATCTCCATATGGAATATTTTCTCCAGTATATTAAATTTTGAGGGATTCTTTTAAAATAATACTTAATTAATTCTTTATTTTTTTAAGGAATGTGAACCCATAACTTTGGCTCTTTTTATAGATATTTTAATACAATTAAATCTGACATGTAGCCTGACTGTTGCTTTAAATCAGCCTTCAAACAGTATTTTTAACCACACACTGCTCTTTCAGCGCTCTCTCTCATATTCTTCTCCCAGTCTATCAGTCGGTCTCAGGCTGTCAGCCCTCAGCCTGAGCTGAAAGCTCTCTTCGGGCTCCAAGAGCTGCCTTGTTGATTTGCTGTAAAAATATGATTGGCAGTGTGCTGAGTATAAACAACATAGCCGTGTTTGCAGTTCCTCTAATGTAAGTAAATGTTTATTAGACGGTTACGCAGCTCTGTGTCTCAATTATGGCTGGCCTGCGCTTCAGACAGCTCGGAGACCAGTCATCACATCACCTTTGACTGAAGGGATCAAGCCGCAAATTATAACAACACAGCAAATCTCTGACAATTTGAGTTAGTGTGTAAAATACAGGTTTGATAAAAGAAATGAGCCAGGAAGTAAAACAGTCCAGCATTTTCCAATAAAAACATCAGGGATCGTTTATAAATTCTTCCCTTGGCTCGCGAGTTCAGCATTTTTTACTGCTGTGTTCAATTTATGTCGAGTCAGTGAGCGCTGCAGAAATCAGTGAAAAACCTGCAGCCACTGATAAGCACAGGGAGCCACCACCCACAGCACCACCCAGACTCACACAGTTTTCCTCCAGTATTTTAGGAATTATGCGTTTAAACTGGGAATTAGATTTTATTTCTACAACTGTAACGCCGATTTAAAAAACAACACAGGAGATCTGCAAATATCAAGCAGGATGTCACGTGTTTCCAAACTGGAGATTTAAAGGAGGATTGGCTCTCTGAGGGTCAAGCCTGAGCTGAGAAATAAAAGCAAACAGAGAAGGTTGACATCTGAGTCGTATTAATGCCCGAGCACTGATAGCGTGGATATGGATTTTGTTTTCTTGCTTTCTTCACTGTGCATTTGGACAGTATTGAGTCGCAGAAAGAAGCAGAATCCACGAGAACCTGAAAACCTGACAGAGGTTTTTCACTTCCAGTTTTTAAAACTGGAAGTGAAATGATAAAGCACCAAAGAAAAGTGAAACTGAAAAGCTGGTATAAAATTTTATGTCATTAGAAAAAAAAATTCTTTATGGGTATCTGCAGCAAATATGATATCAAGATTCCTCTTTAAGCCTTTAATTTAAAAACAAAACAAAACACAATAATCGGGTTTTTTTGTATTTATATAAATAAGTTTATCATAAAAATGATTTTGGTTCTTTAGTAGTTCATAGCTCTTACTGAAGAAAAAAAGTGTAGTTTAAGTATCGGTCTAATGACTGCGGCTCACAACATTACATAAAACATTTTATTTCGATTTTTATTCTAGATCCATCAGATCTACGCCAAAGTTAACGAATAATAACAAGCTTAAGAGCCATTTTAAAGGAGCAGAATGCCTTTTTGAAAAGACTGTTCTATGTTGTTGACATTGTGAAGCTATAAAGAGGCCGACATCCGGAAACTGTCAAAACATCCCTAAACCCCATCGAATTAAAAAAAAAAAGATAAACAGACTGTGTTTGTGGACGATCGTGGTGGGATGACTTCATGCGTAAAGGCGACACAACAGAGGCCTCCCATCAAACAATTATTGTTCCTTGAATTTATTTTATTGTTTGCTTTATTAATTTTCTGCAACGTTAGCTCGCTTTTTTGGTTATTTTTTTTATTCTATTATTTATTACAGTATTTCATTTATTACGTTTAAGCACAGATGTCCACTGAGCTATAGATATAGAAAGCGCGAGAACGAAACTCAGTCCAGATAATATATATTTCATTCAGAGAGATAGAGATATATTTAATTTCACACACACACACACACACACACACACACACACACACACACACACACACACACACACACACACACACACACACATATATATATATATATATATATTTCTTATTGTTAACCAAGAAATGACGTACCTGTTTTTGAACAACAGATAATACCAAAGGAAGTTCACTATATCGTCTTACGTTTAGTTCGCTGTAGGTTAAAGGCGTTTTATGCGCTGAGAAAATGCTGTTTAAAAGTGGCCGCCCACCTAACTAGGGTCAAAGTTTTATTCACACTCTCATCATTTACCAATTACAGCAGCGCCCCTTCGCAATTAAACTAATTGGATCCAATCAGGCGGTGCAATGAAATGAAAATATCATCAGTTTGGGGCTCACTATTTGTGCCATCTGAAAACCTGTTAATTCAATTGTCCGACTCAACTCCAATATTAAGGATTGTAGTGCAGATTATCGCATTAAATTCGCCCTAATTTAATTTTGATGGCCAAAGAGACAATTTGATAGTCGGGAAGATTATTGCTCTCCTTAACCGCGTTACGCACAGAACCGCTGCCACTTTGAGAGCCTGCATATGCTGCAGTTGGCACTTTTAATGCTTCTGAGTTTCACCTCTCTGCGGATGACAGAAAGTTAGAAAAAAAACAGTTTTGGATAACTGGTTTGATTAATCAGAACACTCCTCCATTCACGCCGATCTGCGCTCTGCCTGTTCACTTGTGCATCCGTGCCATTGGTGATCAAATCTCCTAAACCCTTAATAGCTACCCGCGGAGTTTGTGGGAAGAAGCGGAGCAGTGAGTGACAGGTTCAAAGCAAGTGTGCCTAATCGAGAAATCAGACGTAAAACTAACGCCGCGCTGACTCCCTCCGGAGAAAACACCCTGATGCTGAGCGATCACGGTAGCTTTTATTTGCACAGCGTGCCCTTTGATACACAGGCCCTTTCAGTTTCTTCCCTTTAAACTGAAAATACAAGATTAAAACTCTGATCTGGTTTTTTTTTTTCTCATCTTAATTATTTCCCCACTCACCGTAGCAAGAGATGAGCGCTCCGTTGTGTCCCCTCTCCTGGTGCAGTTTGTCCTCCTCGGGGGGTGTTTTGCAAGAAGACCTCTGCATGAAGAGGTGGTATTTGCTGAAAGTGCCTTGCCCAGCTGCGGCGGCATCCAATGACTGGCACTCCTGTTGGAAGGGGCTCCTGGACTTTTCTCCGTAACCCTGACCTTTGTTGGGCAGGAAGGCAGCGGGGCTGTATTTGGTATCAGTAGCTGGGAATGTCCTAAAGTGGTCCGTCTGGTGATCCCTACCTTGCGCAGCAGAGGAGCTATAATATGAATCCATGGATGTCATATCGCTGTATGAAACGCAGGTCTCAGTGTTCATGCCTAAAAAAAAGAGTGAAAGGGAGAACAAGACCAAACTTTTCTCTCTCTCTCTCTCTCTCTGTCTCTCTCTGTCTCTCTCCCCCTCTCTCTTCCTATCTCTCCCTCTATTGGAAAGGGAAGCGCAGAAACCCCTTCCTCTCCTTCTACCTCATTCAGATGAAAATAGACACACACATATACATCCGCACGCACGCACGCATACATACATGCACGCGGAGACTGCAGCGCACACCAGACCGCAGCTGGGTTTGGTTATAAAACGATTCAGATCTTTTCCAGGAAGCACTGTCGTTGACCAAACACTCCACAACTCCCCTCAGGTTTGAGGAGAGTTACACAAACCCGTCTTCCCTTAGAGGATGGGACACAGATCTCCTGCCTTCGAGACCTCTCCCAAGTGATTATGTTGATGACATGAACGAGTTAGTGCGCTCATTTGGGTTTTTCTTTTTCTTAAAAAAAAAAGAAAAAGGAAAAGGAGTTTGCAAGAAGAGGGGCGTGGGGCTTAACACGTGACAATAAAGCAATTTGGATATGAATATATAGCCTGCGAGTGATGGCACCGGGGCGGAGAGGGGACAATTTTATCCTTCATTCGCAATGGTTCATCAAGGGCAAATCATCCATATTCAGCCGACAGGTCCAAGTATGTGGCTTCAGAATAACACGAGTATTGCTTTAAAAGATCTTTTTGTTTTCATCTCTGAACTATCAACTGAAACGGGTTTCGGAGTCACTTGCATCCTATTAATTTCAGCGAAAAAAACCCCAGTTTGATTTGTGGCGATAACTATTTTAGCTTTATTAGACTTTTACATTTCAGTTAAATACGATTATTATTATTACAGTCTTACTAAATAATACACCAGCATCCAGGTAGATTATGTGCACAAACCACCGAAAGATTTGAGTTATTACTGATACTAATTAATATATTTGTTTTGTCATGCTGACAGACAGCTTTAATAGCATGCCAGAAATACTTTTCCTCTGAATAAAAGAGTTCAAAATTCATTTTTCGAATTAGTTTCCTTATTGTTTTTTTTTATGACATAGGAGATATAATTTTACGCCCAGAGAAAAGTTTGGGAGTAAAATAATATTTTTATGTAATTTGTCTTTTTATGTGTTCATACTGTGTATAAAATAAAAGCTTGAACATCTTACACAACGACCGTTCTTAAGGATTACTTAGAAGTGAGTATATTTCCGGTCTGCTTTAGCTAACCTTTCTATTAACCTGACCAGTATAAAAACATCCTGTTGGCTTATTGAGGTTTCCTACTTTAATCAACAGCTCAGTATTTGGAAGACCCTTATTATCATTTATAATTATTATTTCGCAAATAATTAAGTACATAATGGCTTTTTACCTATAATCATGTGCAGTACAATTCAAGCCCTGCTGTATTTATGAATGAAATTTTTGTAGGCTATGAATTTGTCTCAGAGAAAAAAATATTTTTGATGATAATAAAAAAGTGATCATTTTACTCCAATTATATCACAGCTTCAAAATGAGTCTGTTATATTTGATTCAGGATATTTTGAATACTGATATTTTCCATTATCCATAGACACCCATGCCAAATGGAAATACATATATATATATATATATATATGCGTGTGTGTGTGTGTGTGTTAGTTGCTCTTCCAGTGGAGTGCACATTTGTTTTGCATATACTCACAGAGCTTATGGGCAAGCAGCAGAAAGAAAGACGGATGAACTGCTCGCTTCACATTATATGCGGACACACACTGCATTCAAGGCACAAGTAAGCTCATACTGTCCCACACACATGGTGGACACATGCAAACACGCGTTTTATGTCCGAGGGAAGAAAAGAAAGCAAGCGAGTGAAAGACGAGCAGAAATCTGCTTCTTTGACTTGGTTGGATTTCAAATTAAATCCATGAGAATGAAAGGTGTCCATAGTTGCATGTCTGATGCAATGTTCATGCTCTGAAAACCTGGCTCACACTCTGCTGTAAACCGACTGTCCTCAGGGAAGAGATAAAGTGACTTTACAACAGTTTATGTTGCATCTTTTGCTGTCAAACAAATATCTAATTGCTTTGAACTCACTCCTCTTTTGCCAGAAGGACGATTTATGGCAGTGAACCAGAGTTCATGATCACTTAAACTAATCGTCAACCTGCTAGAACAGTATACTTCTGTCTGGGCTTTTTCTTAGCAGAGAACCTGACGATAACTGATGAGCTTGTGGCTTCTTGTGCACTGCATGTGAATCAAGAAAGTATCGATTAATTAATGAATCCTTTCAGAGATAAAAACTTGTATCCTAAGTGTCAGAATATTACCTAATGTGATGGCTGTAAATGAAGATGAAATGTAGCATAATTTATTATTCCTTTTGAATTTTCTTGGTGTGTTTAGAGGGTGCTTCATGCTTTGGCCACAAACATAATCTGGTCTCCTTTTATTCAGCGGACAAAAAACAGAAAAAGTATCCACAGTTTTACTAACTGATCTTACAAGAACCTTGGACACTCTTTGTTTTTTGCAGCCCAGGAAGGTCAGAGCGAGAGCGTGTGGGATTGTGGTCCTCACTACTAAAAAATTATTTACGTGTCAGTTTTCTGGCACCGTGAGTGGAAGCGTCCCCCTAACAGTAGGCCCACCTGCAGTGAATAATGGAGCATTAAAGCACACAACACACACACACACACATACACAATGAATGCATTCATGGATCATATTTTACTTCCAAAAACTCGGCTTGCGTCTGTCTTTATAAAGTCCAGTATTTAGTCAAATTCCTTTAGAGAGAAGTGACGACTGATGACAGAAGTTTAACTAAGTAACTATAATGAGGTTCACATGGTTAGAGCCCCTTGATGAAAATTCATTTGACCAAATCCAATATAGTTTTAATTGCATGTTATTACAAGTACATTAACCAGCACCAGAAAGACGTGCAGTTTTGTATGAAGACTGACTTTTTCTATTCCATGATTTATAGCATTTTTTCCTCTTACTTTAGCTTTAATTTCACACTTAACTTGGGGGGGAAATGGGGATTTATGACTGTAAAATTCATGTCTTGTGTTAATTTTGTGCACTTAGTGGATGCATTGCTCAAAACATATCTCAAATCAAGTAGCAGATGGAACTGAAAGGTTAAAGTTTAATTAGGACTGATACAAAGCCCAATATTCCACTCAGGAAGTGAAAATGTCAGCAGACAGTCGGCAGCTTCTTCATAAACATTTATTATAGCCGGATACTTTGAAACCACGAGTCTACTGACTCACAGCCGTGACTAATTTTTAAGGAAGCCCTGTGTAATTATGTTATATTTAATGAATTTTCTGCTTTCCCAGTGAAACATGAAGACATTGTCCTAATGGCACAATGAAAAAGGCTGTTGTCATAGTCAGTGACCTTGAAATGGCACTTTCAGCGAGTGCAGTTTTTTCAGACGCCTCATTCCACTAACCGGACTTACCAGATATCTGTGGATGTTGGGGTTAAAAATAAACTCCAGGACAAGGAAGAGACATGAGCCCACATCCTCACTGCACTAACAGCTTTAAACTTTAGCCTCTCCAGTTTGACTTTAGCCTGTGGCAAAGCAACTTGATTGAGGCCTTTGATGGGCATTAATACACCGTGGAGAGACGGCTTTGTCCGGGAATGGAAATGAACATAAAATGGAAAGCGGAACAGGAAGGAGAGAGGCCCACAAGAAGATCTTATTTAATTCACATAAAAGACAAATTCCGTGTTCCCAACAATCTGAGGATCATAACTCTCTCTCTCTCTCTGTGTATGTGTGTGTGTGTGCGTGTGTGTGCACAGCAGAAATATGCTGAGGATTTCTGAAGTCATAGCAGCTCGGCCTGCACCATTTTGAGCATGTTGCCTGTGACAATTTAAAAACGTGCTCGAAATAACATTTTCGGTGGCGGTGGACAAATCAGAAGCCCATACCTGGCACGATGACGAGAGCCAGAGGCTAAATAACTGCAATTAGTCTTTGTGTAAAAATTACTTAAGCTCTACTCAACTGTTCATCTGTAATCAATCTGCCTGAGTAAGAGATTATTTGTGTCACATACATCACAATACTTCTGTAGTATATTTCTGTATATATTTTAATTATATACACTGACACTTCTTTCATTTTGTTATGCTTTGATCTGTATTCTTTGTTCTTGTTTGTTTGTTCCTCTATGCTTTAAATTAATTGTATTTTATCAAAACCATATGAAAAGTGCTTTGGAGGACGAAGTTCTGGAAGAGCCAGTAGAGCCAGTGGCATGGATTGCAGGAATTAAAAAGGACCTATTCTATTTAATGGCAGGCTTCAGAGAACAAACAGAACAGCGACATCTATACGCTTCAAGTACTTTTCTTGTGGTAACGCCAAACTAAAGCATGACACCTGATACTTCCTTTGGTCACTTCATCAGTGGTGTATATAGATAGTTTAGTGGGATTAAATAGCTCTTTATTTTTACCTTCATGTAAATACGAAGGCCTTGTTCAATACAACCTCACAAGTGTAGATTGTATTTTTAGAGGTCTGCAGAATAAGTCAGAACCGCTGTGAGCATATTAGCAGACTTTTCCAGCATACAGTGCTCAAACAATATCAAAAATATATTTAGAATTAGGTTATTGAACATTCAAGTTTTGGTTGCATGTAAAAATAAATAGATATTAGTTTTCACTCTTATGCAGATCACACGCAGCAGTGCATTTCTTTAAATCCCAATAAATACGCTGAGTGTATCTCACATATGAAATGCTGCAGCTGACCCACTGAATGTGCTCAGGCAAGGCTCTGCTGGTCACCCCATAATCTGATCTGAGGACCAAGGGTGACCGGGCTTTTTCTGTCAGGGCCCTGCTCTCTGGAACAACCGCCCCAAGGAGATCAGATTGGCGAGCTCCTTATGTTCTATGCTCTAAGACACATTTTTTTCCCTTTGAGTTATTTTATGTTGGCTTCAATGATTTTTTTTTATTATTTCTTCTCAGTGATGCAACATCTTACAAAGTGTGTTTAAAACACTTTATATTTGAGCTTAATTTACCTGTTTTTACATTGTTAATTTACTTTCTCGCTCACTTTCATCTCCCCTTTATCAACCACAGCTTTTGTCAGATGTTTTATTGCTGGTTGATTTTCTATCTTGTGAATCACTTTTTAACTCTGTTTTTGAAAATGACGTCCTTTCTATAAGTAATGGTAAAGGTGGTCATGACTCTGTTTGATTTTAAAATCACACACTTTAAAATCAAACAGATTTTTCTTTGCCAGCATATCATCTTTCTGTGCAAGTCACAGAACATTTTGTCAGTGCTACTGGTTTTGTTCGTGTGACGGTCTGGTTGATTATGTGAACCGGCATCTCTTCCTTCTCTGTATCCTCTGTGCAGTCGAAGGTGGCGAGAACAAACCGGCAGGTTCGCGCATCTCTGGACAGTTTCAGTGTCCTTCTGGGTCTGCTGATCTGCTTGCTTGAAACGCGCTGCTTCAAATTGATTTCACATGAGCGAGGCACTGATCTGCATCAGCAGATGTTCCAATGAAATTAAATGAAGAAAGAATGAAAAGAAAAAGCAGTGGCATTAATCTTGAATTGAATTTTAAAAAGCCCAGAAGGCGGTAAAGATAGAAAGAGCATCTGTCTTACTAAGAGGTCAGGTTAGTGTATAATCTTAGGGTATACTGCACTGACCTCCAGTGCACACAGTGCCGGTGAAACATCTGCTGGACTTCTTGTGGTGGAGGGTTAAACATCTGGCACCTTATGTCAGGTTTAAAGATAACAGGTAAAGTCACTGTGGGCTGTGTCTGTTGTTTTTCTCATAAGTATAAAATTTTATTTCCAAATGTGCTTTCATGGTTCACTAAATATTCATGTAATGTGAATGTGAGCATAAATCACTGATTTATGTTATGTACCTCTTATAGGCAGTCTCTTCTCCTCAGTCTTCAATGTTTTAGCATGTTTGTACACCGTGTACAAGAACTAGAATATGGATTCAATCCAGAGAGATCATTTTCCATCTGCCTTCTTTAAAAACACCTTGACTTTTGGGCGCTGCAGCTCTTGTAGGAAACCTAAAGATTGTGTCTGGTCCATCCGAACCCACAACATGCTCAAAATCCACAGATGAAAGCGTGTTAGGATCTGGAAATATGTGTCCCATATGTGACTACCTCCAGAATCTGGTGTTGATCTTGGGATTCCTCCTTTACTGATATGATCGGTTGAGAGAATAATCCTGCTTCATTATATTCAGGGCACACCCAGCTAGCACGCAAAGCTTGCAACAGAGACGTGTGCGCTTGTGTATTTCTGGAGAGAGCGGTTTAATTAAAATGAGGACATTCTTGCAATGAAATAGCCTCTGTGAGGGATTATTGATCCACCTGTGTAATTCTGAGACACTGGCACAAATGGTTTACGGTCCACTGCACTGTCCAAAGCTGTTGCTGTTTTCATTTGTGCCTGTATGTGAGTAGTTGGTAGTAGGAACATTATATTACTGACCTTCATACATTTATGAAAACAAACAAACAAAGAAAATAACACTATCTGCAGAGAAGTGATGGATCAGGTTCAGACTTGACCTTTTTATGCTGTTTCATATTCACATGGACTGAGATGGGACTGACATGAGGAAATGAGCATGATATAATGTGCATCTTATTTAAATTTGCTTATTTTCTTTAAAGAAGGGATAACTTGAGGTTTGAATAAAAATGTATAAAGAACTAAAATCAAAATATTACATTGACACTGTATTGAGGAGATTCTTACAGTTTTCCCTTAGTCTTCTTCAAGTACACTGATATTTGGATAGGAGGAGAAGAGTTTAACCCAATAAACTGAGCAGCCTTTACAGTAACAATAACAGGTACAGTATACAGGTATAATGCTGAGGTACACAGACTGTACATCCCTTGTTTTGTGGCCTTGTGTTTCAAAGCCTTGGGGTCGTCATTAAACCTTTGCCATCTTATTTTTCTGAAGCTGAAAGTGGCTTTTAAAATACCAGCTAGCACTAGGGTTGCCAACTTTTTAACTATCAAATAAGGGACACCGGCGTGCCAGAAGCACAGTGCACAGCAAGCTTTTGCATTTTTAGTATAATAAAAATGCAAAAACTGGTATTCAGTTTAATCAGTACCTCATCTAAAACAATAGTGAACCAATTTTGCTCATTATACGGGATGTTCCAGCTAAAACGGGACAGTGGGCAACCCTGGCTAGCGCTGATATTTATATAGCTAATGCTAGTTAGCATGGTTAGCAATGAGCACCCAGACCCACATGAGTCAGTATGAGCGCTTCAAAGAAACATACCTGCTGTTTTGTGCTAACAGATAAACAGGTCGCTGCTGAAGGGTCTTTTTGGCTTCAAATGCAGGAGAACCCAGGCATGCACACTACCTGGACAGTCAAAACCACGTTTCGTGGTTCTTTCAGGGAAATCACGGCTATACTGTGTTCTAGCCTAAAGGTTAGTATGATTAGCTGCAGAACAAGCCATAATCCCCACCCCCAGGAAATTACGTTAAAAATGTCAAAACATCACAGATATAGTCAAGTGATCCCATCTCACGACTCGAATAAAATGTAAACAGGGGAGCTGTCATATTGGATGAAATTAGACTAAAATAATTTTCATCACTATGCTGTGAATGTGTTTAATTTTATTTGCTGTACAGTTTTGCATTTTACAATAATCTATGGTGATGGCTTCGCTTCTTGAACATAGACTGCATCAAAAAGATGGACTAGATGGAAACAACTCAGGCCTCTTCCAGAGGTTTGTGAACCCCTGACTTGTAGTTGAGTATTTTGGTCAATGTGTTTTAAAACCAGACCAGGACCAAAGATGGATCTGAGTAAGAAACAGAGGAGACACTGCATCATCATTTGGTTACAACATACAATAAGGTAGGCCCAACCTAAAGCATACTTATACTTGTTCAAGTATTATTAAGACTAGACTTTACAAAATGAACATCATGTTCATCCAGCTGTGTGGGTGTTTGCCCCTGTCTGAGCTTGGTCCTTCTCAAGGTTTCTTCCTGTTAAAATGGAGCTTTTCCTTCCCACTGTTGCCTGGTACTTGCTCATAAGGGATCATGTTGTAGGTGGTTTTTTTCCTAATACGGCAGATGGCAATGCTGGTCTTTAGTACCATCCTGCTGATCGCCGCAGATGGACAACTGGTGGCGAGGTGTAGGTGTGTAACCAGGAGAAACAGCCAGAACAGAAAAACTCACATGGATCATGACATGTATGGTCTTTACCTCACATTATAAAGGGCTTTGAGGTGACTGTTGTTGTGATTTGGCACTACATATATATAAAACTGAACTGAGTGTTGTATTCAGTGAGTAAGAAACTAGTGACTGAGACCATAAACTCACCAACAAAGTGTTTACTGAGGTAAATGGACTACTTCTTATATAGCTCACCTTTGCTCAATTTGAGCATTCAAAGTGCTTTTGACCTGCTCGCCTTTCTGAGCTGAGCTACAGCCACCCCAGATTGCTATAGAGATAGTGAGCTGAATTTACTCTGATTGATTTTTTATTTGTTCTTAAACCGGAAGCATTGCCCCCTGCTGGACAATAGAAGGAATGTAGCTTTTCTGTGCTTTGGCTTTGGCTTTACACTTCAGACCTGAGATAGAGTGAAAGTGTTTCTGAATCATTGTACAGTTATTAGGAATCCATGAGACAGAAAAAAAGCTGTGGCCCTAATTAAATTCATGGCTATTTAGGAGTCACCCACAGGTATTTAAATGGCTGAGGCTTGACATATTTGGTAACCTCTCTTGCCAAGTGGGTGCCCCTACCTATAATTTAATTCCCCTGAGCTGCTGTAATGGCTTGGCTTTATAATCTGTGGAAACCACGGCCACAAATATGTCCATATAGAGGTCCTCAGAGGATAAAGATGCTTGGAGATGATGACTGCTGAGCTGACTCAGTATTATTGTGGCGAGGATGACCTATGATGAAGTTAAATTTACATGAATGATTTTTATGTCACTTGAGGAATAACGTGAAGACATTATGACACTGAGTGTTATCATTATTAGCTCTGGTAAAGTTTGTCATTGACTGATGGTATATACGATGCTGTAACCACTTCCTACTTCCTCGACTGAAATGAGCAACAGTGCTCACAGAAAAACTGAAGTGATGCTTCTTTTTTGTTTTAGCTATACAGCAAGTTGGAAACAGGCAGTGGATACATGTGATAATAATGTGTAACAGTATGAAGAGACTTCAGGAACTGGCACCTCACCCAATCCAACCACTTCTGAGAGATAATGCTGTGCAAATAGGTTGCAGGCTGCAATTTAGAGGGAACACTATTCTGAATAAATTACACAAATGTCCAGTAATTTGTTGTCTCCCTCCCCATCCTCCTGTCTTGGTAAATGTCTACATGCTGTGTGGGTCAGCACTGTCAGTGTATTAGTTCCACTGGGTCCTTTTTCAGTGTGCAACTGCAACAATGCATTGTCTTTTTGTATTTTTCCAAATTTAAACTCAATATAAAAATAAAAATTTATAGACAAACAAGAAAAGTTGGATGTTCCCTGAGCTGTCAGCTGTGTTAAACCCAGATTTATTTGCAGTATATTATCTTGAAAGTCTTAAAAACCATAAAGTTACAGTTTCTGCCAAAAAAGCGTTAAATGTCAGTTCGTTCTTTAAGTTATTTGGAAAAGATTGAGTTTTTACTGACAGTCAGTGAAACCAAATGTCTTTAATTTGGACTTAGCACACAGACAGATGGGTCATTAACTGGAGCTCTTCTGCCCCAAACTAACCTCAGTCTTATTACTAAGATTTCAGGACTCCACCATAAAACTGAAAAATGAAAGCTGATATAAAACCATAATGTATCTGGCGCGGTCCTTTGAGGTTTTCCAGCTGATTTGCTTCAATAGCACGAAGCTTATTTGATCAGCAACCCTTATTGGTTTATGAAAGCCTGGTCATATGAAACAAGCACTACAGATTTTCATGTTTGTGCGACATTTTATTGTTGTGCCACAAACACTGATCTCTAATTTAAATTTGTAGTTATTTATATATTTATCAGCACAGGGGAATTTAAAAGTCCTGGCAACAGCTGGAGGGCTACAAACCTACCTATCACCAAAATAGACAGTTTCACAGTTTTCATGTAACATATGGCATTCTTATAAGTAATGCAGTCATATATTAGTAGGGGTGATCTCCCCTTTGAATAGCAACAAACAAAAGCTGTTCAAATAGACTATTTAGAGTACAGTCCATCTGACACAATTTATTATTACGAGCACAGCTAAACTTCATGGAGTATTTTCTTATGCTGCTGATTGGTTTTAGCAAATACAGTTTTGAGATTTATTTTAAATATATCCTCAGCCACGCCATCGATGCGTTACATCCATCATCAACTGCTTATACAGCTCATTTCTATCGGGCACTGCAGCACATCCCAGCTGACATATGCAAGGTCCAATGACAACACTAACACAGAGAGTCGACAGGCGTTCACGCTCACATTCACACCTACAGCCAGTTTAGAGTCACCAATTAACCTGTAACATTAAAAACAAGTATTGTGTAGACAGCAGTGTCTGTCATCACCGCACTGAAATAAGATTCTTTGAGTCCTGTGGGATGCAGAGTGGGGCCTTGATGGGTCTGGCAGGGTCATAATTTTGTGGAATCCCATCCATCCATTAACATCACTTTATATGAGGCACAAGATCCTATGTAAGACTGCTGGTCCATAAAAGCAAAGCAAATGTATTTTGCTAAACAATCTAGTCGTCCAATGTTTATCTGCACACCGACTGATTGTGGGTCCAGTTAAGTTAAAAGTAAAGTTAAAAGCTTTACACCCTCGTTTTAGTGAATGCAGGGGAGATTTTTTTGTTGTTGTTTTGCTCTCTGCTCAGATGCCCTTTAGTTTATTTGTATTTTTTTTTTAAGTTAATAAAATTGTGCTGACCTTCACTCTATTAAACCAACATTAACCATATGCTCCTGTTGCCCTGTCTGCATCGGTTCTCTCCATGTACTCCAGCTTCCTCCCACAGTCCAAAAACACACAGATAGTGGGGTTTGGTTAACTATTGATTCTAAATTATTCATTGTTGTAAATGTGAGCGTGAATAGTTGTCTGTCTCTCTGTGTTAGCCCTGTGATACACTGGCAACCTGTCCAGGCTGTACCCTGCCTCTCACTCTATGGTAGCTGGGATAGGCACCAGCACCCCTGCGACCCTGAATTGGACAAGCAGAAGAGAATGGATGGATGGATTGAAGATTCATTGTCTTTTGCTATAAAAGTGCAACATGAGCATATGGTTAATGTGGGGTTAATGTGGGACTGTGTTATTTATTTCACACAGGGCTTACTGACACAAATGCTTCTGAATCTGGATAGATTTATTTGGAGAAAAATGAAATTATTTTTTTTAATTTTGTTGTAAAGATTTTTCAAAAGAGGAACATCAGATTTGGATGCATTTAAACTCAGCAGTGTCATGTACACCACTGACTTTACGTGCATGCTCAGCTTTTTCATTTAGGCACACAGTCTGATCTGCAAACAGAAAAGAGAAAGAGAAACAGGTCCCTTAAAATAGGAGTCTAGCAAAGGAAAACAGCAAGGACTCTCCCTCCATCAGTGTAAAGCCACATTCTCTGAAACAATGTCAGGGATAAAAGTTTTCTGTGATCTCTGAGCTCAACCTTTTGCCCTGACAGTGTTTTTGTTAGAGCAGGCAGGATCCTGTCCATCCTTAGTGTTTAATCTCAGAGACTCCGTGAGAGCTGGACAGGGTGTGTGTTGTGGGAGGGCTGGAGCAGAAACTCTATTTATTTTGGTGGGCAGATAGAAGTCTCGCAGCAAGGTGCTTGCTGTCATCACCGTGACCTGCGAACTCAGGCCGCCGGACATCATCATGACTCCAGAGACTAGTGCCACAGCAGCATGTGGGCGGCTCAGTGAACAGGTCAAAGGCCAGGGCTGCTGCTCAGATGTTCAGAAATAGTCTCACTGGATATTCTTTGATTTCATCAACATATTGCATCATTATTTATTTATTCTTTTAACAAAAAACAAAACCTCAGAAGCAGTATGATGAAAAACTGATTCAGTAGCTTGTAGAACCATCCTTAGCAGTAAGTGTTTACTGTTTGTTTTTATCAGTCTATCATTTTTGGAGGAATTTTCACCTGCTCTTTTTTACGCTTTTACTCCAGTTCATTGAGGTTTGCAGGCATTGATTTATGTGCCGCTTTCTTAAGGTCCTGCCATAGAATTTGATTCAGGCTGAGGTCTGGACTTTGACTGGGCCATTGCAACACCTCAGTTCTTTTCTTTTGAACCATTCTGTTGTAAATATGCTGCTGTTCGTGGGATTATTGTGCTGATGCATGACTGAACGTGGGCCAAACTTTAGCTGTCACACCTCACATTTGATTCTAAAATACTTTGGTACACAGAGGACTTTATGGTCGACTCAATGACTCCAAGGTCCTGTGGCAGTAGAAAATCCTAAATCATGCTGTGCTATGCTGCATTGTTCCTTTCATAAAGATAAGGATTTCTCAGGTACTTCATTCCTCTGGATGCAGTAAGGGTGTACTTTGTTTTTCACGCACTGCTTTTGCATTTAACAGTTTTGTTAAATTAATAATGTACTTTCTTTTTGGCATGAGTGCACTTGTTAAGAGTGTAGCCTTTCCTAGAGTTAATTGTGTGAAACTTGGGGAAAATTCAGTGTCAAGTCAGTCAGGTCAACACATGGTTAAGATTTGTACATGAACATAAGAATGTCTTGGTGTCCAAATTTACAGCTCTTTGCAAAACACCTGCAGTTTAAAGAGGTTCCTGTATAAACATTTGTACTGTGCTGCAGAGTTTATCAAGGTCTTTTAACACAGTGTCTCTGATTCTTTTTGTCATTTCTTTTCACCTTGGACCCAGAGACATAAGACCACATTAAATACCTTAGGTAGTTCCTACATTAATTTTAAAAAGTCCTTGTTTGCAGTTAGCAGACAGCAGGGGTACCAACAGTTTTCCTGTTTACTCACAGGCCAAATTTATTTTGTTATTCTTCCATTAGAAGTTACAGTTATCCTAATTTGGATACTTCTGTTATTACACATTCATTTAGTGTACAGTATATACCAAGCACTTAGGTAGTATGTGAATGCTGTTTTAAATTGAACATGGAAAGTTGTGCACTGACTGACAATAGCAATTACAGTATTTTTTACTGATATTATAAGGCCAGACTGGTGACCAAGTATGGAAGTGAGGAGCATTCTGGACTCCACATTTGGACTTTTATAAGTGCACCATCTGGATATTTACAGTGTGCTTGTTGCAGCCATACTTGTCAGTGTAAACATACTTATCTAATTATAGAAAAACATGATTTAATATACATCACAAGAACTTTAAAAAACATTCTGCTTCTATCCAAGTGCTTGGATAGAAGACTGTATCTAAAAGATGGCTGTAACAACTGTGACATCATCCATTGGTTAAAGCCTTGGGTGTTTTGGCGATTACCATCTTTTTTAAAAAAAACATGTGGATCTGTTCTAGCTTTATTTCTGACTCTAATGAAGACCATAATTTACTAAATAAACATCCTATTTTATTCTGTAAGACTTAAAACTAGTGATTGAGAGTATAATCTCATCAGGGAAGTGTTTCTAGAGGTTACATAAATGTCTTTGCAACTGGACTTCTCTTGTAAGCAGAAGATTTGCACTCTTCTGTCCATTAGCAAGAAAACAAGCAGTTTTCAGAGACCTGGAAGCCACATCCAGCATTTAAATACAGTCTATGGGATCAAAGTTTGGTATTTTCTGTTTCCTCATGTCAAAAATTGCAGTGACTGTTGGGTGGCTACAAAACAGATGCCCGTGCATTTGAGGATTCTTCAAAGCCACTAAATGCCACCGGGAATCCCTCTAAGGAGCACCGTGGCGACTGGGACGACATATCTGAAAGCGGTTATGGAGATTATGTTGTGTCATAAAAATGATTGTTGAGACACTTTGATTACAGCCTAAAAGCTAAGAGACTTTACATTGCACCACAGTGCTTTGTTTATTGGTTTTGTATGTCAGAAAACAATTGAGCCTGTGATAATGATGGGTCATTATCCATTGTTGAGCTACTGAGATGTCAAGAATGAAACAGCACTGATGACCAGCACTGAAACCCAAGTGATCTTTTTATCAAGGGTCAGCAGCCAGAGAAAACAGAGAGCTCACTCACTGGTCTAATATCCTGGAATGTCCTGGACGCTGCAAGGAAAGAAGTCCTTTCAAGCAGCATCTTAATCAGAGTCATGTTCTTTATTGAATTTGAGATGACATTCTCGCAAAAGCAGATGCTCCTTTCTTTAGCTACTCATTTATTCACTTAAGTTCGATGAAACAAACACAAGATGAATGGTTGCTATTTCTATCGTCTAAAAAAGCGTTCATAAGGTCTTTCTATATCATACAAGAACAGATCATAACTAGTGCACTACAATAACAATAAAAAAATTGATCTCTCATGTTTTACGTTACATGTAATAATTATTTTGTATGTTTGAGTTCACTATGTGTCGGTCTCTTGGACATGCATTAGTGGGACAGAACATCAAATATAAAGCAATGCAGCCACTAACTGCAAAGATAAATCAACAGCTCACTTTTAAAGAAAATAATCATAACCTTACTTATAAAACATTTAGCACAAATGTGCTAATTCTGGCACTTAATGATCAGTTATGGCACTGGGAAATGCTATAGGGCCCAGATGTTGTGAAGCATCTGATATTTGGCCCATACAATTTAGATCCGTGGCTATATTTACCCTGAGTCAGAGCCAGAGCTGCAGATGTGCCAAATTTTTATTGTGATCTGGTATCACTGATATTTGTGCAATTGTATCTTACACCACATGCATCTTATCATTTCGATATAAAGACATTATTAATCTTTGCAGACCAGCGGGTGATCTATATATGGAGACCATATGAGGGCAGTTGAATAAAGTGAATGATAATAACAAACTGAATAAACTGAATATCAGTGAAAATAAAACAGTTTCACAATTTTTATCTTTGTCTTTTTCAACAACAGCACCAACTATATTTCTGGCCATTTAATATGCATTATTATAGTATTACCAATACCACGACATACTAGGAATGCTTGTAAAAGCGCTATAACTACAATAGGTCATGACTTTTGCATTTGCTGGAAATTCATATGGTTTCTGTAGTCCAGCCACCTCTTTGGAGATATTTCAGGTTCTGGGAGCCGCCATGCTGGCAACAAAGCCCTGTTCATCCTGCTTCAGGGTGACCAAGTGATTCCAATTAAAGCTGCATGTGTTGTTTACTGAGGCTGGGGTCGAGCAAGTCAAACACAAAGGAGTCTGATCTTACAAGAAGAGAGCAGAAAAGAACCTTGGATCTTCTATTCAGATGAACAGTGAGGTCCATTGTCTTACTTTCTAACCACGCAATAGAAACTTTCTGTCTACATTTCAATACTTTTCAAATTTTGCAATATGTTTTTGTTTTTTTTTCTGGGGTTTTTTATTGTATATGTTTTGTCTAATTGATTTACAGAACTAAAACCGGCATGCACACAACTGCAGCCTATAAGAAAGGCATACAGTTCATATAGCCATGTCTGGCAGACATTTCTATGACATACTGAAAATAAGCACGAACAGCCCAACTGAACTCAAAGGTGAGGAAAAACAAACAAACAAACAAGATGCAACATTGTGCAAAACTCTTATATTTTGCTTCCAAGGATACAAAATGTCTTATAAGTTTTAAAGTGGTCTTGAGCAATACTTTTCCAGACTTTCCACTCATTTTCAGTATCTGACCATTTTCAGCAAAAAAATTGGTGGTTGGACGTTAAACCACTTAATACTGACCTATAAATCATTCAAGTTATCTCTTTTAGAACAGCTCATGGGATAACTTCACAAAGATCCACTTTTAAATTAGGTGGTGCGGTGATTAGCACACATGTCTTGCAGCAAGAAGGTCATGGGTTTGAATCCACTCTTGGACCTTTCTGAGCAGAGCTTGCATGTTCTCCCCATGTCTGTATGGTTTCTCTCTGAGTCCTCTGGCTTCATCCCACAGTCCACTCACATGCATGATGTTAGGTTAACTGATGATTCTAAATTGGCCAATGGTGTGAGTGTGAATGGTTGTCTGTCTCTCTGTATTAGCCCTGCAACAGACTGATGAGCTGTCTATGATCTACTCTACCTCTTGTCAAACGACAGCTGGGATAGGCCCCAGCCTCTTCCCCCTGTGACCCTGAATTGCATACATGTAAGAAAATGGACGAATTAGGGACTTTGTTGCTAGCAGGTTCAGGGATCAATGATACCTAAAAAACAGTTTAGATTAAACATTGGCCAAGATATTGGCTTGCAGTTATTATGGGCCAAAAATATTTGTGACAGCTTAACTATCTTTGGATCATATTTACGATGGAAGGTCTGTTGTTTATGTTTCCTGTATATATAGGCTTGTATATGTCTCTGTCTTGGCTGTTCTCACCTGACAGTCAAGAGTCAACAATATTGAATCATCACATCTTCCAGAAATTATAAATTGCATTTGTTTTTTCTATCTTTCTCCACACAGCGAGCTAACAAACAGACAGAGAGGTCGCTGTTTATAGTTACAAAATCCATGTTGATTCCAAGTTCAGCTGAAGGTCCAAACCTCTAAAAAAGGTTTGCATGTGAAAATGAGGAACATAAAAGACAGACAGGATAAGTTGATTATGGAATGAACAGAGGAGCGTACGGCTTGGCTGGACTTCACACTGGTTAGAGCAGTGGACACATGCTTGTGACTTACTGATTGCCAAACTTAGAGACTGTGACTATGTAGATGGAGGGTTTCCAGAACAAATGTCCTTTTCATTTCATGCTTTACATCCATAAGCTCCGTTCTTCTGCCACTGATTCAATTGCAGCTAATCAAGGAATTGAAATCACATGTATGAACAAGTAAATGGGCTATTCAAAGAACTGAGCACAAAAATAACTTTTTCTTCCTTTGGATGGAGAAAGAAATGTATTTGGCTGCATCATCCTGCTCCATGTTATTGCATGTAGTGATGCTTTTATATTTTCTTGTGGTTATTTAACCCTTTATTTCCTCTGCAGGAAAGACTTGCTCCAAAACAGCCACGTTCTACTACATCAGAGAGAAAAAAAGTCTGCGATTGAGTTTTGCTTGAGGGAAAGTTTGCCTACACAGGGAGAAGTGAAGGAAGGAAATAAGGTTTGGCATGTTGACTCAAGATTAATTTCCCAGCAGTCCCAAATGGACAGCTATTAAACTTTAATTGCCCCTTTTTCCTGCTGGAAGAGCTGCGACAGTGCTGATGTGGTACATTTCAGAGCTGCCATCAAAAGAAAGTTGTTTAGTCACACTGAAGGAGCTTGTTGCTCACACCTCTCTTACCCCAAAACTCCTAAACTTCCAAGAAAACTGATGGAGAGGTGGCGCACGGGAACAGATCTTTCTTTAAAATTCTGAAGTTGTGCATTGGCACTAGCAGGGATGCTCTAGCTGAGTGGCCTTGTGGTTTCAGAAGTTATTAAGCAAAATGGTAAAGCAATGAACAGCATAACACTATCCAAAGGAAAGTAGCAGATGACAATAACGCTTAAAAAAAAGCAACTGAATGTTTGTATCATCCCAGCACAAAGGCAAGGAATTCAGAGAGGATCTGAGCTTTGTTTCTCAATTATTTGCATAATACACTTTGATGGGTGGATACTCATCTCAATCCTCGGCTCTTTTGCATCTGCAGATTGCAAAGGGCCTATTTCCAGCACCGTGCAGGCTACCAAGAAGAGACTATCAAAGGGAAGGAATGGGCTTTCAAGTCAGGACCCTTCGATTGTGTTACAGATTGGTTCCAGGTGAGGCAGCTTTGGGAAGTTCAGCCGGAGGAAAATTGCCCTTCCACGCAGTGCTTGTGAGAGGCAGGGAGGCTTCACGGTTGGCATGGTGCTCCGGAATTCCAATACTACTCACGTTTGGTGGGATTTCTAAGGGATGAATGCTGGGCCTCAAAAATCTTGTTGTGGTTGATTGCAGTTACATTAAAAGCTATGCCCAGACAAAAAAGAAGGGTAGGGGAGGGGGGGTTGTACAGTGTGTCTGGTTATTTCAAAAAAGTATACTGAATAGCTGAATAGTACCGCAGTCCGCAGACAGTAATTGGCAACATAATGTTCAAAACATTCCCTTTGATTCACTCACAAGATAAGTCCCGGATTTATTTTTCAAAACAGACATTTTCCAGCTCCAGTGTTAACGTAAGTCATTTTCAGAATAAGCCATTGATGTTCTTCTTTTTCACACATGCTATTATGGCAGGAAACTATCTCAAGGACTCCTGGCAGAGAAGGACGATATACATTTGAGCAAAAACTGCCCCAACAGTATCATTGCCTTTTATTTGATTTCCCTGTAGCACTGCTTTGATTTATTGCCTTTTCAGACCACACTCCCTGGAGAGAATTGGCATTTGATTACATGGACTTTTATGCGTACATATCTGGAGGTTCAACAGAGTTTCAGAGGATTTTTGCCGGAGCTTTGGAGCAGTTTTGATAAAATGCTAAACCCTGTCATCATACCACTCGAACTCGTGACAACTTTACAGACTCCTCTGCTGGCACTACTTGTCTTGTAACCTGCCGTCATAATTTGTATTAGCAGCTTCAAATCTAGATCCATCCATGCAGATAAAGCCATTTTTAGAGAAGTCATAGGTGTAACTCTCTGTATGTCTGCTGGAGGGATGGGAGGGACAATTAGGGAGGGAAAGAGCTGAGCTGTGCACAGGAGTCTCAGGCCATAGCATTATGCATCACTCACCTGTCTACCTAAATAAACCCAGGCAGGGAAACATCTGGT
Source organism: Aulonocara sp. 'chitande type north' Nkhata Bay (assembly GCF_057382095.1). NCBI lineage: Eukaryota > Metazoa > Chordata > Actinopteri > Cichliformes > Cichlidae > Aulonocara > Aulonocara sp. 'chitande type north' Nkhata Bay. The sequence goes on along the minus strand of NC_141344.1, from coordinate 21,945,745 downwards.
AAAACTGCTTAAAAATGTCCGTCCCACTGTGTTTTTCAGGAGTTTTATTTTAGTTCCCCCCATTTTTTTTCTGGCACCACATCACTAAGCTCTCCAAACATTACCCACAAAAATAAGGTCATGATCTCATTACCGCAGCTTGGCTGTCTATTTTCTACTTCAAATTACAGTGATTGCCAATTATGCACAAAAATATACATATATCTAAGTTTGTAGCATTCTGCATTCATTTCTATGTTGAAATATACCATATGAAAAAAGGGGGAAATTAAATTAAATTTTCACGGTGAGTCAAAAAACAGTCTCCACCTTCACCGAGTGCCGAGCCCAGCAACAAAGACTACCCTACAGACCTCCATACTGACCAAAATCACTCCTCAGAGGCCACATTGAACAAATAAGCTGTTATTCCACTGTTGTTTGAAAGGATTTTGATGAGATTGGTCTTGTAATGAAAAGAAAATAGAAGTGACGTTCCCATGACGGATATGGTAAACTAAATTGAGAGAGGCTGCTCTGTCGGCTTGTAGTTCGCACCTCTGGTCCCACAGTGCCCGTCCAACCCCCCCTCCCCAAATCCCCTCCTCAAATTCACCCTTTGTCCTGTACCGTCATTGACTCACCATTTCCAAAGAACATGATCCAGCCTAGAGGCCCATGTGCTCATGTCCTGTTGAGGATTTGTTGATTTCTTTAATCACTGTTCCAGCTCTGCTTGCCTTTGTTTGTTTTGTTGAAAAAGCAGCAAACACAAGTGCTTAGGGTTGTCTGTGGAACAAAGAAAGGGAATGCTCTTGATTGTGTCTTTAAGGTCACTGTAATTGTTTGGTCCTGCACAGTTTCCCTATAGTATAGTGTGGCAAAATTATGCCAGTTGCAATTATGAATGAGACCGTCTTCTTTTGCATTCAGGCCGACTTTGCAATCGAATATGTAAAGATAAAGCCTTCTATCATTGTGAGTGGATAACCGTGTCTTATCATTTCGAACAGGTTCTCGCCACATTCGTTCCTCGCTCCGCGCCATGTATTTCTTTTTGTTTGTATAAAATTACCGAGGGGGTATGCACAGAAGGGAAGGAGAATGCGGCTTAAAATAAAAACCATGAGGAGAAGGAGGAGGAAGTGGTGTATTTACGCTGTTCATCCTCTTCTCTCTTCACTGACAGGGAGAAACAAGCCCTGCTGGCTATCTGCATGGCTTGACCATATTTTACTGACAAGAGCGTCTGCATTCTCTGAGCCCCTTTTCTGTTCCTCCTTTTGCAGTTACAGTGTGTTTAAAACCAGAACCACAGCTCTGTTCCTATCCCCGGGGACGCAGACTCGTACCCCTTGACCTCCAAAGATGTTTATTGATATGAACTCAGTAGGCATGATGGAAGTTTTAGTACATTTTTCAAACAAAAGAGTGCTTTTTTGGGGCCTGGGTTAAGAAAGAGAACTAGCAGAGATACAGCCTAGTGCCAGTTAATTGTCAGATTAGCTGATCTGGCAATTAAACACGGAATAAGCAACCAAAAAAAAGAAGATTTTTAAAGACACTGAGGCATAGGACATCAAAGGCCTGCGCCTTAGCACAAAATCCAAGCGTCACTGCAGTCTCCTCTTTCCCATGCAGACACAGAGCAACAGGAGGGATTAGCCACAGCTTGACATAAGTCAAAGCAAGACAAGCCAAACAGATGTCATGTTTGACCAAGATACATACGGTTAGCACATACGGAGGCTACTGCAGCGCTACGTGCTTATTAGTCTTGTTAGCGCAAGGCAACGAGCCTAACAGACAGACTTGCTAACAGATCAGCAAGTCCGATGTTTGGGTGTTTCTCCGTCACGCATCACAGTATTATGGGATAAGTGAGCAGCACAAATAGTTTTACAACAAATGATGTCACTACACACTATCATATTAGTGGAAAGAATTTTTGTGTCCATCAATTTCGTCTGTTTACACACTTAGCATGTTTTCCTGTTTGGGGGTTTAGCAGGCCTAATTAGCAAAAAATGGCACAGTCCACAAACAAACATCCATCACCACAGTGAAATCTGATTTTTTCTTCTTCTTTTTTTACTGGAAATCTTTGCTCACTATAAATTTCAGATGCAATGGTTTTTGTTTTGTGTTTTTGTTTTCAACCCCAGAGTTAACACAGTCCAAATTTGAGACGGTTACTGCTCACACGTGTTGGCACATAATTGTGAGTGTTTTCTTCAGAGGTAGTGGATGGGGCTGCCATTTAAAAGTTCTGCTGAATCATCAGTTTTAAAATGACATGTTAGACGTTTTTTCTTCTGCTTCTTCTTTATTGCCCGGGCTTAATACGAAAATTAATTTAATGGTTTACAATGGGAAAGTAGCCAAGCTCAATTTTCTGTGGCCTGTGTTTTTGTACCTGATGTAACATAAGGCTTCCTCACAATGAATGCATAGTCACACCACCTCCAATAACACTTGATCTTCAGCTCTAACTACATAATGACACGTTTCTCCTCAGATGTCAGTCACATGCTATCTCGCCCTCTCTTCATAAGCCTGCACCCCTTATCTTCAATCTCTTTTTGAACCGCACATTTTCATATAAGTAAATAATTACACTTATATGCTATCAATCACGAAACTGCAGAAAAGAATCAAAATGTGTATTTTTTTCGTCTCAAACACTTTCAACTGTAAGGAACCACTTTAGTTCTTTAATGTTTAATATGTGTAAACTAACAATAAATGTATTGCTTAAATTCGTATTGGAATCAATGATGTACTGTCTTGAATTTAAAATGTCAGTAGTCTGAAATTTCTGTGGAATTAGTAAGCAAGACTGCCACAATGATTCAAATTCCGCATTTTAAGTTTAACAACACTAAAGCTTTTTCACGTTAAATGTCATTTGGTTGTAATTAATTGCAATTAGGAAAAAAAGTACCTGTGCGTCACATGATAAATATGAAGGTTTTTGTACAGTGAGGTTGTTTTCGACCAAAACCTTGCTGTGAGAACATTAAAATGATGTGTGCTGTTGCAATAATGGGAGCTGTGTGGTCAGAAATCTTTCCACAAGATCACTCCAAGTGTGCCTTTTTTTTTTTTCTTGGCACGCAATTTTTCAAAGTCACATAACACAGTTTTGTGATGACAACAAGCACATTTATATAAAAAACATTTCTTGTATGTGTAAAATTTCAGTGATTCTGATGCTGACATATTAACATGCAAACAAATATATACATGGGCAGAAAAAAATATTGCATGAATTCAATAGGCTGCAAGCATGCAAGGAAAAATTACCCCGCTTTGTTTACGTGCACGTAAAACACAAATGGAGACCTGTTGTGGAACTCCGGATGATACAACTCGGCCCTCCCTCAGTGCGGTTGTGCTTCTGGTACTTTTCTTGTGGGGATGTCACTGTGCGTGCCATTGTGTGTTTGTCTGTGATGGAGTCCTGTGTTGCTGGTAACTCTGTATAAATCCACACACTGTGAGGGAAGCCTGATGTGTAATGTCAAAAGTCTGCCTTTCCTTTAAAATCTTTTCAGGTTCAATGTAGCGCCTGACCCCAGATCATCAGCAGAGCACCTGCCACGTCAGCCCTTCATCAACATCACAACACCCACTCACCGACTCCAGACGTGACAGGCACGGAGCTAGGCAGAACTGCAAGACAGCAAAGAGATGGGTGGGAAGCACAAACATAATACTTCATGTCATTTCCATTATTTAAAATAGCAATCAAAGCTGATCTAATTAGGCCGGTCTGTATAATTGAGGCCTTTCAGGAAACACTGACAGGGTCCAGATACTCTCTCTTAGTCTGTGTGCAAGTCTCACCAGAAGCACAGGGAATTCTGGGACACGGCGCAGTCATGACTTTTGTCAAGGATGCAAACCAGACTTGAGCTGCCTGTGTGTCCTGATGTCACATGGGCACTTATCGGAAACGATCACGCATGTGCGAGAGCTCTGCACACTCACTTAAAAACAGTCGTGCATTTGTCATTGTCCAGGTCTGCACTTGTTTGTTTAAGCTCTGACTTTGGCATGTGATGAATATGTATTGCATTTCTTATCCAGGCACTGCGTTTCCACATTTGTCATAAAGGGCTTTTCTGTGCATCTCAGTGCCTTTTCACACTTCATACATATATAAAAACACAAACCTTAACTTTTCCTGACTTAAAAATAGTTTTCTCTCTATTCCTGTAAGTTATAACACAACTAAAGTTTTGATTGACTGAATTTCTAGTGTTGCAACACAAACTAAGGAGGTCAGACATTTTTGTGGCAATTCGCAGTTGGTGGTTGATACCATCTTCACGGTCAGGCTGCATTCAAGTGTGTTTCTAGTTTGCCTTGCTTGGATAAAACATCACTTTTGTTTTGGTTTTTCAGAGTGGATAGATTTCATACGAGGAAACAGTGGAAGTCCTAAACTCTTCCATAACTTTGAAAGACACCGGCCAACAGAGGAGGTTATTTGGCACAAGGGTTTCGGTTTAGATTTTCATGAAAATTGAAACACAAAGTAAAACATGACTCGTAGCCTGGGGGTGTTTTTATTTTTTTAAACTATATGTGTATGGAAGTTCTAATATGCTCTCTTGATCCGGGGTTTGTGTGGTTTGTTTTAGCCTGTAAAAATTTAGATCTTGACTATAAAAAAAACCCTACGCCTTCCTCTCAGCAAGAAAATGCAAAAGGTATCAAGCTGAAATTGAAGAAGCTTGGTGAAGAGGTCAAGCAAGGGCAAAGGATAAACCCATTACTGGTGAGTCTTAATTAAAACAGAGAAATAGGCCATCATCATTGGTAGAGAACGCCATTGAAATTGCGTTGAGATTGTTGAAAGTGTGAGATATATAATCAGTTTTATATATATATAGCACTTCAGAACAAAACAAAAAGAAATCTGAAATTAAGATGATAAATAATAAGAATAGAGTTTAATCTTTCACCGTAAGAGTTCTGACAATTTCATATAATTTTGCTCCTGGAAAGCTGGCCAAGCCATGTGCACGACCAACAGATGTTATTTTAAATCTAGATTCACAGGTGGTCAAAAAAAACAAAAGGAACTCTGAACCTCTGTGGGAGTTTCATCCCCAAACTGGCTTCCCATGATGCCCTCTGGGCCGAGCTCTGTAGGACAGAGGTGCCAAGTCTCCTCTGGTTTCACACAGGAAGATAAGATCGGTGTGTGTGTTGGACTCCTGTCACTGCGCAGTCAAAGTTAGTGCTGAGCTAGTACAAAGGTTTGCCAACACCAGTCACGCAATACAGAACAAAAAGTCAAAGGCCATATTTTACAGTCCCCACCTCCTCATTTACTCAATTCCTCACGGCGAGATGGCTGAGCATCTAATGACAGCAAAGCAAATGTGCCTGGATTTGTCCCTTTGCATGGATTTAAGTGCTATAACATGGAAATGCAAGAACAGTTTTTGAACGAGAAGCAGAGTCAGCTACTGCTGAGTTACCAGCTGACAAATATATGGAAGACACAGTTCATTTTCCCCTCTGTTTCTAATATAGATGCAAATTCTGTGAAAAGAAACAAAAACAATGATGACTTATAGGCTGCAAACGCAGCTGTGCACATTCTCTATACTTGCCATGTGTGAGCGATATTTCCATACAGTTTCTGACATGTGATTAAAAAAAACACATAATGTCATTTTTTGCTACTTCGTCCACAGTTGTTTGTTATGACAAAGGACACATTTAATTGTAACTCTTTAGTTACAGAAATGAGGTAGAATTTCTTTACCTTTACTTCTAATATCTTCCTTCCAATACACTTCCAGACTTTCTCTTTGCTCACAGTCCATTTATTTGGTCAATTTATTCTCTTGGGTTTGGCCCACATTCTGGTTCCTATTTAATTATAACAATGCTGTGGATATTAAGAATTACACATTAGAATTGAAATATTACAGTTTTATGCTGCATAATATGCAAAACAGATGTTCTGAGCTGAAGCTCTCTTCTTATTTTCCTATCACAACCAACCATATCATTACCAGCTGTGACATAAATCATAACATGATATGTCTGATATAATATCATTGTCCATTCATTGTCTTCTGTGTGGTTCTCTGAAGCCGATTAAGGACTTAGAGAAAACTCAAACATGCTAAAAGAGGAAATCCTGGTTTTTTTAAAAAACTTTCAGGAAATAATTGTGTCTTCTTTCGCAACATTGGCGACTTATAAACAGATATACTTATTTTTCCTTTAATATGTGTCTACATCTTTGTTATATTTCTATCGATTCATGTTTTTCGCCCATTGTGTACGGGCCATGCTAAATAACGGTTTACAGAGATATTGCAGATTCTATGTGAGTCTGTGGAAAGATGATCCTTCCTGCCACAAGCATGCTAATTATTTGCTTTATACTGGATATTTGCCATAATGTGTTTTTGAATAACTCCTGATATCACAGTTTGTTTTAGCTTTGAGTTACCTAAATGAAGGAGAACAATTATGCGAGGCAAGCTAACATTCTAAACACCAGCGTAACTCACAGTGCATATGGACGGACACATGCCATGATGGATCGCTGCGGTCAGCACCATCTGCTTCTCTCCAGCTGCTATGTCACCTTTTGAGCTCTTTTACACTCTACATACGAAACAGACAGAACGTAAGAACAGCAGCCTCACAGAGAAAGATGTTGGCAAACAGTTTCTCAGCAGCTCCATGTGGCACAGGACGTCATACGTCATGCAGCATCTTCAAAAGCGGCCACATTTCCAAAGGCATCGCCTGTGAACTGACTGGTGCACTTGGTTCTAAAATTCAACCAAATGGGGATTCTAATCATCATAGCTTTCCACGAAGGAGAGCATTTGTAAACAAATCCACCTTTGATCCACGCTCCAAAATCAAACCTCAGTCGCTTAAAATCGCAAATTGCATGATGGTGAATGAAATTCTCTGGCTGCAATAATGATAATTATGGCAGTTAAGTGGAGATGTTTGTAATCTGTCTGCAACACATGTGGGTCATGAATTATTAATGCTGAAGAGAGAGGCTGTGAGTGGAAAAACTTTAATCCACCTTGAAAAAACAGGCTAGTGGCATGGTTGGAAGGAAGATAAGGAAGAGTGAGAAAACACAAATGGACAAAACATTTACAGCCTATGAGTTTGAAAGGGAGAGCGTTAAGAGAGAGAAAGGGGCAGATGAATTTGTGTGTTTGCCTGGACGCCACTACAAGTGGTGTGAGGCTCTTGTGGTTTTTCAGCCAATAAATCCTCTGCACATATTTAATCCAGTCAGATGTGCTGCAGGAGAGGAGCACTGAGGGATGTATGGCCATTACTCAGCAACCCACATCAGAAGGAGAGGACCTACAGATCCACCTTACCACTTATAGACATGCTCAGCATGGGGTGGAAACCAGACATGAGGATCACGAAAGAAAAGGTGTGAAAATCAACTATTCAGTATTCAAAGTTCACTGAAAAGGTCTGATCTTCTAGCAATATTGGTGCAATTATACATGGTCATTTATATGATGTGAAATGTGAGGGAGTGGAACTTCTCACAAAGACCGTTTTTTAAAATTCGATTATGGCCTAAAACTATTAAAGATACAAAGATACGAGTGGAAAATGCCTTGTGTTTGATTAAAAAGCACATAAATTCTCTTCTTAGTTACGTTTTGTTTAGTGTTTCAGTGCATTAAAGTCAGTCTGATGCCTGAACTAAAAAGTAAAAATATAGTTCTATGAGCTGCTTCACTTTTGAATTTATGTTCTTCATTTCAACAGTTATCACTACACCCCGCAGAGTGAAAAAGACAAAGAGTTGTACATTTAGAGATGGTTTTTCATGTTGTTTCAAGCGTGAGCTTTTTCTAGGTGTCTGAGACACAAGCGCCATCTTCTGTTCAGTCTTTGCTATTACCAGGCGGGCTCATTTCACTCTGATCATTAATGTCCTGCTCCATTTGACATGGTTTGCCACCAGCCATTGTTTGAGACGTGTCTTAAAAGTGGGATATGCATACTGCTACTAATACTACTACTATTACTAATACTATTTAAGCTTATTGAAATTACAAGGCACACAGAAAATCGCACTACTTTTTTCAAGTTCATCCAGTTGGTCAAGACAGCATTGGCTGCTTCTGCTGACGTACAATAAAGAAGAGAAAATTACACACACAGAAGTGATTGTCTCTAAATCCTTTTTTTTTTTTTTTTTTGCAGGGATGATGGATGGATGAGGTCAGGCAGGAGTGTCTTTGCCCTTTGATATTCACAGTTGACACTGTGATCTGTAGTGAGAGTAGGGGGCAGGTGAGTCAGTATAAATGTCAGGATAAGCAAGACAGAATACATGTCTGTGAATGAGAGGGAGAAAGGTTTAACAGGGAAGCTGCAAAGAGTAGAGGTAGTGACGGTGAGTTTAAATACCTGAGGTCAGTTATCCAAAGTAACGACAGACGAGGGTCAGTGGTGATTTGGGACAGATGGATACCAGCAAGAGTGAAAGGAAAAATTTAAAGGATGTAGTGAAACCTCCTGTGATGGCTTGGAGATAATGACACTGACAAAAAGATAAGAGTCTGAGTCCCCCAACACTGTTTAAATAATTTTTAATTTTAAAAACGTGAATAAAAAATAAATTAAAATATGCATGCTATATTTAGCTTTGAGATGAATGCAAAGAAATGGTTAAGAAGTAAAAAGGAAACAGTTTTAAGATGAATTTCAAGTGGAATCAAAGGTGTGTTTACAGTGATTTTATCTTCAAATTTCCATAATTCTCAATAAGAATATGCAATTAAAAGAGAAAGAAAAGACTGAACAGTGGGACTCATAAGACCCCTGTCTGTCTGTTTTAAAGCGAGACAGCTTTGACGGAGAGAAGGCTTATTCATTAAAATGGGGAAGACAGGCATCACACAGCGAATGTACAGATGGATAAAGGATTTTCTCTCAAGAAGGCAAATACAAGTAAGGATAGGGAATAATTATTATGAGAAGTATATAGTAGAAAATGGAACACCACGGGGGACTATAGTGAGTCCCTTATTATTTTAATTGATGATGTTTCATAATAAAGACAGTCGAATGGCATTTTCTCCTTTTGCAGATGACGGCACCATGTGGAAGAGAAGACGTTATGTAGAGTTTGTTACTAGAAAGGTGTAGGAAGCAATTTTTAAAGTTGGAGAATGGACACATAAGTGGGGATTAAAATTTTCAGTGGATAAGACCAAGACAATGTTTTGTTTTGTTTTTACATGAAAAAGAATTGGTAAGGACATTAAACGAAAGTTATAGAATCAAGAACTAGAAAGAAGAAATAATTCAAATTTCTTGGGGTTTGATTTGAGAGGGTTACATGGGCCATACATATTTAGAAAATTAAAGACAAATGCAAGAAAATGTTAAACTCACATGTGGTACAGAAATATATTTGTCAGGAAGCAGGAGGAGAGAGGAAACAGTCATTTCATGTCTCAGATTTGGACACACTGGGCTAAAATGCACACTATACATTTTAAGGGAAACATTGCCAATTAAATGAGAGTACTGTGATGAGACATTAGAGCATGTTATATTACACTGTCAGAAGTATGAGAAAGAAAGAAGACAACTGATTCAAAACCTAAACATAATCAAACTGAAACAGGATTGAATTGATTTATTTAGAAATACCACGACAAGTAAAAGTTATGAGGCAATATTTAATGATCTTAGACAAATGAATTTGTATGATAGGATCTAATACTTAGTGACATTCCGGTACCTACTCCTTATCAGTTGGAGGCGGTAATGCACCAATTCGTTGTTTCTCAACCACCAATAAAAACCAAGAAGAAGAAGGCAGCGTCGAGGTTAGCAGTGGGGTCCTTTTAGCTGCTACCGTTAGCTCTGCAGCAGCTAAGCAGCCATTGGCCGGTGTAAGTCGGAGCATCCTTCTAGAAAAACACCGCTTGAAGTGAAAGATATCGAACCGCAGTTAACGCCACACAGCTAAAGTAAAACGAGACCAACGAGATCTCTTTGAAGACAAAGAGTCTTAAAGGTATGGCTTTCACGAGGTCACTGTCATTTTAGGTCTTTTTAATAAACCGTCTTTATCATCTGGATTCGAGACGGCTGCGCGAAAACGAGTTGTCTCGGCGTCCCGAGGTGCTCTTTGTTTTTCGCAGTTAACGTTAAACGTCCCGAAACGATGGCTTGTCCTGGGGGTCTGTAATGGCTGTTTCATATGGATTTAACCTTTGGTTTTGAGTGACAACCGTTGAACTCGGGGCTTTAGCAGCACATCGTTACCGACCACGCTCGGCTAACAATGGGACGCGGAGATTAGTACGAGCGCACTATGCTTATTAAACTGATTTGGCATGGCTAGCTAACGTCGAGCTCTCACCAGTGAAAGTTTATTTTGGCAACTAAGCCGCAGATAAGAGTTTCGAGGCTTACGTTATGATGCGGATTTTTGTGTTGTTAGCATCTGTCAGTAAGGCTAGCCTCTTTCTCCACAGACGCTAAAAGACTTTAACTTTGAATAGGAGGCCCGACATTTTTATGTTGTTTTAACTTCCTCTGTTATATTGGATGTGGTGTTCTGATTTTTTTTCAAAGCTCACCCCAATAATTGCTGTTACCAGCCAACAACTTATCGTCCAAGAGGAGGTTGTATCTCGACGTATCGATTTAATTAGCCCTCAAACCTTAATAAGGGATCACATCGGTAAGTATCACTTTCACCGGCCCGGGTATTTGGGCTTGAGTCAGGGTTTGGTGTCCTAATGTGGAGCTTGGAGGGTCGCTGAAGCAGGGTCCTCAAAGTTCAAAACGTGAAACTGCTGGCGTTACATAAAGTGGATATCTTACCAGCTGAACTCAGCATGAGCTCAGTTTATATTAGAGATTACCGGGCAATACAGTACAAATAACAATTCATACGGTACCACTTCTATCTCTCTATCTAGAGAGAGAGATCGTTTTTAGGCTTTTATTTAATACACAGTTGACAATGAAAGGTACATTTAAGCAACAACTGTGGGTCCATTTCGTCCACAGGTATCAGTTGAATCGGGTGGTGCTCAGCTTAATTACTGTTTATTGCTAGACTTGGACAAAAATGGAAAAGGGCAATGTGTCTGTAATCATTTGTGTAATCCTCAAAATACAGAACATCCCTACAGTATCACAGTGCAGACAGTTATGTTGAAATGTGCACAAGCATCTCAAGATACATAACCCTTTAAAAATCTTTTAGAATTGTCGTGGATCTATGCAACAAATATCATAAAACAAAAATTTATAATCAAAGTATAATATAAGTTGTTTATACAAGTCTGTATGTGCATGCATAGTAAATATCCAGTTGTGAGCTCTGTTCTAGGAAACCTTGTTTCTGATGGGTGTCAGATACAGTAACTGCAGGTTGAAAGTCTGAGACTGCAGAGCATGACCTTAACAGCATTTTGTAACCTGGTTGAAGACATAAGTGTACGATCTAGTTCTTAGGCTTTGAAATAGTTTCTTCTTCTGCTAACATCTTAAGTTAGGATTACTAGTTTGTTTTATTCAGGTCCAAATTTTAATTGTAATATTTACATGTTTCCCTCCCAAAGATGCCTTCAGCAACAGCTGGCAACAGTGCTGTCCAGTCTGCCATTCCAGACCTGGGAAATGGAAGTCATTCTGAGGCCATGAAGCAGATTATTGGTGTGATTGACAAGAAGGTCCGCAATATGGAAAAGAAAAAGGTATCTATAGTTATCATCTTAGAGTAAACTTCGCTTTGGATTAACCTCAAATAGGGTGTAAAGCTTTTATCTGTTTTGTCTGTTGTTGTGGATGCTGGAAAATGTATGCTTTTGTCAATATATAATGACATACAGTAATATATAATTATCAAACATACTGATTTGGGAGAATGCAGGTGTTGGGATGTGTTTTGAAAATCAGAAAAATGTTGGAGTAGGTACTTTAAATTTCAACTGGCTTTATAACAGGTTTCCCCTTCCCCAATGAATCCACTTAATAGACTGTAGCACTAATTATGATATCCAGATTTTCCTCTGTCTTGCTCATAATTTGTTAAGATTGTGTGAGAAATGTCAAACTGCCTTAAAATATAAATCCACAGTGGTAATAAACCTAATGATGACATTTTTTAATACGTTTGCTCTTTTTATTTGAATTCAACTTTAATGTCAAATTTCTTGTTTTTCAAAAACCTTCTTGCAGTCCAAACTGGATGACTACCAGGCAAGGAAGAATAAGGGCGAGAGACTAAATCAGGATCAGCTGGTAAGAAAACAAAACTGCTTCTCATTTGGACACAGCTTTGTTTTGTCGCAGGATCAAATGTAAATTCTGTCAAATGCAAGGATTTCCAGTCACTCTAACGCTGTATTTATATTAGGGGTGCAACAACACATGTATCGGTGTTGAATCGTTGATACAGTGCTTTCGGTTTGGTACGGATATGTATCGAACAATACAAAACCTTTCTTGTGACGATGCTGTCTGTGTTGAGTGCTCAGTGGATCTGCGTTCAACTACTCCGCCTAGGCTGCACTGTCGAGCGCAGATCCACTGAGCGCAGCGCAAGCTAGCAAGACAGAAGCTAAGCTCGTTGCAACATGGCAACTGCCTCAACTCTACCTGAAATTGAACCTCCCCCACCCTCATTCAGATCTGGCGTTTGGAACTATTTTGGTTTTCATGTGGAAGCATGACCCTGATGGACAAAAGTAAAACAGTATGTCGGATGTGCCACGCAATGCTCAATTACAGTGGTGGGAACTAGTGCGTTAGCGCAGTTAGCTCGTTATTGTGTTGACGCCATCCAGCCCCACGCACGGGGCGATCCGCGGTAACTCGTTAAGGGAGATTTGCCGCGTTATGGCATTAATGTCATTTTAACGCTGACAGCACTAGTGGGAACACAACGAATATGACTGCACATTTACGCCGACATCATCGTAGTGCAAAGACAAGTGGAAGCAGACAAAAACAACAAGCACGCATGCTACAAACTTTACCCGAGTCATTTAGACAGCCGTTAGCACATGATTCTCCTTATGGGGACCTGATATGTTTAATATGCTGCTGAGAATATAGCCCAGAAGAAGCGTATAGTGTAGCTTTTATTTTTGGAAAGAGCCATTTCTCTGTAATAAACTCTTTTCCAAAGATGAGTGATTCCTCGACCAGAGGGTTTTTTTTTTTTTTTGTTTTGTTTTGTTTTGTTTTGTTTCAGCAACATTAAATTTAAAAACTACTTTTGAGTTAAAATATATATTTATAGTTTTAATAAATGACAAATTAAAAAGGCATGAACATTTTTTTGTATCGAGAAAATATCGAACCGTGACACCAAAGTATCGAACCGAACCGTGAATTTTGTGTATCGTTGCACCCCTAATATATATCTCAACAGTCTTGCTTTTCTTCACTCACTCTCTTAATAATGCCCATTATCACAGTATTTGTTCAAGTGCTCTGATGGAATGAAAGAGCCATTATAAAAGTCTTTAAGTTTAACTTAGAGGGGGAAAAAAGATCTGCAAACCCAGTTGCCAAACTTCTGAAGTATTTTCTTTTTTGACTGGTGACTTTAGACATTGATTGTTTTTTATATCCCAGAGAACACTGAAGGTCAGAGTTATGCTTGGTAGCACTAAATATTGCACAATTAAAAGCAATGATATTTTTAACGTTAAACATTTGCATTTCAAATGATTCAACATTTGAAATGTTTTCTGTGCACTATTTAAACATGGGCTTTAAATTATTTTCAAGTCACTCTATTTTTATTTAGCTTTTACTGTGTCCCAGCTTATTTGCAAACAGCTTTGTGTATGTAACAAACTTATATGAAGTTATGTTTCACATTCAAGTGTTATGAAAGTATTGCATGTTTAGTTGTTACTACCTCCTGCTTTAAATCATTTCCTGTTAAAAACATCTGATTTTCTTTCTGTGTTGTGCATGAAGGAGGCCTTGGCGAAGTATCAAGAGATCAACAACAACTTAGAGTTTGCTCGAGAATTGCAAAAGAGCTTTCTCGCATTGGGTCAGGAGGTGAGTCCTGAGCTATAGGTGTGCTTTTAACTTGCTGATGAAGTCTTAAACACGCATACTAAAAATCAGTATGCATCAATTATTTTTTTATAGATCCAGTGGGATGCAAAGGTTTGGGCAACCTTGTTAATAGTCATTATTTTCCTGTATAAATCGTTGGTTGTTACATTAAAGAATGTCAGTTAAATATATCATATAGGAGACACACACAGTGATATTTGAGAAGAGAAATGAAGTTTATTGGATTTACAGAAATTGTGCAATAATTGTTTAAACAAAATCAGGCAGGTGCATAAATTTGGGCACCACAAAAAAAGAAATGAAATCAATATTTAGTAGAGCCGCCTTTTGCAGAAATTACAGCCTCTAAACGCTTCCAGTGGGTTCCAATAAGAGTCTGGATTGTGGTTGGAGGTATTTTAGACCATTCCTCTTTACAAAACATCTCTAGTTCATTCAGGTTTGATGGCTTCCAAGCATGGACAGCTCATGGCGAGTCATATTTTACTGTAGCTAGCAGGTGTTTTCCTTGGAATGCTGTGTTCTTTTTCCTCCATGCATAACGCCTCTTGTTATGCCCAAATAACTACATTTTAGTTTCATCAGTCCACAGCACCTTATTCCAAAATGAAGCTGGCTTGTCCAAATGTGCTTTAGCAAACCTCAAGCAGCTCTGTTTGTGCTGTGGGTGAAGAAAAGGCTTCCTCTGCATCACTCTCGCATACAGCATCTCCTTGTGTAAAGTGCGCCGAATGGTAGAATGATGAACAGTGACTCCATCTGCTGCAAGATGCTGTTGTAGGTCTTTGGTGCTGGTCTGTGGGTTGACTATGACTGTTCTCACCATTCGTCGCATTTGTCTATCCGAGATTTTTCTTGGTCTGCCACTTTGAGCCTTAACTTGAACTGAGCCTGTGGTCGTCCATTTTCTCAATATGTTCCTAACTGTGGAAACAGACAGCTTACATCTCTGAGAAGGCTTTCTGTATCCTTCCCCTGAACCATGGTGGTGAACAATCTTTGTCTTCAGGTCATTTGAGAGTTGTTTTGAGATCCCCAAGCTGCTACTCTTCAGAGAAAATTAAAAGAGGAGGGAAACTTACAGTTGACCCCCTTAAATACTCTTTCTCATTATTGGATTCACCTGTGTATGTGGGGTCAGGTTTCACTGAGCTTATCAAGCCAGTTTGAGTTCCAATAATTAGTTCTAAAGGTTTTGGAATCAATAAAATGACAACAGTGTCCAAAGTTATGCACCTGCCTGATTTTGTTTAAACAATTATTGCACACTTGCGATCGTGGCTCAAGAGTTGGCAGTTCGTCTTATAATCGGAAGGTTGCCGTTCGAGCCCCGGCTCCGACAGTCTCGGCCGTTGTGTCCTTGGGCAAGACACTTCACCTGTTGCTTACTGGTGGTGGTCAGAGGGCCCGGTGGCGCCAGTGTCCGGCAGCCTCGCCCCAGGGTGGCTGTGGCTACAATGTAGTAATAATAATAATAATAATAATAATAATAATAATAATAATAATGGATACTTTATTGATACAATGTAGCTTGCCATCACCAGTGTGTGACTGTGTGGATGACTGAATGTGTAAAGCGCTTTGGGGTCCTTGGGGACAAAGTAAAGCGCTATACAAATACAGGCCATTTACTTACTGTAAAGCCAATAAACTTCATTTCACTGCTCAAATATCACTGTGTGTCTCCTATATGGTATATTTAACTGACATTTATTTTTTATTTTTTATTGTAACAACCAACGATTTATACAGGAAAATAATGACTGTTAACAGGGTTGCCCAAACTTTTGCATCCCACTGTATAATTAAAATACCTAATTGCAAAGCTTTTAGACACTTGTTGTGCTCTTTAGTGGCATCTGCAAATCCTTATTCATTCTCTGCCCTAGTAATTTTTTGTAACGTACATTCTTTATTGCCATAAAACAATCAGTTGGCAACACCTGGTGTAATTTATGAAATACTCCCAAATGGCTCACAAAAGCTTAAAGTGCCAGATGGAGTGAACAGGGAAGCGAATAATTGTTTTGACCATGCTCATTGACCTTTTTGATTTTTTTTTTTTTTTTTTTTTCAAAGTGCAGTGATGTACAGAGTGAACGTAATGGGTGTGTGTGTGTTATCTTGTGAAGCTAAATGCATGAAATTGTGCCTGGATGTGTTCAGATTCAAAAGGCAGTCAAGAAATCTGCAAGACGGGAACAGCTGCAGCGAGAAGAGACTGAACAAAGACGATTGAAGAGTGTTTTGGAGCTTCAGTATTTACTCGACCAGCTGGGAGAAGACGGTGTCAGGCAGGACCTTAAACACCCCGATGCCTCTGGTGCGCCTTTGCTCACTGATGCTGAACTCTCATCCCTCGATGAGTTTTACAAATTGGTAGGACCTGAGAGGAACTACGATGTAAGGTACGCGCGTACCTGTGTGCTGTCACTGGTACAGAAGTTACATTTAGAGTTATCAGTGCTTAAATATGTTTTTGGTTTTGTTTTTTAATCCTGCTCTACAAAAACTATATACTACTACTACTCTGTGCAATTAATTGCATTTATTTTGTGATTTGCAGGTTGACTCGCCAATATGAAGAAGCATCACTACACCTGTGGGAACTGCTTGAGGGTCGAGACAAGGCTGTAGCAGGGACCACGTGTAAGTATTTTCATGTCTTAATATCGTTCATCACCCATACACATACCTTTTTTTTTTCTTTTTTTTTTAAAAGAAACTATTTTTAAACTATATTTAAAGCACTTGTGGAAAATGCCTTAAAATGGAGAGGCTTAACATGTGGCTAGTTGATATTTATTTCATGCCTTCATCTTAAGTGCAGTAAGAAAAAAAATATCTTAAAGAAAATGTTTGGTGTGTGCACCTATCCACACAGGCGGAAACTCACTTGCACTCATTGTTAGTAGTTAGATTGTTCAAGACATCTGATCGGCCCCAGTTTATTGTATCTGTTGTTTCATCCCTTCACACAACATTTGATTCACTCGGTTAATTCTGAGATTGGCTCATACCAGCTGTTGCAGGACTTCTCTTGCAGATTGTACTGACTGTGTAAGAAAACGGAGGCAGACCTTAATCGTCCATTGTGGTTTGTGATAATAGGAAAGTCTGAACAGCTTCGGTGTTCTCTTATTCCAGACAAGTCACTGAAGGAAACCCTGGACAAAGTGCTGCAGAGTGGTTACTTTGACAGAGCGCAAACTCATCAAAATGGGACATGCGAGGAGGAAGAAGAGCAAGAGGAACAGACCGTGGTGGCTGAGTCTAAAGCTGTGGAGCAGCCATCGGAACCTGGTAGCTAACAATTAGCAAAGTGTGTGTGTGTGTGTGTGTGTGTGTGTGTGTGTGTGTGTGTGTGTGTGTGTGTGTGTGTGTGTGAGCGCCAGAAAGAAAGCCATCCTCATGTATATTTTTCATTTAATATAGGATTCGCTAGTGAAAAAAATACAGAGCCCGTTAAAGTGGAAACTATAGAGGTGAGATTTGTATTTATGCTGCACAAGAACCCACACAGATCAACTCTTTCCTTAAATTGTTATATCACATTTTAGTGTACTGTCTTCTGTTGCAGTTTGTAAACAGACAGTTCATTCCAGAAACTACATACAGCAGTACAGACAAAGACCAAGTCGAGGAGTGGAGTGTGGAGGCCCAGGTATGCTCTATTACTGAATCATCAGTCCTCGGTGCCTTGAAACCTACTTTCCAATGCCGTGAGTTTGATTCTAATGTGCCTGAATAGATGGTGAATTCACTCCAGCATCAGCCCCCTGTTCAGCTGGCTCCAGAACAAACCATTACTGTGAACCAAGTTTCTCCCACTCCTGATACTGATCCTGTGGTTAGAAAGCAGGCAGTGCAAGACCTCATGGCCCAGATGCAAGGGACATACAACTTCATGCAGGTTAGATGGCCCAAAATGCTGTATATTGTAGTATCCTATGGCTCACAGTGTGTGGTGTGTGTCTCAAATAAGCAATGGCAAGTAGGATGAACTTGCAAAAAGGTTGGCCAAAGATGAGGACTGCATGTCCAGGCAATTTACAACAATCTATGAAGTCGTGCTAGAGGTCATGAGACAAGAACGTACTTGTTGTGACTCAGAAAACGAATCTAGTTGTAATTTCTGATATATGAATGTGAACTTAAAAAAAAAAAAAAAAAAAAAAAAGTAAAATATCGAAACAGGGAAAAAACCCATTCCCCATTTGGGACAAAAATTCAAAAGAAGTACAATTTAAATGAGATCATGATTATCCCAGGTTTTAGGAAGATGTGCTTACATGGGAGTTGGTACTAAGATCCTTTTAGTCAAGGTTGTTTGTAGTTGAGGTATTTTCCTAATGTGGAGTGAAGGATTATGGGTATGAAACAGACGTGCTCGCTTGCTTATTGGACTGATTGCAAATCTCATCTGTTTACATTTACTCTTGTTTGGTTGTCGTAGGACTCCATGTTGGAGTTTGATGGCCAGGCGCTGGATCCAGCCATTGTGTCTGCGCAGCCAATGAAGCCTGTGCAAGCTGTTGACCTGCAACAGATGGGCGGTGCTCTACGTGAGTGACATTTACTCACAGGTTATACTGAATATGGATGCACTGATTTATTAGTATTGCTCATACTGGCCAATAGACTTTAAAATATAAATATATATACCGTATTTCCCGGACTACAAAGCGCACCTGAATATTAGCCGCACAAGCTAAAATCAGGGGAAAATCCTGTTTTGTACATACATTAGCCGAACCTGACTAAAAGCTGCAGGTGTTTCAATGTTGACTTATCATATGTAAGAGAATATGCACAAAGGGAATTGTCAGGAAAGAGATGGCTGTTTGGAGACACACCCCTTTTTATTAATATTTTGAAAAACAAGTTATGGGTACATATTTGCATAACTTTTTAGGTATGTACAAGTAGCGGTAATTACAAGTACGAAACATGTACTGTGCTTCATAAATGAGTAACAAATGTAGTACATAACAATAACCTACAGCACACCAGAAAAATAGATTCAGACTACCTTTTAGGCTCAGGTGCAGTGACACGGCTTTAACAAGAAGAAAAGTCAGTCATTCACCATCATCTTTCTCTTCTTCCTGCGCACTAAAACCACCAAAGTCCTCTCCTCCAGTGTCGGATACGAACAGGCTCAGGATGGCTTCGTCATCCACTCTCAGCTTCTTTCCTTCGTTGTCACTTTCAAAACCAAACAAATCCTCGTTGTCAGTGTCAGAGTCGAACACCCTCAGAAGGGCCGTGGCGGTGTCCTCTCCATCATGCAGCAGTCCAGCCCTTCAAATCCGTTGGTGATCATGGATGTTTTCACACTTTTCCACGCTGTCAGATTCCACCGGTGGAGTTGAGCATAACTTGCTTTTCGCAAGTTTATCGCCGCTCGTCATCCACGACTCCCGCTGAACGCGTAGCGCTACTTTGAAGTTTGTTTTTCGCGCTACTTGTACGGCACTATGTTGCCTGGCGGATGGACATGTGACCAACATACCACTCTTGAACCCCGATACTGTGTGTCTGATCACATGCCCTTCCGCCAGGCAACGTAGTGCCGTACAACAGCGGAACAAACAAAACAAATCGTCTTACGATATCACAAAAATCATGGACAATCCATAGAAAAGCCGCACCTGACTAAAAGCCGCAGGGTTCAAAGCTTGTGGAAAAAGTAGCGGCTTATAGCCCGACAATTACGGTGTATATATATTTTAAATAGGATTTCTTTGTTTCCTGGGCACAAATGATCACTTTGCTGTTAGGCCAGAGGTTCAATTAGTAATTAGTGCATGCCTATTAAGTTGTTTGGTCGCTGCTTTCTGATGTGGATATAATTGAAAGTGCATAATTTAGCAGCATGTCTTTTTTTTAGGAGTTTGTCTTATTTATTTGTTTTATGTCTTTCTGAACAGTCCACTCAGAGTCCAGACTTCCTCAGACAGCTGCAGTGTCTGGACCACAGGAATCCTCACAAGTAAGTAGGGAGGAGCCCCTGCAGGATATGGGTGGTGAGACTGCTCTTCTGGCTAAGTGGTGCAGCTCATGAATAATTGGAGTTCAGATTGTTTTTGTATTATGAAGAGAGATTTCGAAAGGTCTTCTCCATGGATTGAATGTGATGCTCTCCGACACATCTTTTTTTGTTGTCTACTGCGTGCGATGGGGAGATATTTGATTCATTTGAATATTATAATAACAGAAAAGGGAACTTTTTAAGCCAAAAGAAAATCATCTCATCTCTTGCACTGACTTCTCCATATTCGTTGTTTCCTTGCCTTCCAAATTCCCTCCTCTTTTACTTACCCAGGCCTCAATGTCTCTGTCATCTGCACCGTCTCCTGCCCCATGTTCTCTGTCCTCTGCCTTCCCTCCTGTCTCCAAACCCACCCTCACTGGAGGCATCAATGTCAACGCAGCACCTTTCCAGTCAGTGCAAGCGGTACGCTTTCTATTGGGTCCATTTAAACGGTGTCACAGTGAGCATGTTTGGACTTGATGCATTCTGTAGGAAACCGTCAGCTTTCATACTTGCACAAGTCATAGGTCAGTATTAGAGATTGGTTGGCATGTTTTATTAGTCACAGTGAAAACTGGTCAGTTATTCGTGCAAGGAGCAACAATTTAAGACTTCCCAAACTACGCAGATCTTTGACCCCAGGCCATCGTCGGGTATTGTGGTTATTTTATTTTGTTATATTGATATGGACAGGAATGGGGGAGGAAAAAATTTGTTTCTCTTTTCAGGTATTTAACATGAATGCACCTGTACCTCCAACTACCGATGGCCAAGCAGACCCCTTGAAGCAGCCTAGCCAGTTCCCTGGTGGCTATGGACAGGGCTTTAGCAGCCAGCCAGAAAATGTGGTCGACCAGCCTGACATCCCACAAGAAAGATTACAGACAGGTGTGCATCTTGTTTTGTACGGAAACCCTAGAGCATGAACACAGTGGTAAAAGATGTATTAGGATATCAAGAGGCTCCCAAGCTTCACTTTGTCACAAAAGAAATATTTTCTGTTGCAACAAAGTTGAAATATGAGTCAGTGAGGATGCCATAAGTAAAAATCACACAGCCTTCTCAGAATTCAGAAGGTGATTTTGCATTTTAAAAGTAAAAAATCCTTCCATCCTCTTCTGCCCATCCTTATCAGGGAGCCTATCCCAGCCACCATAGGGTGAGAGCAGGGCAGACCCTGGACAGGTCATCAGTCTGATACAGGACTAACACAAAGAGACAGACAACCACTGGCATTTGCATCCACACCTATGTGCAATTTAGAATTTCCAATTAACTAAACCCACTAATACCTTGTCTAAAATTAAAAATGTACTAGAACTTATCCAGCAGTACGTGACGTATATTTTGATGTCGTTTTGTGTCTCTTCTGTCCAGTTGTTAATGCATTCCAGCCCCAGGACCAGATTATGTCCTCAACGCCAGGACATGAAGATCCCTCTGTAGGTGCAGGGTTTGGGCAGTCTGGTCAGTCCTTCTACAGCAGCAGAGCTGTGCCAAGAGGTGGACCCAGGAACGCTCGTGGCGTTATGAATGGATATCGGGGCTCCTCGAATGGATTTAGAGGTAAAAGCATCCAATGTTGTTTCACAGATTTACAATAATTATATTGTGATTTATTTTGATTAGGAGTAAATATGCATCACCTGTTGAACTAATGTCTTTCTGTCGTCAGGTGGATATGAAGGCTACCGTCCACCGTTCTCAAACGCTCCCAGCAGTGGATACGGTCAAACTCCGTTCAACACATCTCGGGACTATTCCAGCAATACCTATCAGCGGGTAAGAGTTAATGCATTAATTTAAGTCATTGCATTGAATTTACATCAGTCTTTTTTATAACCAAGCGTAACTATAAATACAAAACATGCACTTATGAAGCCTTACTATCTCTTTTAAGGAGGGATATCAGCAAGGCTACAAACGTGGAGCAGCCCAAGGACCTCGTGGTTTGTCCCGAGGTAATGTGCAGGCAATGCGATCCTAAAGGATCCCGGGGACCGTCGAATTACGCCACGTTGAACATTCAGGATTTTTTGAATGTGTTTGCCCCAGCTCACTTTTATAACAATGTTTTGTTTCTCATCGGTAATCTTATTTTTTTAACTCCTGGCCTACTTATCAGTCAGCCTGCTTCGGTCTGTCTAGATCTTTTTGATGTTTTGTCACAAAAATGCTGAAATTAACTACATGTAGGATTATCAGCAAGTACGTGTGATGGAAAAACAACAAAAAGATATTCCTGTAAACTTGAAAGATTTCATTAATTTATTTTTTGTACAAAATAAATGCAAAAAATACCCCGTCACTGTCTATTTGATTCCATGAGTGCTGTAAGCCACTTGTTACTCCCTTTATAATTTTCATCAAAACGTTTAATTTTCTTGTTTGTTTGTTTTTTTAACTCCTGTGTCCCTGCCTGCATCGTCACCTCTTTGTACACTGTTATTGATTGAGACTGTTTCAATAAAGTTGTGCCCTATTAACTTCTGTTGCTGAAGCTGTTTGTTTTCTGACATTTTCATTCTGTGTGGTCTTGCATGTGAGTAGTTTAACTTAATACAATCCAATGTAGAATTCAGTCTACTTCAGAGCAGCCTTCAGCTATGACAATAACAGCTATGGAAACAGCCCATCCTTTTTATTACATTGCATCTGTTCATGGTTTCACTGGAGGTAAATGTCCCACAGGAAAGGCATCGCTCAAACATTAGCAGTGAAATCTGTTTGACAACCTGAACCACTTTATTTTAAGTGAGGTGTGCAATTTTGTCAAATGACCTTTGGATCCAGCAGCAAGAAATCAAACACCAGCTTTACATTTTGTGCAAAATATAATGCATGGCACACGGGAAACGACTGACAAAGCAAATAAAGACGTTTTCTTAAATTTTGTGTAAGGTAAAACCAAAAAGCAGAGATCTCACAGACTGAAAATTTAGGTCTTCAGTGAGAAGCGGCAGCAACTCCCAAATATCTCATTATTCTCCCCGAATTGAAGAAGCAAATTTACATTAAACAAAAGCATACAGGCTAACACAGCATGTAACACCAAACCAGCATTTTGCCAAATATGCTAATATGTTCTCTTTCATGTAAAAGTCATAAATACCTCAAAATGAACAGAGAAACAAAATTCAAGGTTTTCATTGCCTTACTTTGACAGACGGTTTCAGCAAAATACTAGATGGTTAGGTAAAAGTAAACCTTAAATAAACAATATCAAAACTGTTTCATCAGAATCACGTAGCAATACATGTGTATGGACCATGAGTTCATTATACTATTTAACAAAAGCACTATTTAAGAGCTTTTACTGTTCAGTACAGTAAATTAACTGTACACATAAAGAAAAAAATGTGTTATAGTAGGAAAATAGTAAACTGGTAGTTTGAGGGGAAGCAAAATGACCATTAAGAAGGGAGCATTTGAAAAAAAGACAGCGACCTGGCTTCATAAGGTGTTGAAGGTTAAAGGATTGTAAATGTCAGATCACAGTGATAGCTGCAGATCTGACAGCACCTTGTAGATCATTACACAACACAGCGGCTGCTTGTATCAATTCCTTAGTTTTTTTTAGTGCGATGTCTGGGGATGGTGTGAAAATGATGTAAGCTTGTTGCATTTGCTACCGTAGATTTTTTTTTTTTGCCAATTTAGTGTCATAATTAAATAAAACAAACATCTTGCAGTTAACTCTTGAAGTATGTTTTCATAAGGTCCATCATGATTCATGCATGTCTTTTATTTTGCAGGTTTTTTTGGAGTATATTGATAGTAATTTAAAAAAATCTAAATCTCAAAGGCTGTAATTAAAATGAGTATTTTTACACCTTATCTTCTTAAACAGCTGCACTGTACATATCCAGAAGGCTCTTGGGTCAGGATGTTTAGCAAGCAGCAAGTCATTTTGAGAGGAAACAAACAACCGGTCTGAAAGCTCACAAAATATTATTTATATGATTCTATAAAAAAAACACCCTCAATGTAAGCAAACACAACTGTGGTAAAATCTATGTATGCACATATCAGGATCCAAACCCATGTAGGTCATTTCACTGTGTGATTTAATTATGTAATGAAGGGATTACTGTCACCAAGACTGAAATCTGGGGTAACGGATTCCCTTTGAGTGGTTGTTCTTCTCAAATGCACTTCAAACCACTAATGCTGGTCAGGGTGGTTAAAGAGGTCCTTATACTCTGATGGGACTGCTCCTCAGCACTTACGAGTGCAGGTGCTGAAAAAGTCTGATTGTAAAGTTTTGTGCACATTATTATGGCAGCTGATTCTGGCTTTGCACAACTTCTTGATGACCAGGTGGTATATTATCATGTGTTTGAGGGAGACCTTGCTGGGCCTGGTTTTGATTTTCTTGTCCATGGTGTTCCTGTGGTATATCCTGAGGAGCTTGGGGTGCAGAGTCATGACCTTGGGGTGCAGGGTCATGACCTTGGGGTGCAGGGTCATGTCCTTCGGGTACAGGGTGATGTCCTTGGGGTGCAGAGTCATGTCCTTGTTGTTGGGCCTCATGCAGTTGGCTGTCAACTGCAGGGATTTCTGGGACGGCGTTCCCTTCAATTGTAACAAAGAGAACAATTTTATATTCTCAGAGGTTAGACCTTTAAAATCAAACCACTATCAAAATAAAAGTAGGAGAAAAACAAAATCAACACTCACCGAGAACCTCTGGAGGAGGGTCTGCTTTCTGTGACTTGAGACGTTCCATATGCTCAACTGCCTGTAGAGTTTTAGTACATTAGAATTCATTTACTACATGTGGACAGACAATTTGATTGCTTAAAATACAATATAAGCACAGCTGAATCAATTGGTAAAATGTGAAGGTTAGGATGTGGGCAGATTGATGCACTGACTGTAAATCTACAGAAGCAACCCTTTTTCCATTAGTAGTGTACTATTCCTTACCTGTTGTAGCTCCATTTTCTGTGCATTAAGCTGCTCCTGTTGTCTTTCCAGCTCATCTCTCTGTTTCTGGAGGTCAAAAGCCTTCTGGTTGAGATCTTGCTCTTGCTGAGCAAGATGCTCCTCAAACTCCCTCATCTCGTCATCGGTATAAGCCTGGTTCTGCTCCAAGGTCTGAAGAACACAGAGCAGGTAGGAAGCCATTTTTTACAGTCCTGCTTTGTTTAACCAAATGTTTCTGTATTAAATAACTCATAAAAGCTGTTATCATGATAAAGTGTCATCTAATGTTTCTCACCTCCCAGCTATCTGGCTCCAAGAATTCTTTCTTCTTAGTAGCAACAAGGAACTCATCCAGAGAGACCAGCCTGTCTTTATTTGAATCCACCTGTGACACAGACAAGAGCAGAAAGGCTTTGAACACTAGTTGTATATTTTCTTATTCACTGAAAGGACTAAGGCAGATAAAACACAGTGGTGCCTGTTTAACACAAGATGCAAACCCAGCTGAGACCGAGAATGAGCTTTAGGTGTCTTTTCTATTTTGTTTCTGTAGTCACTAAAGTCAGTCATGTGACTTTAGTCACAGGCTTTGAATTATGGAGACTAACTGTCCACACGCATAAAGTTTTTGTGCTTCCAACCTTTTAACAAACTGATGAGCTGCATTAAAGGTAGTAGAGGACTGCGATTGTGAATATTACTACATTAGAATTAATGATGCTAAATATTACCCTATGTATATTTCACACACAGAACAATTTTGGCCCAACTAATCCAGGATCGGCTTTTTCACCTGCATAGTTTCAGGAAAACAGGTTGCTGAGTGCAGCTTGTTGTACCTCATTCATAACATGCTCTCTCATACGTAGCCTCTCTTCCTCCATCTCCACCATGTCGTCCTCCTCGTTGGTGGGGTCATAAATCTTTTCCAGCTGAAATCACAGAGGCCCACAGTCAGTACAAAGACCTACTCTGAAATATTTACACATTTTCAGAAGCCACAGCTTTACCTCTTTGGTGAACAATGCCTCCAACTCCTGTTCATCAAAGAAGCCATCTCCATTTGTATCTGTATTATTGAAAAAGAGAAAAGAAGGCGAATGTGCCGTGTTCTAGTACTGTATGTTTTACAGAGCAAATTATGTATGTTAGTAAATGATAGTACAGGTCTTACCATGCAGGTTGAAGAATGTCTTAGGATCAAAATCTTCAGGATCTAAGCCATCAGCTTCCTCCCAGACCTCCTTCAGCTGATTCTGACTTCCCTGCATCATTGAAGTAAAAACACATTTGATTTCCAGATTGAGGTAAAATGAATATTACAATCTGGACAAAAAAAAACAACAACAACAACAAAATATATCATTTATTTTTCTCTGTGCACCTTCGTCACTTACCGGGTGGTTGACTTTAGGGTGGTCGGCGTGCTTCTTCTTCATCTCCTCATAGTGTTCCTCCTCTTTCTTCCTCTCGTCATCATCCAGTGTTTTCAGGTGTTCTTGTCTGTCGTGCTCTTTCATCATTTCGTACCTCTTGAACTCCTCGTGTCTCTCTTTGTCATAGTTCTCCAGATCTTTAGTGGCCTGATGACAAATAGAAAACAGAAATTGTTCAACAGTAATAACCACACAAGATTATACCCAGCAAACAATAATGCATCAGCTGGAAATGTCACTTAGACACAGTCGAAGTCAAAACAAGAGATACTATTCAGAACATCAGACTACTTCCAGACTGTCAGACCCTCACAGTAGTAGTAAACGGGATTTTTCAGGTCTATGCCTGCACGTTTCTATACATCAGCACACTTCTGGAAACCATTGTGAAAAGCCTTTTTGTCTTAACATCATCTGAGACACAGATACAAGACTAAACGCATTGCTGTTTTTAAAAACAATAATGAAAAGAAGGTCAAATAAAAATAATACATCTGTCCTCTACACCTCAGTACTCAGTACTACCCTTTCCTTTCTAGTTGCTGGTAATTATAGTCATTCACCAACTGTGAAGCTTTCACCACCTACGGGCCAATTTTGGTGTATGAATTAAGCATCTGCATAGGTTCCTGTTTTCTCTTTCTCTCTACTGCAGGACTCCACTGTGCAAAGGCACAAATAGTTTCAAGATGCTATACTTTTCATTAAGTACGAAGTAGCATCGAGCAACAACATTTACCGATCTGATCAGCCGATCCAGATCTTCCACTTCAAACGTGTGCGGGTTCATGTGGTTCAAGTATTCAAACTGTTTCAGCAGCGCTTGATGGTCCACTGCTATGTCTGTCCAGGGAGAAATTCAAATATATTACACATATTAAAACATATGAATACATAAAATAGAACTTTCTTTTATTTACCTCTAAAATAATCAACTTAAAGTTGATTTAGAGCCTGATACTTTAAACAGAATTCAAAATGAAATTATTTTTGTTTTGCACAACTTACCATTTCCTCCTTCAAGGTCCTGCTTGGCCTTAATCAGGGTCCGGAGTCGGTTTACCTCTTGCCTTTTTAACTCATCTAGTTTTGTTCTGACATGATGGCTGACAAAGTCTAGCTCTTTGGCCAGCTTACCTTGCTGCAACATAAATAAATTGTAGCAAATTAAGCGATTAAAACAATTCTGGAACATACACTACACTTTTACAGCGAAGCATAATGTACTTTTGCTTACACTGGGTTAAACTTTGCAGGAAGCTGTGCATGTACACGAAACGAGTATATTATAGTGACTATTGTCTTATAAGGAGCTGGTTGAAATGTTGTGCCACTGCAGTAAGACCAAACCAACAGAAAGCGGGGTACCTTAATATCTTCCATGTCTGTATTGTGGAGCTTTTCCCTGAAATGCTGATCCTTCTCTAGAAAATCAATGACTTCTCTGAGGTAGCGGTCATAGTGGAGTCCAGTGTCCTAAAAGTACAGTAAATAAAATGTAAAAACGCCAATAACATGTTACATTGGGTAATCAAATCCTATTTTAAACATTTCTGATATAGATCTATATTTATATATACAGTACAGCATCTCTATCTGTATACGGGTGACAAATTAAAGAAAAATCCAACCAAAAGTGTCTGAGCAAGTACAGAAAACACCACCACATGACAAATACAAACTGGGTTGCCGCTTTCTGTAAAGATCATATACTTAATATCTAAAAAAGAGCATTCCCGTGCAATCAACACTGAAACTATATTGTACTTGTTTAACCTCTGTATGACAGTATTTACCCCTTCCAGAGGCACAAATGAGTACACAGATAACAGTATTTGGGCACTAAACAATCTATAGCATCTGAAACTATTGTACTGAGAAATAAATTGGTTTGTGAGATCACAAGTTTTAAAGTTTTGAATAAGAGAAAGAGGCCATTTTTCCAATAAACTTAGCAGGGCGTACTTACTACAGTGTACCACCTATGAAATAGCTAATAAATAAACATTAATAAATCGTTTATTCTGTGAAATTATGTAATCCAATCCCACAAAGATTCTTGAAGCCACTCATCTCTATACACATTGTTTTAAGTAAAAAAAAAAAGGAAACAAATATTTTTATAATAAAAAAATCGTCTTATCCTAAAAATAATGACCAAAACTGTGAGTTTTATGCCTGCCTTAAATACAGTTAAAACGAATAGATAATGAAAGCCAAATAAACACAATTATCTCTCTGTACCACTGCTGAAAAAGGGTCGTTATTTGATACGACATGTATTATGGTTTGTGGTGAATTTTCAGCGTGCAGTGTAAATATTATGTCTTCTTCCTTACCACACTGGCTGGAGGCTCTTCAGGCTTTTTCTCTGGTTCTTTGACTTTCGTCTTGTCGATGCTGATGGGCACAGCCTCCAAACACAACAGCTGGACAAGCAGCAACAGCAGCCAGCCGGCGAGAAAGGCCCGGCTCCCCCACATCTACAAACGAGAACAATCACTATAGTGCCGGCTGAGGTGACGTGTTTTAGATTTTACAATATCTGGAAATATACATTCTTGAGTTTCTAAGTGCGTAAGCATCATCGTGTACCCAGCTTCCTCATTTTTGATCTTCCTCGAACAGCCCATCTAGTCTCCACACACTGCAAATTATTGGCTAATAATAATAACCAGAGGAAGCTGTTGGTGTTAGCCTTTAGCACCGTCACTGACAGATTTAGCGCTTCGGTGCCAAACATGGACAAATGAGACTCTCATGTAACGTTACACCGTGAGCCTGAGCAGAAGAGCTTATACAGCATTTCCCCCACGCTCAGCGTGGATTTTAAAGCTTTACTAAAGAGCCCCATAGACAGATATGTTGCCAGTATACTCACTTTATTATGAACACAGGACCTCATCTACTCTACCTTCCACCCGTCGCTTCCTCTCAGCTGGAGAGGTGTCAGCAGCTTCCACCAGCCCGCTGGACAGAGTAGCTCGTGTGGTGGTTAACCTGATTGGTCAGTTGGGCGGTCTGTCAAACACACTAGCATGTTGCGTTGCACTGAATCGTACGTGGCGATATGACAGCAGAGCAGGTGGGCGGGTCTTTTGGTTTGTCATGTACTGCACCGCACGGAACGAAAATGAGACGGAAAATTAACGCTGGGGGTGGATGAAACCCGTGATGCTGAATGACTAATTTATTTATTTAAAACACACAGTTGGATTTTTTTCTTCTTCTTCAAAGTATAACGATTTTAATTTAAATTTTCTAATTATTTGCCCCTTTTCAGTTTTTCATTTTTGTTTTCAACTTAGCCGCCATTGTTGGAGTTTTGCGAGATCTGTATTGCGAGCGCTCGCAAAAGTATTGCGAGATCTCGCAAAACTCCAACAATGGCGGCAGCTACTTAGTTGTAATATTACTCTTTCTGGGTCACAAAATACACTTTTAAGATATTTTGAGGCGTGAATGTAGTTGTGTAAACGTCAGATACTTGCTCGATTTACAAGACATCACATATTTGTAAAAGAGCTCCGACGTTTTTGGAGATCTGACACCCACTAGCTCGAAGCTAACGGGAGGTCGAGACCTACTACAGCCGGGAGGAACACCGCTTTCCCGGCACATCGTGCCTCGACCTCCCGGTCGGCTTCGAGCTGGCGGCCTCCGAAGAATGCGGCTAAAACTTTTGCGAGATCTCGCAATACTTTTGCGAGCGCTCGCAATACTTTTGCGAGATCTCGCAAAAGTCCGTCTTAATTTTTTTTTTCCTCCCTAATTTTTTTTTTCCTCCCTAATTTTTTTTTCTCCCATGTCCCCTGGGGGGCTCCGTAGTTTTTGTTTATTTAATACAATACACGAACATTTTTCATTCATTTGTCAGAATATGTTGCAGATTATAAAAACACCGTTTGTGAAGGCGCTTGACATCCCAGTCTTAAAGATACAGAACTGTGCAAACACTTCAGCGACCCCTCATTTTTTAAATATTTTGCTAGGAAGATGGGAAATATGCGCAGTGATTTATTGAAGCACACATTTAAACATACATTAAGATGCAGTATAAAAGGCAAAAACAAAGTTCTAACAAGATGGAAAGTGAATATTTATTATGACCACCTTTATTCTACAACAATGAACTTTCTTAGGCAAGCTTTCTTGCAGTTTCTCGAAGTAGTATATAGGACTCTCAATGCTCTTCTTTTGATGTTGGCTGCCTTTTGTTTGGTACGATCCTGTGGTATCGCAAGAAATTAGTAGGTTATATAAATATATGAGTATGCATAATAGTTATTATCCATAGATACCTACATCCTAAGTTCCTGTTATTCTTCTGAAAGAAACAGAATGAGTGTGTTGTTACAATGGTAATGCCAGGAGAGGCAGTATTAGTTCTGTGTTACATTAATGTGTAAGGAAGTGGAAGAAGAGTGTGTCCTGTAGGAGGCAGTAGAAAATGGATACTGATGTTCTGTACATGCCCTGAAAGAAAGGTTCAGTAAACCAGTGCAACGATACTTTATTGTAAGTCTCAGTTATTGTATTTTTTATTTTTTGAAGATGCAAAAGATCCCATTCATAATTCCATCAGTTTTGATATTAATTCCACTGTTTGAAATGCAGCCCCCAAACATGAGAGAGCCTCCACTGCATTTTATAGATAAACCATCTGAAAAATGGTCAGGTACAAGGCCTGAAAATGAGTAAAGGACCATCCAGTGTTCAAAGAAAAACTTCAAAGACCTTCAGAAAGTCTTTTATTATACCTTAAAATAAAAAGTGCAAATAGAGCACTTGAATAAATGTATAGCTAACCAATTCCAATGTTGGGACTTCACCAGCAGCTTTAAGCATTTAATACTTTCTTCAGTCAGTGTTTGCTTTACTTCCTGTGGAAAAAAAATCCCCCTAAGTGCAGTTCTGCCTCAGCTTTTTCTGAGCTCAGGAAGCAGCAGTCTGTGATTAATGGGACCAAGTTCACCTCTTAACCCCGGTCCTGTTCACTGGCCTCATGGGAAGATCTTACATGAAACTTTTTTGTGTGTGTGTATGTGTGCTTATACAAGCTCAAACTGTACTCGTCATCTTAGAGGCTGATTAGCCATGAATAAATGACTGCTACTCATTTTCTTTTGTGTGTCTTGCCTTTGTTCAGTGTGTCTGTAAAGATTTGATCATTTTTTTTGTAACTGTAACTGTTCATTATAGAGCCACAACACTTTACAGGTGTGTAGCTGGGATATAAATGAAGGTCATGTTTTAAATATTGGGGCGAAAAGAAAAGGGTGCACAGTCGTTTAATCTATGTGTAACTGGTGTTATAATAATATTTTCCATAGTGGATGTGAAATTCACAGCTACTGCAGTCCCACCGCAAATCTGTAGCAAATCTCAAACTTAGTCCTGATTGGTGTAGATTCAGCCATCTGTATCGAAAGACCATAACGCCAGAAGAGGGCGCTGTTGCTATGTGCTGGCTGCGTCGATTATTACCATCAGTTTGACTTTTGTAAAAGTACTGAGTGTTTTGCTTAACTGGTCAAATATACTTAAAGGCAAATGACACTAACATCAGCCATGAAATTGTGCACCTTGTTAGCATCGATCCCTGCTGCTGTGGTTTAATTACCTACGAATCAGCATATATGAAAACCTATTTACAAAGGAATTATTTAAACGCTGTTCTGCTTTTTCATGCTACATCTTCAACAGCTGATTGGACCAGGGCTGAAAGAAGACTTAGAGCTGCTGCCTGCAAGTTGTATAACCATTAGCTTTCTACTGGAATTATGGATGACAGAATAAAAATGCAATGAAGACTTTGAAGCTTTGGCAGGTCCAGCAAGACAATGAATCAAATTTCTATCTGGATAAGTGAGGTTATGACTAAATATAACATCCCTGCTCTTTAGATGACAGTGTAATAGTTCACTGAGTTGGAAGGCAATTATTCAATGTCATAGATCATAACTGGAATTGATAGTGAAAGAACACTAGAGTGGATGGGAAGATCAGCATTTCTTTTTAATCAGCCACTATATCATAAAATGTGCTGCATAATGAAAAGAAGGCTACTGTCTAAATATTACCCTACAGAGAGTGTTAATAATGTAGGAACCTGTACACACTCATTTATATACCTTACTCTGCTGACATGAAGGTGTATTTTAAAAAAAAGCATTTCTGAAAAGATGCTATTGATTTCCTATAAGGGCTTCTGCCAACTAGATTAAGATCCAAATGATTCCTTACTGAAGAGCTGGAAGTCAGAACAAGAGAATCTTTATTTCATTTTCAGCTCAGCACCTTTAGCGAGCATAAGTAAGTGATTCAGCGGGAGGAGGCTCTCTGAGGAGAAGACAATAACATTGAGTCACCTTGCTGCATTGTGAGCCTCTGGCAGGCAAGAGGCAGGATTCAGCAGCTGTAGCAGCAGAGAACATACTGCAGAGCTGCGCTGGCCTGCGCAGCAACTAAGTGTGTATTTGTTTGTGTAAATTAGCATGTATAGATGGATGTCTACATAGTGGGGATGATAATAAATCATAGCAAGGTCAAATAACAGCAATTGAGTTTGGCTACGAGATGATTACGCTGCAGTGCGTATGGTGTTTCAGCACTCTGTACCTGATTGTGCAGACTGGTTGAGGAATACACAACAAGTTGAATCAAATGATGCCAAGTGTAAATGTAATGTTTGGTGGTATTGATGATTAATTTAGACACTGTTCTATTTAATTCTGTTGCTTGTGTCTGCCTGACCTTTGTACAGTACAGAGGAAAAGCTCCAAAATGCATCACATTTTTAGCTGCAGTGAGCTGTAACAGGGTAGTGATGTTATAATATCGTAACAGCTATAATAGTACATTTCAACATTCACACATTTTGTTTGTTTCTTTAAGAAAAAATCAAGCTGGTCATGAAAAATCTCTGATAAATCTGCCTATGTATGGCACTACAGCACTGTGCAAAAGTCCCTACATTTCTTTATATTTTGAGGGAGCTAGCCTTTCTTGTACTTTTTTTTAAAGTGGTCTTGAGCAATCATTTCAATTTTTTTCTTTGGACTTTATTGGCTTTTAAACTCATTTTCAGTCCTTGTACCTGACCATTTTCAGAGGAATGTTTATTTTATCTGTTAAGCACATTAAAACCGACCTATGAATGACCTATAGCCAACTTTAAATTGTATCTTTAGGCACTTTGTTACTAGCAGTAGAAGGATGGCTGTCAATACGCCATTCTTAAGGAAGGGAAACAGAGAGAAAAGGCTGAGGTATGCCAAATTAAACAAAAACTGGGCTAAACATCAGTGGCAACATGTCTTATGGAGTAATGAATCAAAATTTGAAATGGTTCAAATCCTCATCAATACGTATGGATGAGGTTAGCATGGAGGTCGAGCAGTGACTATCCACAGCCATTTTTAAAAGACAGTGGAGGTGCTGCACCTATTTTTTCATTTAAAAAATAAAAAAATGAGGAGGCTCATGAGTCTAAGTGTACATTTGTGAAAAATACTAATACCAATTCTTTTACTGAAATGGTTCCCTGGAAGTAGATCTTATTTAGTTAATAATTAGATTATTACATGTCATATATGATCAGAAATCCTACAGGTTAGAAATAGTTTATGACCCAATTTTGTTTTACTTTTCTTTCATGTAGGTAAGAATTTGGGAGATTTTCAGTTAAACAGCTTCTGCACGGCTGATAAAGGCAAAGCTTTTGAGAAAATTTTATCCTCCACTATCTTTAAAAAGCTGTGCCTTGAACCACCGGGGAAGAACAAAACATCCCCGAAGTGAGTCAGAACCAGTTAAAGCACATGGTATTACACAATGAGGGTCATAATAGTGATGATTCATTAGTATAAGAGAGCTTGGGATGATAAGATGAAACCGTGCTGCTTGTCTTGTTGTCTTTTGGTCAGCAAAATAGCCCCTGTGCCAACACCACTGTGACTTTGAACATTGCCTGCCCAGTGAAAATTTATGAGCAGCGGCGGTAAATTGGGCAGGTCTGTTTGATGCAGTGTAAGCATTATTGTAATGTGTCATGGTCAGAAAGGCTTTCTGTCCTTAAAGCTTGGCTGCAGTGCCAGTGAAGGTGATGCGAGGCTGACAAACATCACCTAAAGCTTCCAGTACAATTAATGCAGGGACATAGATTCAACCTGACCTGCGGACGTTCTCTTTTTTTTTTTTTTTTTTTTTTTTTTGCCTGTCCCGTTTGGCTCTTTTGCCATCAGAATTGTTGTCTAAAGGCAAAGAAAGATGCCCAACGGATTTACTTTACCAAACTGACCATCCCAGCCTTGCCGTAATGGTCCATTTGATTCACCTTTTATTGTTTATTTTATTTTCACTTACTGAATACGGGACAGACTTGACTGGGGGAAAGAAGGGGAGAAAGAAAGAGGGAAAGAGAAACAGCTGAGAAGAGGGACGGGGGAGAAGGGCAAAAGACAAAAACCAACAGAATGGGCAGAGAAAAAAAAATGCATATATCAATCACCTGGATCACCTGCTGAGAAAGAAAAAAGAAAGCAAGCAGAAGAGAACAAGAGTAATAGAATAAACAACATCACAATGATATATGGGAATATGACAGTAAATACTAAATGTTAAACATTATTGTGCAGCACATAAGATCAACAGAACACAGTGTGCTTTGAGGTAGGAGCCAAAAAGGGTGTAGTTTGTGGGTGTGATCACCCGTGTGTACACCTGTGAGCATGGACGCGCTTGTTTTTTGTTTTTTAAAAGGTTCCTTCATGTAATAATCTGCTAGAGGGTGTGGGGGGGCCACAGCCCCGTCCTCCAGGGCGTGAAGCAGGTGTGGAGGAGATCAAAACTCCAGACATCCAGAGGCCCCCAGAACACAAGAGACCAAGGAAGACCAACAGAGGGGCAGCTGCGCCACTGTCCCGGAAAGAGCTGAGGAGAGTCCCAGATGAGGGCTCACTCAGCAGCCGCGGAGCAGAAGCCAGGGGGAGTTGCAGTGACGCGCCCGTGAGCTCCGCCGGCAGCCAGCTGCGCCTGAGTGACCGAGCCCCAGGCCGAGAGGCCGGGGGCACCCCACCTCCGAAGTGGCCCGAGCGAGCCCCAGGCTCCAGGCCCCGATAAGCGGCCGCCAAGGAGTGAGCCGGTGTGTACCTGGACGCCCATCCCCGGACACAAAGAACCACCAACGCACCGATGTCTGAGGGGGTCCGCCACTGGCAGGGGAAGTGGTGGTAGGGGGAGATAGGCCTCCAAACCTTGGAGGGCCTGAGATGTCCCCAGAGAGGTGGCGCCTGACACCCAACCTGACATATAGACACAGACATACAGGCACACATAGATACAAACATCCATTCCCACCCTCATGCTCTCATATGCACTTACTCCACACTCAACCAACGTGGAGACAGACATAAAGAGACGTTGTACACACGATCACACTCCCCAAGCGTACTCTACAAACCGGGTCTAGGTGCCCCCGCCCCTGGAGGGGGGAACTGCACCCAGACCCAGGTGGTGTTTCCCTTTTCCCTGCGGTGGGGGGAGGCAGACCGCCCCGACTCCGCAGCAGCAGGAAGGCTCCACACTCCAGACCGCAGTCGGACGGCCAACTCCTCCTCCTAGTCCTAGCCCCCCCGCTCCAGCAGGTCGCAGAGAATGGGGGTGAGAGAAGACTCCAAACCTCCCTCCACCCGCTCATTGTAATGTTGATGCATGTGTGTTCTAAGGTGCATTTAAAACCCAGGAGGGCTTGGAGCTACCTGCCAGAGAGCAGCAGGTAAGCGCATGGTCCCTCCTGCTAGCCCTCAATGTCTACGTGTATTTAAAATTGAGAGGTGGGCAACGATGCCAGGGGTGGGGTGTACACCCTGATGGTACTTTGGACTCCGTGTATCGTGCCCACCCCCAAGATCCTATATGTATGTGTAATGAGAGTGTGAGTAATGTGAATGTCTAAGTTGTGGGATAAAATTGAGGCAGAGGCAGCCAGAAGGGGACAGAGGGGGGGGGGGGTAGCCTCCTCTGCACCCTGGTGACATACCCCTACTCCAAGGCCCTGCATGTGTGGGTGGTTGTGGTAGAGCGGGAAGAGGGAGGCAGCTGGAGATGGGGAGGGAAGGAAGGGAGGGGCAAGTGACCCCTCCCTGGGGCCAGCTCCCCCGCTGACCCCAGTAGGCACCCCCATACTCCGCGACCCGCCAGGGAAAGGGGGCCCAGGCCCATCCAGACCGGGCCCAGTGCAGCAGCGCCGCCCGGCCCCACAGAGCCCGGGACAGTCCACCCAACCCCACCACAGAGAAAACTGCACCCACCCCACCATCCACTCATCTTCCAGACTACATAAGACAATAAACACCCAGGCTGAGATCTTCCTCCACCTCTCCTGTATCTCCCCCTCCTGCAGAGGGAGCTCCTGAGGAGAGGAAAGCTCCTGCAAGATGTGACCTGTGGACGTTCTCAGCACACATTTATATCCTCACGTTTCACTACTCCAGTCCTCTGTTTTCCCTTGGAAGACAAATATCAAAATATAAGCATTTATCTGTGCTTACTCCTATATCACTTTGTGTAGTTTTTATGTGGTACTTCCAGGATCATTCTTTCATAAAAGGGAAAAGACAGTTTCTATAAAATTTCAGCAGAACTCATTTGATTGTCTGCTTGTTCTCCTCTATTAATGAAAAGGACGTTTTTTTGGCAGGAAACCTGAATCAATAGACAACTTTATCTACATTTGTATTATTTTTATCGTTCATTGTAAAGATTGTTTTAAGAAAATTTAAAAAAGAGGGGTTATTGCGATGTTTATTTATATGAAATTTCTATTAGTCTAAACTGGTGATGTTGGTCCAGCTTTTATTAAAACAGCCTTACAGAAGACTCATGGCATTTTCAAACTGATATTTACTTCATGACTCACGTGCTGGACAGTTTTTTAAGCCCCAGAGCACCTAGCCCTGAAAATCTTTTATTTATTTATTTTTGCATTTTTCCCAAACTATTAATAATCTAGGTGGGATTGATGGTGGGAAAAATATTATTGCTTGGCCACCTGTTAGTAATGAATGGTCAGATGAACAATAACTTGTTGTCCCAGCTGTCTCTGTAACGCAGCACATCCTTATTGAAGTGCGTCGGCTACACTGTGTGTCAAACTAAAGAGCTTTATGGAGGCTAGCCTGGCTAACTCATTCCCTAGCCTGTCTTCTGATAGAACGATATGCTAGAATTGCCTGGTAACAACTAAAATCAATATTGTAGGGTAAAATAGGATTATTTAAATCTAGTTTGTTGTAGCTCAGTCAGTGTGATCAGTAAACATGCCCCGTCTTGTGGCCACCCAACAATATCTCACAACTTAAACTCATTCCCACTCCTTATTAACTCGTGGCCTCGGGTTATTGATACTGTGCCTGTAAGCTGATAACTGCTGGCCATGCAAAAATATCTCATGGCCACCGACCGATACTTTTATCACCTATGTCACAAAAGCAGCTCTATATCAAAAAAGCAGATTAGAAACTGTTTAGGGATACTTCCCCCCTTCAGACAGCACATGCATTTGTGTTCTGCACAGAGCAAAACTCATTTAGAAAAGGAAAACCCATACTTCAGTAACACTCTGTGATGAACGCTTTTTTTTAACTGCAAAAATTTTAATTATAAGTTCATAAAAACATCAAATGTTTTGTGGTAAACATAATTATCCATGCCCCAACACACATGTAAACTCAGTCAGCAGCTGCAGTTTCTCTTGTGGCACTGTGCACGTGCACAGGCAGAGCAGATATACTAGAAAAGGGAAAGGTGTAGGAAGTTATTAGGGACTTCTTTTTCCAGTCTGCAAACTAAGTAAGTTGTTGGATTGTTGCTAATTTGCCACGATCGTCTAGGTCGTGCTGGCTGTCCATGCTGTTTTTAGTAGTCTGACATCAGGCAGAATTGTCAACTCCTTACACTTTAATCTGGACTAAGCAAACAAAAAGGAGGATAGGAGAGTCAATCATACTTGGATATGTGTTGACAATGCAGAGATAATATTAAATTTAAAAAATTGAGAATAATTATCTGAAAATAACAGAAGGAATGCCCAAAAACCTCACTTCTGTTATCTGCTGTCTGATTTTTGTGTTATCCTTTATATCAGGGGTGGGCAATTGATTTTCCCAAGGGGTCACACAGGAAACTGGGACTGTTATGGAGGGCCATGCCAACAAGCTGAACTCAATTCAGCCATCCACTCATCCATCCATCTTCTACCACTTATCCGACTTATAGGGGCTGCAATAAGAAGAGATAAGATAATGTAAAGGTGGATTTAGAAAAGTTAAAACATAATAAAACACAGACAATATAAAAGCAAAGATGTAATTAAAAACAAAACAAATGTCCACATTGATTTTATTCCTTTATATGCTTATCGGTGTGGCCCTCCACAACAGTCCCAGTTTCTCATTTGGCCCATTGGGAAAATTCATTGCACACCCCTGATATAAAGGATAACACAGTAATACTTAATTAACTAAACCATAAAAAGTGGTGCGTAAAAATAAAGAGTAAATGGAAGATGACGGGGAACACAGAGCCCCCTCCACCAATATTCAGATGAAACCCTTTGCACCCATGTTTCTCTCATTGCATTTCTCTAAAACAAAGATCAGTTAAGCAGGATGATTTGTTTCAGCTTTATTTAACATATACCCACAATTCTTTGAAAGCGTGCACGTTTTGCTTTCATGTGTGAATTATAGTACAACTACTTTCACAACTAGGCCACCCAAAAACTGAAATCATTTCAATCACCAGCCTTGAAAAGTCTCCATTCCCCAGCGCCAAAGCTTTTATCCGGTTCATTTCTAGCTCACGCACTATTTTGTGCTTGCACTTCTTTGGTTAGGCTTTATTAGTTTATTAATTTCTTATGCAAGGATCGGCTGTGTTTTTAATCATTTGCCAGACCGCTACTTATGAGGACCCGGTTGCTCAACAAAAGAGTCTCGCAGGGGAGGTCGTCTGTTGCTCTGTTTGGTATTCGTCCCCTTTAAAAACTATGCAGCCCTAGCGGCGGTATTATGTGGGCTCCCTGGAAAAAGTCTGCGGAGAGGGAAAGGGGGGACGAGCCGAGCTGGAGTCGAGAGATCATGGCGGCACCTCTCGGACGGGACACCCTACCTGACTACTGGTCTTATGGAGTTTGTCGAGATGGTCGAGTCTTCTTCATTAGGTGAGGCGTTTTACTTGTTCTGCTCTGAGTACTTTACGAGGCGGTGTGAAGGGATTTTTTCTCTCCCTCTCGTTGTTTTATTAGCGTTCAGTAACAGGTGTCTTTCTTGCAGTGATAAAACTCAAAGCACTACTTGGCTACATCCGCGCACTGGCGAACCTGTTAACTCTGGACATATGATACGTTCAGGTACGCCACAAATTATCTGATTTTGCAGGATAGCAGCAGGATATTTTGCTTTTGCTGCAGTGTGCAGCGGGTCGCTCAATGTGTTCTTGCTCGTGTTATAGATTTACCAAGAGGCTGGGAAGAGGGCTTCACGGAAGAAGGAGCCAGTTACTTCATCAAGTGAGTGGCTTTTGTGCATTGTTGCCTTGTTTGGTCGTGTAGAAAAAAGGAAAAAAAAAAATCAACCCATGCAGGCTGGTTGAGTTGATCATTATTAAAGTGCTCTATGTGGAATGCCTTCCTCCTCCTCTCTGCTGCTCTAACACGTCTGATGCACTATAACAACCAAACTACATTAAAGGCTGTATTGTAAACACACTGATTTATCTGAGAGCTGCATGTAGATGACAGGGAAAGCACACACCAACATATGGATTAACTCACTAGGGTCCCATTAGATAGGTGAAACCAATTATCTCTGCCTGCATTGTGAACGGAAAGTGACAGAGCCTAGCAGGACAGGAAGAAAGGCTATTAAAATTCTCCTCACATCCACCATGCAGGACCTCTACTCACTCCGATAGGTGTGCAGACTTGCTGTGTGTAAGTGTGTGTATGTGCAGATGTGAATGAGAGAGAGAGAGACTGTAAAGGTTGGAGGAGAGGGGTGTGACCATGTGGTGACAGAGATGTATGGCATGATTACATTATTGAAGCAGAAAGGACAGAATTTTCAAAGTCACATGCAGCACTCTGAAGTTTTTTCCCCGCTTTTTCTCAGATTTTCACGTTAAAGCAGGAGGATTCTGGATTAAATCTGGCTTCAGTGGAAGGCAACCAAGAGACACGTTATTTTGAGTATCTAGAGCTACTGTTGCATTTACTGTAGATTATATTATGCAGTGGGTTATTGGATGCTGGTCTGCGGCTGTCAGTGTGTATATCAGACAGTTACTATGATGGGAACCAGTGCAGGAGAGCAACCCGGAAATCATACCCAAATCAGTCAGATAAGTCGGGCTAACATTAAAGCTTACTACGACATAGCCTGGAGACATCTGCATTGATGTAGCTCATTGTTACAAATCCCACCTCCCACCCAGACATGTTATCACATTGCCCTTTTAATTCGCCCCAGTTGTTGCAGATGCAATGGCTACATGGAGAATTTTACATCCTCATAGCTGCGGTCTCAGCATCAGGCTGGTTGTTACTCAATGACATATAGTACTCTGCAGATACCAGTGAGCAGCTCTGTAACAATGTGGACACTTTGTATCAATGACTTTTATATTTAGATTTTAGTATACATTTGTGCATCTGAGATGTTGCAATAGTCACACATATCAAAGCAAACAAATTATTTCCTTCTTTTACTTTTTCTGTATCCAAAGATGCTTTTAAAAAGGCCTTTAAGTGGTTCCAGCTAACAAATTTGTTGTTACTGACACATATTATGTACAGAATAAGAGTCTTTGTTTTTCCCCTCCTTCACTCACTTTTTCTCTGTAAGAAGTGAGAACAATACAGCAGTGAGGCTGTGTGATATATGGCATCCTAAATGTCAAGGCTGTGAAATCACTCTTCTACTTGTTGCCCGTTTGGCTTGGTGGAAGGATCCTGTTTTGCTTTAGTTTCTTTGTTTTGGAGACCTTATTTTCTTGCGGTGGAACGGAACTCACCAGCGCTGTCTTCTGGTACCATTCAGCTTATTAAGAGCACCAGCTGACATTTTTCCATGTAAATGAAAACAAAATGATGCCAAAAAATCTATCAGCTAGTTATAGTACACAATATTTGCCCTTCAACTTCTGGGGTACCTTGAAGGTCTTGTGGTTTGTGTGGATTAGGCTTGCACTACTGCATCACTTGCATGCTCAATTTGATTAGGATCGTTAATTTTGGGGGTTATGTCATTGCCTTATGCTCTTGCGTCCCTAAAGCCGTTCCTGTGCAGTTTCTGAGGTGTGATGGCACTGCTAGAGGCTGTTGTTGGTAGATGTGCTTGGTTTACAACAACTATTGGTGCTATGCATCCCAACAGAACTTATGATGATCACTATTTGTTGATCTCTGTCATCTAATCTGCTTTATTAGATTGGATAATTTGGTAATTTGAACCTCATGATGACTTTCAAAGGCTCCACCATAGCTTCTTTAATTTATTCTCTT
This sequence comes from Aulonocara sp. 'chitande type north' Nkhata Bay, assembly GCF_057382095.1. NCBI lineage: Eukaryota > Metazoa > Chordata > Actinopteri > Cichliformes > Cichlidae > Aulonocara > Aulonocara sp. 'chitande type north' Nkhata Bay. The sequence continues at coordinate 21,903,690 of NC_141344.1, read as the reverse complement.
GAGTAAAAAACTTGTAGTTCAAATGCATCCAAATGTAATTTTATCTGTTTAGAGATCAGTTTTTCTAAAAAATGTGATAATGATTGTTCAATAAATGCTGGAATATAGAAAACAAAAAGTTACCGACGTGCACATTAAAAATTCTTTTTAGTTTTTAGCTGCTCCACAGATGTCAAATCGTGGGCTTTCTAAACCTAAACGGTGTGTTGTTAATGCCTAAACCTAACCAAACAATCCATTTTAATTAATTTATTATTTGAATCATACAGATGATGTCTGAAAAACTGAATGTAGGAAAGGTGAGGGAAGAACGCAGGACAGAAAAACACACTTTGGAAGAGAGCCAGAGATTAATAATGACTAATGATTAAACACCCACATTTCAGGGTAACTAAGGGAGGATTCAGGGTCACCCGATCCAGCCGTAACTCTATGCTTTACCATAAAGGAAAGTTTTAAGCCTAATTTTAAAAGTAGACGGTGTCTGTCTCCTGAATCTAAACTGGGAGCTGGCTCCACAGAAGAGGGACCTGAAAGCTGAAGGCTCTGCCTCCCATTTTTCTTGTAAAACCACAAGTAAGCCCACAGTCTGAGAGTGAAGTGCTCTATTGGGGTGATAGAGGTCTTTAAGATAAAACAGGGACTGATTACTCAAGACCTTGTATGAGAGGAGAAGTCAGTATGAGAGAAATATGCTCTCTATTTCTAGTCTTTTTTTGGACAATCTGATAATAATGATGATTTACAATACTCTAGCCCAGAGGTAATAATGCATGAACTAATTATTCATTATTTCATTTTTCACTCCCCCTTTGTCTCTTCTGCTGTCAGCAGAGATGCACATAGGCAGCTTTACTCTCGCCACCCCACCGCTAGCACTGCCTCAGATGGATAGCAGTACAGTAACAGCCAATATAGTAAACTGATGATAAATCGAATAAAAGAGTAAAAGCGGAGGTTTGTCCTCTTAGTCAGACAAAAAAGAAAAAGAAAAAACAAACGAAACGAAACTAAATGTATAATTTTCAAAGCTGTGTTAACACTGCTATTTCTTTTAATTTCATCATGTTAAACATGGGCAAATGAAGAACCAATCAAATTTTGGTAAACTGTGAAATTGGACAATGACCTTATCAAGAGAAGAGCCCTCAGATTTTGTCAAAAGAATCCCTTAATCTTCAAACACATGGCAGATTCTAGCACTCACAAGCCGGGTTGATTATCACAACTTTAGTTGGCAAAGCTGAAACACAGTGACGATGGCTTCAACTCAGACGCTCTATAAACAATGTGATGGGCTCGATAATGTGTCTGTTTCAGACCATTAAAATGATCATGTATTAGTTTTTAGTTGACAGCAACTCAACATTTACAGTGTTATATTTATCCCACAGGGGTAACCATTAGTAATGATTTGGTTTTATAGTCTGTGTAGAAACTGAGATTCCTGTGTGTGTGTGTGTGTGTGTGTGTGTGTGTGTGTGTGTTTAATGAATAAATCTCACTTTAACATCAGTATCAGTTTTTTTGAGAAACTTTATGAGTTGGACTGTTGGCATGTCTTTTTGGTATAATGCCCTTCTTTTCTTATCCCTGAGCTTTCCAGGAAGTGTGCAAGCCCCCCCTCCCAAAAACAACAAAAACACTCTGCACTGAAGTCCACATGGTGCTGCCCTGACAACAGTCAGTGGATTTGCTGTGTGTTGATAGTGGAACTTAGCTGACTTGAAGTACAAAGAAGGGATTGTTCTAACACCACGGCTATTGCAAAACTCACGTTTACGTACACCTCACTGCTGGTGAGCTGTGCAGCCTTCAGCCCTTAACTACCTGGTTAATGGTTACTGATGTTATCTTCAAGTTTCCTAAAGTGTAATGTTTTCAGATTTTCTCAGCTGATCTGAGAATGATTTACTTAGGCTCACATGTTGTACAAATTAAGTATAGTTTCATTAGGAAAATTTTACTCAGAGCACTCCTGAAACACTCACATTATTTTGAGGATAAAATTGTCCAAGCTAATGGGTGAGACTTTTGTCATTTGTGGCAGCAGATTGAAATAGAGTTCGTCAGGCTGTCATACTTCCAGCAAATCTCCCAGGGAGTGACCCAATTTTGAAACCATCTTCCAAAATCAACCCGCTTCAATCCCTGAACATAATGTTACAGATGAAAGAGGTCTGTGTCTTTAGTCTGACGGATGTAGATTAATCTAAGTAAAAGGAAAGTAAGACTATTTTGGGAAAAAGGTAACATTTTTAATAATTATTAGTTTTGTTTTATAGTTCCAGCTTTACAATGTCACGGTCAACGAACCGCTCTGTGTCTATGTGCTTAAAACAATCATCTCGGATCACTCTAGGCGCCATCGGAGAGTGGCACCGCACATACCAGGTATAAATATTGGCTATCTGGCATGAAAAGAAGTGGGGCTTATCTGGACTGCTCTGGGCTCACTAGGCCAACGACCCTCACTGTGAAGTCATGAATACCCGGCTCCCACTCAGTCTTTACTCTGAAGATTTGTGCCAGCATATGCACTCATGTCTTGAGTCGCGGTTGTTCACCCTGTGGACAATTCAATATTTGTTCCACAAGACATAAAAGACATGATATTCTGGAACAACAAAAATGAAAAAAAGATGCTTGAGTAGCCTCTTCTTGCAACCCCAGCATCTCACACCTTCATGTCATTACATTGAGGGCAATTCAGTACACCTGGAGCCCTGTCAGACCCATACCCTTCACATCCTGGTGGCCAACTCGTTTGGTGGGGGGTACCATGACAAGAAACCATCCACTCTTTATAGATGTTTATACTCTGTCTATAAGGAGGCAGATAGAGTGGTGGTGGTATTTAACCAAATGCCCTTCCTAAGCAAACCCCAAAGGGAATTTGTGTCTCATATACACACAATAATCCGGTTGTTCAGTGATGACGCGACGAATCCTACTCCGGGTCTAAAGTAGTCTGCGTTTAATATGGCTTTTGTGTTGTTAACATGTTTAATGTTATGTATTTTCTTCTATTTGATCTCAAAAAGCTCCTAAAACAGTCAGTGATCCCTGTTGACCTCCCTCGGCTTTTATTACCACTAATCACTAATCATTTATTTAAGCTCAGTTTTTAAAACCTTAGGATGTAACTACAGCCCAGCCCATGCAGCAGTATGAATGACTAACCTCGTATTGTGGATGGATTATCTCAGTTGTTCTCCTGGCTGAAGTTTGGTCCTTTTACAGCATCCTGCCATGCGATTACATTTGTTTCTGACCACCTAGAACACTCAGTTAACTTTTATCGAGTGGAAAAAAAGTTAGTTTGTTTATATTATGCTAACATAGCTGTGTCGCTAGCGGTCACGTAGCACATCATTATATACCAGCTAGACCAACTTCAGTTACCCTACAAACGTCACTGCTGTTTAGTTTTCTGTCTTCATTTATGCTGGAAGTGATAGCACAGCTGTACGTTTTAATTTGTTTCCAAAACCCCGCAGTCAGGACATGCTATATTGTATTTAGATAGAAGCTAGCGAGCTAACTCCCTGCTAACTTCTAACTCCGTTAAATGTCATAAATTCCGTTTTCATGGATGCCTGGATGTTAAACTCAATTGTTACACCTGGTAGAGCAGAACGCTGATCATTTTATTAAAGATGAAAGACTTTAGACAGTTTTTCAACTCTCAGTAATGCCATATGATCGTTTGATATATGGACCTGCAGCGGAGTTTAGACCCAGACAAGGCTAGTGACGTCAGACTGAACAACCAGATTACATGTAAGCCTGTGAGAATGAAAAGGTTTTGAGTTTGCTTCTGGAACAAACTACATTAAATTATGCCAAACTTTCTGCAGACACAGTTATAACTGACCTCAGGTCAGCGGGCAGCTTGTTCCAAAGAAGCAACCTCAGCACACTTATATCTAATTCTGGGAATAGTTCAAAGATCTGCACGTGATGACTTTTTTGAACTTATCCTTGGCTGTTTGATTGTTTAGGTCTGCTTGCTTTGTTAGATTGTTAAAAATGTGGTTTGGCGTCAAATATGACAACTTAACCATGACTATGCTTTTGCAGTCAGGTCCCCTTGGTTTACAAATGACCGGCTAGAAGAGATCAGGCTCACAGACTTACTTCTTAGAACTCAGTTTTCCCGACTTTGTTTTAAGTGGTTCTGCTACATGTGATTTCTTCTATCTTTTGGTTTTAGTTTTCATGCTAATTGCCTGCCTCTAGTCTTTCATTTATTTAATTATGTCTTTTATTCTCTTTGTTGTGTACACATGTACACAAAAGGTCCTCTGAAGGTCCTTTTGTCTATGCTTCCTGTTTAAATCTACCCTTTGAGTATGCTGCTTTTTCACTTCTGTCAAAGCATTTTTTTTAAGCTCTGTTTTTTTAAAGATGCAAGTATATAAAGAAAGTTTCTTCTTTTCTTCTTCTTCTTCTTATTAGTATTATCATCATTATTATAGTAAGCCCTGTCTCACTGTTGCATAATACATCAGGTACTGATGCCAAAGGACACTCTGAGAGCGCAGAGCTGATATGCCAGTGGCTTTGACATACAATAACAATTTTTTTCATTACACAAACTCATGACATAACATAAATTATAATATTACTAGTGATTACTAAACGCTGTGTATTATTATCTCATTACTTACAAAAACTGAGAAAACTGAGTACACTAAGGTTCACTTTCGACCACTTCACTGGCACTCACTGAGAATAAGAAAAGTGCAATTCTATAGCTCCCCTAGGGAGAAAATTACCACGCCGAGGTACAATGGCGTCCTGTTGAGGACACGGTTTACATTGTTGAAGGGGTTAACAATGCTGTGGGCCAGTCCAGGCGGAAGTGTTTGAAATCCACACTGAATCACTCTTAGCTTTTACACCAAAAAAAGGCTCTCTCAGCTTTTTTCTCAAATTTAGTTGCCTTTTCCGTCAATATTTCATCGTTGCCTGAGATTTCTGATGAATATTTATCTTGCTTTTGTCCCACAGCTTGTTATGATTTTAGTTTGTGCTTGCATTTTTTTTAAATAGTTGACGTTTTTGATCAGTGCTGTGAGTTAATTAGCCGTGAGATGTTTTGAAGCAGTTTTTTTTTTAAACAGGAAATGGAAAATAAAGAAGTTTAATGTCCCTACAGGCCTTTATCATAACCCTGTCTTAATGAAGCTGAAGCTTTCTTTTTTCTGCTAACACATCAAATCCAGGCCTCACTGCTGAGGCCACAACATGGTTGCCAAAATAGATGGAACAAACAAGGTCAAAGGGGCGATAAACAAACTTTTCCTTTTCAAAGCTTTTCTAACGTGTAAGTTAAATTAACTGTAAGGGTTAATTTGTCTTCTGTCAAAGGGGTATTATACTTTTGGTTCCTGGCATTAAGTTTTAAAATTTTAAAGTCAAGTAAAACTAAGTATGTGTCTCTGTACAGGACCCTGTATGAGACAGCTAGTCTCTGACAGGTAATCACTTAAAAACAATTGTTTTCCCAACTGGTGTTCCTGGGCCCTGAGGCAGGAAGCTAGTCCTGTTTCTTTGTTTCTCAGTGAGGCAAAGAAGCAGAAAGTCTCGAGTGACCTGATCAAACCTTTCATCCTGTCAGAAATGGTCAACTCTCAGATTAAGTGATGTCAGATGTTATCCTTGGATGTTAAACCTTACCAAAGTCGTCTATTGACATCAGTAAGACCAACTATAGTTGAATGACCTTGTGTTTCTGCGGGTTGTAGTTGTAAAAAGTACATGTTTTGAAAGTTTCTAGTGCCATGGGAGGTCACGAAGAAACATACAGGGATCAGTGCACAAGTTTTGTTTCAACAAAGCATCGGTGAAGGTTGGTTTTATCTGAAAATCGGCTCTGCTCCACGTTTCATTTGCAGTGTGTTTTTTCTTGTCCACCTGTGCCAGCTGTGTTTGTTAAACTGCATCCATTAGGCGTGTCTTCAGAATCTGATAGCATCACTTTTAATGTAGCTTAAGCACATTTGTTAACTGTTTATTCTTGTACTGTACAGCACTAACCACTAAGCAGGGATTCTGACATGAGTGCATCAAGTTACCACACATATATCTTCGAAAGCATTAGATGGTAAAGCAATTTTCTTAAACATTTTGAAAATTTTAAATTATAGCTGAAACAAAAACGATACGTTTGTGATAGGGAGTAAAACAACACATTGAAGGAACTGCTTTGCCAGGTTGGCTTTGTCTTTTACTAAACTACTGACTCGGGAATATATTAAAAAAATTTATTGAAGCATCAACATAATTAATTTTATACGTACTCACCGATTAATCTGGCTAATTCTGAAACAGCATGCGACGTTTAGACATTCTTATTGCAGCATCATCAGCTTAGCTTCTATATTTTTACTGGTAGCTTAGCTTTTGCAAGCTCATTTTAATTAAACTCGAAGATTGTTGTACTTATTTTACACAGCTACACCACTTGTGCTGTACGGCTTTCCAGAAATGTTTTAACTGGGATTATATAACTAAAAAAAGTAAATGTTTGCTTGTTTAAATTATGGTGATATTGTGACTGTGGGGAAAAATAGTGGTTTACTCCAAAGCTATACAAAATGATGGGTTTTAAAAGAGCACTGTCAACTCACAATGTGGCGGTATATGTGGGGGTAATATGTGGTGTTTCAGTGTCAGCACAGCTGTGTTGCACCACTGATATACTGCCACTGATGTGGTGAGAAAGAGAGAGGAGGAACTTTTTTAGTTCTCTTTCTTTTTCAGTTACAGCAGACTAATGAAATACATTAACTAACTGAGCAGTAGTTTAAGACAACACTCCAAAAATGTGATACTCGGGTCTTGCAGGGGGTCAGTTGAGACCTAGAATAATTCACTACCAATATTGTGGTAGGGATGGCAGACAGTTCACGTTCCAACCCCAGAACTAGGGATTTATAGTCGACTCCTGTTTCGATACTTTCTATTCTGAGGCTTGTGATGAGTTGAGTTTTTAATTATTTCATATTTCATGTTGAGGAAAATTTCATGTAGGTTGTGTGTTGCACAATAGTGCTTGCTGAGGCTAGTCGTTTTTATGTGACTTTACCAAATGATTGTGGGTTATTTTGGAACCTATAGGTGTCTATTTTTTTTTTTACTTAACAGCCCTTTTGTGGTATTCTTGAAATTAAAAAACACACCCAACAGGCTGAATGCATTGCAGGGTACTGGAAACAGCAATATGATGTATTGCTGTTTTGCCAGCCTGCCAAAGATCTTATTGGATTTCTTTTTTTTCTTGTTTGAATCTCACTCACACACACATGCAAACTACATGGACAACACCGACACACAAACAATATGATAAACTTGCTTAGAAGCGTGAATCATTAATCTATGAGAAAGGCAGCGACGCACCTGATAATGTCATCTTAGCAGCAAATGCACGGACAGTGAAATTGATATTTGGACTCTTGGCCAAGGATTTGCAAATGTGCTGCTGGTGAGATAGCAGGTGCTTTCACCTTTGCTGGGTTATTTATGTTGACTTGTTGTTATTATCAGTAGATCATGTCTAAAGCTCTTATGTTTCTGCATCCATCTTCACAACTTACGTGTGAGGCAGCCAGGACTTTTATTTGAGGTCAGAGTGATTTTCTAAAAAAAGGGCCATATTGTCAACATCATGTCCACAATGACTCATTACAGGGTTTGTGGCAGTTAAAAAATAAATAATGCTCAGTATTGCCTGGGCCTGCAAATAGGGATGGAGACTGAAGCAGTGGACTGAATAAAGATGATGAAAACAAAGAGCAGATTTAGTGTCTGGTACAGTAAGCTTTTGTTCTGCAGAATACAGAGGAAGCTTTCTATCAGGCCTTGTTTGGACTGCAGGCCTGAGGTGTGCGCTGGTTGATGATGTACATTATGTAGAATGAGTCATTCACTGTCTAGATGACTTGAGCAGGTTGAGAAGTCAGAGCTGGAGCAGCAGGAGTCAGAGCAGAAACAGGGCAGGGGAGATGACCGAGCTGGGATGGGGACCTGCTGTTGCAGTTGTCTGCCCATCAGGCACGAGACTGACGGGGCTGATCATGAAACAAAGGTGGTTGCAGAGCTGGAGCTCTCCAATTTGGAGGAGAAGGAGAGGCAGGTTGAGGCAAGGTAATACTTTTTTTAGCCTTGAATTGTATCTCTGTGCCTGATTAGTGTTTTCATGTCACTACATTACTATGATTGTGGTAAAGCATGCCATCTTTGACTTTAACTAGCATGCAGGAAGATGTGACAGAAATTGAAACATGCAGCATTTTTGTCAGCTATCATTTACAACTCTTTTCAACTTATTAAAGAAAGAGGCTCTGGACCGTAGTAATTTCAGCTGCCTCTCTGGAGGAAAAGCAGTTTGTATACCTCTCTCTGATTAAATTCAGATGACAGTTCTTTCTGCCGCATTCTGTCAGAGCCCGAGTGTGACTGGAGCCACTGCAGAGAGAAGCAGGTCCCACCGTGTCCTCATCTCACCAGATGGGTGACAGGAGAAGTGATTAGTTAGCACAAAGGAAATGATGGATGTAACATGGGAAAAGAAACGAAAGAAAACTTACATTTTGTTTGTGCAATACTTTGTATTTTACCCAGAGTTTGCTTTAAAGTGATAAGCAGTATAAAGAGTAAATGTGAGCAAGTGCTCCTGTGTTGCCACGAATACAGGAAAGCCACTGGTTTTCAGTGATTATGTGTCCTGTAAAGTAAAGGTTTATGAGCTGAGTAAAACATCTTTTAATTTTCTAACTAACTACATTTATAACATACGCTGAATCTGCAACATAGCATGTGCTAAAACTGCCACAAACAAGCCACAAGGGCAGTTTATTTGAATTGAACTGGACTGCTAGGCTTTCTTTATAATGTTTGCATGGTCTACATGTGACTCTGTGGGTTTCCTCCTGCAGTCTAAAGCTCTTAATGTTAGGCTAACTTGTAAGTCTAAACTAAGTGTGAATATGAATGGTCTGTCTCTCTGTGTTAGCCCTGTGATGGATTGGTGACCTGTCAAGGCTGTACTCCACCTCTTTCCAGTTGTCAGCTGTGATATGCTCCGCTGCACCTCCACCCCTTATCCAACCCACCTGAACTGGATTAGCAGTTAAAAGGATGAATGAATATACTTATTGTTATTAATTATTGTATTATAAATATTACCAGTGGCTTATAATTTAACATAAAAGAGCTTTAGCTCTTGCTTAAATTAATACAGCCACACAGAGTATTCTTTATTAGGTGTTTTAGCCGTTTTCTTGCTTTTTAAAAAACAAAACAAAAAAGCAAGCAAACACACAAAGCTGCGGGTTATGACAAACCTGCCTGGTACGAAAAGACAAACAGGAAAAAGTTTGTGACCAGTGGGCAAAGTGGAGCTGTCAATCGAGTGAATATGAGAAACACTGCCAATGAGCGCTTTTGTTTCTCAGTTTCTGCTTAGTATTTAACACAGCTGTGTGCTAAAAAGTGGTGAATGTGAAGGCTATATATGTCAAACATTGGCAGCGTGTTGTGCTAACCCAAGTGGAGAGAAACGTTATTATAAAATTGCTTATTAATTGCTACAGTGCATCCTACAAAGCACATGATCCTACATCCTACCTGCTCTATCTCTCTGCAGATAAGTTTCTAGAAATTTCTAATCATGCAGGGTGCTTTACTGCTGATATATTCCAAAAGGCTGAAAAACCAAACACTTCAATAAGCTTATGTTAGCAGCAGATTGAGTGTATGAGCTGTGAGAAAATGTTGCTTATTGTGGATTACTTGATTGAATATTGCTGTTTCCATTAATGGAATATTGAGTGTGAAAAAAAAAAAGAAAAGAAATGAAAAGACTGGACCGACCACTGCTACTGAGAGCAGATGTGAGGGTTTGAGCAATTTCTCTCACTGCAGCATTCATCGAGCACATTGACCACACAGCTGTGTGATTTCTTGCAAACCGATCCAATTTAATTTGCCTCAGTGCAAAGATGCATGGCTAATTTTGTATTCATGAGCCTTTCCTCAGTGCTTCTTTTTTCTATTCTAAATCTTTGATTGATTAATTAAAACCTGCTGTGATCTGGCATTACCTCTAATCATTCTGTTTAAGTTATATAGTGACAAAAAAGTGCTAATTTTAAGCGATGTATTCATGTTTTTAAAACTGCAGTCTCTGCGATGCTGCACCGGCTCTCAACTGTCATCGGATCAATGAGACCTGCTGAAGCACTAGCAGGAGAACCATGGTGCTGTTCTGCATGTAGCCACTAGATACTGCTGTTGTGTCTTTGTACACTTCACCAAGACACTTATTGACAGTTTGGTGGTTTATCACACATTTTTTTTTCCATCTCTGCCAATGACAAGGTCAGATAACGGAGATTACACATAAAGTGTTGAATCAGGTATATTTTTTTATTGTGGTTTCATCCTATGACAGCATCTAACTCAAGCTTGAGTTACAAGCTTGTTTTACTTTTTAACGAGATATAATAATTCACCATTCATCTCACAGTGTGATTACCCCTTTCGTGTATTTGTTCTGTAATGTATAGCTAAATGTCAGAACATCCCGTCTCTCTGAGCTATTTGAGAGTCTGTTAATTCAAACCTTTTTTTCTTGTGTTGTGGGTTTCCTGTTTGCTAACCGGATGGATCAGATACAGTAAATTAAAAACCTTAATTTGTTATACGGTAGCCGGGATAAAAGCAGTGTATGGATATCGACATGGTATGGATTGACCTACCCTCAGGTTTGACCACCTTCATTCAGCCCTCTGGTCTTATCTATATGTCTGTCTGTGGATTATTGAACCGGCACTGCAGCAGCCTGCACCAGCCACTCAGGTTTGCTCTCCATCCATTCCTCTCTCCCCCAGGCGGACTGGGATGTGATCTGATAAAGAGGACTCTGGGTGAGACGGAAGGCTCTGGTTGCAGTCAGAGACCAAGGTCAGCACTTTGCTGGACACCACAAAGAGGTGATAACTATTCATCTGTGATAATCAAAAAGAGCGGCACCTTTAGAGTTTTGTTTCAGGCCAGGTCCAGCTCTTTTTCTCATCACCAGCTTCTGCATCGACACTAAGCAGCAAAGTGTTATTTTATTATTCCCCAGTGAGCATAAGTAGAGCTATATTCTGCAAGGGCCGCCAGTGTTACCGATTGATCAAGAGTAGAGAGAGAGAGAGGGCTGAAACAGCAGTTATGCTCCTATCTGACACCCCTCTTTTTCTACTTTCTAGCACACCCACTAGCATACACTTTAGCAAGCTCAGTTTTCATATGTTAAGAGAGCAGAAAGGGAAACTCCCTATTGGTTGTCTTCAGAATCAGGACAGATGTGGACATCTGAGGCTTTTTAAGTGGACTCACTGTATTACGTCTGATCACTAAACTGGTGAGTAGCAACATGTGCATATATATGAGTTTATAGTTTTTAGAAACAAGCCAGGAGTATGTAGATTAGTCTATTATATACTTAGTGACTGTAATGTCCAACATATTTGTCTTGGGACAAAAATAGAATGACCTGTTCTACAAACAGTTTCAACTTTTGAAGAAACGCATTGTTCTGTCTGTTGTTCACTTCATCATATTGATGAAGCTTTTTATTGCAAGCATTAAAATGTTTCATTGCTTTGTCCTCTTTGTAATTTTATTACTTACCTAAGTGCTCGAGTACCCTCCACAGATCTCAGTTCTCTTCTTTGCATGTAAATCGATTCCTGTTATAGATTACTTTCAGTAGTTTCACACTTTTTGAAATGCTACTGCTTGTGCGGCGAGTTTCTGAGTATTCTGATCTGTCACCTACTGTAAATCAGGCAGTAATATCACATTAGTAAAATACTGTGTTACAAATAAAACGTCTGCATTCAAAATCTCTAAGTAGGAAAGTAAGTAAAGCAAAGTGTACTATCAAGAAAACAGTGCTAATTTCTGGTAGTGCATAATGCAATGCAGTGATTGCCCTTTCTATGTATTAATATTTAACTCTGGTGGGTGAATATTACTTATGTATTCTGTATTGGACGGTTTCATTTAGAATGAGAAATCTGCATAGTAGTTAATTTATTACAGACAGTGGCAGACTTAATGTTGGGGAGCAGTGGAGTGTTTACGGAACTTTAGAAATCACATCATCAGATGCGCCTCAGCAGACTGATCTTAGCAATGTGATGATGGTGTGTTGGTGAGCCACCCACAGATGTATGTATATGTGTACATTCATTATCCCCCCCACCCCTCTGTAAAGCTTGCCGCGTTTGCCTGCATCTCTACAGCTGCTCAACATAACAGAAAGTTAAAGTGAATGTAGAGGAGAGACAGAGATAATTAGCATTTAGCAAAAGATATGGCTAAATGCTACGCTAACAATCAGGGACCAGATCAGTCAAAAGCAGTAACTTAACAAGTGCACTTACCCCATTTCTACAGTTGTCGAATGAGCGACAGTCATTTTAAAGTTTGAATGAACGCTGTGTCTGTTTATAAGGTGTGGGCTTATTTTTGTGTGTATCTGGCCTCGTATGCTTGATGTGCTATGTTTGATATCAGTCCTGCTGAGGGTGTACAAGTAGCCATTTGTCACTTCATACCTAGTAGTGCTGACAACAGCCATTATATTTATAGGAAGAAGAAGCTGTTTTACATCTGATATGATTTGTATGTTGGCGTTAGTCCATGCAATTAAATTAATTACCTTCAAAACTGTGCAGTGTGATACATGAATATGTTGAAAGAGGGGGCTAGGACACAATTCAGATGGTGTTTGGTGGTGGTCGGACCCAGATATCTGACAGACTGGTATTATCGCCACAGTGTTGAAGTCTTTACTTGCAGCGCCATGCCTCTGACTCCTGTGGTATGATAATGAGATGTGAAGCAGTGTGGAGATGGATGAGAAAGAGCAGCAGAGGGTGAAACTAAGGGAATGAGAGCAGCAGGGGCAGGACACATCGACTACATGTTCATGTGTGTACTTGTGTGCTCAGGTGCCATCAGATTAATTTTCACTTAAAGCCTAACTGCTTTAATAGCTAATTGAAGGTATTTGTAGCATGACATAGTCGTCAGTCTCTTTGGTTTATAGTCTTCACTTTCTCATGTTATCTGATGTCTCCGCTATGCAAAATGTTCCCCTTTTGTCTTTTCTTGGTGTTTAAATTCATCATGTTGGACAGTATTGTCCTGTTGTGCATATGCAGAAGGACTGAGGTAATGTTTGCAAAAGAAAAACATCATTAGAAGATCATTTGTAGAGACTGGTAACATGGGAATATAGAGAGTATAAACTGTAGTCATCGCCTTTTCATGTAATAAACTTTTCCATCATACTATCTGGCAGAATAAGCACTTACAACATAGTATATTTCTAGTACTTACTGCAGCTCAGTTCAGTTTTAATATTATAGGCTTATAAATCACAACAAAAGTAATCAAGTGCTCTTCATATTGTAAGAATTTCAAGTATTCCAAATTTAGCAATCAAATGATTGGGAGGGGCAGCCATCTGTTTTAAGCCAGTGGAAAGACAAGATCATAAAGTGATGACGAACAACAAACAGGGAAACACATGTGACATGCAGCAGTAGTACGGGGGAGTAAAAGTGAGAGGAAAAAGAGGAGCGGTGCTCAGTGCATCATGGTAGAACCTCCATCTGCTTGAGCCTATTGCAGCATAACTAAGAGTTTAGAAAAAAGGAAAAAACAAACAAAGCCTAATCTTAAAAGTACAAAAGGAGGGGGAGGTGGGGTCTGCCTGCCAAACCCAAACTGAGAGCTTGTCCCACACGAGAGGGGCCTGATATCTGGATGCTTTAGCTCTCAGTGTACTTGCTAAAACACTTACTTTAATATTTTTGGATATTTAAGATAGATTTATTTTAGTACTCTAAAAGAACAGCTTTGCATGTTTCACAGTCGTAAACAATCCTTTTCTATCGTATACTGTCCGCTGGTGCAGCCCCTTTTATTATCCTTTCTAAAACAAGTGCCTTTAAGGTTTGGTTCTGTGCACCTGGAATGATTTTATTAAGGACATAGTGTCTCTGAAAGTAACAGATTCAAGAGTAGAAAAAACACTGTCTGAAATAAAGCATTTAGAGGAGTGTGGAGTCGGGGCCCTTGCACACTGACTGACTGCAGTTTTGAAACTTTGGCCATGTTTCATATGAGCAACCACGACTGAAACAATATCTGTTAGAGAAAGTAAGAAAGAGCATAATAGATCCCCCCTTTTAGAAGTGATAGGATGTGATCGTTCAGGACTTTGTATGTCAGGAGATGGATTTTAAAATCATTCCTGGATTTTACAGAGAGCCTGTGAAGTGAAGCTAATGTAGTTTTTCTCTGGTCCCAGTTAGTGCTCTCACTGCAGCATTTTGGATGCTGCTACCCATTCTCTCCCTTTTCCTCACCCCCTCATCTCTTTTTTTTTTTAAATTCCTCATCCATCCATCCTTCCTTCCTTCCTCCTTAACTCCCCCCTTTTATGCTGTGTATTGGCTGCATGACTGCAGAGAGAATGGAGCAAAGCATCCAGTTCAGGGAAGTGCTCTGGCGACAGAGCTCTGCTGAGGAACGCATTTATTAGAAGAGAGAAGGAGGAGAGCTGAGGAAGAAAAGAGTACCGTTAATGGGAGGGAAAGAGGGAAGAGATTATGATTATATTGTTATGGCTTATTCTTTGTACCTGTGGTGTTAGTTTGTGCTTTGGGACCTCTTAAAAGACTTATTGGTGAGGTTGATTGGCCTCGATAATACCAATCACACGGGTGTCACTCAGAAACCGGGGACACTTCGGTGATTGCATATATTTTTAGTTTCACCTAAGCAGCAAAGGCGGGAAGGAGGATGTTTTGAATGAACTGACGCCACGGGGCTCAGCAGAGGACGTCAGCAACAGCGGCACTACCAGCTGAGAGAAGTACACACACACAGGCACCACTGAGACGAGCACAGCACAGCAAATCACAGACCTGCAGCTAACATGCTGGGCCAGCCAGGACAATCAACCTCACACGTCTCCTACAAGAGGCAGCCAGTGTATGGGGCGACTCACAGGTGTGTATCCCAGCCCCTCTCTTAGCACATATATGGGACTGTATTGCTGCATAGCTTGTCGGGAGCTGTGTGTGTGTGTGTGTGCTAAGGCTTTCCAGCAGGCAGGAAATAAAATGCTTTAGATTGCATGTTGTTAAGTGTTTGTACAAAGTCTACATGCAGGCAGGCAGATTTCAGAGGCATGCTGAAAAGTGTCCGCTATCTCTTTTTGCTGCCAACAAGGCATCTGGCTTTTTATGCCTGTATAAACCTACTGATTGCTTTTGGAGGGTGTGTGTACCTGTGCGAACTGGATCAGTCTTTACGGGGGTGAAGAGACAGAGAGGGAAAAGAAAGAGAGGGAGAGAGAGAGAGAGAGAGAGAGAGAGGGAGATGCTCACTGCAGTGCTTCATGATCACAGGTCACTGATTGCTGTGTTGATGTCAGCAGAACTGTGATCCCTTGGGCTTGTATACTTTAATGTAGATCTCTCTATAGGCTAGACTATTGCAGGGGTTTAATGCAGTCCTAAGTTCAGAGTGAGCCAGACTTGTAAAAGAATGTAGTTTACATGGGAGTGCGTGTTTATTCTTAGTGCACTTGCTGTTTGTTAGGACCCTTTACATATGCAGACAAACAGCACACCTGCTGTATGTTACATGTTTCTTACACACCTCAAATCCTATATGTTACACTCTATAAACTACATGCAGTGGGCGCTGTTGCCTTAAATAAAAGACTAAATTGTTACATTAGTATAATTGTTCAAAATGGATCATATATGTAATTGATACAGCAGCATATAGTATGCATGCTGCTGTAGACAGACAGCTTTACATTAACACAGTTCGAAGCCCAGTGTATGAAAAGCCAAAGAGCAGCTTGAAGCCGGCAATTTTGAAGCTGCTCTTTGGTTTATTGGTGTGGTTAATGCCACTTTTAAATGGGATGTGACATGGAAACCATCCATTTATTGATCTGCACAAACTACATCAAGCTTATTGCCATTCTGTCAGGGTCTTTATGTTAGCTGAAGCGATAAGGTTACTTAGCCTGTTTGTCATTCCTACATATGCTTCTGCATTGGCCAGATCCCCCGCAGTGCTCTCTGCCACAGAGGCAGTAAGCACCACACTGCAAAATTTCTTCTAAGATCAGCAAATAGCAGAGCGTGAAGGCTTGGATCATCTTTGAATCAATAGTCTTTTAATTGCAGTATGCTACATTAACAGCACAGCACATGTTGAAATAACATTAATGAGACTGGTGAGTTTTTTCCAGTCCTGTGCGGTTGTCTGGTTTTAATGGATTAGCTAATGCTCACCTTCTAGTGTTGAACATCTGACTCAATGTTTAGTTCACCAAAACAGTCCCCAGTCACACCCAGCACAGCTCATCCTTCCTGCTTCAGTCCTCGGCCACAGAGTGGAATGTAGCCAAAAGCCATAGTGCTTCATTTGTATGCTTATCTGACATAGAGGTCATGTCTTTGATTGAATGGCTGGAGCACTTCAGGCTGAAAAATGAAACACCAAAAATAGGTGCAGTGGATAGAATACCTTTGAATACAGGGGACAGACCCCGCCCCACTGCACATTTCCAGGGACACTTACTATTTCTAAGAATAGACTATAATGGTGATACTTAACAGAAGGTTAAAGCATTTGAAAAGGGAGGGTCTTCTCAGTGTATTAAGATCGTGACCTTTTTAAATCCCCCAAACTGTTATTTAGTTGAGCCGCTGTGAGTGGGATAGAGATTCCAGGGAAGAGACTGTTCTAGTAAAATCTCCATCCTGCTGGCTGGTAAGAGTTTTTCGAGCAGTGCACCAGATGTGGCCTACCTTCCCTGCCTTAATAAACCCACTAAGTCACAGCAAGCTTTCCTCACACACAGGATACAGAGGGCTAAAAATAGCCTTCATTTACCCTCTGCCAGCCAAGTGGACCCTCACCTAATTAATTTAATCCATCAGTTTAATTTCCATGTTGAACTGTGATAGCATGCATGCTTTGGCAGTCAACAGAGAGAGATGCAATGTGTTATTACATGTTTTTTGTGAAAGAAAATGGGTAAAAAAATTTGCTAACAAATAATAATTCTAAACATTTGATCAATGTGTTTGATCAACAATCATGTGGTCTAGTGATGAAGGATTTAATGTCATGACTGTGCTCCTCTGGTCTCAGTAAGGGAATACCAGGAAAAAAAATAGCTATGTGTGCAGCAGACATGAAGCCTGGACAAATTCTAGTTGATGTTGTGTGGTTTCTGGACTGCAGGGGCCTTTGTGTGTGGTGCCTGGGTGTTGTTCATTGCCACAGAGCACTGCAGTCGTGGAGTAGCCGCTTTTTGTCTTAACCCCGTGTATCACTGTAATATAACTCCCCAGTGGGAGTGTGTTCATTGGCTGCCTGTACTCTGGGCTGTGTGTCTTCTCAGATTCTGTAATGAGAACTGCAGGAGAGATTTCTCTAAGCCTCAGGCAATCTGGGCACAGGTAGCTCCCAGCACACAGACACCCTCACACAGAAAGAGCCGACTCAGTCCCGCGAAGGAAAGAATGTGACGGAAGAAAGCATTCGCCATCCTTGATGAGATTTCAGAAATGTCTTCGTTATTTTAGATACACTGTACACATTCAATGGTAAAGATAAGCGTGTGGTTTAGAAAAAAGAAAGTGCTGTGCTTTACAAACTTGGATGCCCTCAGGCCTTGGATTCTTACCAACATAATCACTTTTTGAAAACTGTCACTAAATGTAAATGAAGTGAAGACATTTACAATAAATACATTTCATCGGGATGATTTCATATATCTCTGTGTGTGTGTGTGTGTGTGTGTGTGTGTGTGTGTGTGTGTGTGTGTGTGTGTGTGTGTGTGTGTGTGTGTGTGTGTGTGTGTGTGTGTGTGTGTGTGTGTGTGTGTGCTGGTTAGGGTTAAGTAGAGGGTATTTAGTGGCTGGATGATATAATAAAGTCTCTGACACAATTGTGTAAAGGATTTAGACATGTTTCACAGCATGAGGGTTAGCTGAATCCGATTGTTAGAGAATCCAGTGGCTGTTTATCTGCTTCTCTGCTTTTGGACAAAAGCACTGGCAAGTGATATGGCTTTCATGAAATGTGGAAAACGGGGATTACCCTGGTTCAGATAAAGTAAGCCTTAAGGCTACAATAAGATACAGCTACATCTGCTTTGTTTCACTACATTGCAAAGAGCATATGGTGAACTGAAGGCACAGGAGAACATATATATATATATATGTGTGTGTATATATGTGTGTGTATATATGTGTGTGTATATATATATCTCCCTGAACTGATATTGTTACACTATAGTAGTTATATCACTATTAAGTGGTCTCCTCTGTCAGCTATTAGATAGCTATTACCCTATTCAGTGGTAGCTTGAGTCTTTTGGATGTGTCATGTGCAGTTCAGTTAGATCTATCATCATACTACTAGATAGCGCATGTTACAAAGCTCTGTTGGCTACT
Source organism: Aulonocara sp. 'chitande type north' Nkhata Bay (assembly GCF_057382095.1). Lineage (NCBI taxonomy): Eukaryota > Metazoa > Chordata > Actinopteri > Cichliformes > Cichlidae > Aulonocara > Aulonocara sp. 'chitande type north' Nkhata Bay. Next base: position 21,885,121 of record NC_141344.1, on the reverse strand, counting down.
AAGACATTTTATATGCACCTCTTAAGGCCTATGAGAGCCTCCAATACTGTCCTCTGTTTATCACAGGTTATAATAAAAGAGGAGCACCTTCTGAGCCTGCTAAAAGCTAGAGAGGGTGATATGCAGGGACTGATAACAATTGGAATTTTTTCTTCAATGCACTGATAGGATCTCTACCATTTAGTTTCAAATGAAGGAAGATTTGTTCCCCTTGCATCAAAGTGGTAGTGAGACAAGAAACAGGGTATAAAGGGTTATGGAAGGTGTTTTACGCTCAGGGGGAATAAAGGAGGGCCGGTGTTTTGTGTAATGAGAAGGTTTTCTGCCAGCTCTTCTGAAGTAAAACATTCACCCAGAAGACAGAACAAACTGCTGTGTCAGTTTCAAGTCTGTGCAGTTTAGCCACAGTATCGCCACCTAATTTCCCACATTATTTATCTATCAGTTTAATACGGCGCTCACCAACTCTATTAATTACTGCAGTTTATTCTTATATTGTGTAGCCTGGCATACTGTAAATTGAATAGAAGAAATGTTGTTATTTGTGAAAAAGATTCAGATATAGTGTTTTTTTTATTTGAATATTTGCAAATTATGAACTGGAATTTTTGTATCTGATACATGGTGTCTTGCTCACAGTCTGTTTATCTGTTAGCTTTTTATTGATTCAGTTTTTGATGTTGTGGGATTATGGGGTTTAGAGATCAGAGAGATAATCTGTGCATGAACATATGCAGTTTGTCACTCTGTGTGTGCTCAGGGAAACGTGACAGATATTCTCGCTGTGTGACTCAGACACATTCATTCTGCACATCCATCATTTGGTACTGTTCAAAACTGGGTGCAGACAGGTCGAAGACAGAAAAATGCTCGGAATAAACCTCATAAATGATAACTGCTGCTGCATGGGGCTAGCACTGAGGTAGGCCGTGCCTGCATTTTAAGACACATATTTTTAAGATTTGCATTTTTAGGCCACATATTCTTACTTACTTGGTGATGCTAGTCCAGATAACTCTGATGCACACAGTGGTGACGAGCCACATTTTGGTTTGTGCTTTTGTTCACCAGTTTTCACTTTTTCAGGAACTCTTCATCTGTCTTTTTATAAATCTTTTCATGGCTGTTGTATGCAATTGATTCTCTTATTCTGAAGAAAGAGCAGTCATCTCTCACTGTCACCTGAAGAAGTGAAGACAAGCTGGGTTACTGAAGATTCTGTAAAGGTTTACTGGCAGCATAAGAAAGCATTACACATTAGAGGTGGGAATCATCAGACAACCCATGGTGTGATGTTATCACAATACTTCACTCACAATATGGTATTATTGCAATTCTTTTAACATTTTATGATACGCTGAGTATTGCAATTACATATAATGCGATTTGTCACCTATTTTCGATTGCTCATTATGTCCGCAAATATAAATGTAGTCAGTATCTGTATTATCCAATAAGATAAAGTTGTCTTTGTTTTTTTTTCCTGCAAAATGAGATTGACAAACATACCAACACTGTCACTAAAATCTGCAATTTATGTTGCTTTGAGACAGAGTCAGTCTGCTATCAGTCTGCAATTTAATGGTGTCAAGTTGGCAATTAAGTGCAATCTGTTTCTGATAATCAACTGCGATAAGTCATAAAAATCACATATTTGTTGCTGTCTACTTAATCAGAAAATCACATTTAACAGAAATTTCCATTTAACTGTTACATTTGCATTCAGCAACCATCCTATTCTAAATATAACCAGAATACAAGTAGTTTGCAGCCAGCTGAGTTGAGTCCCCTCGAGTTGTGCTCAGTGACAAAGGCTCATTCACACTGATGGCAATGTGCTGGCAATCTGTCTGCATTTATAAATTAGGCAGTAATTATTTGCTAATCTTTGACAATCTCTCTGAGATGGATTGTAGTCAGTCCAAGTCAGACTGCAACTTTTTGCTGGATGTCCTGGGCAATCATCAGTATTAAAAAAACAAAACAAAAATAAAACAATAAATCAATGCAATCACCGTGCAGCCACTGATTTTTTGTCCTAGTTTTCCTCGTGTGACTGAGCCATTAGCTTGCTCTGAATTAGGAAGCAGCTTTGTCAAGCTAAGTATGTCCAGTGTTGGATGTTTTTTTTGGTCGAGCTGATTTAATGTAAGTAAAGATGATTGTGCATGCGATGAGCGCTCTTGTTCATAGCATTCCCCGAGTATATTCATTTATTTCATGAAATATCGATATTTGGTGTTGCTGAATCGATTGCCATGTAAATTCTATACTAGATATAATGCTGCATCCACCCCACCCCCACCCCCAACCATACAACACATCTGTGTACACATGGGAAGAGTGTTAAGAGGCTGTGCATGATGCACCACTGCAAAATCAGTTTTATGCTTACAGGGAAGATGCTGTGACAGCTCTGACACTTATTATGAATATCAATGACGAATGCAGTGGAGTGCAAGAAAGATGTACAGACGATTTCCACAGAATTCTCTCATCTCCTCTTTCATAATTTTGCTTTGGCACTGATTATAGAAAATGTTTAATCTGACGGGTTATTGGGAATAGTCTTTTTTTGTAAATTCCTTTATATGCATGTCACTGCTCAAAAACATTGCCCCACTATAAACACAGATCGTGTCATGTGATTGCATAGCCTTAGTTTTACAAAGGATGCCACAGCTATGCTTTATCATCTGGTTTGCTTGAAAAATGATAGTTTAAGCAACCACCTTACTATGTTGTGCTGGATTCTGGGGTTTAATTTAGCTCACATGTTGCTATGTGCCAGATAAATAAACTGCAGATGAAGACTGTTGCTTATTGACAGACCTTTACTTTTAAAAATCTTTTATAGGTTGTTCCAGCCAGACTTTCCCCCTTAATCTCTCTCCTCAAGGATATGTTGCACAATTTATTTATCACCACTCCTGCCATCAAAGACGAATGTAAGGTACAAAGAGGGAAAATATTTCTTCAGTTACTCTAACTTTTCACAACTTTGTATGTTCTTCTCCAAGTCTCTGTTTCTTAAACTTTATCACATATAGTCAAAGGAGCTTGCAAAGAAAAGCGTCTGGACTTCTTTAAGTTGCTTGAAGACGTTTCACCTCTCATCCGAGAAGCTTCTTCAGTTCTAAGGTCAAATGGTGGAGAGTCCCAGATATAAACCTAGTGGGAGTAACCCCCCACAGAGGGACAAAAGGACCCCCTGATGATCCTCTAATCGCCTGAGCCAAGGTGTGAAACTGGGTGTGGGTCCCAATCAGCCAGAGTTTCGGGTGTGTTCATTGTGAAACCTGGCCCCACCTTATCATGCGAATTCCTGAGGTCAGATGGCCCAGGATGTGAGTGGGCGTTAAGGCTTCTGGGAAGGGATCTCAAAACTGGATTATAGATGGCAGAGAGTTGGTGTCGTAAACCCCCGCCTCTGTTCAAAGATGGTCGCTCACAGTGGACATAGATGGCTTCTTTCACTCCTCTTTCAAACCATCTGTCCTCTCTGTCCAAAATGTGAACATTGGCATCCTCGAAAGATTGTCCTTTATCCTTAAGATGCAGATGGACTGCTGAGTCTTGTACTGTGGAGGTGGCTCTTCTGTGTTGTGCCATGCGCTTGTGAAGTGGCTGTTTGGTCTCTCCAATGTAGAGGTCTGGGCATTCCTCGCTGCACTGTACAGCATACACCACATTGTTAAGTCTGTGTTTTGGCGTTTTGTCTTTCGGGTGAACCAGTTTTTGTCTGAGCGTGTTGCTGGGTCTGAAATACACTGGGATGTCATGCTTGGAGAAAACTCTCCTGAGTTTTTCTGATACACCGGCTACATAGGGGATGACAATGTTGTTGCGTCTGTCCTTCTTATCCTCCCTCGCTGGTGTCTGGTCTTCTTTTCTGTGCCTCTTTGCTGACTTTAAGAACGCCCATTTAGGATAGCCGCACGTTTTGAGTGCTTCCTTTACATGTGTGTGTTCCTTCTTTTTTCCTTCAGGCTTAGAGGGAACACGTTCTGCCCGGTGGTGTAGGGTCCTAATTACTCCAAGTTTGTGTTCCAAAGGGTGATGGGAGTCAAAGAGGAGGTACTGGTCCGTGTGTGTGGGCTTCCGGTAAACTTCAATGTTGAGTTTGCCGTTCTCTTCAATGTGCACAGCGCAGTCCAGGAAAGGCAAACAGTTGTCCTTTGTGTCTTCCCTGGTGAACTTGATGTTTTTATCCACAGCGTTAATGTGCGCAGTGAAGGATTCCACTTCTTGTGTCTTGATTTTGACCCAGGTGTCGTCCACATATCTGTACCAGTGGCTGGGTACTCTTCCTTTGAAAGAGCCAAGAGCCTTCCTTTCCACTTCCTCCATGTAAAGGTTGGCTACAATAGGTGACACGGGGGAGCCCATGGCACAGCCATGTTTTTGTCTGTAAAAGCCTTCGTTGTATTTGAAATATGTAGTGGTGAGGCAGAGGTCTAACAGTGTGCAGATCTGATCGGGTGTGAAGTTGGTCCTGTCCTCCAAGGAGCTGTCTTCTTGTAGTCGTTTTCTGACAGTCTCCACGGCCTCCGTGGTGGGTATGCAAGTGAAGAGAGAGACTACATCAAAGGACACCATGGTTTCATCTGGATCCAGGGTAAGTTTCTGGACCTTGTCGGTGAAGTCGACAAACACAGACACAGACTTAACAATGTGGTGTATGCTGTACAGTGCAGCGAGGAATGCCCAGACCTCTACATTGGAGAGACCAAACAGCCACTTCACAAGCGCATGGCACAACACAGAAGAGCCACCTCCACAGGACAAGACTCAGCAGTCCATCTGCATCTTAAGGATAAAGGACACTCTTTTGAGGATGCCGGAGTTACTAATTCAGTTGTGTTGTGTGTTTTTACAGGAATTAGATGGGGGGGGGAAAGGGTGTTACAGGATATCGCTGACCTGTGAAGTATTTTATCTTCTGTCTATTTGTTCTGCTTCCAGAATGACGCATTGCTGCTTTTATGTACTGCCTTGTTTTAGTTCATAAGTTACCCAGATGGGAGGCTATGGGTAGGGACAATAGAAGGAAGAGAGCAGAAGGAATGGGGGAGCTAACATCTTTTTATCTCTTCTGATTCATTGTTATATTTCACAGGCTCATGCTCTTTAATATATTTTATTCTGCTGACAGTGCCATGATCACTTTGCTAGTTAAGCCTCCTACACATGGGTGAGAAGGGGGAGATTCAAGGGTGAGTCAGACAAATTCAAATGAGTCATAACGTAAGAAGGCGCAATAAAAGTTTAATGAGTTTAACCATTATCGCACTATGAAAGTGTCAAAATTGGTGACTTTTGGTAAAATTGATCTGACTGTTGGATCTTGGTGGTATGTTTAGCTTTGGAGTCAGCACAGCTAACGGCCCTGTGTTTATCTTCTGCCCAAAGATTTTCAGCTTTAGCTTTCCTGCACACTTCACATCCCCTTCTGTCCTACATTGCACAGCTAAGCGTTTAGCTGTGTTTGGCTTTGTGATGCGGGTTGGGCTCTGTATTTAGCTGCTGAGCCTGAGGCTCAGTATGTAAAACAGAAGAATATGCTCTAGTTCAGTGTTCCTTAGCCACAGGGGAAATCAGGTTATCAAAGAAAGAAATCGATCTTCTTTGTCATTTTATATTTCACGCTTAAGATTTGTTTTAATTATTTTGACTGTTTTTGCTTGATTTTGTTTTATATGCAAGTGAGCTCCCAGTTTGGATTTAGGACACAGACTCACTCTACTTTTAAGATTATGCTTAAAACTTTACTTTTTCGTAAAGCTTATAGTCTTGTTGAATTAGACTTAGGCTTTCGGTGGGGGGGATTACACACTGAGCATTTCTTTTTCGCTCCCTGTGAAAAACTACTATATTTAATCATTAGCAATTATTAAACTTGGGCTCTCTATTATAGTTTACCTCTTGTCCTGTCTCTCTTTGCTCTCACTCTCAACTGGTCATGGCAGCTGGCTGCCCCTCCCTGAGCCTGGTTATGCCAGCAGTTTCTTCCTGTTAAAAACACGTTTTTCCTTTCCAATGTTGCCAAGTGGGGATTATGGGATAATTTTGGTTTCTTTTTAATATTGTTGTGCATTGAGGCTACTGCTCTTGTACATAAAAATGTAATTGAACTGAACTGAAGCACTCCACTTCAGAATGACCTAGAATACAGTACCTTCCTGTCTGTCTCAGTAAGGAAGGAGTTAAGTCTGTGTTGGCACATAAGCCTTTTTTAGGCATGGGGTACATAATATTGCTGCCTTCATCTCTTACAACAAGGGCATCCTGTCATGCAGAAATAGTTCACTTTGATGTTAATGTTCTCATGGCTTCATTCAGAGTTTCACACAACTCTGACATTTAAATCCATCATACAGATCAAACAAATGATCAGACTGTATGATTGTAAAGTGAAGAACACAGTGTCCTTTGTGGTTAGCTCCTGATCAGGTCTGTTTCAATGTGGCAAATAATTTATTATAATCAGTAATTAAGTTGCAACTTCACACACTTCGCTGTGATGCTCTTTTGCTCTGGAAATGTGGAAAAAAAAGAAGTCTTTGTATTTTGTACAGATTTACTTTACAATAATAATTATTATTATTATTAAAAGAGAAGAGGGAACATTCATCATTTCATTAACTCTTGCCCCATCATAGGGCAAGTTTGATACTTCCTCAAATTTGGCACGAGATTAGTTGGAAAGTATGAGACCGTGTGAGCAAGCGAGGTGGAAAGTGGCAGACTCATGCCATTTAAAAAAATGTAAATGTTACTAGATTCAATCAGAAAGGTTCATATGCCCTCAGATTAATAGAAAGGAGTACATGTCTAAAAGGGGCAACATTCATCCTGCTGTGTTAGTTGACATTAGTTAGCATGCTCCAGTTCATGGAGCATGAAACAGCATTTGCATTTAAGAGACACCGTGTCCAGGATCTCCTTGATCAGGACTGGCTAGCTCATCAAGGAGCCCTAATTCCTGATTTGGAATCATTTGCTTGGAACCTGAAATCAGTCTGCTTAGCTGAGTAGCGTGCATCTCTGCCGGATGCTTTCTGTGCATCATTGAAGCAAAATATTCTGTTCTGTGATAAAAAAAAAAAAACATGTTGATAGACATTAAAAAGCTTTGGGATATTTGAGACCTTGACTTTTTATCGTTTAAAATATGCAAGGTGATAGAAATAGATGGAAATACATGAAAAACCCAGGCTTGGAACCTGGGCCCTTGAAATAGCCATCTGGCTCAACCTCATGAGCTATAACAGTGCCATCATTTTCTGGTATATGCTACTTCAGAAAGAAGAAATAAATAAAATATAAATAAAATAAGAAATAAAGTTCTGTATGATAGCATCAGAAAACTCGTGTTTGTTTATTTTTCTTACAAACTGATCTTTTTTTAGCTTATTTCTATGTCATATTTCCCCCAGGTTTTCCTTGTATAGTGGCTGGATGCCTCAATTGTGCTGCCTAACGCACACTTTGTGAACCACTGGCCTAAAGGGAAGAGGAAACGAAGCTAAAACAGCCTGTTTCAGATAGTGGATGAACTCAGGGTTAGTCAAGTAGAGCCCAACAATAAGAATATGGAGCTGGAAATGAGCACGATATGTTCTCCTTTATGTATGCACTTCACACTTTACAAGGATGTTGTGAAGTAGACTTCATCCCGTTAAGGTTACAAGAACGCCATTTAACATTACTTTCTATTACTCGAAGAAATGTGACAATTCTTATTAGCAAAGATTGAAGACGTCAAATAAATGTGATTTGTCATTGGTCTTGGCCATCAATATTCGTCCAATAACGTGTGGATAAATCTGTGGTATTAAATATTGACCCAAAAAGCTGCAGGGACCTGCCATTGATTTTTTTTTTCTGAGTAATGCTCACTTCAGAAGACTTCCCAACTTTTTCTTTGTCACAGCATATCTCTATTATTGATCCCTGGAATAAGCTTTTAAAAGCCATTTTATTGTCATGTTTTGGGGCATTATACTAACACAGTGTCTTTGATGAATTACTACTTATCACCCTTTATAAATATTTATCAGCCAGCTAAAACTAATGCCAGTGGAAAAGAGGAGGCAGTGCCCAAAGCCTTATCTGCCCTGCCAGTTGCTGGCATATTTGGAATTTATAACAATCTTCAACAAATAAATAACAGCCACATCTACTTTTGTCAATTTTTAAAATCAGGTTTCCATGCATTTGTTATTATTGGTCCAACTCAAGTCTCTCTTACATTCACTGTAAAACAATTAGCTGTTGCCAGACTTGTTTTGCAACAGCATGACCAAAGGACAATTGTGACTCCAATGAAATGTGCTGCGTCAGAACTGCACATGCTTTGAATGTTAATAAGACAACACTTCTTTCATTTACTGCCAACCCTTTTGTTTGACTGATGTTCAGACACTGGCAAGTCTGTGCACCTGTTTTTGAGCCACATTGGGCCCGTTTGAGCCTGTCTTTGTCCAGTGCTACTTGAATAGTGTTTTTTTTTCTTTTCTGGATGACTGTGCTCCATTAAGTAAAGCTTGGACCAAGATTTTCCTATTTCATTTATTCCATCTTAGAGACACAGCTGTCCTTCAGCTGCAATCATTGTGTCATGCTACCAGTTCAGCTTGGTGTTGCTGCTGTTGAAAACAATGTAGTTGATGATGAATGAGTGCAGTGATGGGGAAAATCCAGTTATTCAGTGTGAAGCTCGTATCCCTCATTTCCATACTGAACTGCAGTTGAATCTCCCGATAGCTTTTTGGGAGAGACTGCCCAGATAATTCTTCCACAAATGTCAGGGAAATGATGCTGAGCGAGGCTGCTGCAGTCCTCTTCTATGAAACTGATAACGCTCAGTCAACATTCAGAAATCCTGCTGCTGAATGCTTATCTCCTTAATGGCTCCCTGTGCACAAACCACTATTATTAAGGCTTAATTATTTTTGCCTCCTATGCTATGGGGTGTTTTCTGGAGGTCCACGATATCTCCCTTATGATGTAATGTCCCGTCGCACTCTGTAACACGCTCTCGTTGCATGGGTGGGGTATTACACACATAGACATGAGTATTATTACAGACTTCGTTAACAGCTTGTGGCACCTCATTTGGCTTGTCATGTGTGCATATCTCCAGCACATCTTTGATTTGCTTTTATCTCATTCTTTTGAAGCCTATCATCTGCACACTAACATGATACTGTACATTCATTACCGCTAATTGCACTGGTCTGGAAATTAAATCAGCAGCCCAGCTCAATTAAATGATTGCTGTTATCTTGTGATTCATTTCACAACATTGATTTGTAGTTTTTATTTCTCTCAGAGGTCAAATGCAGCAGATGATTTATGTAAGCACACTGGTTCAAGAGACAGATTTCTGTGCAGCTGCTGTTGCTGTCAGTGCATCTTCTTGACTCAGTGGACGCCTTAACAACCACAAGACTTCCAGTGTTTCAGAGTTGTGTAAGACAGAAAAATTAGGCTGATACTATGTTTGTCCTACGGTACTCAAAGTCAACTATACAAGGCCCACGTAGTTCTCCACTGCACTCCACCTTCGCTATAAGGATGAGAATCACTGGTGAGTTTCTGTGGGCATCTATCTAATGTAGCTTACCAACAAAATCATGGAGGCACTCCCTTGTGGTGCTATTTGGTATTGCAACGGAAACATAAACTTTTATTACAAAGTTGTTTTGTAATTGCCAGCAGTTACTGTAAAATATAAAAAATATTACATTATACATATTTTGTTGACTGGACACAGAATGAGATGTTAGGATGGTTGCCAAGTAGACTACAAAAGTTACTACAAGTATAACAGGCCCTTAATACTTTCTGTTCTCGCCCTTGCAAGCGGCACCACACATCAAAAATAATATCTCATCAATTTTGTCTAAGCAGCATCACCTATTGTTCAGGGAATACTGCTCTGAGTGCTCACACCTTCAGTGTTGGTCATCACTATATCTGTGCATCACCATCAAACCTTCATACCCAAAGTACTTTTTATTTTTTATCAACAAGTTGTGGCAGCTGCACTAGTCTTCATTGTGTACTTTTTCCTGTGGCTGTTGCCCCCATCGGTTCTGCAGGAACTGAAGCCGTGGTACCCACCATACTAAAAACAAATAAATAAATAAATACCATCACATTTTCAGTATATTGTATAGATACAGTATAGTATGTAAAAGTATCTAAAAGTATGGGATTAGGAAGTCTATCTGTCAACTGGGCAAAAAACCCCACCCCAAACCAAACATGTTCACAAGTCACCCAATTCTAACTTATAGTTTGGCACATTTTTTTTAATGCCACTTGGTATTTGAATATTTATAGAATAATATACATCTGCCACTCAAATTTGCCAGATAACTCTTGGATTTGTTGTTCTGTTGATTCCAAATGGATCTGGGAAAAAATATGACTTTTCAAAATGTATCAAACCAGTCTGTCTTACAATTCATTTATAATTAATGAGTTAGTTCCATCATGTATACACTTTCTCATTGCTTCACTGAAAAGCAAACTGAAGTCTTTTTTTGTCACGGTTCTGGGTCTTTCTGACCCAGCTTTTTGAGTTCTTGTGTTTTTTTTATATTATGGTTTATGTTTTGAGTCCTTTGTTGTACTGTGTTTGTTGTTTCTTTAGGTTTCAGTTATGGTTATCATAGGTTTATTTCTTAGGTTTTGTAATATGGCTTCCCTGTGTTCCATGTTGCGTCTACTATGGCTTTCTGTACCATGTTTCAGGTTCCTATGTTCTGTCTCTCCAGTTGCTGTTAAGTTTACATGTCTAGAGTTCAGTCAGTGTGTTTCCTGTTTTACTTTGAAGGTCCGTGTCTCATGTCAGTGTTTCTAGTTTTGCTTCCCTTGTCTCGTCCAGCCTGATTACTCCCAGCTGTGCTCTCCTTCTGTGTCTCATTCCCTCGTTATCCCTCAGTATATTTAAGCCCTGTGTTTCTCTTTGTCAGTGTTGTAGTCTCCCTCATGGCTGTGTTTCCCTGTGTGTCAGTTTAGCCATGTCCCAGTTTAGTTTTGTTATATTTTTTGTGCCATTCTGCAATAAAGCAGCTTTTTGAGTTTAATTCCTGCGTGGTGAGTTTTGCGTTTGGGTCCTTCTCCTGCCTGCACACAGCCGAAACATGACATTTTTACTAACTTCAACAATCCTTGGTTGTCTGTTGGATTTAATATATTCCATAGGCCTACAGTATGTTGGTACCACTTGGGTTACTGGATTACTTTTTAATTCCCTCTTAGCATAGATCAATACTGCTGTTAAACCAGCATCAAAAGGAGACACTCTGAGGTTTAACCCCAGTTTAAACACTCTAGTTTTTCTTGTGTTTTTTGTCATCATAGTTATTTTAACAGTCCCAGCTTAAAGCAGTTCACTGACTGCACAACAGATGTTTTCCAAAACTGATGTTGTTGCCGTGGTGGCTGTGAGCATGTTTAGCTGACTTCACGGCGTACAGTTTATTATATGAACTTTAAATGTGTAAACAACGGTTCTGAAAAAGTGTAAATAAAACAATAATGCAATCATGTGTAAATCTCATAAACCTAGATTTTATTCACAATAGAACAGGAAACATCTCATATGTTCGAACTGAGAAATTTTATTATAAGCAACCACACATGTAAAGAAGGCTGTAAAAGCTGAAGGAACATTTTTCAACTAACACTGTTTCCTCTGCACTAAAGAGAAGGAACCATCAGGTTTGGTATCAGCGCTCAGTTTAAAAGCCTGCATCTCTGATGGTAAAGGGGTTCACTGGTGCCTCTGAGATTGGCAGCATGCACATCTGGAAAGCCACCATCAATGCTAAAAGGTATATACAGGCTTTAGAAGACATGGTGCAGTTTAAACATTTGGGTTTCTTTTAGCTTGTGTTTTGAATTAAATATGGGTTGATGAGACTTGTATATTGCTGGTTTCTGTTTTTATTTACATTTTCCTTTCCAGTTCTTGAACTTGGAAATGGAAGAAACCATTAGTATGAAAGAACAGGAATAACCTGGCCAATCAAAGCTTGTGATCTGTGAGAAAATTGCTGTCAAGTTATTTTGGTGTCTCTACTTGCAGTGTTGTTACTTAGGGCATATCAGTAATGTATGAACCTGACAATGATTTACTAAAATAAATGAATAATGCATTTAAGAAATGATTAGGCGGCAACATCATGAAACTGGCAAAAACTCTGCCATGTCCAAAACAAAACAAAAAGACTGAATTGATGTCAAAGATAAATTATTCTCAGTTTAATAGCAGCCATAGGTATAGGGCTGCTGCATATATTTCCCTGAAAGAGATTTATGGAAGCAGAAAGCTCAATTCCAGGAAATAGGGAAAGAGAAACAGAGAGAGGAGCGAAGAGAAAATGGAAAGGGAGGAAGATCTGATAAGTAACTGAGGCATTCCCCTGATGGGAGGGAGATAGCTCTCTACCATCCACTCAGTAAGTGTGGGCTGAAACTCAGATAGCACGCTTAAGCAGGACAAAGTGGAGATGGAGAGCTCCCCCTTCAGCCTATATCCTGCTGGCTCCACTTTACTCTGCTCTTTGTGGATGTCAGCCTCTATGAAAGACCCTCTGCATCTTCCACCTGACACAGTGCCGAGAGGATAACCTGCCACCACGACGAGTCCAGCGGCGTCATGATGATGCATGATCTCAAAACAGGTCAGACTGTTGCCATTATGTGTATTACATAGCAGTATATAGTGGTAGAGAGATATGTTCTCATAGTGGGAACAGTTTGCTTTTTCCCACTGGAGTTTGTTGTTCCTGAAAAAGTTCTATAAAGATTGTACAAGGAGTTTTCATTGTATTCTCGTAGTGTGATTAATTTCTTACAGAAAAACCAGAGTAGTTAGAAACCTCAAGGTGTTTCTGTTGGTGTGAGAGAGTATTAGGTGCTCCGTCCACAGCGCCTTGCCCTTGGTACCCTTCTGTCTGGACCTAACCCATGTATTGGACAGGGATTAGGCTGAGCGTCTTGTTTTGCTGCAAAATATTGCATAGCGTGCCAGGGCTGAATCCAGTTGTTGCAGCAAAGAGAGACAGAGCATGCTCATAGGAACTGAGTTGCAGTGCTGCTGTTTCTGCACAAATTTCTCAGGGAAGGTTTTTGGTTCTCATGAAAAAAAACCAGACTGTCATTTGGTGTTCAGAGTTTGGCAACTGTATATCAAACTCATTTCAGTTCATATAAAAAGCTCCATTTGATGGTGTAAGGGTGTTTGCATTTGGGCAAACTAAACCAGTATTTTTACTTACAGCCCCCTTTTTTGTGGCTCAGCTTAAACTGACACAATGAGACATGCCTTCTTGAAGTTCACTGCAAGGAGAAACATCAATCATTCTTTGCTTTATCTGGTAAAACTCTTGACCCGATGGTTTTGAATGCTGAAATATGCAAGCCTTGAACTCCTGTCAGGATAATATATACTGCATAGTTATCAGATGATGCGTCCCTCACTGCTGTATTGCAACATTTGACTTCATAGGAGACAGAAACAACTGCAGGATGACTGAAAACACTGTCATCTTTTTAAAGTTTTGTTTTGCTCTTTGTGTTGACTTACAAAACTCTTTTAAACAAATCGTGCAACTAAATGAAACCTTCGGTGCTTCCCCACTACATAATTTAGATGGCTGTTCGGTAGCTCACGTACAGGACGTTTATTCCCCCGTCCTTTAAAAAAAAAAAGCATCGTCACAAGCTTTCAAGGAAGCTAATTTTCTCCAAACAAATGGGCCCAGTGTGCTGCATTGTTGGTACATTAGCTGGGGATACTTCAAATTCCGTGACAAATAGTTCAGAAGTAATGCGGCTAAAACAAAAGCCTCAAAGAATGCAGATTCCTAATTAACAGGGGAGCCTGGTGCAGTGCTGCTGCCTGTATGTGCCCAGTTCAGCTCAGCAAATTATGAGTGGTCAAATCTCTGCGTGTGCGAATGCATGGGTGTGCAAGTTTTTGTTTATCTATGGATATTTAAATGCTGAATTCAATGCAGGATACACGTGATCGTAAACATGCATTTTATATACCGTTTATACTTGAAGTCATGTTTTTACATCTGCAGAATTGGATTTTTTTTCCTGTGAACTTTGCTGAAATGTCGACTCATAAATCTTTCCAGCCTGCTCTGTTTGTTTCCTCCTCCCTTTGCTGCATGGTGATGCAGTGAAGAACCACTTTCTGTTTCTATCATTCTGCGTCTGTATGGTGCTGAAACTTAGCAGCTTTCCTTCAGAGCATTCACCCCCCTCCCCACCTCCCACTGCACTATAATCATTTATTTACTACTGGCACACTTTAAGTGAACATAGTGTAAACATTTTTTTATCTCAGCAATGTGTTTATCCGTGCCTGTGTGAGTGCTTATGAAAGTGTTTAGCTTCTGCATAGCAGTATTTACCCTGTGAGCGCACAGTATTTTTCAGCTTCAGTGCTGTTAACGATGACAGTGACGATTAAAGGAAACAAAAGAGAGACAGTGAGAGAAGAATTTAATAAATCACTAGTAAAGAGTATCAACTTAAAAGGATTATTTATTTGTTTAACCCATCATTGCTCCCAGCCTTTTTGTCTTTTGCTTGAATGAAACCATTTCTTTAAGTTGCCAGAGTCGAGACTTCAAACCTGAAATTGCATCTATGATAGCAATATATCAAATGCAATGCAAATTGCTCACCGACATTTTTTTTTGTAATATTCCAACATAAAATTGTTAAAAAAAATAAGGAAAAAGTTCAACGGAAAAGAGCGATAATGATAATGAGCAGTGGCAACCTGTCCTGGATAGGCAACAAGTGAGGTACTTTAGATAAATCCAGTGAATGAGTGAAACTAAAAATACCCCAATTATTAGTTTATAAGGATGGGCAATCAGACTTTAAAGCTTGTAAGAATGAAATCATCCATTGAGTAAACCTGCTGGAAACAGGTTTCAGGGCCTGCAGCGTGGCATTATATTTGTTTAGGCTTAGTTTGACACAGTTTGTTGAGTTTGTATTCAAGGAGGATTTGAAAAATATTTTTATTTTGGTTTATTTTGGTTTGATTATTACCATCATTGTTTAGTCACGTGTAATTATACAACAGACAACAAATAGAAACTTGTCGTGTCATGCTTTTCAGCCCTCTCGTCACCAGTAGCTGCTGTTTGCTATTCTTTCATGTGACAGTAACATGTGTTTATGCTCTAGTTAAAGCAATGAATGGCCCATCTAATTGAAATCAATAAAGCTTGGTGGGCTGGCTTACGGAGAATGCTGAGCCCTACACTCTGTGTAAAGCTATATGAGCCTTGGCTGGCTGCAGGGCTACTGAAGATTCTTCTTTTTGCTGTTGACTGAATCATCACTGTAAGCTTATGAACTTTATGTGATATTTTTTACCCTCATCCAACAGACAGCTAGGAGTATAGAAACACAGGTGTGCAGGGAGTTGATCCAGAAGGAATATGATTAATGACTTGATACTCCTTTTCTTATTTCTCTTGGTGTTGTCTCTCCCTCTGTCCTGCAGCCACAACCTGAAGGCTACATCATTTCGGCATCCTGTGACTGGACAGATTTCCCCTGAAAACATAGATTACACACTACAAGACAGGTGAGCTGACCTACCTTTTTTTAAGTGAATGATGTATATGACGCTCGCTTAAATATATAAGTTAGTTTACGAACCTGAGATGGGAGTCTTTAGTGTTACTCTCCTTGAAACATGCCACAGCAGGGGAGTGCGAGTGTCTATTCTCCACTAACAAGAAGATTAAAATTGGTTGATTTCCAGTTTGTTGTTTATTAGCAACATAACCAGCAGTCCTTGTCAGAACACAAAAGGATGGGCACTGTTGTATTTGAATAAACTGAATGCATTCATCACCATTACCATGGTATTTATAACACCATAATGGAATCTATGGCAATGACACAACACTCACATCTCGCTTTGATCATATTCATATCACGTCAGGAGCCATGAATCTGACTCATCAATCTGTTATGCTAACGCTGGCTGTATTATAACAGCGAGTTATTCCGGCCCACCTGGGCTGTTTCTCTCAATGCCGTTGACACCATAAAAGCAAGCTCCTGACTGTGTGCTCACTGAATTGTTGAGAACTGTTGATTGAAAGGAGGGATTTACTAGGCGGCAACATTACTATATTGTCATGGCACGATAGTCGGATTTATTTCCTTTTATGTCATTGTGTAAATCAAGCAAGGCATTAAAGCTACACAATTCAAGGCAGCAGGTGTCTGGTTGTATTTAAGCTGTCTGGTGTAAGATGATCGTGCATACCAAATATTCCACTATAACAGCACCATGGCGGGGCACAAGCATCTGTTAAAGCAATATAAAACTGATTAAAGTGATTCATATGCATCCTCCACTGTCATTCACTTCTTAAAGCTCTCCATCATCCCTTGTTCAGTCCTGCTGAGACACGGATTTGTATACCATCAAAGGGGCTTTAACGCTATGGATGCCTCACTTGCATATTTTCAACAGTAACAAAATGCCACTTCTGATCTCTTTAAGCTCATAAAAGTAAGAATAACACCTGTTTTATGTCTGCTCTACAACAACATTACAAAGATGCCACGCAAGGGAAAACACAAGTTAAGAAAAGTCAGTCATAGCATATACACTAAGTGTACGGTAATTATTTTTATTACTATAAAAGACACTGACACAATTCATACATATGCCAGTCACTGTCTGTGTGAAGTGTTGAACTGAGCTGAGGGAAACATTGCACTCAAAGCAAAATGGATGCAGCACCACAGCTAAAATCAGTAAAAGGTAGAAAATAATAGTAAAGATAGTCTCGTACAAAAGTAATTTCAATTATATTTTACTTGCAAGGAGCCAGACTGTCATTCTACCTGTCATTTTTCAGAGGAATGTTTTTTGTTTTGTTGGTTAGTCACTTAACACTGACCTGTGAATGACTAACTCAAAGGATGAATCAGTGTTATGACAACTTTAAACGGTGTCTTTCTCAGGCTGTTGCACTTTTTTTTCTGTGTGTTTGTTGAATTTATGAAAAATGTCCAACAGTTTGAAGGCATAATGTTGTTTTTTTGCACCAACAAGGTGCTTAAAGATAAATTAGCCAAAAACTTGTCATATTTCTGCACAGTGTGGAGTGTGTCCTTACAAAAATCTGAGAAAACTGGACGAATAGAGGACAGAAGAAAAAGTGACAGCCCTACAAAACTATCTACAGCAGATGGGCAGTTCCCGAAGCCATTAGAAGTCCTTAAGGAACAGAACAAAAAAACTGAGCAAAGATCAGATATATATGGCTCTTCCGCTGATCCATCTACTGTTCACTGAAGCACCATCGGTAATGGTCTCAGTGGAAGGGTAGCTGTCAAGAAGCCATTCTTAAGGAAGGGAAATAGGGAGAAAAGGCTGATGTATGCCAAATTACACAAGAACTGTTCTGAAAATCAGTAGCAACAGGTCTGATGAAAAGATGACTCCACCAGTCCTTCAAATCGTTATCAGTATGTATGGATGAGGTCTGAAAAGAGGCATGAGCGGAGGCTCTGTCATAGTTTGGGGTTGCATTTGGTGTTGGGAATTATCAGATTTTGACTCAACATGCAGTGCTGTCTGGAAAGCATCTGATTGGCAAAAGATTTGTTTCTCAGCATGACAATGATTTTAAACACACTGCCGGTGTGTATGCAGATAGGCAAACACACAATGGAACACTATCAGTCACAGACTGGCCTCCCCAGAGTGTGGACCTTAACGTTATTGAAGAAGTGTGAATCATGTTGAATGAGGCACTCAACATCCAAAGAAGAGCAAAGTTTGCCTGAGCCAGTTTAGGCAGTGTACCAAATATTTACTTTCAAGTTTCCTTAGAATTATACAGACTCTGTCTTTTATACTATGTTTCCAAATAGGCAACATATGAGCAGTGCATCAATTTAGAAGTAATAAAAGACTGCAAGATGATACAATTTAATATTTTAGTGAAACATCATTGGACACTTCATATCTGGTAAAAGCTGCATGTCTTAGACTTTATAACAGTGTGCAACACAAGCCGCCTGTAAACTCATCCACTTGTAAAACAGGAGTGAGTGCTCTTTCAGGCCTTTTCTGCTTTTCCTCTGGATCTACTTCTACCACATGCTTTTTTATCCTTGGTCGTTGCTTGCTGATAGCTAAATTTTATTTCTCCATTTCACAGCATGCTTAAATGTTGTTGCTGGTTTTTTTTGTTCATTAGTATGTTGACATTAGGGGTTCATTCTGCTTGTAATAATACTTTAATAGGAAGTGGGTTTCTTCCATTAATAATTGACTCACTTATTCCCTGGAGATATTGAGGACAGGCAGATCAGGAAAAGGAGCTTCATGAAGCCCGGTTCCACAGAAAGGTTGATCAGACTCTGCTTTACTGGCCTGAAGTGTCAGAGTTTGTCTAGATTATTCTACCAGGATCGAGTCATTGAGTCGCATGTACACTCACTGTCTAAAAAGATAAAAAAAAAACATCTAGTCTACCTCCATTTCCATCATAGCAGAAGAAGCAGGAAGACATTCCTACTTCGACACCACACTATGTGAAATATTGCTCCTCTCATCCACATGCCACTACAAATCTCCTGGGGAACTGCTCCAATGACAGTGGTGGTAAACAGTATGAAAACTTCACATAAAACAGCAGAGTCCCCTTGATAAGACAGAAACATCCTGTAAAACTGCTGGCAGCAGTCCAAGCTTGGAGTGAACTACTGTAAGTTGTGCTCCAGTTTGACTTTCCTTTTTCCCCCCCGCTTGTTCTACCTGTATGTTTTCTTGCTTTAGTCTCTGACAGATGCCTCAGTCTTACCTACTTTTCTCTAGATTGTGTGTATTGCGGCACACAAAGGGAAAATCAGCACAAGGATCTGCTCATAACCTATTTATTGAACAATGCAGGGGGAGTTAGGACATTGTCAGGTCACATTAGTTCCTGTTGGTAAATTAGGTTCGACTAAGCACAAACTACTAGGTTACATATATAGCACAGAGGTCACCTGACTACTCATTAGTTATTCCTTCAAGGACCTGACTGATATACCAACCAGTACCAATGTTTGGTCACATAGAAATCTGATATTCGAATATATCAGCCAATATTTATTTTCTTTTAGTGGACACGAATGTTTTTTTATGACTTGTTTGGCATCATACAGATGTCACAGAGAGGAAGAGTCCTAAATTAAGTGTTTAAAGCAATCAAAAACATTTGGATCATCAGGAATGCTTGAACACACACTGACCTCATTATCTGAAGCGAAAACAGGTAGGTCACCTTTAAACATGTCACTCTCACCATCAGTAAATTTGTACATGCCCATTGAAGTTGAGATGCAGTACTTTTTGGCCAAAAATGATTGAAGTTTATTTTTTCTTTACTGGTTATTACAGTGTCCATAACCATAATGCCATCACATTGTTCTGTACTTCAGGTTAAAACGCTTCTCACATTAACTGAGTTCTCTGTTAAGAAGATCTGATGCAAGTCTTGGAAAAGCTATGATGTAACATCATGTAAGGAAATGTATCATTGCATTGCTGTTGGTGGCTCTAAGCGAACTAATGTTGAGGCTGCCGAATGTAATCTTTATTGTTTTACATCTCAGAAGCATCTCAATTCTGTTCTTTTTATTATCTTTGAGGTGCGTTGCATACAGTATACAAAAATGTCAGAAGCTTCACACAAATGGCTGTAGATGCCATGTCGTTGGCCCCTATTTGTAATCTGTACTTTGACGTGATTTCTCTCCTCGGTTGTTTGCAATCAGTCAAAACTAATTAGACCGCAGTAGGTACGAGAGGAAACATTGTTGTTTCCTGGATGGAGAATATGGTAATGACACAGCAGGGAAGAGCTTGGGGCACTTGGGGTATGAAAGATGATCTTCTGTTTAAAAATCATTACAATAATTCAGAATGAGACTTTGGGAAATTTGTGCCAACAGTAAGTTATTCACTTGGCTCCTGGAGTTTTTAATGAATAAAAGAATTCTGCTTTAAAAATGTTAGTCTTTCTGTCCTAACATAGATATGCACACACACGCACACGCACGCACACACACACACACACACACACACACACACACACACACACACACACACACACACACACACACACACACACACAAATCAGCCCCCTATGAATAAGCTTTAACCTGTTTTCTGTCATGCCTTTAACTCTGTGATACAAGATTTTCTTCTTTATTTTCTTGATAATTTGCTGTTGGACTCAAATATTTGGTATTGTTGTTCAGCAACAGACGCTTGTACTTGCACACTATGGTTGGCCGCAGTCCAAAATACGCTGTTTAAAGTGTCTGAATAGCTTAGTGTGGTGCAAGCTATTTGTTATTTGACACCAGCTTGTCTCTGGCATGTGTGACTGTGTTAGTTCTTCACGTTCCCTTTCAATATGATGATGTCATGTGTGAGGTGGGAAGTAGCCATTGTTATGATTTTGTCTTTTTAGTTTGTTTTGGCTTTTGTGTGTGTGTGTGTGTGTGTGTGTGTGTGTGTGTGTGTGTGTGTGTGTGTGTGTGTGTGTGTGTGTGTGCGCGTGTGTGTGTGTGTGTGTGCGTGCGCGCGTGTGTGCCACGAGGTGACTGCCAGGCCAAGTGTTACATGAGTTTTTCCTCACTGTTAACACATCCAGTGGAAAACCATTGGCTCTGACTGGTCTCACGTTGGTGTCAGGAAATAGTCATATCCTTTATATGTGAAAGCTCAGCAAAGGACTGCGCTCTGTTTTATTGCATGTTTGGAGCTTGTCAGAGGAGTTGAGAAGGAACAACACTGCCAGTGCTTTTCATCCTTTTTTGCATTCTGTTTTTCTTCCACACTGTCGTCTCAAATGTAGGATAGAATCCCGTATGTCCAAGTCAGCGGCCAATCAGAGATCAGCCAACATGGTCACAGAGTCCTCCAAGGCTGTGACCTCAGCAGCAGTCGATGCTTCCTCAGGGTCAAAGGTGAGTCTCAGTGGTTCTCTGAGAAGCAAAGGCTTTAGATATACTGTAGAGCATGAACCAGTTAATGTATTACTGATCGAGATAACCTTTTGTTTTGAGTTTTAGTAAATTATGATGTTACAAATTTTAATACATTTGTTCAATTTGTCATAATATCAGGAGGTAGAACAGGTTGGCGGTTTAATGCCTTGCTCCTCCAGTCTGCATACCAAGTGTGAATGTCAGACTGAAAGTACTTAGATATAGTAAAAAGTGTATATGAATGGATGAATAAAACACAATGGATAACACGCTTTGAGTGCTAAAGCGCTATATAAGAACCAGTCCATTTTCTGTTATAGTCCAGAGATCAATTATCACATTGATTATGTGAGCCACAATTAACAGTCCAAATTTAACAAGTGTAACAAAATTTTATTTCCCCAGTTAACAAATGAGTCGACTACTATTAAGTTACAGTCAGAGAAGCTATATGTATTTAAGTTGAATAGTGCACCTCATTCATTTTGTTATTTTTTTGTTACCATGTATGTTTTTTATTTAGTGTCTTAAAAAGAAAATGATCACAAATCCTGATTTTTGTCTTTTTAAGCAACTCGTCAGCCAAACAGCCTCACATATTTACTGTATAAATGTACCTGAGAGACTGACTGACTTTGTCTAAAAATAAACTCTATTATAAGTGAACACGTGCGTCCACAGGAGTATACTTTTGGTATTTCCCTTTCTCGTTAAGGATGTTTAAAAAAGGAGCTTCCAGGAAAGAAGGCCATTTTATTATTTTAAAGGAAAAATGATTTTCCTTTCTAAGTAACAAAATGATGCATTTGTTTTCTCTGTACTGTGTAGGCTAGCATCACGCAAAATGACTTTATATATGTTAATTTAAAATTGCCTCATGTTTTATTTTTATTTTGTTACTGATTATGTTTTTCTGTGGCTCCTGCAGGGCTCCAGAGGTACGGGGAAAGTACACAATTTTGGCAAAAGGGATCATGCTATTAAAAGAAACCTCAATATCCCAGTGGTGGTGAGAGGCTGGCTCTATAAACAGGTGAGGATATTCAGAGTGAGTCCGACAGGCAGATGTGTTATACAGGAGCACGTGTTAAAGACTGAGAAAATGTTTAAATGTGTCACGCAGTGAAATATCAGCCACAGGATTACCATCCTTCACTGTGTAAGAGGTGTAACTGTGCAGTATGGAAGCGATCTTTCTCTGTCCCTTAGCAGAACTTAAAAGCTCATATTGACCTTACAAAACCTTTAAATCTCACAATCCTTGGAAGTATAAAACTACAGTGCTGAATTAAATGTAGCAGCTGCAGCTTTCTGCCAAAGTAATCCTAATTAAAAAGCAGGTTATTCCCAAACTGCACTTTTTAATTAAAATATATTCCTGCAGGAGGATTTCTAAATATTGTTTGTATTGCGTTTCCCCCGATCCATTTCTAGGACAGCTCTGGAATGCGACTATGGAAACGGAAGTGGTTTGTTTTGTCCGACTACTGCTTGTTTTACTACAAAGGTAAGCGTACGAACAGTGCACTTGGTGAAGGGTTAACATGCAAACCTTTAGCGATCTCCTCTGCTGCCATTTTTGATTAATGACAGCCTGTAATTAGATATATGACATGCTTTTTCCACCAGCTTTTGCATCCTTATTACCTTGAGATCTCTTCTTGCGTTGCCATAGCATGTACCTTCTCTCCTTTATTAATAATACTGAATAATAGATAAGCCACATGCCCCATCATACCACATGCAGCCACATGCCCTTGCAGCATCTTGAGTCCTGCATGAGTTATGCCTCGCTAATTTTCCTGCTATTCATAAATCTGCAGTCATTTGTAAACATCGTAAAAGATATTGGCAGAATTAGATGTTGTTCTGAATGCAAGTAACAATGTTGTGTGTGTGTGTGTGTGTTCTGATTTCACAGACAGCCGAGAGGAAACAGTACTTGGCAGCATCCCTCTGCCCAGTTATGTCATTTCGCCAGTTGAGCCTGAGGACCACATAAACCGCAAATATGCTTTCAAGGTAACACTGAAGTGGCACTGAGTCAGATCTTTAAAAGAAGTTTTCATGTCTATGTGCGGATTTCAAAACTTCATCTGAGATTATTTATTGCTGCGCTGTTATTTGTTAACAATCCTTCCCCTCACTCTGCTCACTGCAACACAGAAAGGCTGTTTGTGTGCTGCCTGGTGCCCAGATCTCATTTTCATATCTCATTTTCATATATCCATATGTTTATTGTTATTTATCGAGTTATTGTTTTGATTAGGTATGACACTTCTATACTTCAGTATCTACCAAAATGTGTCTTTACAACAGAGCATCAAAAATAGTCAGATCATACAACTGTGGAAAGAAGTTTAAATACACTCATCATGAGCATGAATGCTGTGTTATTTTTTGTTCTTTTTATCGAATTGGCACAGGGTCAGAGGTATACATACAGGATCAAAGACACTGTTAAAAAAATTTAAGGGAACACATCTCAATGGGAAAAAAGTACTGCTGAATATCTATACTGATATGGACTGGCTAATGCATTAGGAATGAAAACATGGCATATCATTTGATGGAAATAAAAATGATCAACCTACAGAGGGCTGAATTTAAAGGCACCCAGAAAATGATGTGGCAGCTATACCATTTTGTCAGAATTCCATTGCAGCACCTAAAAATGGTGCTCAGTAGTTTGTATGAGTGTCTATATGCATGCCTGACAATGTTGGAGCATGCTCCTAGTAAGACATGGATGGTGTCCTGGGGGATCTCCTCCCAGATATGGACCAGGGCATCACTGAGCTCATGACAGTCTGAGCTCATCCTGATTGCAGTCAGGGTGCCGTTGCCTAACCTGTAGAGGTCTGTGTGTCCTTCCATGGATCCACCACTAAACCGGATAATTCTCATTGTCACTGTCTCACTGTTAACCTTCTACTGCACCTATTGTTCATTTCATTAACATCAAAGTAGCTGAAATTGATTAACAAACTCCTCTGCTACTTAACAAACCAGATCAATAGCCCACAAGTGTAACTGACTTGATGCTATACTTTGATTAAAAAGTGTTCCTTTATTTTTTTTTTGAGCAGTGTATATAGATGAACTCACTTAAATCTTTGTAAAGTTGTACTGAAGACTCTCCAGTATCTTCGGCGTTGACAAGGCCAACTTCTTGTTAGTGATCATGATTGAATACAACAGGTAGTTTCTCTTTGCAGGCATACAAGGATTTTTTACACCAATCATTGAATTAACCAATACTCAGAGCAATAGGAAAGTCCAAGGAACCCATTGAAGAGCTAAGAAGGAGAATTAGAGTAGATTTACACAAATTGAGAAGGCCTCTTGGAGCGATTTCTAAACAACTGTAGATTTAAAGATTATCAGTTCAAACAACTGTATTAGGAATCATTCAGATTTGTCAGCACTTTGCCAAATTGTGGAAGAAGACCCAAAGTGTCTAACCCTAAGATGAGAGGAAATTGGTTAAAATGTTCAGGAACAACCGAGGAACCACCAAGGCTCCAGTCTGCTATGAACTGGAAGATGCTGGAGCACCAGTGTCCACAGCAAGGGAAGTTTTACTGGGAGGGGTTGTGACCAAGGAAGAAGCCCCTGCTCCAAAACTGACAGCTGCAAACTCAATTGAAATTTGAAGATGTCTTTCTTCAGTCTTCTGGAGAAACGTGTTATGGTCAGACGAGACAAAGGTGGATTTATCTGGCCACAATGACGTTAGTATGTTTAGAGTTAATGGCGATGCTTTCAAATGTAAGAATACTGTACCATCTGTCGAGCATGGTGGTACCATCATGCTCTGTGGATGTCTACCAATTCTGCCAACAAGAGTGATCAAATATCCAGCCAGAATTATGCCAGAAGCTTGGTGATGGCCAAGACGTCTTATTGAGGTCCAACTTGCCAAGGGACATTTAACCAAACAGAGGGGGTATATGGATGTCTGTGCTTCTGTATGTATACTTTGATTCTGTGGATTGGAGAAAATCCAAAATACACTCAAACCTGTGCACCCAATTTCTGTTTTTTTTTAAGTCATTAAATATGTATGCTGTACAATCTCTCCACCCTGGAAAAAGAACAGTTCAAAGACATCTTTAAAATTCCCCATGATATTCATGACCACAGCTGTAACTTCATTTATTAGTTGCTGAGTTGATATGAGACAGTTCTCAAAGTTCACCCATAAAAATCTATGTAAAGATTACCAAAGGTATGGATTTCATAGAGCTGCCATTGGCTGTTCCGATTTGTAAGATCAGGAGGTCATCAGAGGCAGGTGTCTGGTTATGACTAAGAAATAAATCAACAGCTTTCCATGGAACAGTTAGTACTGATCAAGCCCAACAAAAGAGACATCCAGAACACAACTGTCTCCTATTGTGCCCCACAGCAATAACATTTTTTTTACCATTTAAAACCGTGGAAGAGATTCAGCATGCAAGTGATTAGAATAGTGAGAAATGTCTAAAGAACACAGGAGCAGCAGTTTACCAGCAGCTAAACTTAACTGAACTTAAACTTTTTATTTATGGTATCTTTTGCAACTTCATTGTATTACATGAAGAACTAATATAGTCTCAAGAGTGGAGAAAGTTTCACTGGAACTAAACAACAGCTCCACTCTTGATTATTATGTATGTTCAGGTTTTTGCAAAACAAGTATTTTGCATGCACCTGAGGTGGTCTTAACTCAGCTTTTTTTATATAATTCTATAACTCGTTCTTTCTCAAGTTGTGCAGAGTGTGATGGAATTTTTGACCTCCTGGTTTCTGACCTTTTCTAGAACAAACTCAATAGCGGGGATTAGAGCAAACCGCTACAGTACAACTGTCCATGTATCAAGTACAGCAGAACTATTTCTTATCAGATTTTATCCACTATTATAAACTGAGAAGAAAAATATGTTTAGGTGTATTCAGTATTCAAAACAGTGTGTGAAGCATAAGAAAATGTTTCTGTCACCAAAATCTGAATGGTAATATAGCTAAAACTGGTGTTAATTGTATCACTTTTACTTTAATATATGTGCATGACGTTTTTCTTACATGCAACAAATATTTTGGGGGTTTTTTTTCTTTTGTTTTCTCTTTTTGCAAATTTTGAAAAAAAGAAGGACACAAGAAATTATGTTTCTTGTGTGTTAACATCATCTAGGTCCTCTTTGTGGAAGCACAGAGAGTCCCTCAAAGAATAATAGTGCCTGAATGTTGATGCAGCACAGCAGCATCTGGGTATTCTGTTATAATCCTTTCAGCTCTTTTGGGCTTTTTTTCTTAGATTATCTGATTGTGAGAGCATGCCAGTGTGAATTACAATGTCTGTGCTCATGTGATATGTATGTACTGTGTTTTAAAGTTCATACAACGGGCACTGAAATTTGTATGGTAATTGCTGCTTAGAATATTAATAATGCATTCAGCATATTCGCTGTTGGGCGGGAGTGTATGTACAGTTAGGAGAAATGAGCGTTGGCTTTGCATTAATACCTTGTATTTAAGGGATCCCCCATCCCCCCACCCTTAGCTCTCCCTGTGCCATCATGCATTAAAGAGCAGGAGATTTCATTATGTGTATCTGAGGTGCTTTGGAAATTTTCAGTTACTGCTAAGCAAGCATGAAAACAGCTGAGTTGTTGTTGGTGTCCAGGAATGATATGTCTCTCTCTTAGATCTACTGACATGTAGAGTTAATTCTAGATTAATCTTTTACCTGGGTTAAAAATGATTTGAAGATGAGGCGAATAAAGTGTTCAAATTCTACTGAAAATCAGCTAAATGAGCGGTTGGATTTATAAAACTTAAGATGTTGTGTAAGGACTTTGGTGCTGTAATGCTTTGTGCTTTGATTCCACAGTCGTGTGTCAAAGCACTTACGATGCTCCCATTATTACTCATTCTTGCTTTTGTGATGACGAGGGACTCCAGCTGGAGCCATTTCTGTTCTCTCTGTTTGAATCAGCACTGATCAGCTGTGACTTTCTGTTATTTTCTGTTCTCCTGTTTTTGCTCACCTCACTGTGTTTCTCTCATTCCCTGTTGGTCAATTGCCTTCCATTGTGACCCGGTGTGTTTGCGTGGGCGGAGTGAGTACTGTTCTCTGTGGGCGGCCGTCCTGAATCACACAGGCTTCCTGTGTTACATGAATAGGTATTTGATTTCACTATAGCCTCACCAGTAGCGCACCATCTTCACCTCCATTTGTTTGCGTCTAGCTGCTGAATGCACATTTCTAAATGTGCATTTAAGCCTCATCATGGAAACGAATGACAAATCATTTATGGACAATGCCAGAGCAATCATTGCTAGATTAGACAAATCTTTTGAGTGGGAAACATTAATCGAGTGCTTTTCTTTTACATGCACCACATTTAAAACATCTATTACAGTATAAGCATTCTTCCTGGACATGAATGTTAGATATTTAGCGCAGAACTGATAACTCTTTAAAACTTAATCCACCAGTAGCACAAGAGTCAGCACTTTACCCTCAGATGTTTGTTTATAATCCAAGTTAAACTCCCATATATTTAGCAGGTTCACCAATTACTAACTTTATAAATGAGATCAATTGGCAAATGTTGATGCTCATTTTACCATTTCATCACTTTGAAAATGTAACGTAAATGCTCTGAGGCTCTGGTATTTGTCTTGTCAGGCTGCTTATTACTCATCACATTTCCATCATCGCGGGAGAGGGAGAATGGCGAGGTGTCAGCCATTTTTCTTTGCATTTCATGGAATGTATGTCGTCATTAGCAGTTTGCCATCTCCTGTACGTGTGTTTATTTTTTAATACAAGCTATGAAATTAACCCAACACAATTCTCTCCCTCTTTTTGGAAGCAGGTCTTGTTGAGTTTGCTTTGCCGTGTTTGGCCTCTAACATGTTGAGTTTTTAGTAGATTATTGAGTGATAATCATTATAATTATTAATGAATAATAATCATTTTAAATTATGAGTGCTACATAGTAAAGATCTTTCTGAACAGATCAATGAAAATAGAGACTTCTCTTATTAATAAAGTCAGCCTGAACTCAATAAACTACTTTTTTTTATTACAGGTGGCCTTCTGCTTTTCTGTTAATATGATGAATAAGGATATGTATAATTGCATTAAGTTTTTATATTTATTTTGTTTCTCATTATCAAGTGTGTTGTATTGGACTCGTTGAAGGTCATGCTCTTACAGTTCATGTGAAATAGCCAATAAATTCCTCAAAAACATTCATTCTGGAAACCTCTATAGAGTAAGAGTAAATATAGTTTTAATTTCTGTTGAGTAATTGAAGATTTAACATTTCACTTACCTCTTACTATAATATATTGTAAAAGGTAAGGAAAAGTATGTAAACAGTAGTAGGTAAAAAACACCTGTGAAACTACAAACAGCTGCTCACCCTTGAGTGGTTTTTTATATGCGGTTATGTGTGTGCTTGTGTCTAAAGGAGTCCGTAATTCTGTTCTCTTTGTTCCTGTTTGGTTGTTCGCTGCAGCTGGTATATAATTTGTGTATTTCTAGAAGAATTTCTCTTAAAGACGGGAAGGTGTAACCTTTATGTTTTGCTTTTTGTGTTGCCAGAAACAACAGCAACATATTTTCTGCTGCAGCACTTTTTTTCCCTTCCATTCTTTTTCTGTATATTGTTGCTGTAAACTTCAGTGAGTTGGCAGCGATCATTGAACAATAAAGCACTTATCGGCCTGTCTGGCAGCTTTTTCCTGCCTTTAGTAAGACGCTCTCACGTCTATTCCCCATCTCTCTCTCTCTTTGATAGGCGAGCCATACTGGAATGCGCTCCTACATTTACAATAAGAACTCTGTGATTGGCTCACAGGCAGAACACTGCGGGATGCGGACATATTTCTTCAGTGCGGACACACAGGAGGACATGAATGGCTGGATCCGGGCCATGAACCAGGCTGCGCTGATGCAGCAGAGTCACATGATAAAGAGGTTGGTCTCACTCTACTGGGTTCAGTTGGTTGGGGTTCTAGTGCAAGTTTGCACAGAAGAACTGGACATCTATTGAGATTAGATTAAAAAAGGGACCCTGGATGTCCCGATCAAAAACAACTAGAACCTTTGCTAGTGCATCATGCTTTAAGGACTCAACAGCACTGTTATACTGCAGTCCTGAAGGTCAGATTCTTTAGTATCTATATGATTCACTAATAAAATTATGTTTTCCGTAATGGGCTGCATTGTAACTTCAGTATTCTGCAGCTGTGAGTCCAGCTGTGTCTGCAAAGTAGACTTTCTCAAATATTTAATGGAGGGCAGAAATGCTCTAAAATATATAGCCAGATACTCGCTGTATACAGAGTTATCTTACATTAGCAGGCTGTACTGCATAGCTTAAATGATCTGTGCAATGTTGCCATCTAGAGACCAATGTACATCACTACCTAATTTTTTAATAATATTTTGGAAAGTGCTCAAAATCCCATTGTTGTGTTCTTTGAAATGAAATACAAGTTATGTGAAATACCCTTTAGACATTAGTGTCCATCAACTGTATGAAGTTTGTGAAACTGTAAATAACACACCAAGAAAATCCAATGTTCGGGAATAAGGATACATGTTTTAAAGTATGGAGCATTAGGTTGCAATGCATTAAAAAGGTGGTGCTCTAAACTAAAGTATTTGATGAAGATAAAGTGAGTGATATTACTCCGGTGCTCTGGGGTTTCCATTTTAGCTCCTTTGAAAATGTGCAGTTGGATATTTAATGAATAGCTCCCCGTGCTCTGGATTTGTGTCTCTGCAAATGGATTTGGAAATTACCTTTAGGACCACTTAAGGTTGATTAGAGTTCCCATTGTGTTCTCTAGCCACTGATTAATACTGTGTAATCTCATAACCCTGTAACAGTAATGTCAGGTATAATTTACCTTACATAATATACTTGATAAAACATATTATTTTCCATCAGAATATTTTGAAGTACAACATTACATGGAAAACTGAAGTACCCTTCTTTTATTTCTCCCGATGTGTATCATTAAAAAGGTGTCATGAGGGGACCTTAAACAGCCTCTAAAATTAGTGAAAACTTCCTAAAGAAAAAAAAGGGACTGGGAACTTCTCCGGTCTACTCATTCCTTCGACACAGAGTCTTTTCCAGTAAAGGCATAATCTCCCTGCATCACTGACAACTCGGGGGATATGAATAAAAATGGCATTTTTGACAGGGTAAAAATGACCAGCTGGCTATAATTTTTTTAACCATATGAATTCTCTTGGAAATTACCACTAAGTGATATTAATTCATCGTGTGGGTGAAAATCATCTGACGTCAGTGAAACTCTTTACATTTTTACTGGCAGGTTTGACATTGGTTTAAATATCATATCAATCCTATGTCATGTCTTCACAGAGAGGTGGAGAAGCCAGAGAAAGCTGCACAACAGGCAGTCCCACAGACCAACCATGTCCACACTAACCAGAGCTCATCTCAGCCAGAAAGTGCTCACAGGACAGACAGAGGGGAAGCTCAGAGCAATGGTATCAGACTGGCTCACGGAGACGAGGTGAGGTATGGATTAGAGATCCAGGGGAAACCCAGTCAGACAGCCCCACAGGAGAGAGTAGAGAGACTGTCTCCAGACGCTGTTAATGATGCTGCCCATAAGAATGGAAAAAAGACTGTAATCCAAGTGGCTCTGCCACCAGAACAAAATGGAAATCTTGTCTATCAGAGGGGTTTCGTTACACGGGCAGACACTGAGAAGCATGTTCAGAGGAAGAACGCGTTGGCTCAGGTGGAGCACTGGGTCAAAGTTCAAAAAGGAGACCCCCCGAAGAGGTCAGTCTGACTTCACACAATCAGTTTGACTCAACTAACATTTCTCTATAACAGCAGCATGACTAATGACAAAGAAACTTTGAGTCTATGCCTCCCTCTAGTGGCTTTTATGAGGATTCACTTATTAGATTGCTTTAATCTTTCTATTGAATTTCATTTTATCTTATTTAAAGCATTATGGCTCTATAATAGATTAAAAAAACACAGCTAAAAGATTTCCTTGTTCTTCTTTCTTTCATAGTGCTCCCTCTGCTGAGTTCAACCTCCCTCGATGGACTCCTCCCTTAAAGCCCAAATCAAGTGCAGCAGATGTCACCTATCAGTCATTGCCAAAGTCTCCCCGTCTACCCTGTGGCAGCAGCTCTCCTCCAGCAACATGCAATCTGCCCAGTGACTACAAGTACGCCCATGACCGGCTCAGCCACTTCCGTATGTCCACTGACGAGCGAATGGCCACCAAGGAGGGAATGGTGTGGCAGCTGTATGAGTGGCAGCAACGGCAGCAGTTTCGTCACGGCAGCCCCACCGCTCCTATTTACACCGGCCCCAACTTCACAGACTCCTCATCTTTCAGAGTGACTGTAGAAATGCCACGCTCCATCTCTGTTCCTCCATCACCATGTGAAGTCCCACCATCATCCTTCAAGCCCCTGTCTCCACGCAGACCACACACTCCTTCAGACAGACGCACAGTAAGGCCCTTGGATGAATTGGCACCAGGGGACAGCACAAGATCAAGCTCACCCGGGCATTTTTGTGCTCATCTTTCTCAGGTAGCACACCTAGTTAAGGAGGCGCTTAGTTTGCCTTTCTTTCAGTTAGATTTGTACATTTAGAGTATTAATTGCAGTTCTTAATACTCTAGTTCTAAAATACTCAATGGGATAAAACAGAGAACTGTGCACAGAGAAATGTTGCATTCAGTGAACAGTAATAATTTAATATCCATTTTATTAAATAAACCTGCAAATACCTGTTTTTACTTTGATTTACATGATGATAAACTGTAGTTAAGATATAATAGGTAAGAATAGTGCACGTGTCATTCCATATTTTTAATTAGCCTCCCATAGATTAAAACCAGCAAAGAACTGATTCCTCTGTGTAAGAGGACCTTTGTTAATTGGATATTAAATATTACTGGTTACATTTTCTTTTGCTTTCATCTAAAAACAAAAAGTCTTTTGACTGATTGGTTATCTAAATAATTAATTGACTAACGAATAAAATAAATGGCAGAGTAACTGAAAATAATACTTGTGTTCCCAGCTAGTTCAATTAATCTCTTCAGTGTATCTTGAATGATGGGAACAGTGGAGTTTTTGTGGATGGTGTGAAAGTAGCCGGTGTGTTGACAGTGTTGTTTCTCTCCCATAGTAAGCTTGGATGGAGACCTGCACATAGTGTTGGATGGAAAGATGAAAGTCCCACCCTTTATGAATTTATGTGCTGATACTCAGTAATTGGGCCTTAAACACTGGTGATACTGTGAGACAGTAAACAGCAGTGGCCTGTCATTGACATGGGACTGAAGTAAAACTCAGTGTTTCACATGTTCTGAGCCAAATGACAAAGGTCTCATTCTCATGGTAGCTTGTGGATATGAGGTGTCACAACTTGGAGAATGTTGTGAGCTCACAAGGACACCATGGGAAGATCGCGCGAGGAGCATGAGAAGGCTCCGACTTTACAGCGCGCACACTTTGATGCTCATGTGAATCGTTTGCAGATTCACACAGTCCACACCCAGGCCTACTCCACAGGTGGTGTGAGCGCATGCGAGTAAAAGCTCGCTACTCTGCCGTCCCCCCACCGTAGCGCTCAGACAGCACCGCCACCGCCACAGGAGACGGAGCCCAGGAGCACGTCCTGTAATCCACACCCTGCTCTCTCTCCCCACCACACCCTCCACATGTGAAAAAAATCTCCCTCCAAACCATCACCACATTTGCCAACACACACAACCCTCATAACCAACCCGTTGGCCTTACACAAGTAAACAAAGTGTTGCAGATGCTCTGTTTCCCCTATGATTCAACCAAGTGTCAAGACTCTAATTACAACCATAAAATATAGTGACGCGCAATTATGGAAAACCCTCTAGAGGATACATTTTTAACAAAGGTAGCCACAGTGACTATGCTAGGGAGCGATGTTTATGGGAACTAAATTTAGTTGGCACTGAACTTAGTTTTGGTGCACCCAGCATCTCTGAGGCTGATGGTGCTCTCTGGCTGGAGTGCACTTAAGTAATAGCGATCTGTGTGCCTCTGCGGAATATCATTAAGAAGTATGTTTTATTAGCAGCTAATCCAATTTGCCCTGGGCTTCTCAGCACCCTATAAACATCTCTACTGTATCTCAAACATCAGCAGCGGTCTCTTTCTTCTGATCTCGCATTTAAATAAAAAACCTATTATACAGCAAAAAAATTGTGGCATGGGAATCTCAAAGGGAATGGCTTACAGTGCTTCTCTTGCTGGTAGCAAACAAATGTTATTTTAAGAAAGCAGGTTTAGTATAATTTATGTGTAGTTAATTAAATCTCTTGTTGTTTGTGTCCTTTTAAGCTTCTGTGGTGGGCCTGGTTTTCGCTAATTCTGTGTATTAAGCAAAAACGTCAAATTTTTCCGAGCCCTGTAGCATCTGAAAACTCAGGGCACACCTTGTTTCGTATAAGAGTAGGAGTGATGAAAGCGAGAAAAGGATAGATGGAAAAAATAAATCTGCTGTGTAGTCAAATTTGTTTGCAGACTTGGAGGCAATGGTTTAACTTTGACTTAGTGTGATGAAGTGATCCATATATCACTTTCAACACACTATTGAAGAT
This sequence comes from Aulonocara sp. 'chitande type north' Nkhata Bay, assembly GCF_057382095.1. Lineage (NCBI taxonomy): Eukaryota > Metazoa > Chordata > Actinopteri > Cichliformes > Cichlidae > Aulonocara > Aulonocara sp. 'chitande type north' Nkhata Bay. The sequence continues at coordinate 21,851,392 of NC_141344.1, read as the reverse complement.
TATTTAGTAAATCAGATATTCTGTTTGATTTCATTCTATATGATCTGCGTTAACAAGTGAACGAATTGCATTTCTCCACAGAATTCCCAAATAGAGAGGAGGTCCGTGCCAGCCATGGGCTACATCACACACACAGTCAGTGCTCCCAGCTTGCATGGCAAAACGGTATGAGCTTCTATTACATTAATATTACTTACTTGGATCAATATGAAAAATGGACTTTTTGTAATATTAACAAAGCGTTATAATAGTCTAGGAAAATGAATCCAGGTAAGAACTGGAAACGTAATTAATGGGGGCCGTCTGTGACATTATCACATGTAGAATTTGTTCCAGTGTTTTTGTTCCTGATAGCATTTCTGTTCAGACAGCACAGCAGGCCGTCCTCACATGACAGTCTTTGTTGTGTAGCTCTAGGTTTTACATTTTCAGGTATTATTAGGACACATTGTGTTAAAGGTACATGAATTATCACGAATTCATTCATGACTTCATGCATGAAAAACAATGAATTCATTAATTAAAGTAAAACCGTGTAAAAATATAACTGTATAAAGAAACTATAGGGGGAAAAGTTACTTATATCCAGAACATAAACATACACAGTTTGCTGTTATGTGTAGAGACAACACTGACTTTGGTCCCTTTTATGCTCAGATGATTCAGATGTTGTTGTTATGTGGTTCAACAAACAACAACAATAAAAACATTCCTCTAAAAATGGTCAAGGATTGGACTTAAACTGAGTGAAAAAAGCAAATGTCCACAGAAGCTTTGGAAGAGCTATTGTTCAATACTACTGAAAAAGTCTGGCTTCTTGGAAATAAAATATAAAGAAATGAGGTGTGACTCAAGACTTCTGCACAATACTGAAAATTACAAAAATGAATGTATAAAATATCTGAAATATTTGGGGGCAGGGCCAGTGTTAGATAAGAGTGAGGATGAGGTACTGGTGTTTAACATGTGTTTTTCATAAATGAATTAATGCTATTAATGTGTCCCGTTTTCTATGAATAGGTGACAATTCATGTACCTTTCACATAAAGTGTTACATTATTGGAGGCAGCAGTATACTGGTGTCTCTGCCACACTCCACAGTTACTGCAGCTCAGCCACTTTACTGCCCAGATGATTATGAAATATTTCCTCTCATCCCTCTGTGCTTTCACTGGCCCCTAAACCCGGGCTACGCTACAGCCAGAGGAGCTGACTCTGCTCCTCATTCAGCTTCGGAGGCACCAGGCCAAGATGGCTGGTGCACATAGTCCCAGCAATGCATTCGCTCACCTGCAGCACCACCAGCACAACGGCCTACTAGGCCCCAGCATGCAGGTCAGGGACCCTCATATTTCCCTAATGCAGCCCAGTGCATCCTTTGCCAGTGCATTGTGGTCCCCTGCTCCCCAGCCATTCCCATACATTACTACCCTATCATCGTTACAGACTGTGCAGTTTTCTGATTCTGCTTGGATGTCTTGTTCATTTAACCACTTTGACATGACTTGTATTGTATTAACGGTTATATATTATGGATACTCGGAGCCTTGTGTGACTGTTTGTAAACAGGGATATGCCATGTTTGGAGCATGTTGCTTGTGGCCCATGCCTGTATTTTACACTTTGCGTTGTCTCATAGATGTATAACCTTGCACAACCACAATAATGTCTGATTATCAGAACATTTCTGTGTAGTTGGGAAGCAAACACAATGTGCTGTAAGAGCAGCAGCGACAACTCCACCCAGTTTTTAGCAACCGACCATTCTCTGGCCATCCTCCACGCTTATGGAGAAATATAAACTCTCTGTCTGACCACATGTCATGCACATGTCTGTGTTCCTCAGTTGTGCATAAGGTCATACATGAGACATTAAACCAGATCAAAACAATTACTTGATTACTTAATTAGAGCTTGACTGTAGATAAAAATACAGAGGTAGAAGTGCACTGTAATTGAGACCAAGTTAATTAAAGTTCTGCTAGAAAATCCCAAATAAAGGCCCTAAGTGTCATCTGATCACGCATTATCCTTTGCAGCTTCATTTCAAATGATTTATCTCTCCATTGCTCATTTAAAGGCTGATGATACTTACATACAACTGAAGAAGGACCTGGAGTATCTAGATCTGAAGGTGGGCCCCAACAAAGTAAATGGCACTTTGTCTTTTTCATCTTCTTCTCCACCTCCCCTCTCTGGACTACAATCTTGTTCTCCTGTCGCTGCCTCCAACATCTGCCTCCCTGTTTCCCTCTTTTCCTTTCTGTCCTCTGTTCTATTTCTGTCCTTTACAATGGAATTAACATTTCTCGAAACTGTCTTCTTATTGCACAAATGATCAATTTAAGGATAAAGAAAAAGATACTTTTCAGTTTTGCTTTGATAAATCCTGAAAATTATACCAGTTTCACTGGACAAAGTAATAATGATGCTGAAGTGTTGAAGTGTTTTATTGATGCAGCTCTGCATCAGTAAAAAAAAAAAAAAGAAAGGAAAAAAGCAAAGTGAGTTGAGGGAAGTCATCTTGTGATACGCAGTACAGCAAATAACTTTTCGCTTTCTGGGTTCAAAAGAGATCAAAAAGAGATCAGTGTGTTTGAAATGCCCACGTCATGTTTTGCTCGAATGTGAGGATGATGTGCATACAAGTGAAATAGACCATTGTACTGCTTTTTAAATGGAATGTGACGCATCCCAGTAAATTATGCAGGATCTTTACACATGAATCCCTTCATCCGATCATCCATCGTGTGATACTCACCACTGAGATTTTGAATTGCATGCTAATAAGCACCACTAACAGTACTGAATGTCTGTTTGACTTTTTGCTTTTGTTTTATTTGTTAGAGCATAACAGATGGCCTAATTAGGCTCTTTAGGAAATTTTATGTATTTTTTATGTATTAGCAAAGTAAATACGATTTTATATTATAGGCTGAGTCATAGTTTTATTGTGGTAACTGGTGGAAATGGATGAAAATGTGCAGCGGTGTAAGTTTGCTATGGTCTTCAAAAACTCCTACAGATACTTGGTAATGCACTTAATTAGAGCTGGCAAAGGGACAGACTGCAAAAAACATAGTCAAAACTTGTTTATTTTGAGTTGATTTTTGCATAGTTGGTCCTAACTCGTAAGCACCCACGCCTTTTAAACTCAGTGCCCCAAGAATGAAACTGAGACTTTCTTTTAAAAACTCAAAGTTTCCAAAGCCAAGAAAAAAATATGCTGGTGATCACTGTAATAATTTTCCCAGACTTCATGACGATCTCTCTACAACCACAGAATACATAATAAAACGTTTTCTCACAGACTGTGCAATACCCCCACAAGACTACTAATTGACCGTGACATGTAAAATAAGTGGAATGTCCCTTTAACTGAGTCTCCTATTTGCACTGGTCCATACTGCTGTTCAACGTGTGGTGACCCTAATGTGGGCGATATATGAATAATCAACCTTTTGATCTCTGAAAATTACTGACTCTGATAGAGAAGTGGCTGACAAATCTCTGCGTCATTATCTTGTGAACCTCCGGGTGCGATGCAAAGACCCGCAGTCGCTAGATACCCTGTACTATTAGCCTGATATCAGCAGAGAAAAATATCACAACTATAGTGGAGCTAGTTAAGTCTATACGTTTCTGGAAAATGACAGTTGTTTTTGTTTTTGTTTTTTTTTTAGTTTTTTTTTTAGTAATTTTGTTGCTACGATGGACTTTAAATTAAACCATATAGATGTCCCTGAAATGCAGACTTTCAGGAATTACATGCATTTTATGCATGGTTCCCCATTTTCACAGGCTAATTAGACAGACTAAAATAATTCTAAACCTAAGCATTGTTTTTAATACTTGGTAACATCAGGCCTGTTCACTCATTATTTCAGTACAAATTAAGCAGACAAAATATCTGGAGCTGATTCTGTGTTGAACTTGGACTTGGCTGCGGTTCACTGGTACTCTCAATATGAGGTCCAGATAAGTTGTTATTGCAGGTAAAGGAGGCCATCATGTCACTGAAAAAGAAAAAAATTAAAATAGTTTCCAAATCTATGATCTGGTACATCCTTAAAAATAAAAAATGAACTGCCCACCTCAGCAACAGAAAAAGGTTTGGAAGACACGTTTCCAACGTCCAGTCAAGCAAAAAACACTCTCGACAAGGTGGTTTAAGAGATGCCTTCATGAATGTAAATATAGAAGTTTACTGGTTACACACAGAAAAGGAGCCTGCACAGTTCTGCAGAATAAACCGCTGGACAGTAAACCACATGATGTGCCAAAAATGGTGGAGGCAGTGTAATGGCCTGGTAGTGAAGGAAGTAGCGGGATGAATTCTGAAGAGTGTCACAATGCAGATGGCAGCATGGTGGTTAGCACGGTTGCCTCACTGCAAGACGTTGCTGGGTTCAAATCCATCACTGGTCTAGGGAGAGGTTTCAGCACCCCTGCTAGATAGGTGGAAGTGAATGGATTGAAAGCAGAAACCAAAGGGTACTTCAGTGAACCCCTAACCGATCATCTGATGATGTCCACATCACTGGCTACAACTGATTTTTTTATCCAAATGTTATAAACAATTGGACAAAAACCGCATTGTTCCTCCTGTATCCGAGGGTCCTTTCCAGCACTCTGGCATAGACTTTCCCAGGGAGGCTGAGGAGCATTTTAATAATCAACGCCTTTGTTAGGTCTCCACTTAAAAACGTTCCCATTCAAAACCATGGATGTGAAAAACAAAATCTGAAAAAAACTTTTTTCTCCCATACTGGTAATATTAAGGAGTTGTTTGTTAAGTTACAGTAATAAGCATCCTGTAAATAGCAGCGTAAGAGCTTTTTTCCAAACACAAAGATGTAGAAACTCTATCTGCATAAATGTTTGAACGAAGCTATAATAAGTTTTTTTTTTTCCAATTTTGTATCAGTTTTTTTTTCTTTTGTTTTCCTCCTTAGTAAACTCGGCTTAACTTGTGTATCAGTCCCATTATCTGTAAACTAGAAATATGTATCAGTTTTTTATTTTGTCATTCGTTCAACTTTAGGTTACTGGACGTGACAGTTTAAAGAAAGAAAGACCATCAAGGCCTGTGAAAATAGCAGAAAGTGATGCTGATGTAAGTAAATCATTCTGTTCTCAGGATTTACAAAAACAGTCAGATAAGCACCCTGTTTATCCTTCTCTGTTTTTCCCCTCTAAGATCTCTGTTTCCGACTTCTGACAATCCACTACAGAGAAGCAGCTGACTTTAGTCTGACTTTACTGTGTGTTTTAGTGTGGTTTGCCTGCGTGTGTGTTCTTAAGTTGTGGTAAACAGAGGCTGTAGAGGGAAGGGAACGTATTTGCGTTGCAACACTGTGGGGACACCCATCCATGCAGCACAGTGAGGGCCTGAGAGTATCGACCACAGCTTTTATTTTCCTCCCTGCAATTTAAAGGGAAAAATACATGTAATGGGAGTTTTAGATGTTGAGCTGTTAAATTTTTCAGTTTGATTTCCCAGATTCTGCTTTCCTCATTCTTTGTTTTCTGCTGAATAGAGGTAAATAAGATGGATGTCCTGGCTTTTCATCATTAGCATTGTTCCACTTTAACAATTTATAAGAAATTGCCAGTAAATTTATCGGAACAATGAATATTTCATGCAATTAAAAACAACAATATGTGGCAGCGAAAATAAAAACAGCTTAATTATTAATTGAACAGAATGATAAATAGATCTGAGAAGAAAAAAAAACACTGTTTGAGAAAGACTGTGAACTAGGCAGTCTTATGTTGTTTTCATAAACACATAACCCATTTCTGGGAAAACAAATCTGTCACTCTCTGTAAACACGGCTTTCTCCAAAAGTGAATTGAAAATATGGATTCTTGATTATGATTACTCATAATGGGTATTACCAGAGCTCACCCCCAAACTAGATAGTATAGAGGCTTTTGATATCTGGCACTGCACCGATGAGAGGAATTCCTTTGAGCTTTTTACACAGATGAGCTGTATTGACAGACTGAGACGATCAATTTGTCTTATCTGGGTGCATTGTGGAATAGAGTTGAACAAAGGCAAGAATGGAAGAGTTTAACGGTGTTGCAAACAGAAGCCGTATCTAAAAATCTCAGGCACTGTTTTATCTCTTTATTTTCTGTCTACACTCTGCCGTATTATCAGAAGCGATAGGAAGAACTGAGTTTTCCTCCATTCTCACTGTTTCAATATGTTTTCTTTTAGGTGAAATTAAGTCGACTGTGTGAACAAGACAAGATTCTACAGGAGCTAGAGGCCCGGATACGCACTCTGAAAGAGGACAAGGTTTGAGTTGTATATATTTGTTTGTATTCTTGTGTGGTCTATGAAGGCTTATGTGTTTATGACAATGTTATCGTCCCCTGGTGTAGGACAAGTTAGAATCTGTGCTGGATGTTTCCCACCAGCAGATGGAGGACTACAGAGATCAGCCAGCTCATGCTGAGAAAATTGCCTATCAGCAGAAATTACTACAAGAGGACGTGGTCCATATCAGGGCTGAAATATCTCAAGTATCCACAGTAAGACCCGGGATTTGCAAGTCCATTGTGCTTATGACAAAAACTACAGCCTCCTTCTTCAGTGAAACTGGCTCAGACTTTTTCATCCAACTCTCATTTCTTCATATTCTCCTATGAAAATGTGAAATAGGTGCACTGATTTATTGAAGCATGTGCAAACATGTACATATGTGGAAATATAGAGTTTGCACAATTTTAAAAAATTTGAAAGTCAATATTTGGTATGACCACTGTTCAACACAGTCTGAACTCTCTTAGGAACGATATCTTTCTTCTTGAAGGACATAGGTCAAAGGTCAAAGCTCTTCTTTGGCTGTTGGATCCCTTTTTTTCCGTTCCGTGTTCAGATGATCCCACAGTCTTTCAGTAATGTTGATTTCTGGGCTCTGGGGAGACCAATCCATGACCGGTAGTGTTCTTTTGTGTGATTTTTATATCTGTATGCTTTTGCTACACTCGCAGTGTGTTTGGCATCATTGCCGTGCAAAACAAATGACAGCTACCCTTCCAGTGAGACCATTTCAGGCTTCAGTGAACAGGAGATGGTACAGCAGAAGGACCAGATGTATGTTTCATGTCCTGTGTCGGGTCTTTGATTTGTTTTCTAGATTATTTTCTTAAGAGCACGGCTTTCAGATATTATTCATCTGCTATAGATAGGTCTTTTTTGCCCTACCACTTCTTCTTCTTTTGTTCTCTACTACTTATTTCCTCTCATTGTTTAAGGAAACCCTGTACACCATTTTTGAGATAAAATGAGTTTTTGGCTAGTACAATTTTTTGAAAAACCTTGTTTTGACATTTGACACTGATGTTTTGGCAGGTAAGGGATCAAACTACTCAGGCTCTTACAGTAAGCACATGCTACTAAAGAAATGTTTTATTGGTTGAAAACAAGATGTTCGCTTCTATTTTTAGTTGTTCCTTTTTTATGGTTTCTGCAACTGGCACAATGTTTCAGGATGACTGTCACTATCAAAATGAGTGCTTAGGGACAAACCTACGGCTACAAAGAAATGAGTAGATTTCTCAGCCACTCAGAAAAAAAAATATTTGGTCAAAAAGTTCACTGATATTCAAAATATTTAGTGTTGAAATGAAAATTACGAGTTTCAAAAGAACATTCACAAATAAACCGCAAGATTACATGAAAGCAAACAAATGTGTCTTTGGCTTAAAGACATTTCCAGGCATTGGTTGTAGTCTGTCAGTGCACACTGCAATTTAAAAAAAAAAAAGAAGTGATAAATCATAAAAATCACCACTTAACACACCTGGTCTTAACTGCAGCTCACATACACGCCACTAAAACAGCTTTTTATTCACAAGCTAAGTACAGTGTGTGAACACTGTTTTTTTGGCATTGTAACACAGAGCGTGATGTGTTTTGTTCTTTAGGAGATGGAAAATGCATGGAATGAGTACAGCCAGCTTGAGAGGGACGTGGACTGGCTGAAGTCGGCCCTGCAGGGACAGATGAGCCGCTGTGATCTTTCTCAGGTCTGTGGCTCAGTGATCTCCATTAACTCCCGCAAGCAGTCGCTCGCTTTGAATGGGAATGAGCTAAATACTGCTGATGTCATATACTCAGACAAAGCAAAGAACTGGTTCAGAGGATCGTGTGTTGGATTCTAATTAAAATCTGTAAAATATGAAAATGTGTCTGTATGCGTCTGTGTGTGTGTGTGGTTCTGTGTTTCTATGTGAGCAGCAAGAGAAGGTCCAGATCAGAAAGGAGCTTTGGAGGATTGAGGATGTTATCGCAGGTCTCAGCAGCAGTAAAGCCAACTACAAAGTCACCATCTCCTCTGTTACCAACCCAGGTGAGGCAAGCGCTATAGGTTCCATGTCTACAAAGCAAATCGCTGTGGACCTGCGACTGTATCTTCTCATTAAAGCCTGCAGTCATATTTTTGTTACCAATCCCTTGAATGTTTCCCATAGGAAACTAAAAGTGCTGTCTTTACAGCATGTGTGTATTGTTGTCATGTGATCATCCGCATCATATTCCCCAGAGAGGAAATTTGTGCCTTCGGTGTCAGTGTCATCAGTGCCTTCTGTGTCTGGGAGCGCGTCTGCTATGGAGATGAGATTGTCCCAGCAGCAGCAGCAGCACAGCCCCCACCTCAGTCCCAGTAGCCACACCCCCACCCTTTCCTCTAGTCTCAGCCAGCAGCCATTACACCATTCTACAGCTGTCATCAGTGGGCCTAAGTGGGTAAGTGAGTAAACTTAAGCTGGTTTGTGTTGGTTTGTTTAATCATGTGCTCTCTGCATTTGTGTGTTCAGCTTTGGTTGGTTAAATACACAGAAGTGCATTTTGTAGTCTGTGATTTTCAACTTCCCTTTTTTCTAGTTGGAGGTTTTCAACAAGCCATTAGCACTTTCCTTAAAATGAGTCTATTTACCCCTGTTGATCAATGAACTGAATGAAGTGTCAGGAAATAGAGAAATGTGAAATAATGTCCAAAAGTCCAAGAAAAAAAGTGAATATTTACCTTATTTGGCCACTAATTAGCCAAGTAATAAATGTAAGTAAACATTTTTGCTGGTGCTCATGCATCTTTGCATAAAACAAACTGAGTGAGTTAAGAAGATGACATTCAGTTCACTTTTATAGAGCTGTTTTAATCTCGTTATACTATGTATAATGACAATAAAGGCTTTCAATTCAATTCAAGTACGCCCAGCTGGAATGGAACAAGAAAAATGCAGTTAGGGCTGTAACCTCAGTGTTTGGTGTTTTTGAATAATTTGTTGTAAGATAAGCTAAGATGTAATTTTCTCAATTTGCTTTTTAAATTGTGCAAGACAAATGTATAAAAGTAACACTGAGCCCCGTTTAATCAACATTACAAGATAAACTAAGATATATTACATTTGTGACAAAATTTCCAAAACTGTTAAAAACTATTATATTTAATCTAATTATAGTTATCCAAACTGCATAACATCACAGGTGTTGTCTGTAGTGTTACTGGAATCTTAAAGAAAAATTGCCACGTGCTTATGTTGCAATCATATAACAATTTTGAAAATTGCTGCTTACCAAATTGTGACCAAATGCAAACTTTGTATTATGGTTTAGGCTTGAAGTCTGTGGATTTGGTCAGTTTTCCCTGGTTTCCTTCCACAGTCGAAAAAAAATTCTAGGTTAGGTTAATTTTTTTGAATCTGTTCCCTGAGTCCAAGGTGTACTGCCTCCCTCACCTAATCTCAGCTGGAATAAGCTGCAGTGACACTAGCTGGATAAGCAGTCAAGAAAATTGATGGATTATTAAGTGCAGAAAAATAATTAATGTGTATTTCAAAGTTTAAACGTTTTGGAAATGTATTATCTTTGTCATTAATCCTGCTTTGTTTATACCAATGTGTGATGGAAGTCAAAGTGTAACAGCATTTCTATGACTGTATACTGTGTAATCTGTGTCATAGCCACTGTCATCAGGCTCTACAGTCTATAGAGTTACTTGCTCAGGAACTCTTCATCTTGGTATTCGGGGTCCTTGCAAGGCTAGAGTCCTTCTTCAGTTGTTTTCAGTGGTTCACATTTATTCTGTGCGCAGAATGAGGAAGATGTGCCTCCCAGACCTCCTCTACCTCAGCTCTACAGTCCCGATGAGCATCCCCCCGCTGTGCCTCCCTTGCCCCGGGAGACAACAGTCATCAGACACACCTCTGTACGTGGCCTCAAACGTCAGTCAGACGAACGTAAAAGGGACCGAGAGACTGGGCAGTACACAAACGGGGACGGCAAGGTACGCAGAGCTTGTGTGTATTGCTGTGTTTGCATTTTTAATGTCATGTTGTTTCTAATTTAAATCCACTCGTATATGTCAGGTGGAACTCAGGCCTTTCCTGAGTGATCCAGAACTCATGGGAGCTGGTGATGGCTCCAGTCACATTAGTGTTGTAACACCTGGGCATGACGGAGGTTACAAGACATTACCGAGCAGAGGTACATAGACAACAGTCAGTTCATCCCGCCAAAATGCTTTAGAATATTGTTTAAGATGAGAACAGACTTCTAACATCTGTGGTCTTCCCCTCAGGAACGGGCGGATCTTCACTTAGGTTAAATCAGTCTTCGAGCATCTCCTCATACGTTACCCTCCGAAGAGCAACGTCAGCAGTTGGCATAAAGGTGGGGGTAACAACAGAGTGAACATGTCACTCCAACCCCAGATTATATTCATTTATAATATTAATAAGACTTAATCAAGCATTTTAAAAGCAATTTAACAGCACTGTATAATTAAAAAAATGCTATTTTAGTCATATTTCCACCAGTCTAAAGTCTGCCATGTGTTTGCTCTTGTTATCATCTTTCTCTCTTCCCACTCGTCTCAGGAGAGACCAAAAAGTGCCTTGGAGCGTCTGTACGCTGTGGACCCGGCGCAGCAGCAGCAGAGGGGGAAGATGAGCGCTGATGAGCAGCTGGAGAGGATGAAGAGGCACCAGAAGGCCCTCGTCCGCCAGCGCAAACGCACCCTGAGTCACGGAGACCGCCACGCCGCTTCGTCGTCACGCACGTCATCCTCACGCTCACTTTCAGCAGACTTGGGATCAGTATGTTACTAGAGCAGCATCACACGTCACACTCTCACGCACGACGACAACCAAACTGAGAGTGGCGGTCTACAGCAGTAATGCATGCCTGTGTTGAGTGCAGTGGGTCTCGTCTCTGCTTCTCTTGTTACCAAGTTTATATTAAACTATTAAGTTAGTGCGGTATGGCATTTCACTGTGTGGCTCTATCTGTGCTTATTCAGCACGTGTTGTTTTCAGGCTTCAGTAGGTCTTTTTCGCCAAAGTCATTTGGCCTAAAGAACCCATTCAGTTGAGTTGCAGACTTGGATCCCTTTAAGAAAAAAATATTATGACTTAGGAGGAGAATGTGGTCTCCAAGTGCCTTTCTGGTGTGCTTGTCCTAAATGCCCTTCGGTAAAAAAGACCTATACAGATAAGTAGATACGTTTCTGGTCTACAACAAGCTGCAGCATTAAAAGTAGCACACATATATAACTGTTTAAGTGTTCATTATGAGGTGCAGATAATAACATTTACATTAAATAGTGATGATTTTGTTTTCTTTTTCAAAATCTTTACAAGATGAGATCTTGGCTATAAAACATATAACATATTAATGACCTCAGTCACTGCATTTCTCCCTTTTCTCTGCTATGGATTCTAACTTTGCTTTATCCATCATTTCTCACCCTTCCTCACTGACCTGTTCATTTTTCTTTCACATCAACACTATCCTACCACATTGATTTCTAACCCGTTGAAGTGTTTTGTGCTGTCACATAGCAGCCGTCTTGTCTCTCCTCGTGTAGATATTAAAGCCAGCTCTTCCATGTGTCCATGCTGTTGCTGTCCATATATGTGTGTCTGCATGTGTGCGTGTGTGTGTGTGAGGCAGAGAGAAGGAAAGTGCCTACTTATATTCTACTGACCAAAACATTTACGTACACTGAGCATTACATTCTTAAGCCCACTCTTGTCAATGTCATCGCACCATTTTTCTCACCTGATTTTTTTGTTTGTTTGTTTTAAATTTAAATGAAGATAAAACTGAAATCATATGTTTTATAGATTGGGACCAACTCTTGTCCCATTTAACACTTTTCCTGGGCAATGCTGATGTACTGATACTAGCAGCACATTACATATCGCAACATACAGTGAGTTAGGTGATTGCATCATGTGCTCAGTGTTTTATCTGCTAATTACTGTTGGCTAGAGGAATCCTTCCTTTTACAAATGTGACTGCAAAAAATAAAAAATATTTTCTAAAGAACTCATTGGCATGTTTTTTTTTAATTTATTGCATTTTTTTCTGTAAACATGTATAACTTTCTTATGTTTGTTGAATTTGTCATCAGTTTGAGTGAAGTGTTGTGTTCTTGTCACACTTGTAGAGTTCTAGCATGCTGTGTTTTGAGATCTTTCATATCAGCATGCATACTCATTTATGCATGTGCCCTCTTTTTTTTTTTTACCTTTTCACACTTGTACACACACACACACACACACACACACACACACACACACACACGCATTTGGACATTGTACATTGCAAGTAAAAACCCTCTGCAATCTTTAATATCATGTTAGGAATAGGACGAGCATGTGTGCCATGAATATAACCACGAAGGCAAGTGAAAGAAGTTTCACTTTTTCTTTTAGTCAAGAAAACTTGGTGGCAGCACCCTGTCCTTTGTTTCACAGTCTACATTTTTCCTGTGTGCGTTGTCCAGTGGAAGAGAGAGCAGGAGTTTGACCTGCAGTTACTCGAGAGGGCGGTTCAGGGGGAGGAGGCTCAGGGAGTTAGGAGTGTCCAGGGGGAGGAAAGACCTCCCGAGCACAAAGAGAGACCCCGCTCGCATTCGGATGAATGGCTGACCTTCCGCTCCATGGCCACAACCCCCCCTCCCACCCATGAGGTTGACCTGGAACCTCTGGACTATGACCTGGACCTTAACAAAGAGGTATTTTTTTTTTCATTTTTTAAAAATAAGAAATACAGCTGACTAGGAAAAATGTCAACATAGGAATAACATGAAAGGGGGAAAACAGTGCACTGAACGTTAAAAAGGAGGCTACTCACCCCAAAAAGGAGTTTTTCTTTTATAAAATGAATACTGAAAGTGAATAAAAAGAAATATTTACAGAAGGAATATTTAAAATGATGGGAGGCGCCACAACCAAGCCCTTTTTTTAATATTCTCATTGATTGGATTTCGTGGATTGTGCTGCTGATCTTTAAATTCTCAGATGACATTTTTTTTCTGTTTGTTTACTTTTTCTTGGTATTTCTCTCCCATTTTTGAGGAAAATAAAATAAACTTGATTTTAAAAATACCTAACTGTATCAAATGGGACACAACAGATTTCCAGTCAATAAATGTCACTCGTCTTTTTTTGCTGATTGGCTGGTAGAAGTCAATACTGGTTGATACTGATGTTCCACTGATATTTTGATGAATCCCTAAAAGGCATATACTGAAAGGTTTTATCATGTTTAAAGAATATGTTAAAATGAGCAACAGATAAACAGCACCTGCACCAGCAAACGTGGCACATAATTAATAATTTCCTACACAATGCTGTCGTGAGGCAGCCTGATTAGACTGGCTGACAAACTTGCTGCTGAAATTATGGAAAAAGCATCAGAAAGTATTGCAGCACTGTTTCTACATAGGTATTGAAGAAATGAGCTATAGGCTGGATGCTGGCGGTATAAAGTATGCATTAGTATGCGACAGATAAACGTCATTGTGTGAAGCTATACAAGTGCTGAAACTTTCTGCCTGTACTAAAATGAAAATAGCATTTTAAAGATACTTCAGGGCACATCTCTGCATATTTAGTCTCCATATTTTATTACAGTTTGTCCTATGCTTATTTGATCATTTTCAGGATTACAAATCTTCAACTTGCGTAGTGAACTCGTATATCATTTTTGACCTCACAGTAGAGATCACAATAAAGTGGCAAACATCTTAATTCACACACTGCATCTGTGTTCTAGCTGTCCAAACCTCAGAAAGTTTCGATTCCAGAGCGCTACGTGGACTCGGAGCCTGAGGAGCCACTCAGTCCTCAAGAAGTGGAGGAGCGTCATCGTAAGGTGGAGCGTATCAAAAGCATCTTGGCAAAGTCCAGGTAGATGAAGTGTAACTAAATAAACCCTGAAGTTACATTGGAGTGTTACTCAACTCTGATGTTTTAGGAGAGTAGTGTTTCCATACTACTAGTCAAGCAAATGCAATCAGTTTCAAGGCCCTGAAGATTCTGGACTATAGGACTGTAAAAAAAAAAAGCATTGAGTCACCCCTAATTTCTTTATATTTTGGACCCTAGGATTCAGGCTTTCTTGTAATTTTTTAAGGATCTTGAGCAACAAACAGCCTTTCTTTCAAAGTTTTTCTTTACAGACTGGCTGCGTTTTTACTCATTTTCAGTGAAGTCTTTGTACCTCACCATTTGTAAAAGGATGTGTTTTTTGTTAGGCCATTTAACACTGATGTATATGAATCAAATATTTTTTTAAAGCAACCTAACTCAAGGTATTATTCAGTTTTGTTTCTACACATAACAACTTTGGAAGACACATTTTTAAATTGTATCTTTAGGTGCTTTGTTACTAGCAGCCCAATTTATTCTCATTTATTTAATAGAATCTGCAAAAATGCCACAGATAACACAGTCTGAGTGTCATAAAAAAGTGTTCTTGTACCAACAAGGTAATTCCCAAAGAATTATTAGCCAAGGTATGCATATCATGCATGTTGCACAGAGTGTCCTTAAAACATTTAAGATGCATTGGCAGAACTAAAAAGCTATCTACAGCAGAATAACAGCATCTGAAAGTCATACCGTTAAGAAAAAGGGAAAAAAATCCATCAAATACCTGACACAGGAGAGATGCATATGTCCTTTCAATCCATCAGGACGTCATTCCTAAGGAAGGGAAAGAGGAAGAAAAGACTGAGGTATGCCAAGTTACACAAGAACTGGACTGAAACCCAGAAACAACAGGTATTATAGGGAGATTGATTCAAATTTGAAATTTTTGTTTCACATCCTACTCCACCATATGCAAGGTACAAACTTTGAGATTTACAAAAGTGAGTGCGTGTAAAACACAGTGGAGGCTCTGTCATGATGTGAAGCTGTATTTCAGCCAGTGTTGGTGAGGATTTTATTCAATTAGATGGAAATGTCAATCAGAAAAGAACCATCAGATTTTGATTCACCATGTACTACCATCTGGAAAGCATCTGATTTGTAGTTTCTTTATTTTTGAGCATGACAGTGATCCCAAACACACTGTCAGTGCAGTAAAAGCATGATTGATGACTGATGGCATCATCAGTCATGGATTGGCCTCCACAGAGCTTCAGCTTTACTGAAGCAGTGATCTAGGGAATAGGACAAAAGTCAACCGACATCCAAGCAGGAGCTTTGAATATCTTCATTCATAAAATCATGTTTCATTAGGTCACAGCACCTATTGCTCATATTCCTAGCAAAATATAAAGAAATGAGGGGTGTCCAAGATTTTTGGACAGTTTGGTATATCTCAGGCTTCTTTTTGACCTCCCTCTAGGGTCCTTCCACATTTCTATGGTGTGTGAGATTTTTGTTCATTTGTTGCTTTCATTCTTTTCTTTTACAGTGTGCAAAACCTAGCACCAGCGGTGTCTGCGGAGAAGCCAGAAGAGGTGCCAGTGGCGCTCGACTCAGCTCTGCAGGAACAGGAGCGGATCATCACCATGTCCTACGCTCTCGCCTCAGAGGCTTCGCTCAAGAGCAAACTTGTTGCAGGTTGGTCTCTCATCTAATTTGAAACCATTATCTGCCTATTTGAACCGTGAGTGTGAAAAATCATTGCAAAAAAAAAAAAAATGCTGAAAAAAATAATAATTCCACACAAGCTGACGGCTTGAGTGGAATTCCTTCTGGGATCATATTGACATATTTTTGTTGAAGAAGGGATAAAGAGAGAGGGAAGCAGTCTTTCAAGAATTCTGGATTGATGAGGTGGGGCGTAAGGTGCAGAGTCAAGCAATAAGGCTGTTCATTTCCTAATAAGTGAACGTTATTCCTTACTAGGATCTAAGATAGTCTCTAATTGCAATCCATGTAGGATCTTTTAGGCTGGGGAGGAATCGCTTGATGAGGCCATTTTGTGATCTGATCAATGACCCAGTCAAACTCTACTCCACATCTGCATACTGTTGCTGCCGCTTTGAACGTAGCTCTGAACCTGCATAAAAGACACTGCGCCCACATCTCATCTCTTTCATACTCTACAGCAGACAGGCGAGTTAATTTTCACTGTAGCTGCAGCAGATTGTCAGTCTGCCTGCCTCGCACGCACACACACACACACACACCTATGCACACACATATATATCTGTCACACACGGTAAGACTCAAGCTGTCAGCGTGTGAGGAAGTTTAATATGCACAGTGAAGCAAAGTCAACAATTATAACATTATTTCCAGCATAGAGAAATGCCAGAGAATATAACTGGTGGCATCTTGTCAGTGGAGACTGAATCAATGACTTTCTCTTCCTTTGGTGTTAAAGTGAGGTATGTTGGTGCACTTTCAAATCCTTGAATTAAAAGAAGAGTCTTTTCCATAGTATTATGCATGAGAGACATCAGTAACTCCAGCATAAAAGCAGGAATATCTGTCGCTGCAATATCACATACGTGTGGTATTTATTGCAAAGGTGTTTTCATTGTTGGATTTTTTAAAATTCTTTGTATTCATTGGATCTCGTCAAATCTGTAATTTTGTACAGGGAAATGATTAATGAGCTACAAAGTTATCTTCTTGTTCAGTGCCTCTTGTTTTTTTGTATATAAGCAGATTAATTAAAAATGAATATTAACCAGTCCTAATCACGTTATGATGACCTATTAAAAAACGTTTTTTTACATTTGCATTTACATCTACATTTTCAGATTTCTTTAGTATACTTCATTGCTATTGAAGTTGGGTGATATGTATATGTATATATACATGCATGTATTCACTATTGTTTAAAAAATGCACTATTAATTTGTTTAAGTGCTGTTTGAAATGACTAAAATTTTCCCCAAAACTGATCCAATTTTATCGAAAAATCTTTTTAACATTTAAGAAGACCAATATAATAAAAAACCATAAGCAGTGTTATTGGACTAATCCATATTTCCCATCCCAAGTGTAATAGATGCACAACATAGAAACTGTAAGTACAGTTAAAAAGTTTCATGCTTATATTTCTTTTCAGGAAAACATGAATATGAAACTATTTCACTCTTTTGGCTTCTAACAACAAATGTTCCTTCTCTCTTTTTCCCCCCCCTCTTGCCCTCTCTCCATAGTTCCTCCACAGGTTAACGTCCTAACACCTCCTCCCCCACCCCCTCCTCCACCTCCTCCTCTTCCTCCCGTTTCTCTGGCGCCTCCTTCTCCTCTGAACAACGGAATTCACTACACATTTGTCTAGTCAGAAACATGAAGTAAGGCCTAAGTGCACGCTTTGCGGTGCTAATGCTTCTTGCTAATTTCCCCCCCAAAACAAGGTGTTCTTGCGTGCTTCGCACCTCGCCGCATGCTCACCGCGCCGTCATGATTGTCGGAAACACATCTCCTCTAGGTTAGGGAAGCCCTGCCTCTGCTCCCATTATAATCAAAACAAACATCTGCAGGCAGTCTGCTCATCCCACTGTGATAATTGTGTGTAAATTTTTTTTTGTACCACTGCCAAAATATTTATGGATGGCTGTGCAAAGAAAGGGCTCAAACGAACACGACTGTTTGTAGCATTGTGTATAATTAACAAAAGAGACACCTTTTGATTTAGCACCTTGACAGTTCAGCAGTCAGCACAGCTGCATTCCTCAGCACCAATTAGCTCCCCATCTGTAGCCTGGCAGAAGAAAATCTACATATCACTGTTGTTACTGTAAATGCACAAATAAAGCTCGTGTCATTTCACTGCTTTATTTAAAAAAAAAAAACTTCTGTCCATCACCCAGTACTTGATGCCACAGATATTTTAATGCTATTTCCTGTTTAAAGGTATTTTTCCTGTACTAACCATATCAGCCATCTTTTGACAAATAGATGCACGTAAAATAATCAGATCCCAAAACAGTAAACGAAGACTCGCAATAACAAACACGTATATGAACCTTAACTTGCAGAGCAATGCAGCATTCATGTGGCTCTGAAAGCGTGGAATAGTTTCTTTTCAGAACTGCACAATGTGGATGTGAGATACTATCTACTCATGTCGCTGCATGCTTTCTTTATATTCTGGGTTTGCTTTCGGAGGTGAGCTTTAATGCGCAGTCGGGTTGTGAAAGTTAAGAATATTACATGCACGGCACTTGTTTCTTCACAAAAACCCCTCGCATGTAACATTTTGCATGTTAGTTTTAATCTGCATGTTGGGCAGCATGAAGTTATGCATGCACCGCGGTGAAAGCCCTGTTATTATCGCTGTCTGATAATACCTTTAATGATTGGCCTCTAACTGCCCTTTAATAATGTGCAGGTATGTTATATCTTTACAAAGCTACTTTTTAAGAAGGGACTGTTAAGTAACCCCACCCCAACATAAAAAACTGAAACACACTGTTACTTTATCCAATTTTGTAGTTTTTTGTTTTTATTGTGTTTATGATATTTACTTTCCTTGTGCTTACTTTTTCCTCTCTCTCATCACTTCCCAGCTCAAGCAATTTCTGGACACTGAGGTGCTATTTCACACTGACAACAATCCACTGGGTTTTCAAAGCAAAGAGGATTTTTGTTTGATTCGGGACATTTTTATATGCAGCAACAGAAAAACGGTAGCGACGCCTTGAACTTGCTCTCTGAGATGTATGCAGCAACAACTAACTGAGGTGTTTCAAAGCTGCTGAAAGCAACTTTCTATAGAAAACCTGAGGACTTCGCTGTGGCTGTGGCTGTGGCTGTGCTTATCAAATATGGAAATGTCTAAAAAAAAAATGTTAATCTCATAATAGTAAAATGACATTTTCTACAAGTTATCGCACTTTTAACTGTGCACTGTATCATATTTTCAAGACACGACTGAATTGCTTCTTGCAGTGTGATCGCAACTGAAAAACTCAAATGGAATGTGAAGAGCGAGAAGGTACTAAATGCGTCACGATGATAGTATTTTTGTCAACACTCAGATAATATTCTTAAACCAAACCACTTGAAATCTCATATGTATGTACTTGTAGCACTGCCAGTCCCCTTTAGGCTTGCCAAAATAAATTTTATTTTTGCTTACATCGGGATGAAAATAACCTCGAACATATTTTTTGTGTGACTTGAGAAGGTCGAGCAATGAAAGTTTATAAAAAAAAATGTGAATATTAAAGTTATTAACACAACATTTGCTTTGTCGCACATGTGTTCATTTCATTGATTTTATTTCTACGAGGTTGGCTCGAATGAGTCGAGCACCACGTACAATGGCCTCAAGCTTCAGACTACGTACAAAAACATGTAAAAATCTTTTGTGTTTTTTCAAGGGAACTTTAAAACTCTACCGCGGTTTTCGCTCGACTTCTCCAGGCATAACAAATACCCAAATGTCTGCTAGAGTAGGCTAAGGCACCCTGACACAGTGGGCCCCTGTGATGTTCGATTGTGCCTCTGCGGAGAATAGCGCAGTAGGTTAGTGCAGAATTCAGTGTCCTGAATCCAAACAGAGCATTTCAGCGCTTTCAAGCAGACTCCCGCTGAGTACGAGAAAGTGCATCAGTGTCCTGATCCTTTTTTTCTCGCAACATTATCTGGAGCTTATGAGTGCAAACGACTTATGAAACATTTCCCTTGCCGCATTAGTGGCGCAGGTCTTTGTGGCACAGCTGGCATCGCCTTTTGATGTTACACCAAATATCAAAACTCAGTGGTGTGTTCACCCAAACAAATCAGCCCACTGCAGAAATACCAGGGGCAAAGCTGTAATATGGCTGTAAAGTCTTCTGTACAGTAGCTGCCACACTGTACAAGAGAGAGAGAGAGCATCTCCGAAGACACTAAAGTTGTTTTAGCTGATGTTTCCTGTGGGATGTTGGTATTCCTCCACAACTAGTTCAGACCTGATTTTACCTTTGACATGTGAAAGAGGTACCTTAAAAAAAGTTCTTGCAGTGATGGACAGTTTATTCTCCCCCCGTTTGAGAACCTCAAACGGCAGGAACCGAACACATTTTGTGACTTTAGCTTTTAACCTACAGGAGCCTTTGGTCTTTATTTGATTTCACTGATGCCGTTTATTGACTGTATCTTTATTCAAATCATGTACAAAGGGAAATTACAAAATATATCTGCATCGCTCCAAGATTCTCTTTGAACCTTCACATTGATTGCCGTGACCTATTAAACTTCATTCTATTATTTGAAAAGGGAACCAAACTATGGCATGCTCAAAGGAGGTGAACTTCCAATACAAAAAAAGAAAGAGAGAGGCTTCTTGAAATGTTTCTTAAGTTCAAAGCTTTTTCCATCTCAAAAGGGCATTTTTAATTCCGTGTATTTTCAACCAAGAAGGTGGATACTAATAACTCTGGATTCTGAAGTACAGAATTCATATCTTTAAATCATGAACTACGTCTCCATTGCAATTGTAAAAGAAACCTCTGAGAAATGCATGTGTTGAACTTCGGATTCAAAAGGAAAAATAATAGAGAACAGAGAATATGTTTTTAAATGGAAAGCTCAACTGCGCCGTTATTACCAAATACTGCAGTTTCCAGCACAAATATTTATCACGTTACATTTATCATGACTCGTCCCGCTGCAGCTGTAGGATGTGATGCGCACACTTTGCCCTCGCCCTCCTCTGCATGGCGAGCCTTTGTGTTGCAGCTCCCTCCCAAGTGACATCTTTATCTTTAATTGGAGAGTAATTACTTTTACTCATCCGCATCACAGTGTGCTTTAAAAACACCTGAGAGAGAGAGAGGGGATGCACCCCCCGCCTACCCACCCCACCCTCCAGCAGCTACATCCTTTCTGCTTCCATCTTGATCCTCCAGGATCAGGGCCCCACAGTGCACGCTGGCCCTGGTGGCTAGAAGACCAATCACATCCACTGTTCTGCTTATTTTGCAATAAGATGGGATGTTTTCCCCTCCTCTTGCAAAAAATTCACCCAAGACCCTCCACCGAGGATTGTGGCATTTCCATGTATTGACGTTTGGCTGGCGGTTCATATACATTTGTTATTCTATGCTCTGGACTTCAAAGAGAATGAAAGAGGGCCTATTATGCTAATTGGGTCCTGTTCTGTTAAACGCAATCAAGGCCTCCCGCATTAATCCTTTACTAAATACTTACTGGCTTCAGAAGTGATTTTTTTTTTCCACAAGAAGAAAAACCGCTGCTCAGCGTCCTGACAGAAATGTTTGCTAGAGAGTAGCTTTTATACAAGAAAATAAAATGTCTCACTTAAAATCCAAGCATAAAAGAGCCTCGCGCAAGTGTTTACAGTGCTCTTCAGATGACATTGATTAGGTTAAGGCTTTGACTTTTTGTTGCTTTTTTTTTTAAAGGCCTTTGCTTGAAAGAGAGAGAGCCTCTTGACACCACGCTGAGCAGTCTGACCTTGTTCTCAGGTCTGTGTTCTTCACTACAGCGCACAATGCATTTGTAACATATTCATAGTTTTCCTGTGACATGAAGAAGAAAGGAGAAATCCGCCTGCGATTCCCAGTGATACCTATTTCAATCACATAAATATTATTGTTACAGTGAATAAGAATTAGGCTACAGTGGAAAACCCAGCTGGTGCCTCCTTTGCACACTGTGGGGATCCGGATTGTAGTCCAATTGTACAAATACAAAACCAAGAAAGCCCATGCAATAGGTGCTTTGATTTCAAAATAGTATTTTATGCTGTTTTATCATTTTCAAGTTCCACATACGGTACATTTTTTAATATGTAAGAAATGGAATTTGTTGAATAATTGAAGAGCTAGGAATCACTGAATATTCTTCCCAACGTGTGTGCACGCTATATAAAGAATAGAGGGAAAGCTGAATAACATTCATGCTGCACCGCATTGGCCCAGCTTTCCCCAAAAAGAAAACTTCCTATTTTTGAATTGTTTTATGTTGAAGCCACTTTGTTAGTTTTTTAATGTTTTTTTTTAAACAATGGGATCATCAGAGAGGTACAAATGTTTATTACGTATTGAGGCATTTCTTTATTGGCCTATTATAGACAACACAATTCCTCCAACATGAATCATTAAGTGAATGTTGAAAAGGTGCTGTGTTACGCTAAACAATGAATTAATCTCATGTTTCCCTAAACGGAAAGTTTTTACAATACCTACAGTGAATGAGTTTTTTGTACATAAAAGCAATTACTTTGCAAATGAACCAAATGCCCCTGGGCCTCGTCTTTAGTCTAGCAGCTCCATGTACACATACACACTTAAATAAGTGAAATTTACTGCATTCAGTGAGAATGCTGTGCATCTTGGATCTTCAGAGCTACGTAACAAAAAGATCATGACATATCACTATTTAAATTTTTTTAATAAGTCTATCAGCATTAAAATGGTAGGACATTTACTTTGCAGCTTGAAAAATGTGTTTTACTGAAAGATATAACAGCTGTGGAAAAATTAAATTCTTCGGAGTAATCTGTGTTATAATCGCTCGCATAACCAGATTTCTGACTGTACCTCAAATAAGACAGTGCAGGTAACGTGTTCAGAAGCACTTTAAATGTACAGTACCGCACATCACTGACCATCATACATGAGTTGTATGTGTACATTTGTAGCGTTGTTGGCACAGGCAGCGTGATGATGTCGCTCATCACTACATCATTAGAACTGGCATGTTGCACTCCTTATTTCGACATGATTTATCAGGGGTTCGCTGTTAACTTGAAAGGAAATATTAGATCCTGACTAAACTTTGATGAAATCCAGAGTTACAAGTAAGAGATTTGGGTCAACTAATGAGAACAGCGCATCCCACGTTGCAAGTCCAGTTGGGATAGATCATTTGCATGTATGCAAATAGTGTTTGAGTTAATTGCTATATCTGGCATTCAGTAAGCTATGTTGGTTGGGCGGACACTGATCACTTACAGCTGAACCTTGTCGGCGTTTTTAACTGATCATCTAACCAATGGTAGGTAAGGGTCTTAGTCACTGAAAATCTTACAGTTTCTCATACATTTACATTTTTTTATAGAACACAAAATATAAACTGTATTAATAGATAGAAAAGAAACTTAAGAAACTGTATTTATTGCAACATTTTGGAGTCACTTACTGCGCCCAGTGTCATGGAAGTAACAGCTGAGCAGAACTACCAGCATTTACTTTTTACCTAGACCACCAAACCTGCATGCACAACTACTTGCAAAGTGCATTAAAAATGAAAAGCAAAGGCGTGTCTGCACATTTCTGCCTGCACATTTCCAAATGTAAGATGGATTAGGATTATATGAAGGTGGCACTGTGTAGATTTTTTTTTATATTAAAAATAGGGCTATATACTACATTATCAAGCAAATATTACCCATTTATACACCCGTCATGGGTGTAGATATTAAACAAGTGCTTAAAATTGCTGTGTATCTACGTATAACTGCAACAAGCACTTATTGTCTGTGCACTGCTCATAAATATGGGGTTAAAACAAACTTGTATGTGTCAAAGGAGATCCCATGTCCAGAGACAGACACCTAAACTGCTGTAGAATGAAAAGTAAATGGTTTAAAGTAGAACTTTTAAAATCTTCCTTTGGAATTTTGATAATTTTGGCTGCTCATTGAGATACTAATGACTGTATTCCTAAGCATGAATCAGCTGCACACCTTTGAAACCTCCTCTGGTTGCAGTGTAATCAAAGCAGCCCCCCCCCCCCCAATCCTCACTCACTGACTCAATGGTGTTCTCTAATTAACCATGCAGAACAGGAGAAGAACACATGTTAATTTAATGTAACAAAAATGTTGATTTTCATGCACTCTCCTTTTCAAATATTTATGGGCTAGACTTGAATTTCAAGATGCATCAAAGACTCACAGGGTATGCAAATGTGTCTGCCTTACCCCCCAACAAGTTGGACTGTCTTTTGCTCTTCACACAGGCTTCGCGCACTACCATCTGAGCTATAAAGAGGAAGCCATTACAGTCACCTCTGTAAAAGTAGCCTATATTTGTATTTAGAGAACTATCTGGCACTTGCGGGCACCTGTTCAGCTGCACAATCATCTGTCACTGAACAGAGCAAAGTCTGGAAATAAATACACGTTAAACAAATGTAATGACTCATATTGTTTTGCACCCTTTTTTTTTCTTTTAACCCTACTCACACTGTCACTTTTGAAGCAGCAACAATGGAAACCGGTGGTAATGCCATTGCACTCCTTATTGCCGTTTGGTCAATGTTAACCAAATAAAAATTGAACGTCCAACTTTAAAAACAAAGATCAATAAATAAAATAAAGGTGTTTTCCCTAAATGCACTGATTGTCTGTCTTTAAAGAGATTTTTTTTCCTTGCAGGTGAGCTTCACACAGTGACCAAAAGGTGGCGCATGAGACACATCCAACACACGTTCAAGTGCAAGCGGTGAAAGAAAAAACTCCGCTCGTTAAAGAAGGTACACTAACAGCAGGAACAACACAGAATCATCATGTATGCATCCGGAAAAACACGGTGTCAGACTGTTATAGGATCATATGCAATTTTATGGTGCAAAGCTTTTTACTCTGTATGATTTTTATTAAATTTGGTGATGTGCATCAGATCGTTATAGCTTTAGAAGAGGGGCTCAGGTTAAAAGTGTGACAGTAGAAAAGTTTCAGTGTTAAAGGTAAGTCTTTATTTATTTATTCGTAGCTAAATGTAAACTTTGACATTTCGCACACTGCCGGGAAAAAAAAAGTTAATACTTAACTTGCAGGCTATCAGTGTTGTAGAAGTTCAGTGGAGAAAAGCATGCAGTGTGTGCATTGTAACGCGCACAGGAGCATTTTGAAGGTCTTTGATGTAGATGTGGTGTTGGTGTGTTTTGCTTCACCTGGAACAGCAAGAAAGGGAAAGTGAGACGCTCAGGACTCGCATCTGTCGCGAAGTTGTTCTCTCTCTCTGCCTCACTCTCTTTCTCTCCCTCCCTCTCACCCCCCCTCTCTCTCTCCTCTGTCACTCTCTCTCTCTTCCTCTGCTTCCCCTCCTTCTTTCAGCTCAGCTCATGTCATTCTGCAGTTAACAATCAGAATTTTCTTCTGCTGTCTCCTGTCTTTGTAAGTAACTTTCTCATTTCTATTATGTGACACTTATGGCATGTTAACTAACGGACTTCTACCTTTTATTAATATTATTATGATTATTATTATTATTTGTATTTTCTGCTGGTCACAAAATGTTGCTGATGTTTTTCAAAGCTACAACGTTGTCAGATCTCTCTCTCCTCTTTTTAAATTAAATTACATTTTTTTAATATGTGCACGTTTCTACCGAGATTCCTTTTTTGAATGATAGCTGTGGGCCTCATCCAAACCCAGCTGATTATCTAAAACATATGCTCTGTTCGTGACAGATAAATTCCTCTCAGTAAAATCTTCTGTTATTGCAAGTGAGGGTCTGCCTGTAAGGTCCCAGTAGCTGGATTTTTGAGTAATATCAGATGTCAACTTACATTTGCTGAATCTGTTTAAAAAAATGAGGTGTTTTGTATTTCAGCTGTATCCAGTCTAACCTGCTAATCAATAGCTCTGCGTTAACGTACTGATGGTACATAATGGTTATTTTATTTTTAGTTTCTGTGTTAAAACTTAAGAACAAATACACCAAAACTACAGTAAAATGTCGTTTATGAAAGTAAAACTTAAACGTAACGCTTCGAACAATTTTCCATTATTTTCTAACGTTATACTGGTCAATATATAAATTTGTGTGTGTTTGTTTTTAATTATTTACAAAATAATATATACATGTATATCAAAATTCTGAAATAAGTGTGTAAATTTAAACAGTAAGACAGTCACCGACAAGTCTTTTATTTTTTGACACGTTTTTATAAAATGTAATAATTCACTTGTGTTCCAGTAAGTATATATCGTGACAATACTTGCATGTACTTAATTGACTGGCAAGAAATGCGCGTATGATGAAATAAATAAATAATATTTTTTTAAAATCTACACAAAAAAATCAAAAATGCATAATGTGAGACTCAGTCAATTAAATTAGAAATAATCTGAAGAGGAAGAAGAAGCTGCAGCCTTCTGGATGGTGTGAAAATGAAAACTAGGCGTATAGGACACCGTGACAAACTATAAAGAACACCGAATCTAATGCTGCTATATTTTAAACGGTGATGTAATTCACACAAATACATGCTGTTGTATCACAAAACTTAAGTAAATAAAAATAAAACAGCCTATCGCTCACCTGATCTCGTCACCTATACTCACAGATGACCGCATTTTCCTCTTAAGAAACAATAGTAATAATTATAATAAACTTTGACTGAAGTGGGAGGGGTCGCTGAATTACTCGTTTCCTAACGAGACAAATGAAAAAAAAAGTGTCACTGAAGAAAAACTCTGGGGTGGAAAGGTCGCCCTTAACTTTTCAGTTGTTGTGTAGCTTGTAAGTGGTGTTAATTTAAGTAAGCTTATTAAACTTACTAAAAGCGGGCAGTAAGCTAACAGCCATCCTCCCTGTCTCCACTTTTATTTCGCCACCTCTCTCTCTCGCGCTCTCTCTCTCTCTCTCTCTCTCTCTCTCTCTCTCTCTCTCTCCCGTATCTCTTGTCTGGGAGGAGGAGGGGGAGTCCTGCCTCTTTGCCTTCCTCAGATCAATGCCCTGGCCACTCACTTTCTGATGTTGCACGACGGGAAATGCTTTGAATACTTGCGACATGGCTGCGCGCATTGATTGCCAAGATTGACAGCATCGTCTTCTCTTGTCTGAGTGTGTGAGAGAGGGAGATAAAGACCAGATAGACGGTTAACAAAAGGTACTTGTAGTTTTGTACAACTGAACTTCACAGAGAGTGGACGGGATCCCCTCCTATGGCCCCGAGTGAGCAGACTTAAGTTTTCGCTCAACAGATAGCTCGGTGATCATTTTCAGTAAAGTATAGCCGAGACTAGTTGCTGTTCTTTGCGCACGGGGAAGGACGCAAAAGTAGGCAATCATCAGCACGGCTCACACCAACAAGGTAAACAACACGTTTTCTCTACTTTTCCAACATGCCTCCTTCTCCTTATATTTCCACCTTGTGTTTAATTGCTGATTCCTTAAAGGCGAGCGCGCTGTCAGCGCGAGCGATCACACAACCTTGCGCGCGTTTTGCTTTAAAACTACTATTATTGTTTTTTATTTTATTTTTTTACAAAGTAAACTGTGTGCAAAGCTTTCTCGAGTCGGTACATTTTGAGACTCGGAGAATGACTGTCAAACTTTAATCACTGAGACTGTCTGGTGCGTCGCTTTCACCTCAAACAAGCCAAGTCTACACGCGAGACGAGAGTGACGCGTGAAGTGCTGGTTGGAAGTGGCTCTGGTGACCTCGTAATTCGTAAAAAGCGCGTTTACTGAACTTTATCACAAGTAAACTCTGCGGCAGCCCGATTCATCGCTCGCAGCTTTAAAATCATCTTCTTTTTCTTCTCCCTTTCAGCAGCGGGGAGCGTGCGGGCGGACTCAGGCTGCACGGTGCAATCTGCAGCGCTTAGACCAACCCCGACCGCTGCCACCGATAACGTTTCAACTATCTATCGTTGCCGAGTGTTGATTCTTAATCAGCTATTAAATGTTTGATGGTTGGTTGCGGTGTTCTGTGCGTGTTTACAGCGCCCTGTAACTTTGTTCTGCTGGTGGCAGTTTCCCTTCTGTCCACAGAGCGGTACCGTTCATTGACAGTGACGTGCGTCCCGGTAGGTTCCTGTCCACATGTGAGGTAGACAAGTTTATTTGAACCTTCCGCTTATGTCTCATTATACCCTCGTGCATCCAGAACCTTTGTTGCCTGAAGTTATCAGACCCCCACTAATCTTTTTTTTTCTTCCTGTCCGAAACCTCGGAGTTTCTTGAAGCCGTGCAGCCTGGGAATTTGCTCTTCCTTAACTTTCTCCGGGGGTCAGGGGAATTGACCCCAAAAGAATGCATAAGCCATAAATTAAATTCAACAATCGCGGGGCTTGTCCATTTAGAGAAGATGTACTCGAACAGACAGTTTTCCATTTAAGCCGAAATATCTGAAGCTCCTCGCTCCCGGGATAAACGGAACAGAAGTTCCATTGTGAGAACTGTACATGTGTCCATTAGGAGATATTTTCTCACCTTTTATGTGTTTGTTGCCGCAAGACAGTTCCAGCAATGAATAGTAAGGCCTTCCAGTATAAAATGTTTTTTTTTAGATATTTAGAGACGCCAGATTTTGGTCATATTTTAGGATACTAAAAAGCACTTAAATTTCAGACACACTGCTCATTGAGGAAATATTTATTTTTGCACGCACGTCAATTGATTTTGCAGGTTTATGAAAAATTGAAGATTTCCTAAAATATCACTCCAAGATCATTAATTTCGGCAGCAGCGGGTGTAGAGTGCCCCCTCATTTTAAGACGTTTTTCAAAATTAGACACACTCCCTGAATAAAAAAAAAAAAAAAAAAAAACAGCACTCTGAGGCTACTGCGGGACTTCTAATAACATTTTAATAAGACGGGAATCCACTATGACAACAGTTTAAACACCCCCCCCCCCCCCCCCCTTCTGTTTCTTCTTCTTCTTCTTCTGTGTTTTCAGCGCCGAGCACGTGCATTTTTCGTCCACACAAACGACACACCTGTGGCTAATTAATGACACCGTAATTAACTCCGGCACCCCCCCCCCCCCCCCCCCCCCGTTTTAAGACCTCAAACCCAGATAGCCCTCCCGCGCATTACTATTATTATTTTTGCCACAGTGATAAGAACACTCGGTAGTCCGCTCCTCCGCCCAAGTAAAGTTTTTAGTCCGTGTGGCATTTTGTTTTGCACAGTTGCTCTTACTGTGGCTGTTTACGCACGTTTCCTCATAAGGTAAGCCGGTTCTGGAGACCAAATGCAAGTCTAAATGGCACATTTATAATTAGACTGCCCATTCAGCACATTGTCCTGATTGCTATACAGGGACACTCGGCTCTGTCTCTATAAGAGTTTGTCTCTGACGGCTTGTGCAGCTCAGCGTGTCGCTCAGCAAAAGAGCGAGAGAGGGAAGAGTGAAAAGCGGCATTAGAGCTTTTTGATGCCAGCCGCGCTGGCTTTTATTGAACCTTTCTCACTTATTTTTCCACATGAGAACTACCGGCAACTTAATTAATGACCTACTGCACAATTGGTACATGCAGCTCAAATGTGCATTATAGTCGAAGGAATGTGAAGTGTAACTAATTTTGGCAGTGTGATCCCCTTGAAATATTCACTGTATTTCTTTTTAAATCAATACTGCCACTGACATGTGCGCATTTATTTCACTGAAATTGGAAACAAATCTATTAAAACTCAACTAATCTGTGTATTTGTATGTTTCTCTGATACATAATACAGGGCAATAAAATCTTATGCAATGTTGCCTGGCCTTGCACCTTTCCTGTATTTTCAAAGACTAATCTGCGTTTTGTTATTTGGGGTGAGACTTGAGCTTTTTTGCAAGACTGAGAAATAAGGCAGCATTTCCCACCTGGACTCAGCATAAGATGTAGGGTCGCTAACACTGATCTGCCAGTAAGTTCAAAGTTTTTTAGGACCTACAGTTTGGCATGAAGGGAGGAAGCCTCACTAGCTGCTGCTCTGTCCATGTCCAGTGTCTCCAGTATTGCATGACATGGTGATTTTATATTTATATAATTTATATTTGTTTTACTGAGTGGAAGAGAAATGATGAGGCCATTTTAAAATGAGTTCAGACAAAAAAAACACAAACTGAATAAACCTCAAATCTTGCCTTTAACTGTCCTCATACACAGGTAGGATTTATTATTATTATCATTATTATTATTATTATAATTTAAAGCTCTTGAGCCAGCAATTCGTGGGATCAAAGAAAAAGATGGGAGCGAGTGAGAGGGAAGGAGGGCGAGAAAAGGGGCGCTGAAAGAAATGTGCTTCATGTGATGCTGTGAATATTAATGTCTTGCTCATATATGTGATTATCTGATTATTAACGGTTGATTCTGTTAACGCAGAGGGTACATTTGGCATAACTGTAAAGGGGGGGAGGGGGGAAGAAAAAGTCCCCGTCTCAGTGATGATATATCTTACCCATGTTATGTTATTTTAATGCTTAAAAAACTGTTATTTAACTCCAAGCCACACACTCATGCAAATGAAGGTGCTGGTGTGTGTAGGTTTCGTTTTACGGCCTTGCTCTTCTGCGAACAGTCTCACTCGGAGTGTGTTCCCTTGCCAAAATGAATTCTTTAATGATATTACAACCAATTCCGCTCACGATAAGCTGATTTGACACGCGCACAAGGAAAATAAAATGCACTCGCAGCGACATATCTCTTTATTCAGAAATGCAAATAATATTTTGCCACATGCAAACTGTGCAGTGTCGTGAATGACGATAACAATATGTGTATGAGTGTGTGCAGATTATTTCATAAAAAAGTTGAGTTTGTAATGAGGTGGCTCCGCTCCGCTCGGCTCGAGTTCTTTAACTTTCCATTTCTTTTCAATTGTTCTTGTTGTACTGTTATGTTATTTATCCTGTGTGTGTGTGTGTGTGTGTGTGTGTGTGTGTGTGTGTGTGTGAGAGAGAGAGAAGGGCGGGGGGCTTGGCATGCCTGCATACATGTGGACACTCTGCAAGAATGGCTTTACTCTTGCAACAGATAAAACTACTGTTGACTGTGATCTGAAATGTCAAAATCCAAAAAGTCACTACATCTCTCTCAACACACATATCATCACTGGGACTTTGGACACTTGTCTTTCCATTTGTACTGTTTTTTTTTTTTTTTGGGGGGGGGGGGGTTTACAAAAAACAGCTATTTTATTCCAAGTGACAGGTCAAGAGTAGACTGTGGTCTGGGAGAGGGGAAGCTATAGCTAGGACCTAATGATAAACAGGATAAGAGGAGGTAAAGAACAGCAGGCCTGGTAAAGTTTGAGGCGAGGCGGGGGACTGTTGAAGGACCGCAGGAGTTAATGAATGTGGCAGCACGTGTTGTGACATCTGTCTTTCTAAGTGTTATCTAATTTGCTGCACAATCTTCCAACAATGATAAGAAGCGGTGCCATAGCATTTTCTTTTGGCAATTTTACCCTTCAACAACGAGTTCTTGACAACTTAGTAACACGCCACTAATTAATGTCACTAAATTAATTATGGCTCTTCGCTGTTTAGAAAATTGTCAGCTCTCACAGGCAAAAATACCGATGCTATCAAGGGTCAGTGGAGCCAGAAAGAGCGGACAGTGGGGCATCACCTCCATCAAGTCAGCCTCTTAAATGAAAAGCTGTGATAATGTGGAGCCAGGCAGACACATGCGAGCGAGTGTAGTACACCAGCTGTTTCAAAAGGCATCTTAAGGTTCCTCATTTGAAATTTCGCACAGCTTTGGCTGTTACATTGCCTCAATCTGAATGAGAGAGGTTTTTTTAATATTGTGCTTTTTTTCAAGAACACAGGTTCCTTTAATGTCAAAGATTCAACTTTATTGTGTGCTATTTCTTGTTTATTTTTTACTACTAACACATATGTGCGCCAACACTTACTGAACCTCAACAAAGGCAGCAGCGGTTTTTCCCTCTGCTCTGTTAGATCTCAGTGTCCCCCTGGCTGCTCTAAGTGAACGGTATTGCTGACATTACAAGATTACAGATTAAAAAAAATAAAAATAAAACCTAAATATGTGTATCATCACAGGAACTGTATAATTGCACAAGTAATGTAAGTGGCCCATTTTGATCTGCATCATTCACTCTCCCACCGAATATGTTTTTCTCAAAATAATTGGACATTTTCTTTCAGTCCATAGCATAGTTGTGCATAATTAAGTTTGACTTCAAAATGCAACAGTCTAGGCTATGGTAAGTAGCCTTTGTTGATTTTTTTTTTTTTAAATCACCCATTAATATGTAGAATTAATTGGAAAGGCGTTGGTGGCCGCATTTCTCTGACACAGGTCTGGGACTGTAATCAGGTGGAGGAATTAGCCCGGCTCATTGTTTTTTATGAATCACATGAAGATTTGTACAGTGGCTGTGTGAAGATGGTTGCCTCTATTTCCATATCAAAGAGGAACACAGTGCAGCCGGGCAGTAATTAAAATGTGGTGGATTTTGGAGTCCCTGCGCGCGCGCGCACACACACACACACACACACACACACACACACACACACACACACACACACACACACACACACACGGGAATAGGGGCACAGGCATTAGTACACTTGCACAAACAGCATACAGACCAAGACTGAGAACTGTCAGGTTGTGCAAAAAGAGTGCAGGTGGTTGAAACTGAATTTTAAACAAACATTTGTGTCGCCCTCGTGTCTTTTTTTTTTTTTTTTTTTTTTGTGCTACAGTTCGGGTATTAAAAAAAAAGTTTCTTTCTCCCTGTTTTTGTGGCAACCATTTTGTTAGCTACAGTCTGAAAGAGTCGTGCATTAATTATTATTTTGACTCACCAGCAGCTTTCACTGGCTGCGGTCGTGCTACACTTTAATTTCAGCTGCAGAGGAAAAAGTGCTTATTTGTCAGCGCATGTGCTTTTAACAGATAGACAGATATATGGTCTGCATATGTGTGTGCGTGTATATTAGTGACCTTGCTCCAGCATACTGGGACTAATGAAAAAAAGAAGAAGAAGAAGCTGTGATCTTTTGCCCCAAGTGATTTCTGCCCTATTAGAATTGTAGAAGCTCTGAAGACCTGAGATTGTGTCTTGTAAGTGAACAAGGGAAAAGAGATTAGTGTAATGTGGGCCTTTGCGCTGCTTACACACAAAAGCATCACAACAAGCCTTTTCCTTGTGATTCCTCCCATTGTGTGCGGATCAGGCCATCCCATGGGCAAGCTGCTGCCTTGGAGGAAGCATTAAAACACTCCATGAAAATAACTTGAGCCAGCACGGGCAGCTGTGACACCGGGGGTTTTCGTGTAAATATAATGTGAGGGAATGCCATAAAAACCTCGCTATCTAATAAGGGAGAAGCTGTGCAAATATGGCATATTGCACGTATTTGAATTTCTCATTTGTCATGAATACCCACGCTGTAAGAATGCATCAAGCAATTCAGCATTTAGGACCGAAATCATTTATACAATTTAATCAAGTATTAATGTTTTTTTACAATGTTTTATGCACTCTATATTCTCAGAAGGCAGTAGTTATTTTTGTATTCAAGTTAAGCAGGTCTCCACGGTCCTTTAAAGCCGAACAATTAGGCATTATCCAATTGGTGGAGTTTAATAGCTCGGCTTGGCATCTGCCAGCTTGATCTGACATGAGATGTAAAATATGCCTCACAGTTGCATCTAAGCCAGCCAATTTGGCTTCATTATTCTATGGTGGAGCATTAACGATACCGGGAGCTATTTTTTTTGAGCACACGATTGTTTCTGTGTGCACATTTGCCTGCTCGCTTGTACATAGCATTAATGCACATATGCACATCTATATTGTTGTTTTTTTTTACTGTGCACTGAAGCTAAGTGAAAATAATGATCAATTTTGTCGTAATCTCCAACTTGGACTCACAAAGCAGAACGCTAGCTGTTATGCGCGATTTATAATGGTGTGCGCACAGTAAATGCTATAACAAAGAGCCTTTAATGTGTTATAAATGCCACCTGTAGAGTTCATTATTTTTTAAAAGGCAAGCCTTTCATAAAAACTATTTGCTATATAAAAACTCTTTGCTGCTGCTAAATTTTTAAGCTCTCCACATATTGTGTGTTGTCCCTCTTGGGTGGAAACAAACCCTGATCAAGCACTTGCATCATGGAGCAGCTACGGTGACATCTAAAACAGGCGAGGAAGTTATGGAAAAGAAAAGGATGTACTGGGCCAGAAGTCATTTTCCCAACAGCTTCTCCCGAGGAAAACACTAATGTACAAAGCCAAAAATAAATCAAAGTGACAAAGAGGGAGGGTGGGGGAATAAATGGAAAGGGTCTTGTGGCTAAAGTTCTGATGAGTTTAACCATAGCATCTCTTCTTGCCCTGGTCTTTTGTTGCCTTTCTGAATAATTTCTTTATACAGTTACTTGGATGTGTTACAAATCTGTGCTCTTAATGTGCATTATGAGAAAATGGCTTCAGCAGACTCGACCACAATCTTCTCTTGGTCTCTGTCTTTCTCCCGCTCTGGATGTCTGTCTTTGTTATCCCCTCTCTCCCACTCACTCTGTTAGTGAAGTGGGGCGGGGGGGTGTTTAGGCACTGTTGGTAAAAAGATGAGCTAAAAGTAGATTTTCTGAGACTAAAACTCTGCACAAATAATGATGTTGGTATTCACGTCGCCCCAGACCCCTCTGACGTTGAGATTAAACTTGGTCTTCTTCAGTCCAAGAAATGGATTTTTGTCCTGACCCACAGTTGGTGAATTTTTCACAGGGAAAATGTTACATTTTCGAGGTGATTGATAACATTTAGTGTCCTTAATTTGAGTCTGCGAGTATATGTCTTTGTAGCATCAGAGAAGCAGCTGGAAATATTTTTATCCATCACTCTGACGACTTGTGCTACTATAGAACCATAACAGAAACACTAATGCTGGAAAATATGAACTTTCAGCTTAAACCAAATTTGAATTAACAACCATCTGCTTGTTCTTTTGAAGATCCATGAGTTAACATTCATACTTTAGAAACAACTGTTGGAGGCAGTGGAAACATTTTACCCACTCTTAAATTGCACAAGAAACCTCTGATTGGCTCAGCTGTACATTTATAAGCAAAGTGCAGCTCTAGCAATGAAGGCCAAAAAAAAGGCAACTCGGAGCTTGAAGAATAAAATCAGAGAGAGTACCATCTGTGACAATCTCCTGTTTCATGAATGGTACTAAAAAAAGAGAAATCTGCTGAAATGACAGAGAAAGACTGGGGTTTGGCCCGTGCAGAAAGTTTCCCATGAGCGTCTTTGAAAATCTTATGGGATAGCCACTCTGGCACACGCCACCCGCCCACATACAATATACACACACATACAAAACACAGAGTGGTGTTTCTGCCAGGCATATGATTGTAGAAATCTCTGGGAGGAGGCCCGTGTGAAGCAAGATGATTGGCAGGTGGTGGGTAGGGACGTACAGGGATTGGACAGGAAAGAATGTCAACACTTAATCTTTTTTTCCACAAGACAGGATGGTGTGTAAAATATACAACTTAAAAAAAAATTCTGCTTTTTGCTCCATTATTGCACAATATTCAAGTTCACCTTCTACACACCACAATATGTGACTAATTTCCAGCTGCAATTTACCCTCGCTGTCAAATGTTGTTTGGAGGATTATGTTCCTGTACGTCAGCTCATACGGAGGAGGTCAGGGTGGATGGTCAGGCAACTAAAGTCTTCTGTGGTAGCTGGAGTTTGGACCCAGTGATATTCAAGTTGACGTTTCACGCTGAGATGGTCGCAGTATTTTTGCGAACCGCTAAAGAGGCTTCAGCTTTCCAAACATAGCCCTAATGCATTTGCAGCAAGCAGCTTTTTGCGTATCTGTAACCAAGTGCTTGTTTGTATTTCCTAAACATTACTGTGAAAATGCAATTATGCTTCAGTTACGAAAAAAGGATATTGCACAAACAAACCAGGAAAAGAAAATGCTCCTAAAAAGGCGAATTAAGAAGAATATATAAAAATGAAACTTGACAGCCTGTGAAAACACCACCGCTTGACTTAGGTGTATGTGTACACAGACTGTTAGACTTCAGAGGTTTCCTTGTTCAGCATAGCTACGGTTTTTTTGTGTTAGTAAGGAGAAAGGCTTTGTGTTCTTGGTTAGGGGTGGGGTAGATTAAGGAGGTACAATGTCCCTCCTCATCTTCAGCAAAGCTAAATTTATTGGTTACCATCTGCAGGGTGGAGGAGTTTGGGTTGTGGCCAGGCCAAAGAAAGGCTTCTAATTAAACAGTCATCATTATCAACTTGTGGTCAGTGATCATCATCCCCAACACTGGTTCTCCAAGATGAACATGGAATCATGAGGCTTTCCTTGAAGCCCATTCTGGACTGAGTCAGAATAGAAGAAACAGAGGAGCAAAGTGCTAGTGAGAACATTTTTTGTTTACTCTTTTGGCAGAACAAGCAGCATGAGGCCCTGTGCCATATCCACTCAGGTTTAAACAATTATCCGACATCAGAGAAACCAGTAGAGCCTCAGCGCTGGCACAACCGTCATGCTTTTGCCGGCTGTACTTCAGCCTATGGTTTCAGACATGGCCAAGTGTCACATGTAAGCAGAGCTTTCGATAATTTCAATTAGTGTAAGAGGGTGTGCCTGCAGTATCTGTATCACTGCTGCTGGAGGAGCTTTCCTTTGAGCTTGACAGCCCCTTAATATAGTATTTCATGGTTTGATGTGTGAGTGACACAGAGGCGCTCCAAGAGGATGGCAAAATGGTTTATTAGGACCTAATTAGAGCTCTGTGATTAAAGGGGAAGTGACTGTGATTAGGAGACCTGCAGATGATGTGGAAACATGGATGAATATTCAGAGGAGAAAAAACATAGTATGTATTAGCCTGTGGGTGTTTTATGTGTGTGTGTGTCTGTGTGAGAGCCTTTGTAGAATATCTAAGCACGAAAGAGTTCATGGTGCCTCAGAGCAGTCATGTTATGGTATCATCTTTACAACAGATCTCAGCAGAGGAGCTTTACAACTTAAGCTATTAGGTAAAAATGCACCAATGAATACGATACCAAAAACAGCTGATCTTCTCCTTTTTTAAAAAGAAAAAAACAAACCTAAATGTGCACACCGAGTAGCTCTCGTCTCACAAACATTGTTCAAAACAAAACACGAACAAGGGCTTTTTTATGATTTTGGTGCAGCATGTATGAGTGGACGTTCACAGCCAATTGAACTTGAAACCATAAGGAATGTTCTGCAAAGCGGGGTCTACTTTGGGAAGCTTAGAGCACTCGCAAAGAATCACACATTCTTGCGAGCTTCAGAGTATGCGCTGTTTAATCAAAGAGATACAGTGGGGCAAAAAAGTATTTAGTCAGCCACCGATTGTGCAAGTTCCCCCACTTAAAATGATGACAGAGGTCAGTAATTTGCACCAGAGGTACACTTCAACTGTGAGAGACCGAATGTGAAAAAAAAAATCCATGAATCCACATGGTAGGATTTGTAAAGAATTTATTGGTAAATCAGGGTGGAAAATAAGTATTTGGTCACCTCAAACAAGGAAAATCTCTGGCTCTCACAGACCTGTAACGTCTTCTGTAAGAAGCTTTTCTGTCCCCCACTCGTTACCTGTATGAATGGCACCTGTTTGAACTCATCATCTGTATAAAAGACACCTGTCCACAGCCTCAAACAGTCAGACTCCAAACTCCGCCATGGCCAAGACCAAAGAGCTTTCGAAGGACACCAGGAAAAGTATTGTAGACCTGCACCAGACTGGGAAGAGTGAATCTACAATAGGCAAGCAGCTTGGTGTGAAAAAATCAACTGTGGGAGCAATCATCAGAAAATGGAAGACATACAAGACCACTGATAATCTCCCTCGATCTGGGGCTCCACGCAAGATCTCATCCCGTGGGGTCAAAATGATCATGAGAACGGTGAGCAAAGATCCCAGAACCACACGGGGGGACCTGGTGAATGACCTGCAGAGAGCTGGGACCAAAGTAACAAAGGTCACCATCAGTAACACACTACAACGGCAGGGAATCAAATCCCGCAGTGCCAGACGTGTACCGCTGCTGAAGCCAGTGCATGTCCAGGCCCGTCTGAAGTTTGCCAGAGAGCACATGGATGATACAGCAGAGGATTGGGAGAATGTCATGTGGTCAGATGAAACCAAAGTAGAACTTTTGGTATAAACTCAACTCGTCGTGTTTGGAGGAAGAAGAATACTGAGTTGCATCCCAAGAACACCATACCTACTGTGAGGCATGGGGGTGGAAACATCATGCTATGGGGCTGTTTTTCTGCCAAGGGGACAGGACGACTGATCTGTGTTAAGGACAGAATGAATGGGGCCATGTATCGTGAGATTTTGAGCCAAAACCTCCTTCCATCAGTGAGAACTTTGAAGATGAAACGAGGCTGGGTCTTCCAACATGACAATGATCCAAAACACACCGCCCGGGCAACAAAGGAGTGGCTCCGTAAGAAGCATTTGAAAGTCCTGGAGTGGCCTAGCCAGTCTCCAGACCTCAACCCCATAGATATCTGTGGCGGGAGTTGAAAGTCCGTGTTGCTCGGCGACAGCCCCAAAACATCACTGCTCTCGAGAAGATCTGCATGGAGGAATGGGCCAAAATACCAGCTACTGTGTGTGCAAACCTGGTAAAGACCTATAGTAAACGTTTGACCTCTGTTATTGCCAACAAAGGTTATGTTACAAAGTATTGAGTTGTATTTTTGTTATTGACCAAATACTTATTTTCCACCCTGATTTACGAATAAATTCTTTACAAATCCTATCATGTGGATTCATGGATTTTTTTTTCACATTCTGTCTCTCACAGTTGAAGTGTACCTCTGGTGCAAATTACTGACCTCTGTCATCGTTTTAAGTGGGGGAACTTGCACAATCGGTGGCTGACTAAATACTTTTTTGCCCCACTATAAATGGTCTTATTATTATTAGTCTCCATCAATGGAGAGATTAGCATTGGATTTTCTTTCTTTTCGCCTCACAAACTTCTAACTTTTTCAAATATGTGATAGCCACTGCCATTAGAAATCATTTATGGGAGTGTTCTGAGGGCAGGAGATTGTCAGCAGGGCCTTGCGATTTTACAATTTCACAACTGACTTCCTCCTTAAAATGACACTGGCTTACCTGCCTATTACTCCCTTTGATTTCTACAGTACATGCTTCTGCGCTCCGAGAGGTATTCATAATAAGCTTAAACTCCACTGGCTTCATTGCTAAAGGGTGCTTATCTCTCTACTATTCAAGAGAAAGAAGGCTAATATTTTTTCCAATTTCAACATTTTACCATTTACTCTGCCCAAAACCACGTTTGCAGGGCTATTGTGGAGAGCAGGCATGCACACACATGTATATACTGACACGCAGACGAGCACGTGTGCCTTTACACACACTTACACACACTCTTTTTGTGGCTGTTCCTTGGAAATATTATTTTTGCAGTTCGAATATTGAAATTTTAGAGCTGTGGCTCTTTTTTTTTTTTTTAAAGATGGATGGAAGTCACGTATTTTAGCACATTTATTTATGTTATTATGTTTTATTCAGTCCACATTTAAAACTCAAATTTCTAAAGGTTTGTGAAAACCAGTCTGCAAGTGTGCTCAGCTCATTCAATTGAAATCTAGTTGTGTTTAAATGAAAAAGAATCCCGAAAAGTGTTTTTCTTTTATTAAATAGATCATACTTAGCTTGCAGCACATATTCCACGTTTGGACATGCAATTTAATATGTTTACATTCCCCTCCCTCCCCCTTCTCTGGAATGTTTAAAGTGTGCAAGCTTCAAAATGTATACTCATATATAATGTAAGGTACACTTGAAAAGTAGTTTGCGGTGAGCGGTGGCCATGGAGGACCCTCTCTCTTTTGGTTGGAGAAATGTCAGTTTTTCTTGAGAAGCAAAGTAATGAGAAGCATGTGTTAGTAGAAACTTATTTTTTTTATGCGACCCACCTGTCGCGCTTTCAACAATCAGGACTGGGCAAAGTCGAGAGAGATAATTAAAAGATGCTCTATCTCCTGCTCATTGTCCTTTTTTAGGAGCTTTGAAAAGTGCCTGGCCTGACGTTGAGGGCAGCACACAGAAGCTAACAACTCGAACAGAAAAACTAAGTCCTAATGGCTACCAGAATTTAAACACACATAATCTGCAGGTGCCAAGTGTTTGTTTGAACTACATCTTTCTCCAGCAGTTAACAGTGTGTAGTAGGTTTGTACTATGAGCCTAAGTGCTCCCCAGCCCTCTGCCTGCATGTAGCCTCAGCTTGCTGACTTTCTCAGTTTTACCACTGCTTGTGCCATGCTGTAATGGGCTCCCAGGACATGATGGGAATAACTGCCTGACAATGTTTTTCTTACCCCCCTCATTCTGCAGTAAATGTGAAAAGTGTCCAGAAGCATGGAATATATGGTACAGGTTGTGATGTCAGTTGTTATTGCTGGATATGTAAAGCAGTAAATTCTGGATTATTTTCCACAATCTGCTGTGCAGAGGGCATTATGTCACAAAGGCCACATTGTAGCTGGTTGGGTGTAGAGGAGTGGTGTCTCTCTCTCTTTCTCTCTCTCTCTTGTTCTGTGCCTTGCTTGCTTTTAGTCCAGACTGCAGCCTTACGTTATGCCCATTTCCTTTCTTTGTGCTGCAATCAATGAACAAAGGACCTATAGGATGTTTTACATAATAGGGAAAAAAAATCATGCAAGTGCGAAGAACAAATCTAACTAAGGATCTTATCCAGACTCAATTATTTTCCACGTGTAATTTGGTTATGCGCATAATCGTGTAATCGTATAATCATAAGGTGTTCGTGTGTTCATGCAATTGCACAGATAGTGTGAACTAAATGGATTTTGCGTGCAATTTTTTTTTTAAAGCGATAAGATTCATTGATCGCCGATAATGTATATTTCTATTTCGCTGCCGCACAACTGGAACTGACACTGCCTTTTTATAATTCAGTGTAGAATGGAAGAGCTTCCTGTTTTTTCACTAATTAAATTTGCCACTGACATATGCTGGCAGGAACCGCTTACCTTGTTTGACTTATTTATTGCCTGACTGTAGAGGTAATTTGACCTTTCATTTCAAAGGCCCTTTTTTAATCCAGAAAAGGAGTGTTAAACTCAATTATACGAGTGATCAGTGGCTCAAACACTACATTTGTTTCCTCTGAGGGGACAAGCCAAGTGGAGCCCTGCTCTCAGTCCCCTGTCACTGACTCCTGGCCCTTCCACCCCTTCATGCCACAAGGGGGGGGAGAGGTAAATAAGGAGGAGAAAGAAATGGGGATGGGGGCAAGAGGTAGACATGAGTGAGATGAGAAAGGGAGAATGAAAAAAGGGGTGGTGGTGGGCTGGGTGGTTGCCCTACAGCTCCTGCCATGTCACTGGAGATTTGTGTCCTCCTTTTAAATCATTTCCCTCTTTAGAAGATTAAGAAGGCAGAAATATTCTCAAACTGATCATTTTTCCTCCTCCTAAATGGATTTGCATTTGCAAATGCTGTTATTAATGGTGGGTTTTAAAAACAAAGAAAGGAAAAACAACATGACCTCTGCAACTGTAAATAAAAACAGAGGTTATAATGTTAATTGTTGAAATGACCGTATGGAGGCAATGAAGTCAATGCAAAGCGCGTGCCCTGATCAGATTTACTGCACGGCCGTGTACACTTAGGCTTACTTATTTATTTACATGACCTTTAAATCTTATTCAGGTTTTAGGTATTTTTTTCTACATTAAATTAAGTGCTGTGCGTCTCCTTAGCTTTATTTCTATCATTCAGTTGGTTCAGTAACCAAAGTGTAAAGACTAAATAAGCTTTTGGAAGGTCTCTATGATGTAAAATGTTGCTTTGTATTAATAATTAATAAACAGAGTTTATTCCTTCCCAATGTTTCTTTTTTACCTGCATCATGCTGAAAAGGTGTCCCGCATGCCCTTAGTTAAAGTAGTCTATATTGTTCCGGTCTTACTACTAAAGCAGTCATTTGTCAACTTAAGCCTCCTTTTGCCAATCGAAAATGTGCGACAATAACACAAGTCATCAGTGGAAAAAAACCACAATCAAATAGTGCATCCCTGCTTCTCCTCGAACAAGGAGAACACTGAATAATTTGTGGACACCAATGCCTTGTTGTAACCTGATCATTTATGGATCAGTTGTTTCCTTTCTGGTTTAATTCACCATGTGATTGATTTTCAGTGCAGTACTGCTGGAAAATATCCACACTAAACTGTGCCTGAAATAGGGAATCATTTGAATACAGATGCATACGGCTTAGGCCTTGTCACTGGAAACCACTTGGAGCCAGGAGACAATTGCAGGTTGATTATGTTGCTTCTGACAGAAGTTGCAAGTCCTTTGTACAAGGCAGAGATATTTGCATCTAAATGCTTATTGTAGGCATCTAAACAGCATAAAGACTGATTGTAAATGCCAGCTGTTTGGCTGTACTCGGGGAATAAAAAAAGAATTTCAATAAGGAAAATTGGGATGGAAATGAGGAAGTTATTTTCAAACAGTGGAGCTGAAATCAATAAGTAGGAAATGGTGTGATGGTTGTATATTTTTATTGTGTCTGTTTGTACAATCATATGAATCTATTTACAGTTAGCACTGTATGCGGATTTTAACTAGTGGAAATACAGTATTTATATTCATATCTTTTCATAATATTGTTACTGCCAGCGGCTGTTTGCTTTTCTATCTGGAACTAGGTTGCACTGCAGGTGTGAGAAGAATTTGCTGGTTAATTTCTCAGATTTTAAATATACAGTAATTGTTAAAATATCTATTTTCTTTGGATCGTTTTTATTTTTCTTTACAGGCAGTTCAGATACAAATCATTCCACCCTTTGTTATATTTGTGTGAGTGGAAGTGTTCACATGTGTGCTATGTACTGTATGTAAGTGCAACCATATATGTGGGGGTGTGTGTGTGTGTGTCTGGTTCCCAAAGCAGAGTGATGCCCCTGCTGATTCTGCTCCTCTAGCTCTTTGTCCTGCAGCACTCAGTGTGTCTGCCTCCTCGGGAGACTGGCAGGCTTCTCTAGTGTGGCTCCACAAAGGCCCAGCCTCCTTTGAGGTGTTAAAAACTTCCATTTATGCATCTCCCTGGACAAAAAAAAAGCACCAAGCCCATTTGAGTCCAGTAGCAACACAGGCAGACATTGTGGCCACGCTTCTCTAGCACTCATTTCACAGATTCTAAAACCAGTATGTGGTGAACAGGATTTGAGGGGCTAAAGTGCCCCGCGAGGCCCAGGCGATAAGAGGGGAGAAACACCACCACGCAGTAAACTAGAAGATGGGACCTAGGAAAATAAACACATTACCTGGGAGAGAAAGAGAGAGAGAGACTTGTTTTCATGCCCCTGCCCCCCAACATACACGAAAACAAAAACTCCACACCGAATATGAAAGACAGAGAACAAAGGGGGGGTGGAAAGGAAAAAAATGGGTATTTCAGAAGTTAAGAAAAGAGGCCTAATCAGTGTGCAAAAAGACAAGGCTATTCTGTGTTGTTCTGTCTTTACAGTCTTTGGAGTAAAGAATATGTGAAAGAAAATCAAAGAGAATTGATAGGTTGCACGCCCGCATGTTTGGAGCACTGGGGACTGAATGCCGTCCACCACGGACGAAAACATTTTACTTGCTGGTCGTTTCTCTCCCTTCACCCTGCCTCAACCCAGTTGCTCAGTAAATAGACTTTTATTCTTGTTATTTGACGCCGAGGAAATGACAGATAATGTATTTGCCAAGCAGCACATGAAAGCCTTGTTCAGCCACAGCACTGTATCCGTATCAGAGCATTACTTTTAACAACCTCTGGGTAGAATAGCTGTTGCTTGAGAGCGATTTTTTTTTCCTCCCCTAGTTTTATCTGACATTACTGCATTTCAGCTCTGTCAAAATACTGGTCACTGTTTCACACTCAACAAAGATGTTTTAACTGGAGTGACACTCTGGTTGTCATTCTTGACGCACTGGTGCGCTGGTGCTA
This sequence comes from Aulonocara sp. 'chitande type north' Nkhata Bay, assembly GCF_057382095.1. Taxonomy (NCBI): domain Eukaryota; kingdom Metazoa; phylum Chordata; class Actinopteri; order Cichliformes; family Cichlidae; genus Aulonocara; species Aulonocara sp. 'chitande type north' Nkhata Bay. The sequence continues at coordinate 21,807,418 of NC_141344.1, read as the reverse complement.
GACATTTTGTGAGTGTCTAGTCTGCTGTAAGTTCAGCATCAGAAACGGCATCGACCCGACGTCGAAAAGGGCAAGTCTGAGAGAGACAGAGGGTAATGATAAAGAGAGAAAAGAGAGATTTGTACAGTTGTGACAGTTGTGTGGTGTGCTGGAGCATGAAACAGCTGTTGGCATGTGACCCGGCCATGTTTTCAACACCAAATTACTCAATGACATGATAGATCGCTTGCGGAAATACTCTTTGTCTTTCTGACATCACAGCGGCAGGCTTTTTATTTTTTCTGTATGAAGCGTATCACAGCTGCAGGAAGTGAATGAACTGTGCTTTAGGTGTTTCCTGACGAGTAATGTCCTCTCGTCTGTGGAGATTACGCACTGCTGTTTCATATTTTGCAGATGCTACAGTACGTACAGAATGGACTTCATGCAAGTGGATATTTAATAGACAATCGTGCTCAATTGTGTTCAATTACTATTTCAGCCTTTTCTGAGCAATGATGTTCTTCTTTGCTTCACACCTTTGCCTTCAACACTCAACCCTCCCCTTCCTCCCATTTCCCCATTTTCCCTTGGGATAGCTGCTGTTATAGCCTCACCCCAATGCATCCCAAACTCCCCCATGCAGTCCCCAGTCTGACTGACTGTGCGGCTGCTGCATTTGCAGAGATAACCACAGTGCATCCAGGTAGGGAACAGCCTGCTGATGGCATAGATTACCTCTATTGTCAAAATAACTAACTCTGCAGAATTCCTACTTTAGTGTGTTTGGACGCAGAGGAGAGTAAGGATTTGGAACGGAGGACTGGGAGGATTTTTTTTTTTTAACATGTTGTAGATCTGGATGAATTCCACACAGAAGTTGAAGTAGAAGTTTTGGCTTGCTCATGCATATCCACACACGGCTACAGGAAGGCGAAATGCACATATGTGCACATATAACATGTGCATACATAGCATTACTGCAATATACAGTTAACAGAGGCACATGAAACACAAAACCTCTTTGGTATCCTCTGCTGTATATAGTTGTGGTGGTGTTTTCTATTGGTGCTGAGCCACTGTCACATGACAGTTTGAAAAAACACAGCTCTCTGTTATGGATAGGGGAAATTAAATTAAGCTTAACCCTCGCCATAAGTAAACACATGTCTCGAATTTAAAGGTTCAGTTGATTTAAAAGTGAATCTTTCTGACTTGTGGTAGTAAAACTGCGTTCCTCCACAGCACATAAGAGGCTTGACCTCAAATCCCAATTTTAGCAGTCGTGCGGTACACGCGATGTGTAACGCAGTACAAAGAGGTAGTTTCTAGTGGCAGATTTCGGTGTTAATTGGTTAACCTTGGAACTTGAACGCGTTGTGATCAGAGCAAATGCATACTCCTGACTTACAGAAAGTGTAGGATCAGGTACTGTCCTTTTGCTTCACATCAGCTGTTTGGACTCTGAAATATGTGTTTGTGTGTTGCTGGCAAAGGTCAGTGCTGGAAAAATATACCATAATTTATGGCTGTTTCTTTTCATATAAAAACTTTTAATGTAACCTAAGTGTGTGTGCATATTTTCTTGTGTGTGTGTGTGTGTGTGTGTGTGTGGTAGCTCTGTCAAACCGAACATGGAGAAAAGGCCACTCCTTGAAAAAAGATTTCTCTGTGCTCATGCCTTCTAATGTTAGCTACATCACTCTGTTTGGATTTTTCTACCTATGAGCGAAACCTCCAGTATTTTCATTACAATGAAGCAAAAAAACAGTCATTGTGCTTTGCTTTGAGCCTTAAATTGTTGTCCAGAAAGGTCTAATTTACTGTGCATTTTTCTTTCAAAGTAACTGTTTATTTAAAATAAACAGTTAAATGTATTGAAAGTTCATAAAACGTGGTGTGACTAATAAATTTGACGTTGAGTTTAACTAAAATTGTACATAGTAAGTCTGTGATCTTGTAATTAGGAATAGAGGGTGCCTGTTTTATGTTTCCTGCCTGTAGGTGTAATTCACAGCAGGAAAAGAGCTGTTACGTGCCTCTACAATAGGCCAGTTGACACGACTCTTATTACACCACAGGGATTGCTACACTGGCTTCATTATAATATCATTTGGGTTCACTCATTATTTGCAATTATAAATTTTTCCCCCTCTCACACAAATAATTATCTTAAATAACCAATGAATAAAGAACTCAGCTCCCCATGTATTATTTACCCCATTGTTCTCAATTAACATCAAATTATGAATTCAAAGGTTTGTTAATATCTACTATGTGTAATTAGTAGAGCCCTCTTTTATTTAGAGGCAACAGGAATTCAGCCTGTAGTCAGATGACAAATGGAAAGAAAGACGAACTGTTTATTGAATTACCATCCATGAAATATGTGGTTTATCCAGCAGGCAGGGACGGTACTATACTGAATAGCTTCAAATATAACTTATTCCTGTGTATATGTGGGGACAAGAGTGGGTGTTTGCAGCTGGAGCATAGTACACAGCAGTGAAATAGTGAAGCAGCATTTAAAAGCCAGAAGTAGGCTTCGAAATCAGAGGTGTAATTCATATAAGGCCATAACAAGAATACCGTTTCTTGAGTTTGTCACCACTTAACTGAATTCCTCATGGATATTTTTCTGTTACATGAAACCTTACATCATTATTTATATCATAATAATCAAAAACAGGCCTTGTTATAATGTGAAAAGGATTTTTCTCTGAGGGAAATTGATTTTCGTCATGGTGGCAGCAGTACATTGCTGTATGTTACAGCTTTCCATTCAGCTGGGGTCACCTGGGTCCCCTCTCTCCCATTGTCACATCCAGGCTCAAGGCTACCACATTCAGATCTGTCTGTGACTCTTGCCTTTATCTGTCTCATTCTACTAGCCCTCCAGCCTCCCACGCAGCAGACTGTACTGTGCTCTGACAACAATGCAGCAGTAGTCAGTATATTTATCCTTTCTTGTTGATGGTGGCTTATTGGCCCCAGCAATAGAAGACTGAGGTGCTGTAGAGCAAATTAGTGACAGATCAGTTAAGCGTGACCTCAAAAAACCCTTGGCCTTGTTTAATTGGCGGTGTTGAGGCAGACTAATTGTATAAATAAGCTGGTAATGAGATCTTGGCTTATTGTTAAAAACAAGATAATGTGAGAAAATGAGCATGAATGATCTTGGAGCTTTTTCATCTCCCAAAGTATATGCTCTGATCACTGAATTGTTTTCGCTCTGTAATTATTACTTCTAAACTGTGGGTGCATTTAAGTTTGAGTTGGCTCTGACCCCTGAATCTGTGCACTTATTCTACACTAGAGTTTCTAACAGAGCTCTTAAGTTGCAGCACTTCAGCGTGATGCTGAAACTAGCTGAGCACGGCCCCTAAATAAATCATTAGCAGCCAATGCTTGATGAAAGAAAGCTACATTAAATAAAACAATTGCTGAACACGAAAACTGTTGATTAGTGGAATCTGCGGACTTGAAGACAGAATAATGAGGTAGCAGAGAAGCAGATTTTAAACATTGTCTAAGACTGATTCCTATTAGTAACAGCTGTCAAGAGTGGAGGTCAGACACTAACAAAGCTGTTTTAACTCAGCTGTGGAAACTCTGACCCTGAGCCAACAGTCAATATGGTCCCAATTTTCTTCCTCTTGTTCGGTCTGTTTGTTCTAATGTAGGTAAATAGAGCCATCTAAGACCCATGCTGATTTTATATTACAAATTGCCTTTAACTTATGCAATATTTTGCATACAAAGACACAACTTAATAGCTTTTTTCTATGTTTTTTTTTGTCTTTATTATATTGCAGGTTATTTACATGAATTCAAAATCAACCAACCAGTGATCGCTGGAAGCTGAGTCTTTCAGTTTTTGTAAGTATCAATTTGCCCCTTCAGCTGTTTCTGTCTTGCACACATGTCTCAAACACCCCTGCTGTCTTTCACCCACACTGAACACCTGCATTAAATGAAGTGGACAATTGGATAGGCACAAAATGTATGCACAATTAGACAGTTATATAGGGCCAAAGTTACTGACACACCTTTCCACACTTATTTTTTTTTCTTGCATCATATATTCCTTCAGTTAATTTTGTGGTTAGTCAGAATTTCTTATTTTTTTCACAGCTTTTTCACCACTATTGTTTTGTGCTGTTGTGTCTTACAGTCCAGTTTTGTGCGTGGGCTTTGCAGGTTTACGGTTAAATCTGGTTTTCTGCTAATGAATGAAAATATCTTAAAGACTATATGAGCTACACACACACACACCCAAACAAAACCTTTGCGTGGGTATTGCTAGTCAAAGATATAAAATCTAAAATATCATTAGCTAAAAGCAAATTCACAGTAATATTGCAGGTTTATACATTTTGTAAACATATTTATATATTTTATGTCTAAATTTAATTCTAATCTTGACAACAGTTCCTGAAATTGTACAAATATATATATAGAAGAGGTTTTAATTTCCATAAATGTCAACATTTGCACAATACTGGTTGCAGTCACTGCTGCGCCACTATGTATAACAGCCTATTTTTCTTTAACAGGGATGCAGTTTCTTCTAATTAAATTAAAATTATTGGAAATAACGTAACTTTTCTTCTGTCCGATTATAACACAATAATGCGCTGACTTACGCTCCATTAATGATTCTTGTTAACGATCTCTGAGATGTTAAAGAAGAGGGTGAGATTATGATGGATAATCCTGTAATACATATATAACAAATAAGCGCTAATCCTCAAAGTACCAAAGGGGCGCTATCATTTATACCAAAGCAGGATCAGGTCTATGTTTAAAGCACGTCAGAGTCACAGATCAAGCACTGTATAACTCTGCTTGTAAACCGAAATATCAATTTAAAACTGGTTTACGTGAAATTTTTCAAAGCAATATAGTAAGACCGTTTCTATGAAATGTGGCATTTTGCTTAAAATAACAGAAACACTACAATTCTTTTTCTGCATCAATATCATATTACTTTAACAACCTTTGTGCAGCTGCTGCTCGTGCACGTTTTCTAATAAAAATGTATCTTAGATATTAAACAAATAAAGGAGAGGAACTAAATTTTTATTATTCTTTTCCTCCAAATGTCAGTTGGAGATATCATGGGAGTCATATTAATGTGACTGGAAAGCTCTTCAATAACAGCTTGGAAATGTCGCTATATGAATTCAAAGTTCATGGCCATTTACTATTGTTTAATCACACCATTTCACACCACGCACGTGCCTTCTGCTCAGATGAACGCGCACCTGCCTACCAGCGATCTATCTCTGTGGCTGCCTGTTAGCATTGTCGAGACAGCCAGGTTGTGCTTTGTATGGCTGTAGATCATCTAATTAATCAGTCAGCGTTATTAGAAGCTCTCAGTACTTGCAGGCACTGTTGCGATATAATAAATAGATTTAATACTAGTGGGAAATAGAATAGATATATTATGAGTATTATGTTTTGCATAATCTGGCTGGCTTAATTTACAGATTTTTCTATATATGAAAAAAATAAAAGAGTAAAACCAGCAGACGCTGGGTAAGCTTTTCAAAGGCTGGGTTAATTCAAACTGAATGTTTTTAGGACTTACATCTTGCTCTGCCTTTAAAGGAAGATCCATAATAGTCCCTTTGTTGAAATCATCAAGAAACCACTTATAGTTTTCGATCTTTACATTAGACGCACCAGCATAGCTCAAAATCTGCAAGCACAAAACGACACAAGCATCTCAGGGTACTTGTGAAAATGCTTGTACTTGGGTCTGGTAGTTAGTGAACTGATGCCTGAAGTAAAGAAATAAAGACTCCTCAGTAAAGTGCTCATGGTTAATGGTTATTGAATGCTATTAGGCACCTGTCACTATTTGTTAAAGAGGAAAATGCAACAAGACACCCATGTGGGCAAGCAGCAGTGTCATCGCACTTTTTGAGACATTAATCTGGGTCTTTATGCGATCTTAAAACCTTCGACCTACAGGTTTAATTAAGCTCAAAATACGAGCTGAAGTAATTTAGTTTGGTTGCTTATACAACGTGTTTGATTACTCTCGTGCAAAGTCGTTTAAAAAACACTTGAGGGGTATGTTAGACAATCTCTAGTACAGGTCATACACGCTCTGTTAAAATGCACCATTTATCCAGTAAGCCGCAGCCGCGTGGTCTCACCGCTGCTGAGCCCACTATTGATGGCTAGACTGAAGGGGAGGTTGCTGGGAGCCAGTTTGTCAGAAATTAAATAAACAGCACTTCACCACAAAATGAAAATGAACAACCTTTGAATGGTTACTCTCCATCTATTATTTATCAAATGAGCCTCTTCAGTCCACTGACCCTGCAATGATTATGGTCAATATGCTGAACAGAGACTGCTTGACAAAGACTGCCTAACAAAGATTTTAATTCCATCAGCCTCAATTACTTCAGACAATCCCAGAGTGAATTTGGAAAACAAATTGCTGCACATGTCATTACCTGGCAAGAATGTGTAAAACCTGCTTAACTTTATTTATCTTCCTATACGCTGCATTTAATTAATAACTCCCACTCTGTATTGCTCGGGGATGACCTCATTTGAAGGGTCTAAACTAACTGTTGGCGATCTGATTATTCTGCTCTGATATTATTATTATTTTTATAACGTTTGACAGACTTTATTTCACTCTCGGAAGAATAAAATTCTAATATGGATTTGGCCGCCGTCCTGCCTCTCACAGTCTGTTCCCTCGCACTGTAAGACAGAGTTTCATCTAGTAGCTATTCACGTCAGAAAACAGGACCAAAGAACATGCCATTAATCTCCTTGCTACCCCAGCTGTGGAAAGTAATGCATAACTAAAAGTCCTGTAAAATGAATTAATGATTTCAACCATGAACTTTTCTCCCAAAAAGCCATGAATCGTCTCCAACTGATAATGCACCACGACCCTGGAGTGTGGAATCCCTGTTGCGTTGAGAGTAGCCAGTTAATTGATTCGCAAATTATTTAAACTTTGTGGGGCCCAGGGGAGTGCTAGGCTCTAATGACAGCCCATTTTGAAAGAGCTGAAAAACTCTTCCCAGGCAAGCCGGTATTAAGTTGTAATAGTCGGCTAACAAGTCCAAACTGAGCCCCAAGATGAGATATGTGTAAGTACTGAGCATTAAATCGAGTTAGCTGAATACTCGTTAAATTAGGATGAATCACATCCTCAATTTAAGATATAATTTTATTGCCATTTATTATGTTTTTGCAAGCATTTGTTATTTTTCCCACCTCCCCCAGTGGCTCTTTTATCTTCTCTTGCATAGCGTACAATATGAAAAGCAGTCTGTTTATGATTCACATACGAGGCGGAACATTGTTACCAGAGTCAGCTTACGAAAGCCTGTTGTCATCTGTCCATCAGTATGCCAGTCACTGTAGGACAGTGAGCCATTAACCTTCTTTTTAATGGTGAATTTAAGGTGCTCAGACCTTTACTTGAATTGGACAAGTTGAAATGTTGTCATCTGTATTTTTCCCTGTATGCTTCATAATGTGTGGCTATATTTAAAGGAAAATCAGAATGTGAGGAAAAAGTCAACAAAGCTCAATAAAACAGGTGTATTTGTGAGGTTTTTGTTGTGGCAAAGCTTTTATCTAGTTATAACTGTGTATAGCAGGCTCAGCCAGTATCATACACACTTTACGTTCCATTGATTTTAAGTTGGAGTTGTTGGATCGCTGTGTTAATATCAAGGAGCCTCTAATCTCGACCCATTAGCAAGTGCTGTCATTCAGACACACGGTGTCGGCCTGATTTAAATAAAATGAAATGAAGATAGTTGTTTCTGCTCCCTTGGCTTCACTCATTGCCATAAACATATGCTCTGTGCCCCGCTTCTTTCCATCTTATTTATGACTTTAATTTGTTGTGTGGGCTGCGCAAGAAATCAAATTTAATCCAATCCTCCCAGGGACCCTGTCATATAATAACATGGTAATTTCTGTGTATCCTTTTGAAAAATGAGGAAATTAATTCTTCCTGACATGTTCTAATTATTCCAGTGTGAACGGCGGATGGGCTCCCCTCCTCCCTACCATCCACCCACCCCCCCACCCACCCCCCAGCCCCCTAAGTGTCAGTTGCCGACGGGTGGCGAGGTGCTAATGCTGACCAGCAGCGCGTTTAATTTGAAACATGAGCAGACACCTTTCAACACACCTTCCTAATGTTGGAGTGGCTCACACAAATTAATTCACTACTCATCTGGCAGCTCTGACTGAGGTGTGTGTGTGTGTGCGCGTGTGCATGCGTGTGCACGCCTCTATGCAAGCATGTGTATGTGCATTGTATTTTAGGTGATGTAGGGAGTCACTGGGATACCATTAACATTAGTAAAGGTAACATAGGTTGTATATATGTGTCTGTCTGTGTGTGTTTGTGTGCCTGCCTCTGGGTATGGGTGTTGAGTTGACATTGAGATTGCTTGGTCTTTTTTCCCCCCTATTTGGATCTCCATCCTCTGAAACCTGTTCTACCTTTTCACATGTTTTGCTGCTCCATTGAGAGTAATGAAAGTCTTATTTAATTAGATTGTCATCATGCAGCGTTTAATGCATCACTTCAGTTTTCATGGGACACTACTAACAGAGATGCTGAAACAATAACCTCATCTTTAAGGCCAAAAAGCCTTGGCACAACCCACTTATAGGTGTTGTTGGTGCAAAGTTACACACCAAAATCAACAATAATCGCACTTAAGGACATGGAAAAAAAACATGCACAATTACAATTGTTTTGACTGCTGTGAAGACTTGGCCTATTTAAGCCCACAGGACTGTGTATGTTCAGGCTTCCTAGAGAAGAAATGTGTCTCTGCTCTAATTATGTATGGTATCAAAGCTGCGGAGACAAGAGCCCAAAAAATAAACAAAATTTGCTGAACTTTGGATTTGGGTTAAAAACCACAGAACTGTAATTGATTTGGTGTGTGTTGTCTCCGGGTCACAGAACACAGGGCTCGTAGCTGTGGCGTCATGGTCGAAGAGAAGAGAACGTGGCTTTGCGAGCTGTGGGTGGGTCCTTCTGTGACTCAGAGCAGGGAGAGGTGTCAACATGGCCGCCTGGCCCACAGGGATTAAAGTGCCTCCCCCTCCCCACACCCTGCAGGGTTAATCACTGCCATTTTGGATCCATGCAGAGGGAGCAAATACACTCTCCATCACTGTGGAACAACTGAGACACAAGCAACCAGTTAGACTGCCACTGTGGGTAGATGTACTTTATAAGCTTCTTTCCACTCAGTACAATAGAGTGTTTTGAGCTCTGGTTTACTTGTCTTAAAAGGGTTGGAGTTCCTGGATCAGCGCATGCTCTTGCTATCCATTCTCATTGGGGTTTATTTAAAGGATATACCAAATAACCTGGGATGTAGTTACTCTTTGGATCTGTGCAGCCAACTTATGTGTCTCGCTGTGCACCCCGCACTATGTGAGCCTGTTAATGACTGAAGACTGAGAGTTCTGTCTCATGCCAAGACCCACATTGCTGCTGGCGGTGCATTAAATCAGCAGTCAATTTGACTGGAAGTTTGAAATCTGGGCTAGGTTAAGGGGATGTGCCGAAGCCGTGTTAATAGCTAGCTTGTTGTCCATATGGTACTGCTTTAATAGAGCACATTTGTTGCAGATGGTGGGAGACTTGGTTAGGCAGAGGCAGCTTTTGGCAGAGGCTCATTCTTCGAAAGGGCTGCCGCACTGCTCAGACTGGGCCAGGCCAACTTAGTGATGTCTATCCTCCCTGCTTCTTTCTCACCAAAAAGCCTGCCCTTGAATTGCAGCCTAGCTTTAATTTAAAGACTTTTTTATTCTGCATTCAGACAAGAGCAAAGACAATATAACTCAGTCACTTTTTCCTTAGTTTTTCCGTTTTTTTCATTTTTCTCTCCAAACCGCACCTTTACTTCCATAGCCTAAGCTCAGTTGTTGCTGACCACAATGGGACTGCAGACAGCAGGCACAGCTGAGGAAACACAAGCATGTTGAGTAAAACAGCAAGGGTTATGGAATACAACCAACGACAAAGATAGAAACTGAGCACAGCCTTATCTATTCAATTTTCACCCCAACTATTTTTAGAAGTCAGCGGAAGGATTAAGGTGTCAGTAAAACACATAGACTCAGTGACAAGTGAAAAAAAAGACCGTGCTCTTTAATCTAATTCTCATCCTGGCTTGTTTCAGATTTCTAAACCTTTTCTGTGGTGTAGGTTTTTTAAAAAAAACAAAAAAACTATTTATACATGTATTAGATTTTGTTTGTGTTCACTGTGCTTCACAGTGAATGCATATTTGAATTGGTAATTGTTTTAGTTTTTGTGTGCTTGCCTGCAGTCTATGTGTGCTTTTTGCACTCAGAGAAGTGAGGAGACACGCTTGATCTGCTCTGCACTGTTTGACGGTTGTTTTCTCACGTTGTCACTGGCTTGGTGTGCTCTGGCGTGGTGATGGTATTATGTGCACTGGGCCCAGCTGAGTGCAGAAAAGAGCAGAGCAGCAGCGCCCCTGGCTATGCCACTCCCGCCTCCCCAGACACCTTATTGTGAGAAAAGTCTCGGCTGAGCCCTCTGGGCCTTGTGGATCCACTGCCTTGCTAAGTGCTGGCCAGACTGAAAGGCACAGTGTCCTTGGGCCCAGCTCATTCTTTCCATTCTCTCAGAGGCTTTGTCTCATAAGCCAAGAGAGCAAGGGGAGAAAATGCCAAATTACACCCATGTCACTAAAACTTAAGGTGTTTAAGGGCTGAGATGTCATTCGCTGTAGAGTTTTGTGTTATTCATGATGATGAGGGAGTGCTATAGGAGGATAACTTCAGAAAAGAGTATTTTTCTTTCCAATGGTGTTAAAAAGTAGTGATTTTCACAACAGGAATTTCGGTATGAAGTCTTTACGGCCCTTGAATTTAAAAGATATCAAAATGAATAAAAGGACAGTGGAGAAATAAAGCGTTGAAGTGAAACGGCCTATTATAATGCCGAAAATATTTCTGCAAGATATCCTCCCCATATTTTCAGAGGCTGAAACATCTTTACTGGGCTTGTGAGATCAGAGATACGTTTAATTTTCAACCACGGATAAAAGTTCCACTGACAAATCTGTTCCTTGACATTTCTGCCTGTTTTTCCCACTTAAAGCGAAGCACATGGAAGTCCTAATCAATTTTCAGCCAATCTTAACACAATAAAAGCACATATTATATACAGGCCAATAACACAGGATAATGGAAACCTGTTGTAAGTCAATTTTAAACATGTGTCTTCAGTATTTTTGTGGGTAAAGCTTCTGAACGACCCCTGCAAGCGGTGACATCATGACCACATCCTTTTGCCTCATTGGCGCTGCGAATCCCAGCTCGGGTACCCTTGCGGCCGGGCTCCCAGAAGCCACAGCACCCTCGCTACACATGGGCTGCAGCTGGACCACCGCTGGCTACTCTGAACAGGCTAGGGCTGCTCTGGGATCTGCGGTTACACTGCTGGATGTACATGCGTATATCTGCACACAGCAGTGGAAACAGTCTGTATAGAGATCAGTAGGCAGAGTTTATTTGATGCAAACATATCATCAGGCTCTCAGTGCAAAGCGATGTTGTATGCAAATCCACTCCCTGGATGGAAAGAGGTATAATTAATGATGTCAGATCATAAAAAGACAGGATGGGTTCTGAGTCATATTTCTGCTTTAATTAAAGACATAAGATCTCATATGAGGAAGATGTATGATCTCTGTGTTTTCTTTCTTTCCTTCCTTCTTTTCTCCCTTCCTCCTCCTCCTCCTTCTTTTTCTTCTACTTCTTGTTTTTTTTTTTTGTTTAATTATTACTCATTTCATAGTAAAAATGGTTCTCTGTGATTTCTCCTGCCAGAACCCCACACGCTGACATGGAGGGCTTTCTTCGTAGCAGCTTTTTACTGAGGTTAGTTTCATTTCCGTTATTGCCATTTAGGATCATAGGTCGGGCATGGGTGGTAGCGGGCTAACAGGGGTTAAACTCTCTGACACATGTTAGCTTTAGACTTTGTCCCGTGTGTGCGTGCACATGTCTGTGTGTGCGCATGTGTCTGTATATTTGAACATTGTCAAACACGGATTCTGACATATTTACCCAACCTGTTTGTTATGATTGTGCTCGTGTAGTGTGTGGCTGAGTAGCATGCTCACCCGGATAGCCTTAAGTCAGACTGAAAGCACACATCAACAGCTTGAGGGACACATGAGCTGGCCTTAACCCCACCCCCACCCTCTCCCTCCTTCCTCTCTGTATCACAGCTTAAAAAAACTGCAGGTCAGGGTTTCTGTCTTTAAGCTGCATGCCTTTGTCTGACCACTTTCTCTCTCTGCCTCTCCGTCTCTCCCCTACTAACCACCCCTAATCGGGGATGTTGGGGTTACTGGGGTGAGGCAGTCGCTGGGATATTGTTCTTGTGATGTACTGTTGTTTCCTGTCGTGCTCTGTGTTTGTATTCAGCGTGACATAAAGATTTACATTTTTGTCTTTACCCTTCCTGTGATTCTAATTAAAAATTTGTGCTGTCATTACACACAGAGGAAGTAAATAAGAGAGCTTATTTACCATTGGCTCCTTTCCTAGTCAACCACCTTCTCTAGGCTCCAGCGTTGCTCCCTAATTAGGGTTGGCTCATTAAAAGCCACAGCAGCAGCATCTGCCTTTCAAAGCTGCTGTCAGCCAAACTTTACTAAAGCTAATGAATCCTCTTTGATTTCTTTTTCAAAAGGTCACTTATTTGATTAAATTAACAGCATTTTTTTCCCTCAGAACTGTTGGGGGCATTTTAAAAAGAAAGGACAATTTGATACCATTACTCTCGGTAGTCAAAATGTCCTTCAGGAATTCAATAGGAACATTTTTCATGCATTTAAATGTATTTTATTTATCTTTAGCATTCAATGAGCTCGAGTCCCACATTTATACACCTAAGAAAGAAGCAAGCTGATTTCAGAGCTTTCAGACAACTGAAATTTGGTCCAAACCTATTTTGCAAAGTCATACTATATAAGATGTTTTATTATTTTATTATATTATACAAGGGTTTAAAAAAATACATCTCTAACTGTAAACCAAAACTCACAAAAAGTGCAAATACTTACCTATATATTTTTTTATTTTTATGAATTCCTCATATAGTTTCTGTTCACTAAATAAATAAAATAAGTAATGCAAAAATGTACAGTTACTGTTTTATCTTTCAGGGCATGGAACCAATTTATCTGGTGTGGTATATCTACTATGGTTTGACAGGAGTTATTCAGGCATGCAGCATGTTAAATTTTTGAAAACATGTTGCCATTGCTCATTTCCATGTTTTTTTTTTTGTCTTTTTTTTTTTGAGTAATGCCACAAAGTGGACGACACCATTTAACTCTCAGCACCTGTCAAAACCAATCTGCTGGAAAAATAAGTGTACTAAAGATGAACTGCATTTAATAGGATGCGGGATAAAGAAATAGTTCTTAAAGCGATCCTTACATATACCACTTTTACAAAAATTAGAAGGCAAATACTGGAACATGATCTTTGACCTTGGCTGCTTTTCAACAATTTCCTTTTGTTCTCACAGTCTAGAGAAAACACTGCGATTATTTTAAGTAAACACACTATTGCACTGCTAATCCACATCCTTCTGTCAATGTCTGTTTTAATTAAAGGAGAAGCAGCAGCAGAAAGATATCACGCACACTGGCTGGAGATTGGAGGCCTTAACAATCAGGCCAAGATTAAAGGCAGGCTTTGCTTCAGGGTTAGCCCTTTTGCTTTGATAAAGACTTGTGTCCTGGAGTGGGCTTTGGGGTGGGGGCAGGGGTGAAAAGGGAAAAAAGGATGCAAACAGGGGCGGATGGATGTGGCAGTTAGGCATTCCTCTGGTGTACAATCCCAGTATCTTTTCTCAAACAACAGAATTAGGTCAAAGGGAGCTTTCTGAACAAATTCAGACATATCTACTCCTATATGCATTTGTTATTGACTTTTTATAGTGTACTCCAAATCACCAAAGCATACCAGATGTGCCTTTCATTACTGTAATGAATCACAAGTTTGCTTTTGAGTCACACATACAGAGAGTTCTTAGCTGTAAAAGTATCCACTTTCATTTTTGACAACTGCTGCTTCCTAATGGCATCTGATACACAGCCGTCGTGAAAAATACATCAAACTCCAACAGAAAGCCCCTTATTTACCCCACAGCTCAAAGACTTTCCATTGTATGATGGCAATAATTGTGCGTTTCAAATTCTCGGTAATTGTAAAAACTAATGCAAAAAATTACAGCGCCCGATGTACACAGCGTCTTTAATGGACAATTGTTTGGGTTTTTGCATTACCGTAAGCCTCCCTCGTCGAAGAGAAGGTGCGTTTTCACCTCAGATCAATTTTTTATATGTTTATGAAAGATGTTGAACAGGTTTTTGTCTGCGTAGTCACATAGGCTGGGAAAATGAGAGCAAGTGTGAGAGAGAAAGGGGAAGGAAGAAAGACTGAATACAGACATACGAAGTGAGTGAGAGAGAAGCATAAGGGTAGAGTGAGGGAGAGAGATGTCTTCAGTTTGTGTCTACTCCCAGTGGGCAGGACCTCCCCCTACATTTCTGCCATTATTTGATGTAATGAAAGGAGAAAGTGTGTAACACTGAGATTGTTAATTAATTTAGTCTAACAAGATGAAGATAAATGAAACCCACTGAAGGTTGACTGGGCTAAGGGGCCCACTTAGCATTCCTCCTGCCCTCAAGCTCTGTCTCTCTTACTCCTTTACAATGGAGCACAGCTAATAGCTATAGCACTGTGTTTGCACAACCCCACTGAGCTCCAACCCAGCAAGTTTCGATGTGGAACTTTTTGGTGAAATATTTAATTCTGCAGCCTTTCTTTGTCGTGTCTCCGCTCCAGGATTTTTTAAATTCCAAAAATGTAGCTGATTCGATTGGTAATGCAGTTAGATTTAGTGGCCAGATGTGTGATTATCTAATTGAGTCATCTCGAAATGCGAGATAAGGCTCAGTTGACAGTTGCTATGAAACTACAAAGGCTTTTAAAAAAAATATGTGTATAGCAGTGCTTGCCAAATATGTCTTAATAGTCACAACTTTGATTATCTACTAATGGTTATGTGTTTTGGAGGTTGTATTAGTGGCGCTTCTCCACCGCAACTCTGTGGCCTCTTCACATGAGCCTGTGTCACTCTGAGCTTTTCCCCATATGAATGAGTGAGTCTTCTTCAAATGTAGCCCGGGGACTATTTGAGCAGAAAGCAGAAAGGACATTTTTCTACAAAGCCAGATGGTTGTCTTCATCCACAGTCCAAGCAAATCACCAGTCTATCGAGCTCCTGCCTCTGCGGACACTTTGTACAGGATCTTCATGGCAGCACAGACCAATCATTATGGCGCCCATTCTTTGCTCCCTTAGTTCTCAAGTCATCCACAATGGGTAGTTGATTGTATGGAAAACACCAGAACAATTATGTCCTCTGTTTTGGTGGCAGGGCAGCGTTTTAAAGTGCGATCCTCAATAATGGCCTCATTATTGTTATTCTTAGAGCAGGCCTCAGGAGAAAGAAGTAGCTGCTTGTAGTACGTCATTATTTCGTAAATTTCGATTAGCTCATCATGCTGTCTCCTGGCAAACAGAATCATAGCTAATTAAAAGTGAGTGAGCACTCTTGCCTGTAACTTAAAAGGTAGCACTCGATAGGCTGTTAATATGAAAGAAATGTTAAAAAAAAAAAAAAAAAAGGAGGATTAGAGCTGTTACCCTGGTAACTCCAACTTCCATCTGCGAGGGAACAATGAACTTGTGTTCCTCCACCACCTATGCTTGAAAAACAGAAAGCGAGGAAGTGAGTGTACTGAAAGGACAAGACCCTTTTTAAAAAACAAAAGTGGGATCCAGGTCTAATAGGCTTTTTGGTGTGGGCTGGCTAGTTGAGATCCCCAGAGCATAGAGGAGCTAATATATCCAGTCACTTTCAAGTCTTTAATTAAATCATTGACATTATAGTATTAAAAGTATATTTTCTTTTTTTTTTCTTAAGGTGTTTCATGTCATCGTTTTGCATGCAAAAGCTGTTTCTTGGTGTGAGAAAGCAAATTTATATATATATATATATATATATATATATATATATATATATATGTATATGTATATATATATATATATATGTATATGTATATATATGTGTGTATATGTATATATATGTGTGTATATATATATATATGTGTGTGTGTGTATATATATATATATGTATGTATATATATATATATATATATATATATATATATATATATATATATATGTATATGTATATATGTATATGTATATATGTATAATTTTTTTCTAAAAAAGGTAAATGACCAGTGAACTTTGTTGGAGGATTGAAACAACGACTCATGTTTGGCCATTTTGGGGCTAGTAAAGGAAAATTTGATTTTCCGTGATATGACACACAACCAAAAATGTAAACATGTAGACTGAACTTTTTTTTTCTCTTTTTGCTTTCTCACACCAAGAAACAGCTTTTGCATGCAAAACGATGACATGAAACACCTTAAGAAAAAAAAAAGAAAATATACTTTTAATACTATAATGTCAATGATTTAATTAAAGACTTGAAAGTGACTGGATGGTGATTAAAATGATTGCTTTGCTGTGAGTACAAATTTTTTATTATATTCTTTTAATTTCGAGCTAACACATATTTCTTGTGCATTACGAGGAAAAAGGCCTCATAGCTAAGAGCTACTAAAGAGCTGCTACAGTGAAAAGGAAAACTCCTGCTCTCAAACACTGCTGAGTTATAATGATCCATGACTATGGAGGAACACTACGCGTTTCTCTTTGAGTTTTATGTCCCTTATTACAGCTGCAATACGTCTGCTCACATTAAGCTAATTTATGGCTGAGGCCAGTGTAACAGCAGTATAGGTTAATGAATTTGGCATTACTAATTAAATGTTATTGAGGGATGAATATGAATCCTGTGGTTGGAACAGACAGCTGAGAAAGGGGGAGGAGGGGAGAACGAGACAGAGGACTTTCCTGCACTGTCTCGTTTCCTCACAACAAGTGAAATACGAGAGGTGAAGGTGGAGACGGCGCCGTGTTTGAGGTGAAATGGAAGACATCTTTGTTTCATTACAATGCCACGCCGAAATCCTTTCTCTGATTAGACGCACCCAAAAAGAAAATTGTTTATAGGCTCACAAAGTCTAATTTTCTAGAAAGGAAAGGATACTTCCAAGCAATGCCAAAGTAATAAGCAACACACAAGTCAGACAGAAAATAAATACAGTAATGCAAAATCAAGAACAAGTAATATGTAAGGCATTACTTTTTTGATATTGACCCAGACAAGGATTGTAAATATCTATATGGATGGTTTAATTCTCATTTTTCCTGCCACTCTTATTCTCCCTCTGTTTCACTCTTACTAGCGCCTCTACACTCCATGTCTGACATACTCTCCCTGAGAGCTAAACCTTTCAATTTAGATTTCAATTATCATGTTAGTTTTGTGATTAGACTTTAGTCCTCCAGGAATCAGACCTCTCTGCTCCTCTCTATTCCACTCTATTCCACTTCCCCTGCAATCACATCCCATCTGATGAATTGCGCATATAATTACGGAAGTTATTGAATATGCAGATCACTGCTGACTCTTGGTGTGCAGTTCATAATGCATCAACTCTAACTGTATCAAACAAGGGTCTCTGATAAAGACCCACTCTGATAATGAGAGAGGGCCAATGTACGCTATTAGTCAGAGACAACAGACCCCACAAAGGCTGAGACTCGATTAACAGAACAGAGACACGCTGCAATCTGTATGCCCGCTAAAACGGGCTCTGGGAGCAGCCGGCTCCACCATTGCACCAGTGCACAAGGTGTTTATGAATCAACCAAAATGAGGTATTTCCCCCATGTTACAGTATGTTGCTACCATGGTGTAGCATGCCGTCCAGTGATGCAATCCCTTAGAGGTTTTCAAGAGAGTGGAGCGAAGCACTTTACAGGCACACCCACAGACAGGGAATGTGGGAAATGTTTAAACTTTTGATAGCTTTTAGAGAGCTCTCCTAAACCCTGGCTTGTAAGTGAAAAGAAAAGGGTCTTGTGCTATTTTTTTCCTTTCCTTTCCTTTCCTTTTCTTTTCTTTCTTTCTTTTTTTTTTTTTTTTTGCATTATGCATTTTGCTGTCAAAATCCAGTAGATTTGCAACTCCTCAACAGGTCCAAAAAAGCCCTCATTTTTTCCACATAAAGCCAGTCTTTAGCTTAAGCTTTACACACAATTGAGAATACAGGGAAGGGGGAGAAACCAGGGCCTGTATTTTTAGCTTAGGGCTATAGTGATGTGGCTTCCATTTATAGCAGATATGCCTCATATGCCTGATGACGGGTGATTGCCTTGCTGACACCACAGAGCGAGAGTTTAAAGAGTGTACACTAGCTGCACAACACAATCTCCATTACATGCTAACAGAAAAAGGAGAAGCACAACCCATCATGCAGTATGCCCAGTGACACATTTTTATTAACACGGTGTTAAAAATAAGTAAATAAGATGTGTTAGTCAAATTTGGTCACATTTAGTCACATTTATGTATCTAGACTGACCAAAAGTTGTGTCGCTAATTGTCCCCGAAAAACCCCAACCTTAAAATGTTCATAATTTTTCACATTATCATGTTCTTTATGCAAAAGACCCCCCCCCCCCCCCCTTTTTTAAAAAAATGAGATTGCACACTTGTTTCCTTTAATGCCAGTTCACCTTGGCTACATGCACCTGACACCACTTGTTGGTAAAGAGGAGTGAAGAGGCACATTTTACTCACTATATTTGGTTTACTCCAAAGAAGTGCGTGTTTGTAATTTTCCTTTTAAATATGTTCACAGCTATTTAACTGGGAATCTTTAAATTATCTTTAAAGAGAACTAAAACAAAAACATCACCTATCTGCCATGCTGAAAAATCTTCCCGTGCCCCGAGTTCGTGGTGGCAAGCATGGATCTTCACTGCTATGGATGTCTGTGGTAATTAAGAGTAAGAGCAGGGTTTTAGTACATGGCGCTGTGGTACTTTACCTAGCCCCATGTTATATTTTTAGGTTAATAGGATTGAACATGTTTACACCAACTGGTATATTAAGAAGTGGTCAAAAAAGGTGGCTTAACTATCTTAAAGGGGATTACATAGGCATTCAAATAGGATATCAGTAGGTGACTAATTGGCTGAGACACTAACAGCAGAAACAGAACTTTTGGACAATGCTTGTGTTCAGTGTGAAATGCCTTAGTTGTCTGTAAAATGAAAAGGGGAGAATGGTTTACAGAAGTGGCCAAGATTTGACTGCACTTTACTGCAAAGAGTGTGTTGCAAGTGCAACGACCTTTGTCAGGTTCCAGCTATTGTTTGCAGACTGGTTACACACTCTACAGGCTGTGAAAGACACATCTGCTACCTTTAGCTCAGCAGAAAGCAGGCAGTCAGTCAGGGCTGTGTGTATGCATGTGTGTGTGTGTGGATGGGGTCCTCCGCGTCCCCGCCGAGCAGCTGAGCTACGTCCTTATCCTCTTATCAAATATTTGTCTGTCCTTCACTCTTTATTTGCCTCCTGTTTGCTTTGTTTATTGAAATTTATCTCAGACAGATTGATAACATTTCCCGAAAGTTTGCAACATATTTTCTGTGTTTGGACTTTGTGTGTTTCTGTGTGCAAATTATACATATTTATCGTGTATTGTACTTGAGACTTTGTTCATGCCTATCTGACAATGACATGGGTATTTCCCCCCTCCTGTTATTTAAGTTTGTGAAGTCACAGTAGGAAGTTTGGTTTGATACAGCAGCACACTAAAACTGGATCAGCTTTAGAGAAAAGGCTTAACATAATACACGAACCCATATTTGTTTTATGTAGTTTTGACTGATTTCCTGACTGAGATCCAGAGGGTGATCATAAATGATTTTGGACAAAGGGCCTCTTTGTGTGAATGGGGGCCCAGTTGAAATGGAGGAGTAGTTTGAGATTACTAGATTATTTCCTACTAGCCCACTGAGTGAGGCGAGGCAAGCTGCAGCCCTGCACCGTGCTGTGCTGAGGCTGAGTATAATGAGTGTGGTGGCAGGGAACCACAACAGAGCCGGGGCACAGGCTGCCTGGGAACCAGAGGCCCATGGCCCACAGCCAAACAAACACACACACACACAAATCCTGCTGCACACTTGTGGCTTTTTAAGAAAGCAATTTAGTTAATGATTTCATTTTGGAACTCTGTCATGATGCATGTGTCTTCTGAGCAAGCCAGCAAAAGAATTAAGGAGAAGCTAATGCAGAGGAAAGAGTATTAGTAAACACAAGCTACCCCCCTTTACAACCGCAGAGAGAAATAACATACAACCAAGTGTAATGTGGCATTTTGCTGTGAACACAGCAAAAAAATCACATGGGTAATAGACTGTGGTAGGTGTAGTGCTCGTGGCTCCCGCATCGTTTTTGCATCGCTCTGGACAAATGCAAAGAAGAGCTGAAGCACAATGCGAGTGGTCAGACACATGGTTAGCAGCAGGCCCGTTTAAACATTTTGTGTTTCAGTCGGCATCTAATTCACTACAGCAAAATGTGCTGTATTTCCATGGAGTGGAAATACAGCACATTTTCCTGTTCAACCATGTCTGTCAGCTCTCTGATTTTATTAGGGCTGTGTTTCACATTCATTTACTCAGGTTTTCTCTGTGCCGCCCCATGAATGAAACCATTTTAGCATTGCTAAAACAGCAGCTTGTACATGTCTTCTGTGAACCAAATTTTTGGGCAATTACTCAGATCAGTGGCTGAGGTTTCTGCTTTTGCTCTTCAGATCTCATTTTTTCCTCCATCCTCTCTCCTTTTTTTCTGTATTAGCTGTCAATCACGTGTGGTAACTTTTAACCACCTCCAAACAGAGCTGGGTGCCAGCCATTCATTTAGCCCTTCACTTTTTCTTCACATCCAACCTGTCAGAATGACACACACTGTTGACCATGCTTTCTATTCAGCACTGGCAAATTAATTGGTTTCAGAGGTTTAAATCAGCAATCAATGTCAGTTTCCCAACATAATAAGCCTTAATCATAAATCTTTGAGGTGTGGCTTGCCTGACCCCTATTCATCATGGCTCAGCTAGATGGCCTCATCTGGGTGGAGCAAATGAACTACCCCTGTTTTGATTTTCCAATTGACATGTCACATGAAACATGGCTAGTCTCTGTCCTCCCTGGTTCTACCCCAGCCGTTTTTCTAACAGTCCTTTAAAACACACACACACACACACACACACACACACACACACACACACACACACACACACACACACACACACACACACACACACACACACACACACACACACACACACACACAAGGTCCCAAAGACAAAGAAGGAAGAGAAGCCCCTTTCCCTTGAGCAACAGTTCTCAATGAAAGCCATTAATTTATTCAGAAAGAGAAAAAGAATTGAGGGAAAGAAAGAAAAAAGCCAAAGAAGTACATGTAGGTCTAACTGCAGATAATAAGCTGTTTTCCTCCCATCCCCTTGAATATGAATAGGACGGCTTAATTCCTACAGTGTTAAAGGTAATTTCCTTACTTATCCCACCGAGGATCACAAATCCAGTTAAAAGCAAGATTATTTTTCTTTCTGTAGAAAACAAAAAACTAGCTCATTTTTCGATCAGGACTTGTAATGTACAGGTATATATTAGGGAAGTTAAAGGAACAAGAATAGAAACTGAGAATGTGGGGTACTGTGTGTTGACAATCCATATGCCAACCAACAGCAGTTGTAGCAAACCTGCTGCTGTTTCACTTTGGCACTTCACTTGCCAGTGATGTCCTCGTGATGGCGAGACCTGTTTCCTGCTGTGCAGCACCGCTTCCCCTCTAGTTTCATCAATCAGCCACAGTCACCAATTTTTTATTGGTTTTCCCGCTCCACGTAAAATTGCTCCATTATTAGCTGATGTCCACATTGTGGTATGGATGCTTTTGCTCAAGACTTCCTTTGTTCTTTCAAACTTCTCCTCCCTTTTGAGATTTCCAGGCTCCCTTTAGACTTATTTTTCTTCTCTTTGGCGAGTTGGGATACATCCCTTTACTTCTGTTTGGCACACTGCACAAGCTCTTCCACTCACTATTTTGGCAGCTATGAGAGATGTTACACTGGTTTTGTTGAAGTGCATTCTCTAGTGCACAGAAGAAGTTATCTTTATAAATAACAAAATGGACATGGGCTGAATAGTGCTTTGTTTAATGTCTTACAAAAAGAGGCCCACTCTATATTTCATCTGTCACTATTGCTTTTCTTTCCTTAAACAATGCTCAATTGTTTTCCATTTAAAAAAAAAATCAGGTTCTATGAACAGAAGAATTCTGTATTATTATGTTCCTGCCAAATTCCAATCTCTGTTTTCCTTCTCCTGTTCACAAAGGGCTCATAACTTACTGCGAACTATTAGGCAAGCCACAAAGCTTCACTGTTGCTCAGCAAATAAGGCCGTGTTCCTTGAGTTGTTGTGAAGTTTGCTAAGTGTAGCAGCAGCACCAGAAGGCTCTTTGGAAAAATCCATCAAAGTAGGTCCAGAAAAACAAGAAATGTGATTAGTAAAAAAATAAAATAAATAAAGAGCATCTTCTGGAGTGTGTATTTCCCTAAACAGTTGATTCATATTATTCTCTGCACCGCTCCTCTAGTGGATATATTTTGCTATGGTGTGAGTCCAGAGAAAAGGCCAGTGGTGATTTTTTTTTTTTTTGGATGGCCATCCTTCAATTGTGAGGGCATACGCATGAGTGAACTTGTGTGTATCCTGGGGAACTGAGAGGCTGTTATGCCATCCAGCTCTGAGATTGTGTCCTGGGATCAGGAAAAGGGCCAATGGCACAGAGGACCAAAAGAGGAAGAGAAGAAGGAGGTGGTAAAGGAGGGATTCAGTGCGTGAGTGCTCATCGACCCTTCCTGAGTAGACAGACAGGGACACTTGAGCACTCTTACACCTGCATCTGCCTTTGCCTAGCGTGGGGGGCAAGGACACCAACCACGCCGTCATAGCAGCTGCACAAGTGTTTAAAGTGAGATACAAGACAGTTCCTCTTGCGGCATATTATTGCAAATAATTTACCCTGCAAAGTAATTATCAATGCTCTGCTCAATATGTAAAGTGCGCACTTCAGGTGGCTTGCTTAATTTGCTCTGGGTGGCTATCATTTGAGCGTGGATTTTTAGCTGCGGTAACTGTGGCAGTTTCTAATAGAGAAGGCATTAGGAGAGAAAGTGAAGTGAGGATGAAGTGGCGCCGTAATTGAGTTGACTTTTTGCAGGGGAAGGTCAACAATAATGGAGGAACAATTTAAACAATTCATTTAGACAAGTCTCCAGTCTCTGTACAGTAGGTTACCTAGTCGGGAAAAATCTCTATTTTCCCAACCATTTGCTTTGCTATATTTTAACACTCTTACCTGTAATTGCTCAGATGCCTGAGATGTAAGACAAAGATGTGTCATTGATTCAAACTGACTTGTAAAAAGCAGCTGTCTTTTAGGGATTGACTTTTTAAAAAAATTAATAAATAAAAAATCCACAGGAATTGCACAATAACGTGTGTACGCACATTCTGTGTATGCAGGGGTTTGCCCGCATGTCGATATGCAAGGCAAGTGTGTGAAAAGCAAGCGCACTGTGCACGGTATACAGCCCGTATTATGAGTTGATTATGTATCCAGGAACCTGGCTGCTGCACAGCATGGCACAATCACAATGGAGGGTGATAATTTAATTGTGCTAAACGGTGGAATCCATGTCAATGCTCCTCCAGCTGGGAGCTGTCAGGTAGTAATATCTCATTATGGCAGGTGAAGAACCCAGAGGAACCCTACCATGACACCTGTTAGAACAGGAGGAACCCCTGAAGGGAAATACACAGATGATTTTCTCTCTCTCTCACTGTGGCCCTCCGCGGCTCCCACGCACACGTTCACACACACTAAGCTTCCACACTATTATCTACTATCTACCCAACTTCATTTAAGATATTGTATCCCTATGTTTTGATTTATTATTAGCTGTACATAATGTGTAGTGCACAGTTAATAGAGCGCAATATACTAACAGTGTGCTAGAGGGAAATAGTCATAGGCCTTTTGTTAATTGCATTATTGGAATATTAGAAAGTGAGAAAACTATTTGAATGAGCACATGTTGGGCAAATGTACACACTGATAGACCACAAAGGAACTTCTTTATCTGTAATTGTTTGCTGTTCCATCCCGTTTAAGATATCCTTCGCTTTTTTAATCATTTCTTAGTTTTTCTCTCCTCGTTCCACTGAAAACACACGTAAGAAGAGTCTAATCTCCTCCTCATCTCTGGGACTCATGATCAAAACTTGAGGGTGCAAGACATCAGCAGTGAGACAGACGAGTGTCCGGGTAGGGTGATCGGGGGTGACGGCGTGGAGTTACTTAGGCCATTGTCTATAAAAGGTAAACAGTGTGACAGAGTAGAGACAGAGGGCGAAAGTCAGTCAGACCCTTTTATGATGAAAGAGGAAATGGGATATCTGAGGACACATGGCTCGCCAGTCACAAGACCACCAAGATGAGCAATGCACATCACTCCTCTAATACTTACCAATTATACAGAGGTTGTTTTGCACGATGATGAAACATTATCTTGGGGAACAATTCATGACTCAAAGCATTCCAGGTCATATGAGCCAGTGGCCGGAGAACTTAAGACCTAACCCTTCAAATGTGCGCAATATTGTCAGCTATATATAGACTGGGTATCTTTTCTATCTGACCCTCCCTCATCTCTGTCTTAAGTCGTCAAAGTGACTGGGGCTTTTGTCTTTAAGAAAGATGGCTGCGTATCTTACACTTGTTGTTATGATTTGGATTATCCCGCAGCCGGGTTAGGGTTAGGCTTTTCAAGTTCACCTCATTTTTATTGTTTTGTAAAAGCACATTTTGGTCATAATAAAGTGAAACAGGGCTGTTTTGCTCACGCGCAAGAGGCAAAGGATGCATATAGTCTTATTTGAACTGAAAATATAATCAGATTCCACATGCTTTGGTGGTACCCTCATTCAGCTAAATTCTGCTCCCTCTTCTACACCTCATCAGATGTCTTTGTTGTTTCTGCGCTGATCTATTGCACGTGCACGCCTTTAGATCACAGCCCTCTGTGATCGCCTCTCCAAATATGAGGAATAAAATACTGTATGGTTGCCCTCAGATATTTTCAGAGAATTATTGCCACACTTCTCCCTTTCCCTTTTAATAATATGAGGTAGTATTGTATGGGGCTTGTCAGGGGTTGGGGGTGGGGCAGAAGGGTTTCTCTGCACTCTTTAGCTGCCTGAGCGCAGCCCTCCCAGCACTGCTAATAAATTATTAACTCCTGCTGACAAATACTGTTATGGAGCTGCAGATCTGTTGCATTCTTTAACAAGATTGCTGTAGACACATGTTACAGGAGGATGGAGTCTCCATTGCTCCCTCTTCTTCGTTTCTCTCTCTCTCTCTATCGCCTTCTCTCACTCACGCCTCAGCAGTTTGACTGATGGCTGGAGACCAAAGTAAAAGTGCCTGAGAGACTGAATATTTTAGTGGTAAAATAATACCACTTGATTTACTGTGTAATACAAAAGCAGTGCTTTGTTTCACTCTCACACTCCATTGAGGACGAGGTGCTTGTTGCGCTTCAGGCTCGAGCTTTTTGTGTGCATGAATAAAAAATATGTCAGAATATGCGTTCGGCCTACTCCCGCCCCACACACACACACAGATATGCGCACACACACACTTCATTTCCAATAGCCCAACTTCTACTCCCTCCACTTACCATTACATGCATGCGCTGAACTTTGCTCTGACTTCTGATTGGCAGTGAACAGTGCGCAATTTTAAGCTCATTTTCTCTTTGATATAATTGAAGGAAACAATTTAATAACTGATTAAAATGAAGAGCTGAGTCGCACTAAAAGACACAGCCAGCAGCATTTCGAGGCACAGCGGCTAAAAAGTCAGAAGAAGAGACAGAAAAAGAAGCACACAAGCAGTCAGGCACGGGACCACACTCCTGCATTACTGTCTACCTGTCTTGGTGGGTTTGTTTGTACAGCTGCTGAGACACAAGAGATCAACTTAGGCTACTATTGTTTAGGCCTCAATTCACTGCCCAGGTTGACTGTGACTGTGTGCAAGAGAGTGAGTGAGTGAGTAAATAAGCAGCAAAGAGGATGGTAACAACTCTGTCACTGCAAATTTTTAAATAGTAAGTAGAGAATTGTCTGATTTTCTTTGGCATAAATTCCCGCCGCACCTCTCAGATCTTCTGAAGTTGGTGTTTAGGGTTTGTTTTTTAAAGGTAAAAAGAAAACTTTGCGACACACTCTTTAATTTCTTTAACTATTGCGCCATATCTATTTTTATGTTATTGGTTCATTTCGTATTGTCTTCTATTCTGAACTTTTCACAATCTTAAAATTTTGCTTTCTAAAACTTGTACAGCATGTTTGGATCCAGTCTATAGTATTCAGCTGTGTGTGTGTGTGTGTGTGTGTGTGTGTGTGTGTGTGTGTGTGTGTGTGTGTGTGTGTGTGTGTGTTTGTTTACATGGACAATACATTTTATTTGACACGCTTCCTTGAGAAGGACCAGGAACCATTACAGTCAAGACCTTGTTAGCAAAATCCTTTTTTTAATATGAAAATACCTTTGCCTATCTCTTGGTCCCCGGCTCTCAGCAGAAAGTGCAAGGACACCATCGCACCACAGCCTGCCTCAACCTTGAGAGCTCCCACCCCCACATGTCAAGCTGAGGGTGAAACTAAAGTGCTGTCACACTGACCCCTGTGGATAGAGCAGGAGAACAGGGCAGATGTTGATCAGTGATGAAATGCAATGCAAGAAGTATCTTGAGCATTTTGTCGCATACAAACACATAGCTGTAATTTCCCACCCCCATTTAAATTTTTTTTTTTAAATTCTTCCTTCTCCCATGCAAACGCAGACCAACTCACACGCCATGACTGTGAGCATTTACAGCTTGGTTTTAATGATCGATATCCCAGAGTTGAGAAGAATAAACAGAACAACAGCTATGGGAAAGGTAGATTAGCAGCTAAATATGCTCCAGCTTCTTCTCTCCACTTTAGATCAGTAGGAAGGCCCTATTATCCTCTTTTTAATTTAAAACCAAACACATAATTAGATTTTCTGGCAGTGTTTAATTTCATTCTTTGTAGCGCACAGCATGAGTGCAGGCTCATTAATTGTGAGAAAACGCGGAATTGGTTGTATAAATTTTACACCGAAAAGAGTTGGGCTGTTTAAAAAAAGAAAAAAAAAGAGAGAAATTAGAATTAACATGAGTTTCCTTTGCACCTGATATGTCAAGTACACTCTTCACTGTAATATTCATGAAAGCATGTGACAGATTTGTGAATTTAGTCCTCCTGCGAGCTTTGGTTTTTAAGCCGCTTAAGTAGGATTTGATGGCCTGGGGGAACGCTGTCAATAAATGTTAATAATTTCCTCATTTGATGCACGGAAACAAAAGGAGACAAGGATGGCTTTTGTTCGTATCTGACTGGTTCAGAATGAAAGAAAACCAAATGAGGGAAATTACTAAATTATTACGATGTTTGGAGGACAAAACCAAATATGTTTGAAAAATAGAGAACATCATTTAGGTAGCGTATGAATAAAAGACAAAGAAAAAAGAGGGGGGAAAGCAATCTCGTACCAGGAGTTAACTCATTTGTTAGGTTTTTCACTTTTTATCTGGATTTAGTCCCTCTCTGGTTGACCTGCTGGCTGAGTAACTGTTGTGGGGTTTGGACCAGAACTCAAATAGGGATGATTCCAGCCACAGATCAAGTCATCCATCTGCATTAAACAAAGGATTAGGGACCCCATGGCCTGCCCCCAACTCAGCAGCCCAGAACAGCAACAGGTGACAGCCAGGTTAATCATTCATCTCATGCACCATCATCCCCTCAGGTGCACTACCTGTAATCCCAGTGGCAGCTACGAACCCCCCCCTCCAAACTTGATATTCATTCATGAAATTCTTCAACAACTATAAGTCATAATCTTTTTTTTTCCAACTATTTTGTTTCTTTGCTCCACAGCAGAGTCATGTCTTCCAAGCAAGCCACGTCTCCTTTTGCCTCTGTGGTTGATGGGGATGATGCCATGAGTCAGGAGCATTTGTCTTGGGAGAAAGAGGAGAGCGCAGAGGCCCATGGCACACCACAGCTGCCGCTGCACAGTCTGCTTCACGGAAAAGCCCCTGATGAAATGCAGCCGCTCAGCAGCGTACCATCAGAAAGCGATTGGGACAGCCTGGTGTCAGCCCAGCAGCGCATGGTGAGGCATTCATACGCAGTTGCAAAACAAACCTCTAATAGAGCCCATGCTGGTTAACCAATAATGCCAAACATTTCAAAAGTCTCATACATTTTCACAAAGCATCTTTGTGCAGATGAAAAGAGTTTTAAATTCGCACAGATTTGAGCTGGTTTTTCACCTGCCACTGGGGACAGCAAATGTTTCACACAGAGCATCACACAGTATAAAAAGCATAATGACAGCAATAACAAAGATTTCAAGTACAAAATTAAAAAAAAAAAGTAAAATATGACAGCAAGCCATTTAGCAGGACAAATACCAATGTAGTCTGCTAAAGTTATACCGAACTGGTCGATCTCTAAACCTTTTTTATTATTCTGTAGTGACTCTGTGATACTTATGGAGTGAATGAAAAACAGTGTGAGCTACTGTGGGGCGTAGAAGACGAAGCTCTGTTTAAATAAAGCATAGTAATACAGGACAATTTCAAACCTATTAGTATGCACTTATGTCTTACTGTCCTCCCGGGGGTATTCACGATCCAAGCGGAGCAGCCACTCATTGTTCCTGGCTTGTATAAAGAAGCTTAGCTGATATTCTATCACCAGCTCCAGCCCCGTGGTTCTGTAATGCTCTGAATCCTCAGGGATTCTGGAGCCTTTCAGACAGGCAACTGTGCCAAACATTAAACCATGAACTATTATTAGGTTAAAGAGGGGATCTCTAACTCTTCTCTGAGCAATGTGAACGGCACATAAAATTACTTAATAGCAGATGGAGAGGAATGTAGCTTTATCTGCTTTCTTTGGTGTGCTTTGGATTTACGTTACTGCAAAAAAAAAATTGTGTGCTCAGTGCGTGTGTTGTTTCTCTTGTTTTGTGTAAGCTACATCTGCGGCAAGACCCCCAGATGCTGCGCATTTTAAGTGGAGCGCCGCTTTGATATGAGCAGAATGAGGAAGAGCATAGGCACTTGTGGGCTATAGACACAGGAGGCAGGTGGTTGTCTGTGACAGACGGGCCTGCGGTAAAGAGACCCAGAGGGCTTCTGAAGTAGCTCTGCAGTTTGCCACTGAGACCCTCAACACCTTAGCACAACACACACACGCACACACACACACACAGAGCCATAGGATTTCTCAGGTTCTTGTCATCTGTAGCACATTACAGTGTGTCAGCAACAGGATTTTAGTGAATTTTATGATGTACAGCTAAAAAAAAAAGCATATAGAAACACTTCACAAACATACATAACTAATATATAAAATAAATAAACTATGTGTCACACAAACTTAAATAAAATGTCAGAGACAAAACATTGAGTTATGTAACCTCTTAAGGATAAAAAAACTTAAATACAAGAAAGTTATTTTTTTTTAAAGAAGAAATATGACGGCATCAATCACCATGTTTTCTTAAAGAAAGTATAAGACTGATCTTTCACTGATGTAAACAAGGCCAGCAGCCATTGAAGTAACAAGAAGAAAGAGTCTGCAGGTCTGAAAACTTTCGATATGACTTTGATTCAAGCACAACACATCATGAATAGTTAGATAGTAGCTATTTTAAATGTTAAAGGTTGAGTGTTTTATTACTTCTATATTATTCCCTCCTCTTGCCTTGATTTTGTCACAGTCCTAATTGGTATAATGTACAGTTAGGAGTGGATGTTTTTTATGCCCATGCCGTCTTCTACGCTTGGAAGGTATTTCAACTGAATAATAGGTTGAATAGTAAGTGGGAGTAAGAACTAAAAAGGAGAGTAAAAGGGAAAAAACAAGAAAAAAGGGTCAAATGCAAGAAGGTGGATGAAGAAAAGAAAAGGACATAAGGTGGAAGGAATTAGAGTGTTGCCTTTGCTGATTACCTGACTCTATTGCTGTGCCATGGCTCTGTGTGGGCTGTGCCCTGAACCCACGCCAGCTGATTAACCCAGCACTGCTCCACTCCCCTCAAGCACTCTCAACTGTCTCTGCCATGCTGCATAATGATCCAGCGCTGGGCTGGGAGGTGCAGAGTAGGCCGGTCAGTCGTGCCACCCTGGCACTTGGTACCAGACCACCCTACACTCCACTGAAACTCTGCCTCGAGCTCAACATGCCACACAGGGATGAGAACTCGGCACTGTCAACACTCCTGCCTGGTTTACTGCATTCCCGACTTTTTATTTGGGATTGTCAGCGACTCCAGACATGGTTGCATCATTTAACCATGCTGTAATACACTCTTATCACACTGGTGCTGATTAAAGCTCCCTGTTTTTTTGTTTTTTGTATGACAGGCTTGCAGTATATTTTGGATTCAGATCTTCTCTGTGCAGGCGAAAGTTTAAATCAGTAACTGTTCCCCTGTTAAAGGCTGCAACTCCTGGCTGCTTAGCTACCTTCTGCTTTCTCAGACTGCACAAACCATAATTAACACCACCTTCTGTCAGACGCAATCCTCAGCCATCGTCTGTGCGCTGCCTATACACTCCCATGTGCAGAGTATTCTCTTTTACTCTCTCTGTCTCTTCCCCTGAAGCCCTCCCCCATTCTTCTCCCCCATGCCTTTATGTCTCCGTTTGTGCACCGGGAACACTCAGCCAGTCAGCCAGAGACAGGACCCTTAGTTAAATACTAAACCATACACAGGTGGGACGAAAAAACAACAACAGCTTGAGACAGGACACAGATTTACGACGGCTCGAGGCACTCAGCTGAGAATAGTTCTCCACTAGAAAATGAACAAATTACACAGCAGTCACCCTAACACAAATGCACACTCAACAGCAATTTGAGAGATTACAGCTGGGCGGTTTCTCTGTGTAGTCTCCGCAGATGAAAAGTAAAGCCTGAGCACATTATGGATATACCCCCATGAAAGTGTACCTCATCATTTCATCTCAATTTTTCACTTGTCATATTTCATTTATCAGAGCAGCTATCACTGTTGAGACTGCAGAAGCTGCCGTGTTGAAAAGCCAGAGAAGAGCCATTTAATATGGCCAAAGCGCCCATGAGCTGCAAAAACCTAGCAATCACTGCATTTGAATGAAAAACTGTCAAAACACTGAATAGAGCCACTGACAGAACACAGAATCCCGCTCATCACTTAATACAAATCCCATCCCTTGTTGCCTCCCCTCCCGACTTCTGTTTGTCTTACAGGAATCTGACAGCAATAAAGTATGCTCCCTGTACTCTTTCCGGAACAATTCCACTTCCCCACACAAGCCTGAGGAGGGGGCCCGGGAGCGAAGTGACCTGCTGAGCGGATCAGCGTTTGGAACTCCAGAGCGCCGCAAAGGAAGCCTGGCAGACGTAGTGGACACTCTGAAGCAGAAGAAGCTAGAGGAGATGACAAAGACAGAGCAAGACGGTATGACTCCTCATGTGTGTGTGTGTGTGTCCGTGCAAGTGTGTGTGTGTGTGTATGTATGGGCACAGGAATACTTTACCTTCTTCCCCCTTAAGCGTCCTCGATCTTTCCACATTTTCCTGTTTCTTTAATAGTTTTTCACGCTTGCTGACTGTCTGCCTCTTTTCTCCTGTATCTCTCTCTGTCTCAAACACTCATGCGGGCACACTCAAAGCTGGGAATACTGACGTTACAGTATTTCCAGTTTGTTCTGAACTTCTTCCAACATGACAAAGACTGTGTGGCAGTGCACCTCAGCATAAGTGTGGTCTTCGTCCACGCCAAGGAAAACTCTTTGACTATAAAACTTATAGTGCTGACCTGATGCCAGGAACATTACCTCCTTTTTATTTTGCTACACAAGAACACTTCTCACCATGCACAGTTATTCATCAAAGGTTGCTAACCACAAACAACCCAAGCCCTTCTCAAGGATTTTACCTGTTTCGTGTGCATAATTAATTCATCTTATTCAGCGCACCGTGAACAGCTGAAAGAGTTTTTTGTTGTTGCTGTTGTTGTTTTGTTTCCTAAAAGTAGAGATAGAGGGGGGAAAAAAAGAAATCCCTTTCTGCGATAAGACTGTTGGGTCTCTATCATATCTGCTACCATTTCACCCTGCTTGGCTCTCCCTCCTACAGCCTGCAGTCTATCAAGAGTATGGCGGAAAAACAAATATTTGAAAGAGCTGCTGAAACACATCCCCCTTCTTAATTAGGGCTGTAGTAATATAACTACATCCAATCAAATGTTAAACCCCCTTGGGAATGCATGTGTCTCATTTAGTGTCTGGGGAGCTCTTAGCTTAAGCACTTCATCAGACGAATAAATTAGACCTCTGTTAGCCTAAAAATAATTTGCCACTTCTTTTTTAAGTGTTCGTTCGGCGATCTTTGTATCAGAGCGTCACAGGCCTCTCATCACTTAATCGTTTAGCCACATCCTGATATGAGACTGATTATTTGTGTTGTCATTAGATATTAGAAGTCGGTCCATATTTCACTGAATACAAAAAATCTATATTACAAATTAGACCTGGGTAGGTTTATTAGTTTAATAATTGTTTTTTATTATGATTTAATGGCCACTCGTATTGGCAATTTACCAACACACTGAAAAAAAAGAAGCTCTTAATAAATATCTCAGTTCAGACAGTAAATATACTGTGTTGTCTCGCCCATGTTTTTGGGCCATTTTTACTAAATGCTCTAATGCAGACATAATTTTAGGGATATCCGGTATCCTTGCTGCTACTGATCTACAGATATGGCGAGACATAAAGGAGTTCCCCGAGCAGGACAGCTTCTGGTTAGGACAAAGTTGGTATTGCTATTACTGCTGAGTTTTACCCTAAGGTATAAAAAAATTCATATGTCCTGCTTCTCGTGGAGTTGATTTTCAGGGCAAGACCGTCAGTGCTCTTGGTAGCGACAGCGGGCATTATGGTAATGAGCCCCAGCTGGTGAAGGCTGGTTGTTGCAGTAATTTAAATGGTCAAGTGCAGCTTGTAATCCAGTGCCTTATGTTGGCGCAGGGAGGAGAGGGTGCTTTAGAGTACCATACAGCTGTTTTAATCTCCTGTTAATAATAGTGACTTGGTCCGCCTCATGTGTTGTGTATCCTCACCACCAAAATAAACTCCCTTGTTGGTAGAAATTAGATTCTGAGCTGGAGACACGCAGAATACAAGAGTTTCGGTGTGCTGTCCCCAAGCTGCAAGAATTGTGGGAGACTTTTTTCCTGGAGAGCACTTGAGGAAGCCTCAGTGGTGATGATATGTGATTACTGTAAAATGGGGGAGAGGGACTCAGAGAAAATCTCAGAGAAACCTTTGAGAGATCTTAATCGTATGTCTTTGTTTCTGGTCAGAGACACAGTTGGAAATGAAAAGGGCAGGATTAATGTAGTAGAGAACATGCAAGAATGCCATTTGTTGTCTTAATGATGTTACTAATATACCACAAGCAACAGATGAGCTAAATATGTAGCTTATCTACACATGACAACTGTTGTGTCTAATTCTGCTGCTTTGATGTCTGCCTGGCCGGGGTCACTGAGGTCCTCAGAGACTCCTCACCATCTGGTACCATTCTTCTCTGGCCTTCCTTGTCTAGTCAAGATGGCTCATTGTCGTGATGGACTGAAGATAACTCTAGTAACATCAATTGTAGAGGGACAGCAAATGATCTGCGATACACTTCTCACACTACATTGCTCATAGATGGAAAATAAAACCTATATTTTCTAAAACTTTGCTCTGAAAAGCTTCTTTGCCATTTATTGTTGACAGTCTTCAATAGCTGTTTCTGGTTTCCTGGCTATTGGGTTTTTAAGAGGTATTTTTTCTGTACTGCAAGAACCACAAATGACAGCTGGCTGTTAGCGGCAGCTTTCTCAAAGCCTTAACAAAACCTAAAAATACAGTACATGAATTATTGGGGTAGAAATGAAGGTATACAGACAGCCCCTAAAATAACAGATGGTAATTTTTTGACTTCATCCACTCTATGCATGAAAATAATTTCTTTGTTTTCAAACATACAAATAATAAAAAAAAGAGTCACTGTTCAGTATTAGCTATTATTCCTTCATCCCTTCATCTCTGTATATTTGTACCCTTTCACCCTCTCTATCCTTCCACCTTTACTCTCCATTTCTGGTCCTTAAAGTGCTTTAAGTGCTTGTGACTGTGCTAATGAATGAAAATGTCCTCCCAGCAGCGAGCACTGCATTTAGCTGAATAGTCACCTTTGCTGTAAAAGCTCTATCAGGCCCAGTTGCCAGCAGGGCTAACGATTGTGCCCCATGTTTATTTACTAGGTATTGTAAATGCATTATTTATGGATAAGTCTCCAGACAGCACTTGTCAAGAGTTAAAAATGTCAGTATAAAGTATTAGGGTAAAAAGAAAAATAGCCTTGATTATAAAAACCCAAGGTGACCTTGATTTGATTCACATGCAATTAGAGCAGTTTTATATAATGCACTAAAGTATGAATCAATACTGCGCAAGTCAACACAGAAACTCTTGTGTGTACAGTCTTTATGATCGTCCCCAAGACAAGGACGGGTAATTGGGTTTCAGCATCCCGTTTTACCTTTTAGGGATTTTCCAGGCTCACTATCTACTTGTTGAAACCTTGCCAGTCCATCCAAGACTAATATTAAAACACAAGCAGCTTATTTCCATGTATTAGGGCAGTTAAGAAATATTGTTTTTTATTATATTTTATTTTAAATGAAAGCTGAAAGAAAAATCAATATTCTATATATTTTATTTAAAAAAAAAAAACCAACCTTTGAGCTTTACTCTGTTTTTACCACTGCTGACTACAAAAGCCATAGTGTTCAGCATCACAATACGCTCGGCTCGGTTCTTAGACTTCTATTCAGTAAACCGTACTGGGAAAAAGGGGTGACCTGAGAATATTTGATAGTGGATAGTTTCACATGTAATCTGCAGCTTTTATCTAAAACATAACAATAACACAAGTGTCAAGACACTGAGATGGACAGATATTCTAAGACTGCAGCCTTTGAAGAACAGTAAGAGTGGATACACTAGGTGCACTAGCAGAACAGCCAACACCTGGAGTCCTTTGACAAAGTCATGGCTAATTAGTTCAGCAAAGGGAAGCCGTACCACCAGCCAAACTGCAACTGCTTTTTATCCTGAGGTGAAAGGAATTAAATATCCTTCTACTAAGAAAAGAGTTCCCCCTACCGAACCTTTGCCGGTGACATAGAGCAGCACAGTGGGGAGTGCCGCTGGAAGGATTGTGTTTGGTCATATGTGCAAACGGTGTGTGGCTCAGTGCCACTACATAGACGTGTCTTCCTCACCTTCTGCCTTTATCACCTCTTCTCTATTTGTAAGTGTAATCCCCCTGGCGAGATTGTGTATTATCACTGTATAATGACTGTGCAGTAGGTTGAGTGTGGGGGGAGCGATCAGCATTGTGTGAGTAGCCCCAGGTCATTATCCTCTATTACAACACGGCGTGTAATGAGATTCAGGGATGGGTGAAAGCTTTGGAAGAGAATAGGATCAGCTCTAAGCCTGTGGTCTGATTAGCACTGATGAACTCTTGACTCTGTTGTAACACTTTCCCCTGTCAGTGTCACAACCTCTTCTGACTCTACATGGAGACTCAACAGCAATTGGCTGCAGATGCTTGACAGCATTAACAGACATTTTTTGATTCCCATTTTCTTTAAATGCAGCATTAAAAGAATTTTTAAAGGTTTTCCTTCTTTCGTGTATATCTATAACCTGTAATATACATTATACCAGCAAAAATACACCTCCCCCAAAAAAACAGACTGCTGCACTTTCTCCCCTCCTCTTTTAGTTCCCGCCCTTCTCCCCTCTCGTCTCATCCCAGCTGCCATGTCATCTGGTTCTGCTTTATCCCACCTAATTAATAGGAATCTTTGTTATAATGATCTGAGCATGAGCCTCTGACTCTATGCATATGCAATGAGGGCTGGAAACCCAGTTGCCTTGGTTGCAGATTTTGAGGCATTCTTCACACATAGCTCAACGCTGCCTTTCGTTGCAGCATCAGCTGGACAATATAAAGCTGGGACCCTCTTGGCGTTAGCATACACAGGTTAAGTAACGATTAGCCAAGAATCTGCATCTCCTCTGTATGCCTTATTTCCACCTTCTGCAAAGTTTTTTTTTCACTGTTGTTAAAATAGTTTAACAAATTCTTTTAAGTTGTCTGTTTGATCAAAGGGTCATTACTTGATAGTTGTGTTTATGCTTACATCCAGTACTGTATGTCAGGGGGAGTGCTTCCTGTATATATGTGCGTGTGTGTGTGTGTGTGTGTGTGAAAGTGTGTGTGTGTGTCTGCACTCTGTTGGCCTGTGGTGTGGTGCACCAGCTCAGCGGAGCAGTGCTCTGGTCTGTCACTTTTGTTTGAATAGGTAATGTAGCTCTGTTCAGGCTGAGGAGACATGAGCTGGAATCGCTTGTTAGGACACATGATCAAAAGTGGCTCTCTGCTCTCTGCCAATCAACCCTCTTGTCACCCCGTGAAGCAGACGTTAAATAGATTTTTCGGCTGTTTGCCGCGAGCAGCCTGCCAGCCTGACATGTGAACTTTCACAAAAAAGGGTTACCCTGCCCTTCACTCCTCCCTATTCTTACTTTGCCATCTTCTTCCTTCTTCTCTGGTTTCTGTATTTCCTCCCATCCCATCTCCCCACCCCCCATTTTACTCCTCCGTTCTGTCTTTTTTCAGTGGTTTTTTTCCCCTTCTGTCACCCCTATCTGTCCAGAGCACCTCATTCCCTCCTCCTTCTGTAAATTTTGTCTTCAATCCTTTTTTACCCTCCAGTGACAAAGTTGTTCCTCTGCCAGGTTGAGATCAGAGCCCACTGCTAAATGGAGTGGCTTCATGATGGGAATAGGCAGCTCAGAGAGCCTGGTCCACTCCTGAATTATGTATTTACTATCTGTTCCAAAACAGAGCCTTCACATAACACAGGCATATCCCCATAGGGCAACGGAGGCCTGTGCAGGTTTCACTTTACACAAGCTAAGATATAGATTTTGTTGCCCCTTTTAAAACGGGAACCCTTTCTGCTGTCTTGGTCATTCAGATGACAAAACAAGCAGCTGCTTCTTCAATGTGCCATTCTTCGCATTCAAGATCACCTTCCCCAGTTCTCATATTCCGATTAGTCAACAGTAGCAACTGCTGTGAAGCATTCCAGGGGCCATCTTCCCGGGTTTCAGCTGTTGAGCATGTCCCCCTGCACCCATGCAGCACAAAACACCCATTGTGATCCTGGCTTACTGGCTGCACAGGAACCCCTTGATAGGAGGAAACGGGTGTCTCTGAGAGACAAATCGCAGCCAGGGTTGCACAGAGGCTTGCTTGTCCTTATATGCTCATACACCCACACGCTGGCTGTAGGTATGCCTCGTCAATTGCATTTTTAACAAACAGTCTAGAAATGCAATCAGTGACATCACAGCTTCTGCGGTAAAGGTCTGGAAGAATTTGAACAAACGCTTCTTGTTAGATTTATCAGTGTGCTGTGTATGAGTGACGTGGTGATAAAATCAGCTGTAGTTTGTGATGGCCTGAATGTTTTATGCGCCGCAAATGTTTTTGTAATAAAGCAGGGATGCTGATACGTAAGAGGACAGGAGTGATTAAAGGTGCTAAATTTGTCCCGGGATCATGAAGCACACAAGCGGGAGATAAAGGCCAGTTTTGCAGGAAAAGGAACATGATAAGGGTCATATATGTGGCAAACTGGAGGAGGATGGGCTGCGGTAATCAGAAATGGAAAGGACAGGGGCTATTCCTCAGTGGGATGTGGGGCAGAGTGAGGGCGTGTGTACCTTGCAGTGTGTGCACATTTGCGTGCGTCTGCAATTGGGTTACACTGGGAAAACTGTGTGCCAGCTAAGTATCGCTGTCCTAGCTATGGTATTCAGCTCCCAAGCATTCTCCACACATAACTTGACAAAGAATCGGTGTCATCTGACCGAGGATCAAAATAGTGTGAGTGTAACTTACACCCTGGGCACCGACGGCCTCTGTTGCCTGCTAATGATTTCAGAGCACATTTCAGACTTGTTCTGTAAGTCAGAAATACGTCAGCCATCCAGCTAAGAGATCCGCCTTGACACAGCCAAACATGACAACTAGTGTATGTGCAACCTATTAACATATTTGCATTGTTTTCTCCCAGGAAAAAAGCAAACGTGAATTTATTAGATCAAACTTTGACGTGCTGCGTACTGAACAAAGAGATTATTTAATCAGCAGCGATGGAACAATCTTTTCCTCCCACACAATGCTGTTTTCTTTCTCCTTGCTCAATAATATTACACGCACAGGGAGATGTAACGAACATGTCAGAACAAATGAACGGAAATTGTTTTTTATTGCATTACAAAGGGTGTTAATGCACAGTCAGCTGACTAATGTCATCACTTTTTAAAAGTACTTTGCCAGCATGTTATAGTCCGTTTGGCTCCGTACCCCATATTAATAAAAGGGAAAAGATACATATTACTTCTATTGTTGCTGCACATTAAGACACTTAGCTCAATGTACCGAGGGGAAATGAATGGAGACTTTCTAGGAGCTGGAATACTTAACCTTTAGAAGCGCTATGGTAACTTCATGATTTCTCCAACTGGCGGTTTGACTGTACATTTTTTTAGTGTATTTTAATTGTTCATCAGTTGATCGGTGTTGATCAGTTGATCTAATTTTTAAAAAGACCTAGAACGTCAGACTTTTTTTTAAAGGAAAAAAGGGGATTTTTGTGGGGTGCAGGCATCTCTTTTTTCCTCAGAGAGCTTAAAACTTAATCTAAAAATAGTGACCTTTGGTCTTACAGTCCAGTAAGCTGTATCTGTACATCCTGAACTCTGGCATCTTCGTAAACAAAGTTGGTTATGTGATTAAATAAACAACTTTAATTGCTATTTGGGGATAAAAAACCCGAACTGAGAAGTGGAAATTAATAATTCCCTCACTGTGAGTTCAGATCGCCTCCAACAACCATATCCACCACCCGCTGCAGCCACCCATCCCCCCCAAACACATTGTTTGCTTAAAGTAAAATGAGCAAGACACACAAAATGACACATTCACAGTGTGTTGTATTATGTATAAAGTAGTATATTACCCAGAACACTTATATAGAGGTTGCTTCTTTTTGAATATCTTTGAAGTGTTTGAGGAGTACCGTGGTTGTTGTCCACTGTCTGTGCAGTGGCAGACACTTGGTTTCCCTGCAAACTGTAACGCATTCATGTGAATCCCATTAGTCTCTTTTTGTCCTTGTATATTCAGACACCCATTAATTTACAAAATCAACACTGAACCGCCATGATCACAGTACTACACGTGGTCTTCACACATCTATTAATTTAACATAGATGAATAAATGTGAATGTTTTCGGGCATTGATTAGCAGGCAAGTTTATATCTGACAGTTAAATTGCATGGTACCCCCCCAAAAAACTCTCTCCAATGCAAGGTACCCAGTAATTTGATTTTTGTATGAAATTATTATAATTTATTACAGTGTGTGGACCGTAATGATTACCAACATCAAATGGAAATTATAATTTGAAATTTAGTCTACATATTTCTTCTTGTAATGTTCATGTTCCCAAGTGCTGATCCCTTAATCAGCATCGTCTTCGACTCCAAAAGTAAAGTCCACTTTTTCTTTCTAGTAAACCAAACACACTCACACTCAATCACAACTGATTTACTTTTTCCATCTTCCTCCTGTACTCCCTCGCTTTTGTGCCTTTCTGCACTATTGTTATCCTGCTAACAAATAAATGAGCTCATTTTGCAGCAAAGAAATTTTAAGGCATCTTACTTAATAAAAGTATTTTTTTCCTCAAGTCAGAAATTGTGTAAAGAAGGACATTGGATGAATAAATTGTGTTTTATTTTGTTCCATCTTAATAAAACCTCCATTTCACTTTAACCTTGTCTGATTCTTTTACCGTGCCCTATTTGGTCTCTCTTAATTCAATCAAAGCAGCAATTGTTTCTTTATCTGACGAATTTTAGAGTGCATTGTATTGATAGCGGTGCTCAATAGAATCCCTCTGCTGCCTGAATAGAGACTTTAAAGCAAAGGAGCAGAGAGGAGAGGAAATGAAAAGTTCATTTTGCTATTCAAGCATTTAATGGTCCTCGTTCTTAAAAGTGACCTTGTGGGGTAGAAAGCAGAGCAGCACAGCAGCTCCTTCCAGCTGCACACATGGCATCCATCGGGGGCACAATCACGCACAGTCCCAACACCTCAGGCTCGGACATATGTTGAGTTTTATTTCATTCTTCTGACATTAATCCTATTCACCAGCTGTTCTGCCAGCTGCCACTCTCCGGCTTAAGGGGAGATTGCAGTTTTAGGGGCTCTGAGTACTGGTTTATCTTGGCT
Organism: Aulonocara sp. 'chitande type north' Nkhata Bay; assembly: GCF_057382095.1. Taxonomy (NCBI): domain Eukaryota; kingdom Metazoa; phylum Chordata; class Actinopteri; order Cichliformes; family Cichlidae; genus Aulonocara; species Aulonocara sp. 'chitande type north' Nkhata Bay. The sequence goes on along the minus strand of NC_141344.1, from coordinate 21,766,662 downwards.
CCTCATCTCCTCCTCGCGAAGTTTTGATTATTTTTTTTTCCTTGCCCTACTCCTACTTCCAGGTTCCTTGAGTTGCATACTTGCGTGCAATCTTCCTCTCTCTTTTAACTTCTTTGCTGTTGTTTTTCTCCTCTCTAATTTGTGTAAAAAGAAGGAGGTAAGACTACAATTAACTGAATTTTCTGGCCCCTACCCTGTTTAAGTCCTCCAGTTCTTTTGGTAGTGTTTGTTCAGGCTACTGTATGTAAGATTATTCAGAAGCAGCAACGCCACCGGCCTTCTGCACAGCTCTCCTCCGTGTGTATCAGCCACTTCTCCCCTCTTTTGGTCAAGAAAGGCCACGTATTTGTGAAACCTGCTCACCTCACAGTCACCCAACATCATTTCCGTAGGATTAACCCGGACATGGCCTCAGCCTGTACAGTTATGATTATTGACATATTGGGTCTGGCATATTTCACATTTATGTGCATTGTCTGGAAGCATACTCAAGTGTTCTCAATGTCATTTCTGCTGAAGTACGGCCGGGCAGTCTGCGAGCAAGGGCCGCAATGAATTGATCATTGCTCACTGCTCACTTTAATAATTCAAGCCTGATTGCCACAGAGTGCCGCAGTAAAATGGATTGGGAGAGGTCACATGCTGCTCAGCTCAGGAGGTGAAGCCTCTTGGGGATGGTTAATTCATATATGCTTGATAGACACGTGTCCTATTTAGAGAGGTCATTGTGCTGGGTGTGTGTGTACTGTTTCTTAGAATAGGCAGGTCAACTGTGTGGGATTAACACGCTGGTCAGTGGCGATAAAAAAACAGGGGAAAGGGATGAGTTAGTGTCCAAAACTGCAAGGTAGTAACAGCTTTGGTCTGTGGTTGTCAAAGCATTTCAGCCCACATTTAATTTTGAATCATTCACTTGATAACAGGATGACTATGACTGAAGTGCATTCTGTGGGAACTGCTGTATACTAACACTGCTAATCCATTCCCTGAACTCAGCATCTGCAAAGCGTAAAATGCCAAATTATTGAAAGACCTTAAAGTTATCAAATAAAAAGGAAAGAAAAGACAGCGAGAGAG